>NC_091763.1:85482215-86163129 GCF_029378745.1 Bos indicus | reverse complement strand
TTATTATTTATTTTTTCCTGAGGAATGAAACCCTCCAAGTGACTTGTGTATTAAGAAGATGTTTGAAGAGATGTCCAGGGTCTGTCAAAGACAGCTGGAGAGGGTGTTCATAATTTTTATCCATCCCAGAAGCCATTGTGGGAAGAGGCTCTCCTCTCTATGTAGTCCCCTTTTCTGACCAACTCTCATGATGATGGATCTAATGCATAAACATAAGCCATACTGGTTTCAATGTTGGCATTTTATACCATCCTCTCATCTCCACACATTGATTGCAAAGGGACGTCAAGAGTTTTGAATCTCAAACCTTCAGCTGTTAATGTTAGAAAATCTACAGGAGGCCAAACAACCTCTTATACTGAAATGAAGATTAGTGTTAACAACATATGCCCATTTTATGTTCATGTTAAATTTTTTTTCTAATATTTGAATTAATAATTTAATTTTAAGAGCAGACAAATTATAAGCCAAATAAAAAATTAAATTATAGACTGTAAGTAAAATAAAAATGTTGACCCCGATGCCATAGACTAAGATTTTAATCTATAGATTTTGAACAGATTTTATTATTTAAAAAGATGGAAGTACAATTGAATAAAATATGTAAATAAATCACATACAATCACCATTAAATCACTTAAACGAGCATTAAGAGCTGCATCAAATTGATGTATTTCACCAGCCAACCATAAAAGAAGGAAAATCACTATGAAGCTGTTGAAAATCAGTTGAATCCATTTGATACTTATGACACCATGTTGTTTCTGAATCCTGAGGTCCCTATGGTCAACTGTAATCACTTTGCTTTTTAAAAAATCTAAACATTTTAATGATTTTTATAGGAATACTTTTCCATGTAATAAAATAATAAGAACCTACACAAACATTTCTTATGAAAATAACTTGATTAGATATATTAAATGTCTCCTCATAACCTAATCTAAAATGCAGTTTTCCCCCAGATATGTTACACAAACAGTTGGAAAAAGGACTTTTGAAAAAAACTAAGTGAAAACAGTTCTTTGCAGAGAGTGCTATGGACTTGGGAGAAAATACCAGTCAGCATAAATCAAATTCAAAACCTGATATACCTAAATATGATGATCCTTTTATAGTGTTTTTTCTAATCATGGCTGCTTTCATTTTGCTCCTACCATTAGCTGGGTTTAAGTAATTATCTTTATTTACACTGCAGAGAGACTTACAAATTGTAAATACCCTCCATAAGTTTTAAGAATTTGTATTTTGATTGTGTATTGAGTGTGTTAAAGCATAGTGGTCCAACATTTAATAGAGCTATAAAACAAATTCTTTATATATCAATAAACATAAAGAAAACAAATGGAGCATGATTTTTAGGAGAGGACTGTATGGTCTGAATCAGTTAGAAAAAAAAATAAGTTCTACAGCTCCCTACACCAAGTGACTGAACCGTGAAAGAAATATGGAAGTTGATAATAGCAGTTACTCCAGCAATAAAAACATGATAAAAGGCTCTTTGACAGTACGAAGGCCTGGAAGCTGTGCCAAATACAAAATCTAGTTTGTAGGGGCTGGCAGTATCCTGCTGCCTTTAGTAGGTCTTTGGGGTTTCCGACAGCTTTTGGTCCATCTCTGTAAGTTGAAGTGATCTATCAAAATGCCTTAGTTTTGAAGAGTAGTCAAAATCATTTGAGCTTTAAATACATATTTTAAAACAACACTGCAGCAGTATTGGCAGAGCAGTTACTCCTTGCTTTGGTCAAAATGGCAGAATCTGCTGTAGTGGAATACCACTTTGTACTTGGATACGTGTTTTTGAAGTTATCAGCCCATATGAGCTCACTCAAAATCTTGTTTGCTCATTTTAAGTATGATAATTCTAGTTACTGATTTCGATGACACTTTGGTCTTTTTTATAAGATGAAAATACACAGAGAAAACTTTAGATACTGCTGAGTCTTTCAGTATTTTCTCAAACTAAGGAGCTCATAAAATAATATTTAGTAAGATCCTCGCCCTGATCATCTCTCTACGTTCTGAACTTATTGCTGTATTAGATACCAGCCACTCCCCTTCACCCTCTCCCACCATGCCAAAGCATTGTGGCTTTGAAATAACTCTTACTAAGTTACATAATTTTTGACCAGTTTCTGTTATTTCTTTTTGGAATCATTCAGTGAGATGAAACTAAAAAAAAGAAAGTTCAGGTGCAGAACAGCATTATTTTTTTCTCCATAAACATTACCAGAATGGTTTCCATCTCAAAAATTGGTGATTTTATCCAAAGCTTTCTAAGTGGGAACAGTTCTGTAGGGCAGACTGCAGCACAGAGGCACCTACTTGAAGAGGATTAAATGATCCAATGTAAAGCTGGTGGTGAACCTTCTTGTTTGCACATCCCTAGGGGATCCTCTTTGCTTACTTGGATGGCTGGCAAATAGTGTACTGTGCCTTTAAACACACACACACACACACACACACACACACACACACACACACATAATCAACAAGGATGCTTGGGAATGCTAATGCAGTTATTCTTGACTTTTAATATTGTAAATGTTTTCTTTAGATTGGATACCAATCAATTCTTGCCAAAAATAATTCACTTAGGTTTAACTTTTACATCAAAAAAATATTAAAATACCTACTCTATTTTTCTCATTCAAATTATGAACTTGTCAAACACACACAAATATAAATGCACACACAAACACACACCTATTTTCTTAAGGTAAGTAAAATGAAGAAACAGTTAGAACTGGACATGGAACAACAGACTGGTTCCAAATAGGAAAAGGAGTACGTCAAGGCTGTGTATTGTCACTCTGCTTATTTAACTTATATGCAGAGTACATCATGAGAAACACTGGACTGGAAGAAACACAAGCTGGAATCAAGATTGCTGGGAGAAATATCAATAACCTCAGATATGCAGATGACACCACTCTTATGGCAGAAAATGAAGAGGAACTCAAAAGCCTCTTGATGAAAGTGAAAGTGGAGAGTGAAAAAGTTGGCTTAAAGCTCAACATTCAGAAAACGAAGATCATGGCATCCGGTCCCATCACTTCATGGCAAATAGATGGGGAAACAGTGGAAACAGTGTCAGACTTTATTTTTGGGGGCTCCAAAATCACTGCAGATGGTGACTGCAGCCATGAAATTAAGACGCTCACTCCTTGGAAGGAAAGTTATGACCAACCTAGATAGCATATTGAAAAGCAGAGACATTTCTTTGCCAACAAAGGTCCGTTTAGTCAAGTCTATGGCTTTTCCTGTGGTCATGTATGGATGTGAGAGTTGGACTCTGAAGAAAGCTGAGCACCGAAGAATTGATGCTTTTGAACTGTTGTGTTGGAGAAGACTCTTGAGAGTCACTTGGACTTCAAGGAGATCCAACCAGTCCATTGTGAAGGAGATCAGCCCTGGGATTTCTTTGGAAGGAATGATGCTAAAGCTGAAACTCCAGTACTTTGGCCACCTCATGTGAAAAGTTGACTCATTGGAAAAGACTCTGATGCTGGGAGGGATTGGGGGCAGGAGGAGAAGGGGACGACAGAGGATGAGATGGCTGGATGGCATCACTGACTCAATGGACGTGAGTCTGAGTGAACTCCGGGAGTTAGTGATGGACAGGGAGGCCTGGCGTGCTGCGATTCATGTGGTCTCAAAGAGTTGGACACAACTGAGCGACTGAACTGAACTGAATTGAACTGAAGTAAAATGTGGGTTTTTTTTTTTCATTCAAAGAGTTAACTAAAATGATTCTTAGCATTTCGGTGCCTTGCAGACAAAACTTGTCACTGTATTGTATTCAAAAGCTTTGTCATTGTAGAGCAGGGAGTTCATCTGATCAAAATTTGTAGAGTATTAGGGTTGGAAGGAAGTATATGGTCATATTATTAAACTATACTTTAGTAGTTGAGTCCACAGGATGATATTTTTGGTGTATGGTGGTGGTGCTTTAGTGGCTAAGCTGTGTCTGACTCTTGCAACCCCATAGGCTCCTCTGTCCATGGGATTATCCAGGCAAGAATACTGGAGTGGGTTACCATTTCCTTCTCCAGGAGATCTCTTCCACCCATGAATTGTACCCAGGTCTCCTCATTGCAGGCGGATTCTCTACCGACAGAGCTACGAGGGAATTCCTATAAGGTGTATACCTCCAGTAAAAAGGAAAATAAAGCATATTCTCCAAACATGGATTATTACTAGTAAGACATTTATTAATTGTATTATTACAACTGTTTCTAAAATCCACTACTATTTCAGTGGTAAAGAGGTAAATGCAAAGCTAACCTCAGTCAGAAGTTTATTTACAGTTAGGTTGGCAGTAAATTATAAGACACATCCACTGACTATAATCTGTTACAGAATATGTAATACATTAAAACAGGATAGAGGAGCTACATGAATTGGCAACATTTTATATCATTAAAAAAGCACTAAAAACCAAAAAATGATGCTTACACATAGCTGTAGATACTATAAAATATTTCATTTTTAAAGTTAATTCTGTACTGCTCATTTAAAAAATTTATCACCTGTTTTTAGACGCAGGTATGTATTGTTTATATCAAGTGATATTTGTGCTTAGATATAATTTAAGACCATTAAATATAAATTTATGTTTACTTTCATATAAAAATATATATAAAAATAGAGTATTTAAAGGAAGTTTATATTCATACTAAGGAACTGATCAATCAAAATAGATTTGTTTTTGGTATAGTATTGGAATTGAGGTATTTGTGCATTTGGTAATTTCAGCTAAGCACTGAATTAGCCCTCTCAGTATTTTTTCCCCAAAAGAAAAATAGTCCTTTAAGAGTCATTGTAACTGTGAGATGTTATCTCACAACAGAGCTTTTGTACAATAAAGAAATTTACTATTTTAAAATATAGAAGAGAAAGTTTTCAATTACTAGGATTAGGTATGTTATATATATATATATATGCCACAGTTTTATAAAAACTATTTGTATGTCTATTCTAAATTTGGATTATATACACTCTCTCAGGAAAATCAAAATATGTTTACTAGCAACATAGTAGTATTTGTGGACATATACAAATGCTTTCTGGATATAAATGCCTATGCAGTTGAGAATGCTTAATACTTTTCAAATATTTACATAAAATATTAATATAATCACAGTCTTAAATTATATAGGGCTCTAATAGCAAACAAAAGCTTTTTTCTTAAGTAATATCATCAATGAAACATAATAAAGTAACCCATAAGGAACTATATCTTGTTTTTCTCACTTTAAAATTTTATACTTTATATTTTAAAATTTAAAATTTTAAAATTTTATACTTTAAAATTATATACTTAATCAACTCAGACTTCAGTTACCCATCCAAGTTCACGGGCAGGCTAGGAGGGAATGTTTATGAAAAGTAGAAAGAGTACAAAGTTAAATATATTGGTGTTTTAACTGTAAAATATTATGCTTCCTATTTCTTTCATAGAATCTCTTAGAATTCCCTGGGAAACATTCCTGTTATTCTCCTTTCAGTTAAAGGATTTAAAAATCTGGAAAGAAACTGTTTTCATAAGCATTAGATTCACAAAGCTTAAACCCTCATCAATGCCATGTTTTCTCCTGGTAAGGGCAAGCACAGCACAATCCCCACTGGCAGGTGGAATGTAATTCCTCAAACCCTTTTCAATATTAAAGTACCAAAAAAGATGATAACACAATACTCAAGAGCATGATCTTTTTTCCCCACTTATCAAATGTCTATATTTCTCTTTATCATCACAGTGCAATACCGGCCCAGAGTTGATCTAGTTTATGATTATATTTCAGGTCACCTTTTTCTAGTTCTGTCTTTCATCTTGAAACCAACTGATTTCCAAGTGCACATCCTGATTTTATAAAGCTGTAGAAAAAGTGTAATGACATTTTTTTTAGCTAAATGTGCATCAATGTATATGTGTGTGCCCTTGCGCCTGAGTGTGCGTGGTAGAACCAAAATACAACTGATGACCAGGATTTGGTTCTTAGACCATTGTCCAGGGGAGTGGCTTGTATCCAATTCCAAGTTCAGTCCTTCTGCAGGGCTTCCACAGTTCTTTCAGGGGCACATATCCTGCTGAGAAGGATTTCAGAGCAAACCTGATTAATTGGACCTCTGACATGAAACGGTGATTGAACATTTGTCATAGAGTCTTGTCGTCTTTGTTGTAATTTGCTTTGATTGCTGAAATATTTTCCCACAATATGATTTCTTGATTGTTTCGTTTTAAGAAAGTGATCCTCTTTGGATAATTTAGATTTTATCACCTGCAAATAAAAGAAAAAAAATAGTGAGGCAAAATCAAGGACATTTGAATCCAAACTACTACACAATTGCACTCATCTCACACTAGTAAAGTAATGCTCAAAATTCTCCAAGCCAGGCTTCAGCAATACGTGAATCGTGAACTTCCAGATGTTCAAGCTGGTTTTAGGAAAGACAGAGGAACCAGAGATCAAAATGCCAACATCCGCTGGATCATCGAAAAAGCAAGAGTTTCAGAAAAACATCTATTTTTGCTTTACTGACTATGCCAAAGCCTTTGACTGTGTGGATCACAGTAAAGTGTGGAAAATTCTGAAAGAGATGGGGAATACCAGACCACCTGACCTACCTCTTGAGAAACCTGTATGCAGGTCAGGAAGCAATAGTTAGAACTGGACATGGAACAACAGACTGGTTCCAAATAGGAAAAGGAGTACGTCAAGGCTGTATATTGTCACCCTGCTTATTTAACTTATATGCAGAGTACATCATGAGAAATGCTGGGCTGGATGAAGCACAAGCTGGAATCAAGATTGCTGGGAGAAATATCAATAACCTCAGATATGCAGATAGCACCACCCTTATGGCAGAAAGTGAAGAAGAACTAAAAAGCCTCTTGATGAAAGTGAAAGAGCAGAGTGAAAAAGTTGGTTTAAAGCTCAACATTCAGAAAACTAAAATCATGGCATCCGGTCCCATCACTTCATGGCAAATAGATGGGGAAATACTGGCTGCCTTTATTTTTCTGGGCTCAAAAATCACTGCAGATGGTGACTGTAGACATGAAATTAAAAGATGCTTACTCCTTGGAACAAAAGTTATGACCAACATAGATAGCATATTAAAAAGCAGAGACATTACTTTGCCCACAAACATCTGTCTAGTTAAGGCTATGGTTTTTCCAGTAGTCATGTATAGATGTAAGAGTTGGACTATGAAGAAAGCTGAGTGCCAAAGAATTGATACTTTTGAACTGTGGTGTTGGAGAAGACTCTTGAGAGTCCCCTGGACTGCAAGGTGATCCAACCAGTCCATCCTAAAGGAGATCAGTCCCGGGTGTTCATTGGAAGGACTGATGTTGAAGCTGAAACTCCAATATTTTGGCCAGCTGATACGAAGACCTGACTCAATTGAAAAGACCCTAATGCTGGGAAAGATTGAGGGCAGGAGGAGAAGGGGACAACAGAGGATGAGATGGTTGGATGGCATCACTGACTCAATGGAGATGAGTTTGGGTAAACTCCAAGAGTTGGTGATGGACAGGGAGGCCTGGCGTGCTGCAGTCCATGGGGTCGCAAAGAACTGGACACGACTGAGTAACTGAACTGAACTGAACTGAAGAGCAGGATAACTAACTCACAAAGTTGAACAGCATCTCTATACACAGATGTTGCCCAAATGGCATGAGTATGACTGACACGATCAAGAATCAGTGTAAATTATCTTTCAAAAGGAAAAAGGTTGAAATGAAAAAGTATGCTGCTTTTCTTACTTCAGGGCAGCTGTCTCTAAGGCAAGCAAGGAGTCTCAGATGATATCTTTACCACACTGCTGTGAGTGCGTGTGTGCGCATATGTGAGTGTATTTAGGTTAGATGTTAATAAATAGAAGACACTGACATCTTGCTGAGTCACTGATTCAAATGTGGTACTCTAAACCTATCATGGCATCCTTTTAGAGAATGATAACTAAATGATAACTAAAATGACTTTCAAAGGAAAGAGAAAATGTTTTTGCACCTCATACCCACAAGCTGACACTGTTACAGCCAGTGGTTTCACTTCTCTGAGAAAGAGGTTAAGTTAAGAACCTGAAGGAGCCGCCTAAGTTCCATTACGCTAATAGCTTTATAAATGTTTGTACGTATGTAGATATATTTTTACCTTGAAATTGTTTTCATTAGGCAGTATAAACATTTATAAAGCATAAAAGAGTATCTGATAAAAAAAGTTTCCTTCCCATCACCACTCTTTATCTCCAGTCACTCAATTCCCTCCCCAGAGGCAATGTATATTTTAGTTTTTTTCCCATTCTCTTCACAGATATTTTAGGAATATTAACATGCACACATACAAACAAAAAGGCCACATATATTGTCTATTTGTACAATATATAAAACACAGCTTGGTGAAATCTTATCATTGTCAGCTTTAATCACTGGGTTAATGTACCACAGGTTGTTAGCAACAAAAGTCAGAGAAAATGAGGTGGGGACCAAGAGAGACTGGGGTGGGGGGAGGGTTGAGAAGTAGGGAAAAGAGAAAATACTGGCAAAAATGTTTTGAATGTGTTTGCAGATGAACAGCAAATCTTTTAATTTCATCATACTAATACAATTGTAAGACATTACTTTCAGTCAATATGGACACATTATTTATTTATTACTAACGCCAACAAGGAGAAGGCAATGGCAACCCACTCCAGTACTCTTGCCTGGAGAACCCCAGGGATGGGGGAGCCTGGTGGGCTACCGTCTATGGGGTCGCACAGAGTTGGACACGACTGAAGCGACTTAGCGGCAGCAATGCCAACAAAGGTCCGTCTAGTCAAGGCTATGGTTTTTCCAGGGGTCATGTATGGATGTGAGAGTTGGACTGTGAAGAAACCTGAGCACCGAAGAATTGATGCTTTTGAACTGTGGTGCTGGAGAAGACTCTTGTGAGTCCCCTGGACTGCAAGGAGATCTAACCAGTCCATCCTAAAGGAGACCAGTCCTGGGTGTTCATTGGAAGGACTGATGCTGAGGCTGAAACTCCAATACTTTGGCCACCTCATGTGAAGAGTTGACTCATTGGAAAAGACTCTGATGCTGGGAGGGATTGGGGGCAGGAGGAGAAGGGGACAACAGAGGATGAGATGGCTGGATGGCATCACCAACTCCATGCACATGAGTTTGGGTGAACTCTGGGAGTTGGTGATGGGCAGGGAGGCCTGGTGTGCTGCGATTCATGGGGTCACAAAGAGTTGAACATGACTGAACAACTGAACTGAACTGAATGATTAATGAAAGCAACACAAGCTCAAAAAAAAAAAAAAAAAAAGAACACTAGCTCATATGGTTTTTAAAAATTCTTTTGAAGGCTATGTAATGGTTTAGGTACATATTTTCTGATAAAAGAATGCAGTGAACACAGTTCCAACAATATAGAATATGTGAAAAAAAGTAGCATTTTATTTGGAAGGTAAGTCTTTGTAGTTAAGTTGTGGGTGAGCAGAAACCATTTCAGAAGAGTTGTGTGAATACAAAGTCTGTAACAATCTATACAAAAAGGTTAAGGGCAGTCATTTTTGGGTGGAGGAATGACAGGCAGTTTAAAATGTATTATTTGTAACTTTTTGGTTCTTACTTTTTAATTTTACTACAATAAATGTGCATTACTTTATAATCATACAAACACTAAGCTATACCCATTTTGAAGAAAAATATAACAGCAATATGTTTTAAAGCCAATTATACCCTGCTAAACCCAAAGAAATGAATTGTTTTTCTGTAACTATGGGAGGTTTGGCTTTTCGTGATCAGGCCCCTCAGATGAAGTGACGCTTAAGAAGTTCAGTGAAGTCAGTAGGTTGTGGTGAGGAATCCTTCTGGATCATAATTTACAGCTCGATCTGCAGTTAACCACTGATTAGTATTCCAGGTCCCAAAGTTGTATGTTTCTATTATGGGTCACCTTCCACCTCTGGTTATATGATAATGTTAAATACAGGCTGGGGACGTGCACCAATGTTTTCCAGAAGGTTTTGTCCATTTTGGAGGCGGTTTGTATTCCTCTATAGCAAGATTAGTGAACATTCTTAAGGAAGTTGATTTAAGCAAACACTTAAGCATAAATAATGTAGTCAACCCTGAAAAAATATTATTCCAGTGTTCTGAAGCCAAAATAAGGTTAATTTTGTTTATATAATGTTACCTTAAGTTCTGGCTTTTGCAACTGCCTGATGATCTGCATACTAATTACAATGAAAAATAAAAGGAGATTCATCCCAATGCAAAAAGATTCTATTCCTTAAAAATTATTTTAATGTTTTCTGTGATTTCAGGGTTGCATTTGATGTTGCATTACAAATATTGGATAATACTAGTTTAGATGTTTACAGCAATTTTGAACACGATCATAAAAGGGATATACAAAAATATCTATTTCCAGTGTATTTGTATACACGTGGGAGTAGTGTCAGTCTTTTGCCAGATAACATACATAGTTTTATTTTTGATAAAATAGTTCTATTTTTAAATCACTATGCTGATCTCTGAGAATTGAAGATTGAATGATGGGGATCCCCCCCAACCCTGCACCTTCTGAGGGCCATTCTAATGTCTCCTACAGTGCCAACGCTTCTTTATGGTATATAAGACTGATTCCTACCCATGATGCCAGGGATTGACCCAATACTTAATTCAGTTGGTTTCCTTTGAATACTATTTTTCAAGAAATAATCAAAGATAATAAATTTCTCAGTTTCTTTTATTAAGCCAGTATTACTCTGCTGAATCCTAAAACAGACAAACCTACAGAGAAAGAATTTCAACTTTGATTGGTCAAAACACAGACAGAAAAAATCCTCCCAAAATGCTACTCTAAATTTAATCTCATATCATTTAAAAAATGTATCAGTACTGCGTGCTGTATCACTCTGTCTCTCTCTTTAGTTGCTAAGTCATGTTCAACTCCTGTAACCCCATGGACTGTAGCCTGCCAGGCTCCTCTGTCCTTGGGATTTACTAGCATATACAATTTACTTCAGGTATGTTAAGCTTCAATATTATGAAATATTTTGTCATAGAAGGTTACTGAAGAATTATTTGTAGCTATATGATGTTTGCCTGAAAACTCAAAGGAACCTACTGTAAAATAATGAAATATTTTAAAGTTGATATTTAAAAATTAAATAGCTCTTCTATAATCTATCAACAACTAATAAGAAACAGAGAAAAGATTTCATTACAATACTAAAACAACTTCATCAAATTTGATGATGATCTATAGAGCATAGGTGAAGAATGAGTCAAAAATTTAATGAAACATAAAAGAAAACACGAATAAATATAAAGACATAAGATGTCAAATCTTTCCAAGTTAATTAAAGTGCTATTCCAATTTTAATCACAGCAGGATTGGGGGGGGATACATGACAAAGGAATTCTAAAACAGATCTCAGAAAATAAATGTAGGAAAATGGCCAAGACCATTTGGGAAAGAAAAAAGAAGCAGTGATAAGAGGAGATTTCAATACCAGATATTCATTCATCAAAGGGACTTGAATTTAGCTTCAATCTACCACAGACGCAATTTGCTGGCTGTGTAAGCCAAGTATGGGCTTCCCAGGTGGCTCAGTGGTAAAGAATCTGCCTGCCAATGCAGGAGATGTGGTTCGATCCCTGGGTCAGGAAGATCCCCAGAGCAGGAACTGGCAATCCACTCCACCAGTATTCTTGCCTGGGAAACCCCACGGACTGGAGGGGTACAGTCCACAGGATTGCAAATAAGTCAGACATGACTGAGCGACTGAGCAAGCATAAGCCAAGTAGAAGTAAAATTCAACACGGAGAAAAAATAGGAATTTTCACACTGCAAATTAAAATGTACTTTATAAACTGCCTGTTCCCTAAAAATTTTCATGGAAAAATAAGGCAATTCTAAATAGGAACCAATGTCATATAAATCTAATGACCATAAATGTTGACAGCCAAGTATTTTTAATTACATGGGATTAAAATCAAGCGTGTGTGTTTAAAATGGAGCTATGTACCAAATTTCCCTGGTGGTTCAGCTGGTAAAGAATCTGCCTGCTATGCGGGAGGCTTGGGTTCGATCCCTGGGTTGGGAAGATCCCCTGGAGAATAGAAAGGCTACCCACTCCAGTATTCTGGCCTGGAGAATTCCATGGACGTTATAGTCCATGGAGTCGCAAAGAGCTGAACACGACTGAGCTACTTTCACTTCACTTCATGTACCAAATTGCAAATAGGATCTCCAGTGGAGAAGGGAGTGAAAATTCAGGGGGTGTGTGTAGTACAAAAACGAAAGAATTTTTGTTTTTATTATATATACTTCAAAAATTTTTAGAATTAGCAAGAATTCATGTAATCATTTTAAAAGAGAAAAGCAGTAGAAGATGATGCTGTATATTATAAAATCAAAATATGATTTATTTTTGCCATATAATATCCATCTTTCAAACTTCGGAGTTCTCTCACTTAAGAAACAAACACACGGAGTAACTCAGATATGGTCCCTACCCTCAAGGGCACCTTATAAAGACACATGTCTTAGATACTTGAAGTAAGAACAAGAATGAAATGACTTCAGAGACATTGTCTGAGACTAGATCCCCAAGCTCAGATACTCTATTGTTCCTTAGTAAATATTAATACATTAAGGAGACAGTGCTAATTCATGATGGCCATGATACCTGTCCACACAGCTATTATTTCTTTGTAAAATTTGGTGTCTGGCATTGCCATCAAACTGCTATCTCTTGAGTTTCAAAATATTACTGTATTTTACCTACTCTTATGGACTCTAAAGTGGAAGAAAAGGAGTTAGCTATATTTTTACGTCTTGGAAATGCTATGCAAGTGACCGATGTTTGATTCCTGTAAAGAGTGAATTGTTTCTTTCCTTTGATCTCATGTGTGGAAATATGTCCATGTGAGTCCTTCCAAAATCAGAGGACCGGTTGGGATTACTAAATTCCAAACAGAGTGGTAACTGGAATGTGGCTTTGAAAGAGAGGTGTCAGCAATACAAATGTTAGGCTTATCTCTGGAGAATAATAATAGTAAACAACAAAATGAGCTCTTAGAAAACAAAGGCGAAAAATTTAGGCCTTGAACCAGAGACAAAGGATTCTAGATATTTGTGTAGAATGGTCACCTCAATCAAAGACAAACATGAATGGCTTGATGCTTCCAAATGCTTCTCTAAATCTGGGTGCATAGGATGTGACAACTGCGAAACTGACACGTCTACCTAGAAGAAAAATGAACTACTACATATGGTTAATAACACATAACCAGGTGACTGGGCAAATGTTTACATTACCTGTGAGCATTAGATGATGTTTTTTGTTTGTTGCTTGCTTTTTGTGTGTTTTTTTCTTTTTGGCCAGTTTAATATAATCCAAAGAAGCTCCTTGTCTTTAGTTTTGTTTTTGTTATTTTCTTTTTGTGACTTTGCTGTATCAAATTATATTTAAAATTAGACAGAGAAAGTGAAGGACAATTGGTTTCCATGAAGTGTGTTAGGTCAGCATTGTCCCATGATCACAAGTATAAGTGTAATAATAAAAATTATTTTTGTCTCAGCAATATTCAAATTTAGATTAAGTTACAAGTAGGAATAGATTTTCAAGTAAAGATTATAGTGTTTCAAAACTGTAATAGATTTTTAATATAGTTTCTATGGAAACTTGGAAAGGGGTAATTTTGGAGCTGGAATCAAGGGCTGTAATGATAAGATATAGGATATGTAGATGATTACATTTCTTTGTGACTCAGTGTAACAAAAATTCTGTGCTTTGGTGTGTAAAAGCAACTTTTACTTTCTCTTAGGCTTCTTATATGTTAAGAGATGTCCCAATTTATGATTGTAGATCTTTCCACATCCATCCATAATTAAGGATTTGGGCACATAGACATTTTAGAAGACATAGAAATGGCCACAATTCTACTTGATTAGCTTGGGTCAATGGCTATTGTTAAGACTTACCAAACATGAAAAATTGTTATAAATTACACAACAGAAGTACATGGCAACTTTTACTATTAAATTCATGTAATGTCAACACTCAAAATTGATTTCGCATAGTCAGCAGAATGAATGTATTACCATGTCAATTAATTGCTGCATCTAAAATAACTATGAATTAAAAAAAAAATGATATACAAAGGGAAAGCTTGGTGAACTGGAAAAGTGTCAGGCAGATTACAAGTAAATACCTTTTCTAAAACTGATCTTGACTTGAATAATACCCGAGGAACTTCTGATGTGGTTCCAGATCCACAGAACAAAATAGAAAACAATTTTCAGTGATGCAAGTGTTCCAAAATTTCTAGACCAGATTAGGGAGGATATTCTGATTACAAACGTGTTTCACAATCATGCCTGAGGTCTGAAGAATGAAGGTAATGGTTTTCTAAGGTGGGAAAACACGAGCTTGAGCAGGCAAAACCAGCTAACACAGTCTTTGAAGATAAATGGATACTACTGAGGTACTTTTTATTTGGCATAGTCATTCTGAAGACAGGACATTCAATTCACAATCCAGTTGCAATATTTATGATCAGCTGAAAAAAATAGCTTAAGAATTCACAGAAAGAGAATAAAAATAAAGTGACAAACAATAGCTAGAAGCCAGTCCTTAAAATTCCATTTCAGGAAACCATGCAATTTTTACAGATAATAAGGAATTCTTTCACGTACCGCCCCCACTCCCAATATTTAATTATAGCCACATGAAATAAGCTATGTTTTGAGTGAAAGGAGTCCAACTTCTGAATGGGTCAAAGATGCTGAGGATTAGAGGGCAAGACTAAAGTTTTCTTTAGGAATGAGGTTTTTATTTTTTTTCTTTTTGTTTCTGGTGTTTCTAAATACTCAGTGTCTCTGTCTTCCAACCTACCTCCAAATTATCAACCCTTCTTGCACTGAGAACTGAGCTTCTTTACTTCCTGCCCCCAGTCAGAACTCAGTTCCTGACTCTGGAAACAAATTCTCCTCTGATGTGGAAAGATTCATTAGAAGGAGTTACAGACCTACAGTAGTTTACTGATTTCAAGTTAAACTGTTGGTTCTATCTTGCACTTCTACACAGTTCCCCAGAGACTAACGCCTTGTCTTAAACTCAGTTTCCAAAGTGGCTAAATAGTCATGTCACTGAATTCTTGATACTGTTGAAATTACCTTTGTTAGTCAAATTGATTTCAAACACTATTTAGATGGACTTGTTGAGTCCTGTAATCTATTTTGATCTTAACTCACCAGTATTTGTTTCCCTACATCTCTCCTGAACTTAGAATTTTTATTTAAGAATATGGCACTATTGGGAGTTCCCTGGTGGCCTAGTGGTTAGGATTCTGCACTTTTACTGCCATGGGTTCAATCCCTGGTCAGGGAGCTGAGATCTTACAGTGGTGCAGCACAGCCTGTACATATTGTTGTTTAGTTGCTAAGTCTTATAAACCTTTTTTGGGATCCCAGGGACTGTAGCCCGCCACACCCTCTGTCCATGGGATTTTCCAGGCAAGAAGTGCTGGAGTGGGTTGCCATTTCCTTCTCCAGGGGATTTTCTCAACCCAGGGATTGAACTGGAGTCTTCTGCATCAGCAGGTAGGTTATCACCAAACCACCAGGGAAGCCCTAGTCTACATATGCATATGGCATACAAATGTTATCAGGACTTCCCAGGTGGCACATTGGTAAAGAGATGCAAGAGACATAGTTTTGATCACTGGGTCAGAAAGATCCCCTGGAGGGCATGGCAACCCACTCCAGTATTCCTGCCTGGAAAATTGCATGGTCAGAGGAACCTGGAGGGTTACAATCCATGGGGTCACAGTCGGACATGACTAAGTGACTGAGCACTCACGCACAAAGCGTTATCTAGAAACAATTACTGTGGACCAACATTTTCCACTATTGGAGTCACTAGAAGGATTTGCCCAGCACTATTCTGGAGTTTTTAAAAGAGATCTTCTTTTAGGCCATTTCATTTCTCATCAGAAGAGATCTCCAGCCTCCTGTTTGAGGTGACATGCGACTGATTGCTGGTATTTAGGAGGCTTCAGGACTTTAAGAACTCTGCTTTTCAGAAGCCAGTCTCATGTTTGACTTTCTAATTTCAGCCTCTAGATTAGTTTGCTCTTTGCTATACCTGTCTTTCTGAGTCTAGACTCTCTGCTGTTCAATTTTAAAAGAAATCCCATGTGTATGGGTGTAGGTTCTTGGCTGCATGGATTGGGGTGAGGGACTCAGTGTCCATTGCACACAGACTGTCAGCCAATTGTTTTCTGATGCGTGCTGCAGCCCTGCCTCCCTCAGCACCCGGCTCCTTCAGGTCTGAACCACACAGAGGATCCGTGAGTCAAGCCTGCCCTTGTTATAACTGGTGTTTCTCTTCTGTAGGCACTTTATCGTTTTTTAGGGAAAATATAAACTTTTGCTTTTTTAAACTATGAAAGAATTTTTAAATTTTTAATATTTTAAAGTTTTTATTGAAATAGAGTTGATTTACAATGTTGTGTTAGTTTCAGATATACAGAAAAGTGATTCAGTGTGTGTATATATATATATATATATATACACACACATATACAGCAGAGAAGGCAATGGCAACCCACTCCAGTACTCTTGCCTGGAAAATCCCATGGACGGAGGAGCCTGGTGGGCTGCAGTCCATGGGATCGTGAAGAGTCGGGCACGACTGAGCGACTTCACTTTCACTTTTCACTTTCATGCATTAGAGAAGGAAATGGCAACCCACTCCAGTGTTCTTGCCTGGAGAATCCCAGGGACAGAGGAGCCTGGTGGGCAACTTAGCAGCAGCAGCAACACATATACAGACACACACACATATATTGTTTTTTAGATTCTTTTCCATTGTAAGTTGTTACAAGATATTGAGTATAGTTCCCTGTGCTGTATGTAGGTCCTTATTAGGCATTTTACACTATAATTTTTCTTGCAGGCTAAGTCAAACTTCTTAAAATGAATTAAGATTTCTTGTCTGTTATGAATTATTTCTTATTCTGTCTTTTTTTTTTGGGGTGATGGTGGTGGTGGAGATTTATGTCTTTAAAATCTTTTTTTGTGGAGTTTCAAGTGGAAGAGAAGACAAATGCTTGTGGTCAATCTGCCACATTTAATCTGTACTCCAAGAGTGATTTTAGACCTTATTCTCTATGCTAGGTTTCCCAAAATGTGTTTACTGAGGTGTTAATAGTTATTATTAAAAAAAGAAAAGTGGTCTGTGGTCAACATTTTGGGAAAAACTGGGTCAAACTAAGCTAAACCGTTTCTTTGCTTGTAAGGGCTATTGGGATCATTTAATATACTAATATTATTTAAGAATCCTTTAAGTGGTAGTATTTCCCAAACCGCAGATCTTGATTTCACCAGGCTAGAACACTAAGACCTAAAGTAAGAAAAATGCTAATCAAAGCAATCCAAAGTCCATCTCAGCTTGGCACTTAATCAGTTCACTGCATATAACATGAAATGAAATAGTGATGGGTCAGCATCTCTTTCTAAGGCCTACCAACATTCCACATTCCAGACTGCAGAGGCAGGGCTGGATAGCTGCCTCCTGGGCCATCATACTAGTGCAACATAGAGTGACTGACACTTTTCTGTATTTATCCTCCATTTAATTATCCTTCTTCAGAGAGACACCCTGATGTTATTGGTGTTATCACCATTCAATATAGGATGCTCCCTATGGAAGAGCATTTTGTACCAAGCTGTCTCAGGAAAGGCTGAGCTCCATTATGGCTAATGAGCTCATTGTCACCATGTACCAATCTTTAATCAACCACTAGAAAAAGCTAGAATTCACTTGCATCCTTTCCAGGTTTTAGCTCACTCACAGTTGATGTTTGCCGCATAACTAAAGGCACCATCCAAAACCACTCTTGGGCAAGAGCTACCTGGATCCTGTTTGTTGTCCTGTATAAACACTGGGAAAACAAAATTCCATTTCTACCCATGAAGAGAAACACCTGCTTTTCTAATCAGCAGGAACAGTTAGTCAAAATTGATGCATACCAGTTGGAAAATTGTTTATAGATTCATGATGGCAACACACCCTCTCTTGCTGCTTTGACAGATGAAAGAGACACCCCGAGACCTTTAATCTCACCTATGGCGACAGGGGCCCACTGGAGCTGGTTTGTTATGTCTATGATAGAATTCTCACCACAAATCAAAGAGAACACACCGAGATCTTACACTGATGATTACAGCAATCTTTCTCAGGTATCTGTGAATCTATAACGGGAATGGTTCCATTGAATACCAAAAGATACAAGGCTCCCAAATTCAAATTCTTTTTGCTTTAATACAGCAGATCTTAATTCTTGCTTTTACGGTACAACAAATTCCTTTGCCAGCTCCTGAGTCGAGCACAGAGGAAAATGTGGTTGTTATTAATGAATTTCTGCCCTTTAATGTTTTGTATGAGACCAATAATCTTCGTTTTCCCAGCTTGCTACATTCATCATTAAACCATCCTTTTTTGCAAAATGCTTTAGATATTCTTGATTGTTTATAATAGGCTAACAGTGATTTAAGATGTTGGGTGACAGTTTAGAAAGCTTATAAAACACTCAGTGTCAGCACTGGAGACTTCCTGAGGTACAAGTGGTACAAATTGTTCAAGAGTTAAGCAACAATTAGGCCTCTGTGATGAATGACTTTAGAGACTTTGTGATGAAGGGAGTCAGTTGAGAAAGACGATCTTATCAGTTCTATGTTGTAACTGGAAAGGCAAATGCTCCCACAAATATTTCAGCTCCAACATGAAAACATTAAAATGGGTAACACTGCTCCAGAATCAACAGAGAAAATCTGGGTGATATGCATATACCTTACCATCAAGATGGCACACATCAAAAATAAGGATTAATAAAACATAATTTGTATATAATAATTGTACACAAAAATTATAAAATCAAATTAATGAAGTAATTTCCCGACATGCTTAACTCATGATTATGAAAATTAAGGATTTTTTATTAGTAATATTTATAAGCCAATATTCTAGTTTTGATGACTCAAAGAGCTTTACTGTAGTTGACAAATTCCATGACTCTCCCTGTCAACTGGTTGATCCTGTGGCAGAAGATATACATAAGGCAATCATGTGGGAAAGGCATCTTCTTCTGTTTTTATTATTTATTTATTGGCCACACCATGTGGCTTGTGGGATTTTAGTTCCTGACCAGGGATTGAACCTGGGCCTTCGGCAGTGAGAAGGTAGAGCCCTAACCACTGGACTGTGGGGGAATTCCTGCATCTTCAGGTTTTTAATTGGAGCCATGTGAGACATCACTGGAAGATTTCTCTTTTTAGACTTCCAGAGCACTGAAGCTGAAAAAAAGAAAAACAGATACCCTCCCCTAAAATGCTAACTGAAGACATATTATGTAAAAATAAATAAATAAACCTTTTCTAAATGAGGGGAAAAACCCAATCTGTATGTTGTCTTTCAAAGTCCCACTTTCTGTGGGTTGACAACCTTTGGCTTGCTTTTGCAGCCAACTCTGATACAGGGCTGGCTCAGCTGCAAGTTCACTGTTTCTTCCTCTTCCAAGCTGCCTGCTCTTGTGTTTCTCAGTCTTGACCTCTTACAAATAGGATAGGCCCCAGAAGGATATTTTCTTATGGAAGAAGTAAGTAATCACACAGTATCCTACAGCTTAAAATCTGTTCTGCAATGGCATGGTCAAGCTTCAAGTTGCTAAAATCTAAACTCGAAAGGACATGCTTTCTACTGTTGGTGCAGCCTCTCGCCTCTCTGAGATGCAGTTCCATATATCACACAAAATTGTAACATGACTCCATTAGCAGAATGTACAGAAGAACCAATGCAGGGTCAATAACTTTTGGATATTCATAAAACTCTGAGGATCAAGATGAATTATAACAGTCATCTTAGGGCTGAAAAACAGGATCAGAAGAAACCTTTAGAGTTGTCATCTCACTCATGACTGTACTCTGGTTTACAAAGGGACACAAGAAAGAACAATTGAATCAGTATCTGAGAGGATGATCAACCAAGACAATGTTAATTGCAGTTTCCGCTGAAGCTCCTGAGATCTAGTCAACAACAGGAGCCAAGTAACCTCATTGTCGAAAGCAACATAGTGGTAATATGTGCAAAACTTGCCAAAATGTGGACAAAATTCAGCTTAGCAAACCCTGATTAAGAGCTGGGCAAAGGAGAATAAGGAAGAGAGAGAGAATTTCTATGAAGGACGTTCTTAAACTTTGTGATCTTGCTCCATCTTAGGTGGTTGCTTCATTCCTGCTTTAAGCTAAGTGAGACGGGATTTCAAGACACCAACTTTGAGAGGTAGACATGTGTCCTCTGGGGACTGGAAGCATGAGAACTGGTATGAGACATGATGCTATAGATCAGCTTTGAAGTGGAAGAGAGTGAGAGATCAAGAGTGAGAGTGAGAGTAGAGAGAGAAAGAGAGGAGAAAAAGAGGCAGGGCTGCACTGGGAGCTCACGATATGTCTGGCAACAGCACAGCAAAGATGAATGAGGGTTTCTTGTGGACAACACGGGGGCAACTGAGTATAGCAAGCCCAGTGTCATGCTGTATATTTTCCACGAGGATGCCTGGTGAAGCAATGACCTGCAAACAGGAGGACAGACAGTTGGAAGCCAAGGGGCTAAGGAAGGAATACAGCTGTAAGTGAAGTATTCCTCTGTCAAAGGAGCTATTATCAGAGGGCCCAGTAGGGGCGTCTTCAAGGAAGCCCACAAGAGCACCCTAGACAGAAAGAATTAGCATGCTATACCCAGAAAGTACATTCATGGATTAGGCTTATGCTCCTCAAGTAAGACTTTTGTTGCCCTTGCTGCTACTGCTAAGTCAACTTTAGTCGTGTCCGACTCTGTGCAACCCCATAGACAGAAGCCCACCAGGCTCCCCCGTCCCTGGGATTCTCCAGGCAAGAACGCTGGAATGGGTTGCCATTGCCTTCTCCAATGCATGAAAGTGAAAAGTGAAAGTGAAGTCACTCAGTCGTGTCCGACTCCTAGCAACCCCATGGACTGCAGCCCACCAGGCTCCTCCGTCATGGGATTTGCCAGGCAAAATTACTAACTACAAATAAAAATCAATTTTACCATGAAGAACAAAAAACTTTTCAAAACACAGACTCTTCTGTTAATGCATTGGATAAACCAATGGAGGAAGGTAATCTATCAATTTAGCAATTAAATTGCCTTGTTTTCAATCTTTTTCCATTAAAGATATCTCCCCCCTTCTGTGGACAGAATTTCTGATGGGAAGTCTCAGAGTCTACTAGAAAAGGCAAGTGTTCTCCATCTTCTGCTTATGTTGGCCAGCTATTCTAGTCTTCAGGTGTCTACATGAACACTAATTATTTTAACACTTCATTTTGCAGAGCCTTGAGTTGTGACTACTACTTGATTTGGCTGAGTGATGATGAATACATTATTTGATCTCCTCCAGACATAGCTTCTTTGATGCAAAATAAGATTGACAATGCAATTAAAGATGCAATGAAATTTTAAAAAATCAAAAGCTACAAAAACCATAGAGCCAGCATAAATACCTCATGGAAATGACACCCGCATGTCCCCTGCAAAAACTCTTTGTGTCGCCCCATGGTTATAGCAAATGTGTCAACGACTTCATAGCCATATTTTTTTGCATCTTCCAGGATAATCAAATTTTTTTTCCATAAATTCTGAACTTCATTCTGTATTGGAAAAGAGAAGAGTGAGAATTTTGATTAAAAGGACTGGTTTATGATTTAAAAACTCAAGTTAAAATCACATAAAAGTCATCTTTTTTACAGATTGATCTTATTGTAAGACAAAAAATGAATTTCTTTAAGATGTGTTCTAATTTTTTCAAAATATAAATATCAGTGCATATATAAAACAGCAATACATTAATGTCTATAGTGGCACAGTTCAGAACTTTTTCTTCTATGAAAAGTGGTTAGGTTTATTGTCCACAGAGATCCACTGAAGTATGTAAAATTCTCAATTTAAAAACCAAGACTTGAAAATCACAAATTCTATCTCCATTTATTGGAATTTTTCACTTGAATATTAATTAGTATCTATTTTGCATTCAGCTCTGTGCTGAGGGACAGGTATACAAGGGTAAGTAAACCATAGTGCGTATTCTTAAGACAGGGCATTCAAACAGGAGAAACAAATTTGTAAATATTTACTGAGTCCTTTATTGGAGGGAAATATACCAGACTCTGGGCTTCCATGATGGCTCAGTGGTAAAGAATCCGCCTATAATGTGGGAGACGCCAGAGACGTGGGTTCAATCCCTGTGTCAGGAAGATCCCCTAGAGAAGGGCATGGCAACCCTCTCCAGGATTCTTGCTTAGAGAATCCCATGGACAAAGGAGTCTGGCGGCCTAGAGTCCAAAGGGTCACAAAGCACCTGAGCTCCTGCACACAAATCAGACTCTGGCTTGGGAGAGAAAAGGGAATAGCTCTGCAGGGGCATGGCAGATTTCAAGAGGGCTTCCTGAGCTGAGTGAGGTTTGCTGTTGGGTGGGAGTAGGGAAACAGGGGGAGTGGGCTTCTGGGAGCCCCAGAAGTGAGTAGTGTCTCCATCTGTTGCTTCTGTAAGTCGTATTCCTCCCTCCCTCCCCAACCGTGCTCAAGGCATTGATGGAGATCAGCAGAGGTTCTAGTTTAGGTCCACTGTTGAGAAGAGGGACTACTCATTAAGTATAATGGCTCCAGGATTCCTCATTGGCTTGACCAAGGCTTTCTCAACCTGTAGTCTGAGACTCTTGATACCTAATCCACCCTTCTTCCCCTCCCTTCGTATCAGACACATTACAGCCAAACATGGTTCCCAGTACATAGTGGACACTCAAGATATATTTGGTGTAAGACCGAGTGATATGCATTGGGTGGTGTGGTCTGAAACTCTTCCCACCTACTCCTGCCCCTCCCTTTTATTCTTCTCAGACATTCTTTCCAATAAATCCTCTTATCTGGTTGATCCTGTCCTGGTGTCTGTCTCTTTGAGAACCCACACTGCCACGGGGAGGGAATTGTATTCCTTCTCCCTTTTCTAAAGATCAAAAAATTTTTTTTTATTTTCAAGGTAAAAAAGCAAATAATTATTTGCATTTGTTAATCCAACTGCAAGATAAAAAAAGCAGTACAAAGGTATCTAATTTTCTGTCTTTTCTGTGCTTGCACACCTATTTTGGTGACATACAAAGAAGAGTGTTTCTCACCAAATGAAGGTAGTGAATAGAGAAGGATCATAAAGGAAAAATCTGGAGGAAAAGGAACAGATGGGAAACAGTCTGTGTCGTCACCTGAAAAATACTGCTCAAGGTGCTCAATAATGTTTATAAAGTTTTTTCTTGTCTGGTTACAAGTACCCTCTCAGCTTTAAGGTGCCCAGTAATAAAAAGAAGAAACTTTGCAATAAGTGGTTTCTAGAGAAAGGTCAGTTCTCTGAGAAAGAGACTCTGAGCCAGAAACCGGCAGGCAGGGGGCCAGCAGGAGGTCCCCCCGTCCTTGGGATCAACACCTCCAAGAGAGTGAGGGAAGACAAACTGGGCAGAGAGAGAAGTTGAGCTGCAATATTGTTGCAACACAGGCTTCTGCTGATCCCACCAGAAGTTCTAGAGCTGGGAAGAAGGCCCTTCTGAGATGGTCCAAATTTAGAAAAGGGGGCTGAGCCTTGATTGAGGCTCTGCCCAAAAGGAAGAGAGGCTTTCTGAAAGTCTCCTGTGTGCTGAGATTTGTGGTTTGCATTTGGGGACCAGAATGAGCAATGCAGACCTCCCTCCCCTATCCCGACCTTGCTCCCACTGAGATTAGACCAGAAGGGGAGACAGACCACCAAGCCCGGGATCTGTTGAGGGACACAGACAAGGGTACCAGATAGTTACAGGAGCTCATGGCAGGAAGAGCCAATTGAGTCCAGGGTCTTCTCAGTTCAGAAGTCGTCAATTAGGTTTTCTCAGAGGAACCTGCACTTAAACTAACACTGGAAGAGTGACCGAAAGTTTCCCAGGTGAGAAGGTGGTGGAGAGTGGGCTCCAAGAAGAGGGAACGGCAGCTTTAAAGATCTGGGGGTGACTGAGAGCAAGGCGTGCTTGAGGAGCCAAAACAGTGGTGGAGTGAGTGCGTGTGTGTGCGTGCACATGTGTGTGTGTGTACATGTGAGTACACATGGATGCATATACACTGGATGCAAGGACTAAGTCTACCTAGGAAGGTGGAAGCCACATCTTGAATGGCCACGATGAGGATGATGAATGCCAAGGTCGGATGACGAGTTCAGGTTTCTTTTCCGCCTCCACTTACTACCATAACTTCCTCTTTTGTTTGATCATTTCCCTTCCTCTTCTTCCTTCCTTTCATCTTCACCAAGCCTGCAAAACTGATGAGCACCACTGAAGCCCTGATGGCAGGCACAACGGTTCATGGTATCTGGCACATGGTAAGTGCCAAAGGTCTGTTTGCTGAGATGAGTTCATTCTAAATCTACCTGGAGGCATCACAGTTCCTCCAGTTCCCGTTGAGAGGCCGCAATCAAGGAAGCAAAATGGAGCTACCAAAGTCCTCAAGAAGGAGCTGCAAACATGACCTGCAGACCTCAAATAACATTAAAGGAGATTCAATTCATAACCCATAGAAGAAATGATCAAAAGACCCCTCTTCTAATCCCCGAATCCCTTCAGCTACCCCAGATGCCAAATGTCTCAACTCACTTTACATGACCTTAACCTTGCCTGACTTCAAGAAGCTGAATTTGGTGGTTTTACTTTGGCCACTTTCTACTGTTTCTCATGCTTTTGCACCACAGATCTGGTGGCCAGGAAAGTAACGTTTCAAGAAAGGAGAGGGGGATCCTGTGATGTGTGCTGGAGAAAGCTAGGAGCACTCATAATTGACACAAAAATAAATCTCACTTGGTTGACACATTCAGTGGACAGCTTCCTGTCTCCCCAGTTCCCAGTGCTTCCTGAGCTCCCCCTGAGCAACTGCACACAATCCGGGCTGCCTGTGAGCTCTCCTTGCTGAGCAAGAGCAGCTGTTTGTCTTACCTACAGATGGTGTCTTTCTTTTATGAGACTTGTATTTAGTGTTGAGACTACCGATTTACTGTCTTCTATGAGAACTGATCAGAGGCCTCGACTCCTTTCATTTATAAACATCCAACCTGAGGCAAAATGAATGATACTACTTCAAAGACGAATTCTGAAAGCAATCAGTCAGAAATCCTCTTCCCCAAAGCCACTCTTTTCCAAATTACTCATTGATACTGACAATTTCGTATATGATTTTAGCAGGAGCCTTTACAGTGTTTGAAACGTGAATGAGGTAAGAGGATACTTACAAAATAAGCCCTCTCATCTAACCCTCAGGTTTTTATTTTTTCAAACTCTGGTCCAACTTTCTTCTTTATGAATTCAAAGCATTATTTATGGGCTGGTGTCCCCTTATGTTTCCCTTATGGGAAACAATGGAAACAGTGAGAGACTTTATTTTGCGGGGAACCAGAATCACTGCAGATGGTGACTGCAGCCATGAAATTAAAAGACATTTGCTCCTTGGAAGAAAAGTTATGACCAACCTAGACAGCATATTAAAAAGCAGAGACATTACTTTGCCAACAAAGGTCCATCTAGTCAAAGCCATGGTTTTTCCAGTAAGTCATGTATGGATGTGAGAGTTGGACTACGAAGAAAGCTGAGCGCCAAAGAATTGATGCTTTTGAACTGTGGTGTTGGAGAAGACTCTTGAGAGTCCCTTGGACTGCAAGGAGATCCAACCAGTCCATCCTAAAGGAGATCAGTCCTGGGTGTTCTTTGGAAGGACTGATGCTGAAGCTGAAACTCCAATACTTTGGCCACCTGAAGTGAAGAACCAACTCATTTGAAAAGACCCTGATGCTGGGAAAGATTGAGGGCAGGAGGAGAAGGGGACGAAAGAGGATGAGATGGTTGGATGGTATCACTGATGTGACGGACATGAGTTTGAGTAGGCTCCAAGGAGTTGGTGATGGATAGGGAGGCCTGGCACGCTGCAGTCCATGGGATTGCAAAGAGTCGGACACGACTGAGTGACTGAACTGAACTGTCCCCTTATTTCTAGGAATCATTATAACTGATTTGAAATCATACTCCTTAAGTGTACCATCTGCTTTGAATTTTATGAAGGTTGTTGAATATTATACAGTGCCTTTTGGGTTCTTTTTCAGACACCAGCAAGGACCCTTACAGGAACCATGAAATTCACACAGCCTGGAAAATATGGATTTACCTGTGTTAAGAAGTGCACTCCATCCACTGGCAAATGAAATCCAATTCCCAACGTTTTGATGATCACAAGGATATTGAGTAAGTCTTCCCTGTTAAATAAGCAGATCTCAAGTCATAAACTCTGATGACATTTCTAGATGTCTGTATTTACACAAGCAAGTGGAGAGGAATTCCTTTAGAATGTGATCATTGCCATATAGGACTAAACTCTCATTTTATAGATTTGCTGTACATTAGTGCTTTTGTGTGTGTGTGTGTGTGTGTGTGGATAGTTTTATGTGTCAGTGGGCATGTTTTGATCTGTAGCAAATGGAGATTTGGATGCTAAAGAGCCATGTTGTGATTGGATACAAAAGTATTTTTGAAACATTTTAAACTGGACTTGAACTGCTGGATTCTAAATTACAAGTTGTCCTTTATATAAAATCTTGATAAAATTCACTCACATCAAGAGTAAATTTTTTTTTTTTTTTTTACTTAGACAACAAATGATAATTATTGTTGCAGGAATTTACCTTTTTAAAACCTTGTGAATAATTTGCAGGTGATTGGAATTAAGCCACTGAACACCACCAACAACCAATACAGTCTGGCTGGTATTCTCCAGGGGACCTGATCTGAAATCCAGAAAGAAAAACAACATGTGTTGCTTTGAAACACATGGTAAACATTTTAACAGCACCGCCTCACATTTCATTGAACCCTAGCTGGCATCCTGATCACAAGACCTCCTTATCATTTCTACCTCGTTTTCAGCCATATTATTAATACTTGGTATTTAAACTTTTCAGCACATCTGATACACAGCAAACAATCATAACTGCTAGTAAAATATCACTACATTGTGGTATGGTTTCATTCAAAACTGTTCCATTGTACCTTTGCAAGAGATGTTCAAGGGCTTTTTCAAATGTTGGTCTCAATGAAGGGCTCATCCAAAACCGGGGATAGTAGGAATAACTGATCAAGGTCTTCCCTCCATTGACATTGTGGTAGAATTTAGTGCCATGCACTTTCTGCCATTCCTCCAGGGTTTCATTTAATCTTTCAATCAGATAGTACATTATCCCTCTGTTGGTTGAGTCTCCAATGAAAAGAATCTACAAGTTAAAAAAAATTTTGCTTTCAAATCTGATGTGTACAAGACATAGAAGACTATAAAATAAGTAACCTGATGAAAACAGAGACATACATCCAATTGAAAGACAGCACTTTAAACTGTAAGAAATGACATTAATTCTTCTCTCCCAAACCTGTTCATTTTCCTTTTCCATATTCCTAGTAATGACATCATCTACTGACCCACTAACTCACGTTTAAAGCTCTTTGCTTTCTTTGTGCTATCTTTAATTTTTCTATCCCTCTTAGGCACTTCACTTTCTCATCTAATCAGCTTAACGTGTTATTGACTTAAATAGTCATAAGGTATTCTAGTGGAAAAGGTCAGTTTTCATTCCAATCCCAAAGAAAGGAAATGCCAAAGAATGCTCAAACTACCACATAATTGCACTCATCTCACACGCTAGTAAAGTAATGCTCAAAATTCTCCAAGCCAGGCTTCAGCAATATGTGAAACATGAACTTCCAGATGTTCAAGCTGGTTTTAGAAAAGGCAGAGGAACCAGAGATCAAATCACCAACATCTGCTGGATCATCGAAAGAGCAAGAGAGTTCCAGAAAAACATCAATTTCTGCTTTATTGACTATGCCAAAGCCTTTGACTATGTGGATCACAATAAACTGTGAAACATTCTTCAAGAGATGGGAATACCAGACCACCTGACCTGCCTCTTGAGAAACCTATATGCATGTCAGGAAGCAACAGTTAGAACTGGACATGGAACAACAGACTGGTTCCAAATAGGAAAAGGAGTATGTCAAGGCTGTATATTGTCACCCTGCTTATTTAACTTCTATGCAGACTACATCATGAGAAACGCTGGGCTGGAAGAAGCACAAGCTGGAATCAAGACTGCTGGGAGAAATATCAACAACGTCAGATATGCAGATGACATCACCCTTATGGCAGAAAGTGAAGAGGAACTAAAAAACCTCTTGATGAAAGTGAAAGAGGAGAGTGAAAAACTTGGTTTAAAGCTCAACATTCAGAAAACGAAGATCATGGCATCTGGTCCCATCACTTCATGGCAAATAGATGGGGAAACAGTGGAAACAGTGTCAGACTTTATTTTTTGGGGCTCCAAAATCACTGCAGATGGTGACTGCAGCCATGAAATTAAAAGACGCTTACTCCTTGGAAGGAAAGTTATGACCAACCTAGAGAGCATATTCAAAAGCAGAGACATTACTTTGCCAACAAAGGTCCATCTGGTCAAGGCTATGGTTTTTCCAGTGGTCATGTATGGATGTGAGAGTTGGACTGTGAAGAAAGCTGAGCACCGAAGAATTGATGCTTTTGAACTGTGGTGTTGGAGAAGACTCTTGAGAGTCCCTTGGACTGCAAGGAGATTCAACCAGTCCATTCTGAAGATCAGCCCTGGAATTTCTTTGGAAGGAATGATGCTAAAGCTGAAACTCCAGTACTTTAGCCACCTCATGCGAAGAGTTGACTCATTGGAAAAGACTCTGATGATGGGAGGGATTGAGGGCAGGAGGAGAGGGGAACGACAGAGGATGAGATGGCTGGATGGCATCACCGACTTGATGGACGTGAGTTTGAGTGAACTCCAGGAGTTGGTGATGGACAGGGAGGCCTGGCGTGCTGCAATTCATGGGGTCGCAAAGAGTCGGACATGACTGAGTGACTGAACTGAACTGATTCTAGTGTTGTAAGTGTACTTAGAGATGTTCCAATCTCTTTATTTTGTAGATGTTAGCTAGCTCAATAGAAGTCACGCTACTACTTGAGAAACAAGCCACAGAACTAGAATTTGATTTTCTGAAAAGCAGTCTATGTTCCAGGGTGCATGTCCCAGGGCCATTTGCCATGGAAGCCTCTCATCTATCACCTCCTGTAAATTCCATAAGCACAGTCTTGCTTGAGGCTCCCATGGCCTCAAAGGTGTGGTGTTGTTAACACTTGCTTAATAGATCTTCTTGTATCATGTGTGTGAGCCGCCCAGTCATGTAACACTCTGCCATGCCTTGGACTGTAGCCTGCCAGGCTCCTCTGTCCATGGAATTGTCCAGGCAAGAATACTGGAGTGGGTTGCTGTTTCCTTCTCCAGGGAATCCTCCTGACCCAGGGATCAAACCCAGGTCTCCTGCAGTGCCGGCAGATTCTTGACCATCTGAACCACCAGGAAAGCCCTCTTGCACCATGGCTGCCCTCTAATTCATTCTCCACACAGTAATACTGTGATAAATTTCCAAATGTCTCCTCTCCCTTTCATGCTCAAAAATCTTATCAGCTCTCCATGTTCTGCAGAGTCAGGTTTTAACTCTGAGGTTCAGTTAACATTTACTGAATTTTTATTGCATATCAGCTTTTGCTTGGTGGAGATTTCACACTGAGTACTCATTTTAATCTCCATAATCATGAGATGTGAGTCATTATCTTGTTTCACAGATGAGGTATTTGAGGCTCAGGGAGATTGAGGTTATAAATCTAGTAAATGGGGAACACAGGACTCAAATCCAAGTCCTTGATCTCCAAGGGCAGGGTCAATGGCCCCATCCTCTCAACACTTTCCTTCAAGTAAGCAGGTCAGATTTCTACTTTTTCACTGAACATGATTTGCAATCAACAACATCTGTTTTTCCTTGTGCTAATCCATCTGCCTAGAAAGCCCTGCCCTCTGCAAAATAGTCTGTGTAAATGCTATACAACCTCCAGACTTAACACGGACGTCTCTCCTAGAGGGTCTTGTCCAACGCCCCAGTCAGAATGACCTTTCTGTCCTCTGTGACTTCATTATAATTTTCAGTTCCATTACTGATTTTATCAAAGACTACATGAAATTACAGCTATTTGTGACTCTATCTTTTTTCTTATATCATATCAATAAGTATTTAAGGTCAGAGTCAAGGTTAATTTCTAAATTCTGATTTCCCCCATAGTATTATGCATGCATTTAAAAAATATTTATTGACCTGAAAGTCAAAGGGACTTTTATTAGAGACAATTCCTTTTAATGTCTCTGGATAAGGTTTAATGCCTTCTTCAGTTCTTTACTCTTTCTGTTGAGATTTCCCTTTGCATTGTGTGCTGCATGCTAAGCTGCTTCAGTCATGCCCAACTCTTTGTGACCCTGTGGACCATAGCCCGCCAGGCTCCTCTGTCCATGGGATTCTTCAGGCAAGAATACTAGAGTGGGTTGCCATGCCCCCCTCTAGAGGATCTTCCTGACCCAAGGATTGAACCCACATCTTTTATGTCTCCTGAATTGACAGGCAGGTTCTTTACCACCAGCGCCACCTGGGAAGCCCCCCTTTGCAATAGCCATGCACATATTTTCTTCTAATTTTAAAGTGGCCACTGCCATCACTTGTCAGGCACTACTGCATTCATCCATCCATAATGAATTTAGTGAGACTCTACAAAGGTTTATTCTTTCATGGTATATTCAAGTAGCAGTGTGAAGAAATCCAGAAGGCATTCTCTTTCAGAAATTCCCTTCCAATCACTATTACAATAAGCATCGCCAAGCTCAACAAAGTGACCTAAGATGTCAAGGCCCCAGTCACTGATCCTCTAGGTCAAGTTCCATCTGGAGTGTCAACATCCCAGTATAAGAAAAATACTCTGTGAAATCACTTGAAATTCTCCTTACTGGATTTGACCTATAACTATGTGTTTGTTTTTCCGGTCCAGAATTCTGGTTTTAAAAAGGAACTCTGAATAATCAGAACAGCTCTTCATTTCAGAGACTAGTAAAGACCCAGCTTTATTTGTGTTGTTAATAGTTTGCTAAGGCTGTCATAACAAAGCAACACAGACTGGGTAGCTTAAATAACCGACATTTATTTTCTCATGATTCTTGCCCAGTAGTCCAAGATCAAAGTATTTGCATGGTAGGTTTCTTCTGAGAACATCTCTGCTTGACTTGTAGATGGTCATCTTCTCTGTGTCCACATACGGTCTTGTGTGTATGTCTATGTCTTAATCTCCTCTGCTTATAAGGATACTAGTCACATTGGATTAGGGCCTAGCATAATGACCTTATTTTTTCCTTGTGCACGCGTGTTCAGTCTCTCAGTCATGTTTGACTCTTTGTGACTCCATGGACTATAGCCCCAGAGGCTCCTCGGTCCACTGGATTCTCCAGGCAAGAATACTGGAGTGGGTTGTCATTTCTTCCTCCAGGGGATCTTCCTAACCCAGGGATCAAACCAGGTATTTGCATTGCAGGCAGATTCTTTAACATTGAGCCACCAGGCAAGCCCCCATTTTTCCTTAATTACCCTTTTGGAGGCCCTGTCTCCAAATACAGTCACATTCTGAAGTACTGAGAGCTAGGACTTCAAAATATGAATCTGGTTGGGTAGAAACACAATTCAGCTCTTAATACCAGTAAGGGACCTTGGCAATCGAGGCGAGCTAAATTTCCACTACAGATTTTTCTTACAGATTCTTTCCGTTTCAGTATCAAAATGCAGTGCCTCCTAGCATTATCTCTGGGCAGCCAGTAAGATCGCTGCGTGTCTGTGTTGTGGGCTACAGAAGCTGAAGAAAATCCAAGTAGCTGCCTATTCCTAAGATAAAACATATTTTCTAAATGTCCAGTCTTTTCTGTGGGGTTGTAGGAAGATGCAGACCACCAATGCCTGACAGAGGCAAAGAATCTGCTTTTCAGAATTCTTAGGTACTGTTATTTATTAACCAGATGATCTTAGACAAAGTATGTGACCTCTTTGTGGGTTCATTTCCTTATGTGTAAATTGGGGAAAATAATGGCAACACCATAAAAGACTTTAATGAGCTTTTAAATACTTATTTCTGGCACCCAGCGCACAGCAAGTAAGGGCCAGCATGAAGGCAGAGGAAAGGCAAGAAGTGTTTTGGAATGCTTCTTGAGTGCCCTGCAATGCACCGCTTGGTTGCTGTTCAGTTGCTGAGTCCAACTCTTTGCAACCCCATGGACTGCAGCATGCCAGGCTTCCCCATCCTTCACTATCTCCCAGAATTGGCTCAAACTCATGTCCTTTGAGTCGGTGCACTGCTAGGCACTTTATTTTATTTTTATATGACACCAATTTAATGCCATCAATTTGCTTTGTTTTAATAGGAAACAGTTTGTACGATTTTTTTCTTATAAGCATTCTGTAACTATCTTTGATTTCTCATTGATCCAAGATTTAGGAGAGGGAGCTTTAGTTTCTAAGTGGCTGCATTTCTGTATTGTTTTGTGTTACTGGCTGTTAATTGTTGGTTTTATGTAATATGTACTCTGGGATCAGTTGACATGTGAGATCTTAGTTCCCCGACTAGGGATCGAACCTGTGCTTCCTGTAGTGGAAGTACAGAGTCTTAAGCATGGGACTGCCAAGGAAGTTCCTAGGCACTTTAAATTCATTAGGTACTTCAAAGAAAAAGTCAGTGAAGATAGGAAGTGTCTAAATCACAGCATCCTCTCTCTTGTCCTACTAACCCTGTTACAGACTCTCAACAGGGCTTGTAGGTTGCTGGTGAAGCACGTTCTGAATCAAGCAGACTGACAGCCTCTGAAAAGTCCCTCATGTATCCACTGCTCATCAGTAACTAACAAGCTCCGGGAAGAAGGAAGGGCATCTGCAAAATACCACCACCATCTGCAAAACAAATTCTCCTAAACTGCAAACAGCGAGATAGCATTTTTTGAATCTAGTAGACACAGCTCTGATATAGAAGACTATGTTCTAGAGAATTACTCTATCCCAATGCCTTCCTATTCATGAAAGATAGAAATGATAAATTATAACTAAGATGTAAATGCACTTGTGAATTTAAGATTGCTGGTTCTGTAGAGGAAGCCATTTTTGGAAGAGGTTAATTGGTATTCTTAACTAAAAGATTTCTAACTTCAAAATATCAGCTTTTAAAATACACACAACTAGAAAATAATACCAGGGATAAGCGTGGTTCTTTTCAGCCACATGATTCGTATTTGGTCTTTATTTAGATCATTCCACTTGGTGAATTTTTAAAAGGAAATGAGCAGGTTATTTGTTTTCAACTTCCATTGTAAAGGGTCTAAATTACTATAACATATACGTATAACTAGCCACACAATTTGTAAAAAATTCTTCTTTCCTGTGAAAATTACTACCTTGTACTAGTAGGCACAGGTGTTGGCTGGCAGATGCAATCAAAGAAGAAAAAGTATAATTAACCAATACGCAATTATAAAAATAATCAGTTAGCAATAAAATATTAAAATAACTGTTTTTTCCCCCTATCAATTTTTTTTTAAGCTCCAATGATATTAAGCACCACGGGAAAGTTTTTTATTTCTTTGTTTTAACTGTTGAATTTCAAGTGTCCAGAATAGTGCCTAGAGTAAAAATTAGTCTTTATTTTTTAACGGAAGATTGGAGACTTTGATGTTCTGTATATAAATTGGCAGTTTTCTACTTCTAAGAAATACTTGAGAATGCCCATGAAAACATATTTTAAAAGCAAAATAAGTTGGAAGCAACATAACATATATCTATCAGGTTGATTATATTAAGGTATAATCATATACTTTAACTTGCTTACTCTTTTAACAATGATACTGAAATAAGGGTATATTCTGATGTGGAACATTTTAATTTACTTTTATAAAAATCTGATTATAATCAGAATATACATATTATTGAATTTTTGGAAAAGTAAAGCATATGAATGCATAGAAAAAGGATCAATCCAAGAAGAAGATATAACAATTATAAATATATATGCACCCAACACGGGAGCACCACAGTACATAAGACAAATGCTAACAAGTATGAAAGGAGAAATTAACAATAACACAATAATAGTGGGAGACTTTAATACCTCACTTACACCTATGGATAGATCAACTAAACAGAAAATTAACAAGGAAACACAAACTTTAAACGATACAATAGACCAGTTAGACCTAATTGATATCTATAGGACATTTCATCCCAAAACAATGAATTTCACCTTTTTCTCAAGCGCACATGGAACCTTCTCCAGGATAGATCACATCCTGGGCCATAAAGCTAGCCTTGGTAAGTTCAAAAAAATAGAAATCATTCCAAGCATTTTTTCTGACCACAATGCAGTAAGATTAGATCTCAATTACAAGAGAAAAACTATTAAAAATTCCAACATATGGAGGCTGAACAACACACTGCTGAATAACCAACAAATCACAGAAGAAATCAAAAAAGAAATCAAAATTTGCATAGAAACGAATGAAAATGAAAACACAACAACCCAAAACCTGTGGGACACGGTAAAAGCAGTCCTAAGCGGAAAGTTCATAGCAATACAGGCACACCTCAAGAAACAAGAAAAAAGTCAAATAAATAACCTAACTGTACACCTAAAGCAACTAGAAAAGGAAGAAATGAAGAACCCCAGGGTTAGTAGAAGGAAAGAAATCTTAAAAATTAGAGCAGAAATAAATGCAAAAGAAACAAAAGAGACCATAGCAAAAATCAACAAAGCCAAAAGCTGGTTCTTTGAAAGGATAAATAAAATTGACAAACCATTAGCCAGACTCATCAAGAAACAAAGGGAGAAAAATCAAATCAACAAAATTAGAAACGAAAATGGAGAGATCACAACAGACAACACAGAAATACAAAGGATCATAAGAGACTGCTATCAACAATTATATGCCAATAAAATGGACAACGTGGAAGAAATGGACAAATTCTTAGAAAAGTACAACTTTCCAAAACCGGACCAGGAAGAAATAGAAAATCTTAACAGACCCATCACAAGCATGGAAATTGAAACTGTAATCAAAAATCTTCCAGCAAACAAAAGCCCCGGTCCAGACGGCTTCACAGCTGAATTCTACCAAAAATTTAGAGAAGAGCTAACACCTATCCTGCTCAAACTCTTCCAGAAAATTGCAGAGGAAGGTAAACTTCCAAACTCATTCTATGAGGCCACCATCACCCTAATACCAAAACCTGACAAAGATGCCACAAAAAAAGAAAACTACAGGCCAATATCACTGATGAACATAGATGCAAAAATCCTTAACAAAATTCTAGCAATCAGAATCCAACAACACATTAAAAAGATCATACACCATGATCAAGTGGGCTTTATCCCAGGGATGCAAGGATTCTTCAATATCCGCAAATCAATCAATGTAATACACCACATTAACAAATTGAAAAATAAAAACCATATGATTATCTCAATAGACGCAGAGAAAGCCTTTGACAAAATTCAACATCCATTTATGATAAGAACTCTCCAGAAAGCAGGAATAGAAGGAACATACCTCAACATAATAAAAGCTATGTATGACAAACCCACAGCAAACATTATCCTCAATGGTGAAAAATTGAAAGCATTTCCTCTAAAGTCAGGAACAAGACAGGGTGCCCACTTTCACCATTACTATTCAACATAGTTTTGGAAGTTTTGGCCACAGCAATCAGAGCAGAAAAAGAAATAAAAGGAATCCAAATTGGAAAAGAAGAAGTAAAACTCTCACTATTTGCAGATGACATGATCCTCTACATAGAAAACCCGAAAGATTCCACCAGAAAATTACTAGAAATAATCAATGACTATAGTAAAGTTGCAGGATATAAAATCAACACACAGAAATCCCTTGCATTCCTATACACTAATAATGAGAAAAGACCCTGGTTATTTTGAAGTGAATGACAATTTATTCTTTTTACTAAAAATATGCATTTTCTAAGTGAACATATATTGGCTTTTTATGTGAATTAAAAAAATCAGTCAGCAATAGCGGCAGCAATTAGATTAAATCCTTGTGTTTAAAAGCATTTTGAAAACTCATGCAAAAATAATCAGCTTAACTAACTTTACTTCTATAGAACAATGGACTAAGAGGGAAAGATTATGCGTTGGCTCAATAAAGCCCATCACAAGAATAACGTTAATAATATTTTGGATTCCAGTGGCAGCTTTATTCCAAAGATTGAATGGCATTTTCCTATGCAGCGTCTCTCTTCTGGTCCTGGGGTGCAATGCAGGGAGTCTACCTCCATCAGTGTGGGCTCTGGAGAGGAGCAGAAACATCTGTGTCTCACTGTGGCATGAGAGGCTGGATCTCAGCTCGTCATCAGGAAACAAAGATGTGTTTAGAAGAGTTTTGCATCTGTTTCTATTCCCTAAACTTGACATGCAGGGTGTCACTGAAAAGTATAAGGTCTGGTGTTTTTCCTACTATTTTTCATACCGCCATGGACTATAAGACTTAGAAGCACACCTCGTTCTTAGGCTTTATTAAAGCTTGCACTTGATTTAAAAGTCTTCTTAAAAACCATGCAATGGTTTAATTATCTTTATTTTCTTTTCTAATTTCTCAACATGATATACTCTCTGCATTAGGTGACATAGGCTAAGTGCTATTAACAAATAGAGCCTTGCAATGTATAGTGGCCTAAACACTATCGACGTTTACTTCTTCAGGAAAACGGTCCAGGTGGTTCGAGGCAGGGGTATGTGTGGGGGCAGGGAGGTCCTTCAGGGTCCCAGGATGAGTAGACCTGGCCTTCCTCAGCTACAGTTTCTGAGAACTCACTGGGTGTTGACATCCAGCCGGGGGAGGAGTAAAGAGCTGCCAGGTTTCCTACGGGCCCACCCTGAGGGATGGGCCTGTCACTGCTGCCCACATACCATTGGTTAAAACCCAACCATATGGTCACACACCTGACTGCAAGGAAGACTGAGAAATGTAGTCATGCTTTGTGCCAGGAAGCGAAAGAAATGAGTATGATGAATGCCTAGCTAGTCTTTACCATATTCTCTCACATGCTAAGTGTGGGAAAAAAGAAAAACCACTAAATTCAGATTTTCCACCTGTGATTTAGCAAAAGTATGAAGTATATGGAGGGCTTCCTTTGTAGCTCAGTCAGTAAAGGACCTGCCTGCAATGCAGGAGACCCGGTTTCAATCCCTGGGTCAGGAAGATCCCCTGGAGGAGGAAATGGCAACCTACTCCAGTATTTTCACCTGGGAAATTCCATGGACAGAGGAGCCTGGAGGGCTACAGTCCATGGGGTCACAAAACAGACACAACTAAGTGACTAAGCGACAACATGAAGTATATGAAAGGCTAAACTTATCATCCATACGATGCATAGAAGGACGTCTGCTCTTAGAGAAATTGGTTCTCTGGGACAAATACAAACAAGAACAATCATTTATCAGTGAAAATGCAATAAACACTTTCAGAATTTTTGATTAAAATATAAAATAAAACAATTTTCATCCCATTTTGTTTCATCATGGATAAAGGAAACTAATGATGATGACACCCAAATATGTAAATATTTTACTCCATTGCCTCCTTTCTCCACACTCACCAATAGTAACAAGGCATAGTTAGCAAAGCAAGTTATAAAGAAACGAAGAGGGGCAATGGGGGCTCACTGTGATAACTCAATAGGTAGCTTGTCGGTCTCAGATTTTTCTGATCTGTTGGAGCTGGCAAAGAAGTGGGTATATGTAGAATCAATAGATAGGGAGATAAATCCTTGATTTAAAATAATTTTCCATCTTCCTTTCCTCTTGCATAGGTTCTACAATATTCACATAAATGGGGATATTTCTTCAGAGCCAACAAAGTGCGTGTAGATGCCAGCACAGATCTCAGCCGGTTAATAGGAACCCACTGGAACCTTCCAAGAGGGGAAATTATATAGGAGCTCCTTGTCCATTAATCCTGACAACACCTACTTACTGAGGAGCTCTCATCATGGTAAATAACGGAAATGAAAGTGAAGTGAGGCGTAGTCTTATTCATTACATCTAATCCAGGGCCAAGCATAGCCTATACATTTAGAAAGCTCCACGGTAACTCCCATGAGCCTCATGATTGAGCACCACCACTCTCATAAGATAACTGCCAAGTGAGGTAGTGGAGGGTGAGTCAGCTCTAATATGAAGGGGAGACCAATCAGATGGCTAATGATATTTAGGGCAGGATGAAAATCAAGCTCAACAAAGCATTTCTCTATGAAATGTAATATGATTGCAATGAATGTTTTTCAATGATGCATTTTGATCAAACTAGCTATAGATGACCAACCAAAGTGCTCTTTGGGGTCAAGAACAGATGAAAATTTATGTAGAGACAAGTCACTCTAAAACACATGAAATTTGGCAAAAATGAAAACAAACAACAATATCACCTAGACATGGATTGTCTAGCTGCTTGAAACAAAGGTGACTTCTAGTCTTCTATATACAGAGGAGAGCCCTTTCCTGTGTATTGTGGGCTTTATGTGTATGCCATCCTTTCCTGTTAAGAGTCAGGTACACTCCTTTCCTTCTATTCACCTCTTTTTATTGAAACTGACAAGCAACAATGAATTGTGTAACCATAATGGAATTCACATATTAACCAGAACATACTATTATAAGTTGGGCGTACTTCAAATATGTGAACAACTTTAAGTCCAAGACAGTACTTAACTTGCAAACATTGCTTTAAAAATGTAAGTTACATTTCCTGTTTTAACAGCTGAGCTTAAATGCTTTCAGTAAATATTGCCTTTTTATATTTTCCTTTCTGAATTGTACCCTTCTGTCAGGTATTTTATTACTGAGTAATAAAATTACTGAGTTTGTCAGCTGAACTATGTTTTCAACTGACAAACAAAATACAAGCTTATTTTATTCAGTTTGGTCAGATTCCTAAGTTTTTTCAGTTATAAATTTCACTATCCTCCTTCTAAACTATTTCTTATGTATTTTGCATTGTGATTACAAAACTGAGCTCTGATAAATTTTTATAAAGCTCATTTTATTCAGTTTGGTCAGACTCCTAAGTTTTTTCGGTTTAAATTTCATTATCCTCCTTCTAAACTATTTCTTATGTATTTTTTGCACTGTGATTACAAAACAATGCTCTGATAAATTTTTATAAATGTTCCATTCAAAATTTACTGAGTAAGAAAGAGGCGTGTATGTATTTAGAGATATTCGTCAGAGTACAATTTAACACATAGCCTATACTTTTTCAATGGAAATTTTGCTTTGACTCAGCACGATGGTACATCATAAAACCTATGCATATTTACAAAAGCCTACAAATTAAGTAATTCATATTTGGATAAATTTAGAGTTTAAAAGGGGTCTTATATTTACCTGCCCTCCAGACATGAACAAGTATGCCATAGAAACTGATACAAATGCTCTGAGAAGCCCTGTGTCATCTTTGTCTCAGAGACCAGCCTCCCATTCATAGAAGTAAAGGCTAATGACTGAAGTATAAAAAGTTTGGCCCCTCTTACACATGGAGTGCAGTGACATTCCCAGTCAAAGTTACAGGAAACTTGAACCACCTCTTAAACCCCAATTGATTCGTGTTTTCTTCCTTCTCCACAGGTGGGCCTCCATTTCCAAATATAGCTTTCCACTCATCAATGTAAAGCGGTAGTAAAACGATGTAAAAGGTCATAATAACAACATAAGGAAATTCAACTGAGAAAAATGAGTACTTCGAGATTTTAAAGAAAGTAGAACACTATTTGAAGGCTTAACTTTCCAGTAAGTCTCATGGGCCCAAATTCTATCTCCTTTAAATTTGGTTCTTTGGAAAAAGATAACTCAGTTTAATGTATTTCCTTAAAGGTCACCTTGATTGAAATTTAAAATAAAGTTCTGTTTTTTGTAGCACAACGTATTTGTACTACTATACATGGGAACAGTGACAGGTTGGATTCTCACTGTAAAATTTTCCATATTAATTGAAATTGAATTTTCCATATTAATCGAAAGCCTTCAAATGAGGAAGGGCACTGCAGCATTAGAAATTGCATGTCTAGGTATGTCTCCACTTTTACACAATCCAAGATGCATAAATTGGAGCAAACTGAACATGAGTAACTCAGAATCATCTCCATGTACCCTTCACCTGCTTGGTTCCTGCCCATTGTCTGTTCCCTCCATTCTCTGTTCCCTGCAGTAAGAGAAAAATCAAAGGAAGCACTAAGCTCGAGTGATATGACCCTCATTGCAGGTTCTTTTGAGAAAAATGAAGATCTTTTTTTTTCTAGTTCAATTAAACTATTTCAAAATCATGTGATTGGTAGATTGCTTATAACTACCAACACCACTCTGCCCGGGCACTTTCTCTTTCAGCAACTCTCCAAGACTCTCCCAGCCACGTCAGGCATCAGCCTCTGGGCTTTTCCCAACCTCTGCAGTGATTGTGCTATACTGTAAAGATCACTTGTCTTCTCATTTGTCTCACTCCTCTCTCATTTGTCTTCTCCTTCTAGATATCTGGCACCCGGAGAATCCTGCTGTGCACACCTAGAATAGATTCATAGCTCAACAAAAGCTAGGTGAATGAATAGACAAGGTGACAGCCCAAAAGTTAGAAAAAGTGATCTGGGCTTAACTGTGTTAAGTGATCAGCTGGATTCCACTCTGTGATAACATGTCAGGGAGAACTGAGATTGCAACGTTTCTGACCTGGGGCAGCAGAGTTACTTCGATGTCTTCAATGAATTAAAAAAGTCACTTCATTCCTGAGAGCCAGTCAGAGGCACTTACTGCTCCCTGCTGTACTTAGGCATTTGAAAGTAAATTTCTGTATAATATCACTCAAATAATATGTTTCTTTTCTTGAACGCTTGACATGGCAAAAAGTGTCCCCTACCGATCCTCCCCAAAAAGCTGAGCATTTATAAAAAATGTTTGTGTTACTTCTTTTTCTATTTTTGTAACGATATGCTTTAACATGTACTGGACTGGCCAAAAGGTTCACTTCGGTTTTTCTATAACATCTTATGGAACAGCCTATGGTAAAATCCGAACAAAATTTTTGGCCAATTCACGTATGTCTTTGAAATAGAATGGTAACTATAAAAAGTTCTAGGTAGGATAAGAAACTGTCTCAGTAATGAAAGGAAAGAGTTTCAAGATCACAGGTATATTTACATTTTACTCTGAAAGAATAAGAAATAGATGTGCAGGGACAATATTCTGTTACCAACCCCTAATCATAAGTGGAACTTTCTGCAAATAAGTGCTGTTTCATACTCGTAATTGTGAATGTTGACACGACCATCTCTGTGCTGTGTGGTTTATGAGTACATAAACCTGTCTGCACATTACCAAATCCTGTGATTCGGAATACAAAATGTCTTTCTGTTTTCCCCTGCTTTTCATCTCCACTACCTCTGCCCAAGTTCTGATGTATACAGCTTTTTAAAAATACAGATTTGGGGATTTAAAAAGGTGCTCACCCATTGTAAAAATAAAGGTAATACACACATGTATCCCCTGCTTTCCAAAAGTTCAATTTATGCCACTTCTTTTCATGAAAGACCTACGTTAGTAAAGGCTTTTTCCCTAAAAGCAAAAATCCTCTTTAGGTTTCTTTTGGTGAGCAAAAACAGGTACTAACATAGGAGTTTCAGGAAAGCAAAATACTATAAATTGAACTTTCAGAAAATGGGGAGTACTCTTTGGCTTCCTCTATTTCGATTTACCAAAGACTTCATTGGAGAGCTCTACTTGTGGATAGTGGAGAAAACCTGTATGTAAAAAGGTATCTTTACACAGGTGGTGCATTGGTAAAGAATCTGCCTGCCCATGCAAGGGACGCAAGAGATGAGGGTTCAATCCCTGGGTCAGGAAGATCCCCCGGAGAAGGAAGGGGCAACGCAATCAAATAATCTTGGCTGGAAGATTCCATGGCACACATACACACACACACAACCATAATTTATTACGTGAACTGGCTTTGTGGCCATATGACCTGGGCATTCACACAGGGTCTGTGTGTATAAGGGTCCTGTACTTGCTTTCTGGCTCTGCTTTTACTTTCTCAAAATTCGTAATAATTATTGACCACAGGGTCCCATTTTTCCGTTTCGCCCCCAGCCTGGCAGTACATATGGCCAATCCTGTCACCATCCCACTCCTTCCCCACTCCCCTGCACTTACGTAATCACTCTTAAGGCTTGTTGCTTCCAGAAATTTTCTGTGTATGTAAGCGTGGAGGCATTAGGTTTTACATTGATGGAATTATGCTATACATATTCTTTACTTTCTTTGCTTTCTCAGTGTCGATGATGGAATTTTTCCATTAAGCAGCCTCTGCCTCCCTGGCATCCACACCCATTTTCTCTTCCCCACAGGCATTCTCCATACTGCTTGCGGGATGATTTTGCTAATTCTGGTTGTGCTCTTCTGATAAAAATGTACAATTCTTCCCTATTGTGTATAGAATAAATTAGCATCCTGGTAAACAAAACAGACCAGGATACTAATTTACAAGGACCATGGACCACGGTCAGTGTGCTGGTAAATTTGAGTTTCTAAGCTTGCACGTCTGAAGGACACTTCTCGACCCAAAGAGTCACTAAGACAAGCCCTGGCTGGTCTGTGTGGGGATCCCCTGATCTGAACACATGCCTTTATTTTCAGCCTTCGTAACGCCATGTCTCTCTAACAGGTAAGAAGAAGATCTTCCCTTTTTCCTATCATTACTTTGTAGAGTTGCTAATAATTTGCCTTGAAATGATCAAAGACAGCATTGTGGTCTTCATGCTTGTGTCCTCCCGAAATTCAGTTGTTGAAACCTTAACGCCATCCCACCCTCAACAGGAGACAGTAGTAGGAGGCGGAGCCTTAGGAGGTAATCAGGTCTGTTATTGTCTAGTTGCTAAATCAGTTCCGACTCTCTGCAACCCTTTGGACTGTAGCCTGCCAGGCTCCTCTATTCGTGGGACTTTTCCAGGCAAGAATACTGGAGTGGGTTGCCATTTGCTCTTCCAGGGGATCTTCCCGACCAGGGATCGAACTCATGTCTTCTGGGTGTCCTGCACTGGCAGGCAGATTCTTTACCACTGGGCCCACTGGGGAAGCCCCCTTCAGCTTTAGATGGGGCCATGAGCGTGCAGGTTTCATGGTGGGATTTGTGTCTTTATAAGAAGAAGAAAACGAGCTCTCTGTGTCTTTGTTTCTCTGTCTCTGGCTCTCTCTACTTAATGTGTTACAGTGTTAGTTGCTCAGTAGTGTCCAACTCTTTTGTAACTCTATGGACTGTAGCTCACCAGGCTCCTCTGTCCATGGAATTCTCCAGGCAAGAATCCTAGAGTGGTTTGCCATTTCCTTCTCCAGGGGATCTTCCTGACCCCTGATTCAGGGATGGAACCTGAGTCTCCTACATTGCAAACTGATTCTTTATCATCTGAGCAAGGTAGCCAACAAAAGTCCAGAAGGCCCTGATCCTGAACTTCTCAGCCTCCAGAAAAGTGAGAAATAAAAATCTATTCAAGACACTCAGGCTAGGGTATTTTAAGACTGACAGGTAAGAAGGTATTTCACTTTTTACAAAGTTGATTAATCTGCAGCATGGGATTAGATCATAAAGATTCACACCTTTTTTTTTTTTTTTTTTTTATTGACAGATGAAGAAAATAAGCCTGAGCAACAGTGTCCTGTCCAAAGCCATAGACTTTAGTGATGAGTTTTAACATCTACTTTCAGGTTAATATATGGTGACATCCTGGAATCTTCTTGAAAACTCTAAATTCTGAGGTCAGAATGATATTCTGAAAAGGTATGAAGAAGCTTGACTTCTGGGAACCCCTGATGGCTCAGACAGTAAAGAATCTGCCTGCAATGCAAGAGACCCAGATTCAATCCCTGGGTTGGGAAGACCTCCTGGAGAAGAAAATGGCAACCCACTTCAGTATTCTTGCCTGGAAAGTCCATGGACAGAGCAATTTGGTGGGCTATGGTCCATGGAGTCACAGAGTGAGACACGACTGAACGACTAACATTTTCACTTGGAATCTTTGTGAACACTATAAACATTTTCACTTGGAATCTTTGTGAACACTATAAATTCTGACATCAGAATGATATTCTGAAAGGGTTGAGAAGTCTGACTTCTTAAATCAAACAAGTACTTTCATTGCTTCCAGTCCTACATTCCTAGGATATGAAGTTTGGATTGTCCAGATTGGTGGTGAAAACTGCCTAAATTGTGGCAGCTCACATACATGTATGATCATAGATGAATTAATCTCTCTGAACTTCAATATTCTTAAGTAGAAAGCTGCTGCACAGATTTCTGATTAGGAATAAATAAGATTTTAATGTATTCATTTACTTAACAAATATTTATTAAGTGATCATTATGTATCGAATTCTTGTCTGGAGAATTCCATGGACACAAGAGCCTGGTGGGCTACAGTCCATGCAGTTGCACTATGTCAGACACAACTGAGTAACACTTTCTTTTTCTTTATGATTCATAGAGCATCTTTAAAAAGTTGGTTTTTTAAATCAGTCTTGCCTGTGTTTGAGAGCTTACACATAGTTTGCAAGGACATGTCCATCTAATTAAAAACTACTTAAAAATCTGGAGGATTACTTACTTCACATTACCCAAGCATCTCAGTCTATTCGCCCAGTTTGCAGGTCCGAGAACTCTGCTGGAATCTACCTAGTCAGAGCACTCCTAGCAAGGAGACACCACATGTCCAAGAAACCAGCTTAGAAGCCGCCCTAAAGGAAAAGCAGTCTAGCGAGGTCCACGCGAGACCTGCCCGGGGAATGTGAGAGAAGATCAGGAAGGTTAGCGTGTAAAAACAGTGTCATGCACGGGGTAAGCTGGAGCAGAAGTCTTACATGCAGAAGCATTCCACTGCCTGTGTGAGCCACAGATGGCCATTTCAGCTGCAGTGCCTTGTGAGAGCTGCCGCTGACAAGGCCAGCTGCTCGGAACCACCAACTGTCAGTTGATGTGGCCAGCTCTTACCCATGTGTGCTGAGAAAACCAGCATGGAACTGGGTCAGCACAGGACACGATTTTAATAGCCTCAATCTGTCAAGTAGACTTCTTTGGAAACAATGAAACAATTGAGCATTTTGAGCAAAAACGGTTAAGGCTCTTCTATGATAAGGCACCCATTCAAAAAGTCAAACTGCATCCAGTTAGTCCTCCTCTGCAGAGTGAAGGAGCAGGCATGGGTCTAGGAGTTAACAATGGTGTGGTTTTCAGTTCTGCAGGCGGCCTAAATGAAAAGTCTCCCCTGAAGAATCCAGAACCTACCTTCCTTCCTCCCAGGCACTGCTGGAGTTGAGGCTTAGTCACGACACCGTATTGGCAGTGGTGAGGCTGCCAAGTGATTTCTCTCCAGTCACAGGTCCTGTTATCTGAACAGCTAAGGCAAGGCACGATCCACTGGCCTGAAATAGACAGCAAAACTTCTTTGGCTCAGTTTCTATGGGTGAAGTTACAGTTTGCACGAAAGTCTAGAATTCAGTGATGGATGGCACACCATTGCAGAAATCACAGTAAGGAGACCACACTCATATAAACCCAGGGGAACAGTGCATGGCTTCCTGCCAACCAAACAGAATCACATCAGGTAGTCATGTTCTGAAATAACACAGTTCATGCTGAAGTCAAGTACGAATTCTGTTCTGTGAAAACACATGCTTATAAAAAAATTAAAGTGTTTGGGTACTACTCAATTATTATTTATTTTCAAACAGTACATGAGGTCTTTCATAGGACTGAAGTCTATAGGGAGTCACTGACACTGACGTAGTTGGCCACACATATTTCCTAGCCTAACACATGCTTAGTTACCAATCCAACAATAGTCATATTCTCTGCTATCAAGAGCTTCAATATATATAATAAGACAGTTATTTTAATATTCTGATAATTTGCTGTTTTGAAGAATAGTCTTAATTTGATATATGGCCTTTTTGCTGTGAATCTCTTCACTTCTTTCTAGCTCTGTTGCCTTAATTTTTTCATCTGTTAGAAGTGGAGTGTACTATTCTTCTCACATGATTGGTATGAGGATTTAATGGGATTATATAGTTAAAGGACCCAGCACAATTATGTATCCTACTCACCTTTGTTACTAGCTAAGTTCAGGCACAGAGTAAGGCACAAGCTTTGGTCAATGCTTATAAGATAAATGAATATCCTTAAAAAGCTGCATGTAAGATCTTTCTTATTTTATGGATAAAGTAACATGTATTCAAATGTTGCAGCTTTTAGGGTGAGTAGTCACATTAATTATTTAATAATTTATTAGAAAAATATCAAGACATAATTTGGATTTTTAAAAACAATTTTCTTTATTTTTGGCTGTGTTGGGGCTTCCTTGTTTTGTTGGCTTTTCTCTAGTCGTAGTGCCTGGGTCTCTCATTGTGGTAGCTTCTCTTGTTGTGGAGTGAGGGCTTTAGGACAAACAGACTTCTGTCGTTTCAGCTCTTGGGCTCTAGCGGCACAGACTCAATAGTTGTCGCGCTCGGGCTTAGTTGCTCCGCAGCGTGTAGGATCTTCCCAGACCAGGGATCGAACCTGTGTCTCCTGCATTGAAGGAGCCACTGAGCCACCAGGGAAGCCCCTGGATTTCAATTTTTGTTTTCTCCTATTCATCTTTTCAGAAATGGAGACTGAATCAGCATGTTAAATACAGAGCAGTTATTTGTATTTTCTGTGGCGAATATCTTGACGTCTCCAGCAAACATCCGCTGTACCCCAAAGATCTCGCTGATGTTACCGCTTCACGTTTCTCTTCAAAATATGGAGGAGCTAAATATTCCCGGCTACTTTTTGAGTTACAAAGGAAAGTTTTAAACAAGTTTATCCCTTCTGGCTTTGATTTGTGGTTCTGCTAACAAAAGTATCTGGTGTGACGTTAATTTTGCGTGCATACTAGTCACTTCAGTCGTGTCCAACTCTTTGCAACCTCATGGACCGTAGCCCGCCAGGCTCCTCTGTCCATGGCATTTTCTCAGCAAGAATACTGGAGTGGGTTGCCATGCCCTCCTCCAGGGAATTTTCCTGACCCAGGGACTGAAACCCACATCTCCAGCACTGCAGGCGGATTCTTTACTGTTGAGCCACCAGGGAAGCCTGTGACATTAATTTTAGAGGGAAGAATTTCTATTTTCAGGGGATGGTAAAATACACTTTGCATTTCATGACTCAGGAATGTCAGAATTGTGTATGTGAGTTTTTGTGTGGGTGGAAATAGTTACAAATAATAAAATACAGAAACAGATCTAGTTTATGGCTCTTACTGGTGGATCCCAGAAAGGGAAAAAGTATGTGTATATTAAGAAAGAGAAACTGGGAGAGACAGAAGAAAATAGAAGGGAAAGGAGATGAGAACAGCATGCCTTCCAAGGAAGAGAAGGAAACATACAGCAGAACTGCTTTGGGGCAAATTGTGTCAACAGGAGCAGGAAGTTGAAATACAGGACATCCAAAAGCAATGTGGACTTATTTATTCCTCTCACCATAAATTTTTTTCTTTGCTTTGATTTTTAAACTTAATGAGAATTCCAGAAAACTGCCTCATTCAAAGTCCACCCATTAAGTAACATCTCCAAAATTTCAGGTCTGGTGAATGACCTTCCATTTCTCTATATACATATCACTGTCTAGCTAGTAGGATTTTAATTCAATACATTATTGATGTATCTACCCTCTTAGGTATTAGGCATTATTGTTGGTAAAATAAGATAATGAAATAGTTATCTAAAAAGAAATAGTTATTAAATATTACTAAAAAAGAAATAGTCAACATTTTTATAGCACCTCTCAGATGTTGGATATTCTGAGCACTTAAATACATTAATTTATTTAGTCTCAGAACCACCCTATTATTATCGCCATTGCAGTATTAACTGGGGCTCAGAAAGGTTAAGTAACTTGTCCAAGATCTTTTAGCTAGGAGGTGGCTGTATATTAATTTAAAATATACAGGATTGGAGCTGAAGACTGTCCCAGAGTCCATGCTCTTAACTATAATGTGAAACTTCAAAAATCATAATCAGGTGAAGGGTTAAATTACATGTATAAAATTGCCATTTATACATGTCAAAAGCTTAAGAATAGGTAATTCATAATTGAGTAAAATGAGTGGAACTCAAAGATCTTGGGCTTTGGAGACAGACACACCTGAGCTCTGCCTCCATGGAGCTCTGTAGACCTCAGTGCAGTACATTAAAGCATCTGAGGACTTCCCTGGTGGCTCAGTGGTAAAGAATCAGCCTGCCAATTCAGGAGACACAGGTTCAATCCCTGGTCCGGGAAGATCCCACTTGACGTGGCACAACTAAGCCCACGTGCCACAACTACTAAGCCTGTGCTCAGAGCCCACGAGCTGCAACCACTAGAAGCCCGGCAGCCCTAGAGCCTGTGCCCTGCAACAAGAGAGGCCACCGCAATGGGAGGCCAACATATCAAAAAGTAGAGAGTAGTCCCCGCTGACCGCAACTAGAGAAGAGCCCGTGCAGCAAAGAAGACCCAACACAGCCAAAAATAAATAAACAAAATTTTTTTAAAAGTCAGCTGGAAAAGTTTTAAAAATCCTCACGCCCAGCCTGTGCCCTAGACGGATTACATCAGAACCACTGGATGTGGAACTCAGGCATCAGTGTATTTTTAAAAGCTTTTTAGGTGATTCCAATATGCAGTCAAGGTTGAGGACCATTGTTTATCTTGGAAAAATTACTTAATCTTTTCATGATTACACTTACTTCTCTATACGAAAAATATGTGTAGCATCTGCCACAGCGCCTTTACACTAGATGTTGATGAATATATTTCCTGCCCTCACCCCACTTCACCCTAAGCAAACCATGGCAGTTCAGAATAAAGACAGCATGGGAGTCAGAGTTGTCTGGCAGGTTCCATGGGAGCAGATAAGATGTGAGGAGGTATTTGTGAATAGATAAGATTCAGAGAGGTACAATGGGTGATTTTAAGTGGAGAGACAGACCTGACTGTAGTGAGACTGAGGAAGTGACTATTGTCCATGACAGATTGTGTATACTGGGGAGAAAAAGAAGGTCTGCTTAGTGAAAGGGGTTTCCAAAGTTCGCAGATGTAGAGAATAGTATTAATACTAAAAGCTACAGCACCAAACATTTGGGAGTGGTGTTGGGTTGTGGATGGCAAAATGAAGACTGTTTTCAAAAGTGTTTGTTTCTCCATCCAATTCTCTTTTATAATTCTTCTGTGGTTTTCATTCAGAATATTCTAATTCTGATTTTGCCCTGATATACAGAATTTGTAATCAATAATCCACTTCCTTCACATATTTGTTTGGCTCCTAATACAATTTGAATTAGACATGGCCTTCAGTTTATCCCTCGTTGAAGAATTCCTCAAGAAAATCTCCTTCTGAAAAAGTCTTTTTTTTTTTTTTCATAGAGATTTTGTGGGTTGTGGATGCAGTTGGAAGGGGCCTGGGATCACCTCTTTTCCATCCTTTTCTTTTAAAGTGAAGATAACTGAGACCTAAGATGTTAAATAATGGAAGTAGGATCATGTCAACGACAGGGCTGGACCAGAATTGAAGTCTCAGAGTCTCCAAAGTGCTGATCTATTCATCATGTTAGGTTAGAGCAGCACAAAATCATCAGTCGAAAATGCAATATGGCTCAGCAATCTCTCTGGTAGCACTGACAGAAAAGCCACAAACAGGTTGTCATAATACATGTATTTTTATTTTTAAAAGCTGAATTTGCTCAGTGGGTTCATGTATTCAGAGACTGTTTTTAAATAGATTATTATTTTTTTTTCATAAGATGGTGGCATGTTGGGGACACACATGTGTTTCTGCCAATGATATATTATTTAATAATACTTTGAAAGGCTCAGTTTTCCTCAGAACCTTGAGTTTCTAACAGCATGTGTATCCTCTTTGCCCAAACACTGTCTCCCCCGATAAATTTGTTGACAGCTAATTTTTCACAAACTGAGATCTTTGGCCATTTGCTGCTAAGGCTGAAGAAACGTGACCAATTGCATGCACAAAGATCCTAATATGGGTACCATTACTTTGTGAGCATAAAATCACATGCACATAAAAAAGATGCCTGACTGGGTCTCTGAAAATTCAGCCCCAGTGGTTCATATGACCATGTATTGATAGTCATCACTCTTTGCAGTTTTGTATTGCTTAACAATGCTTTTTTATTGTGAGTTAGTAATACTACTTGAAATAGACATCTGTATAACATCTGCAGGACTGGGATTTCTTGACATTTTAAATGATTCCAGCTCACTAAAAATTGTCAAAAAGGAGGGCATACATTCTATGTTATATATTTAAACAATGAATGAATCAAAGCTGTGATTCTGAAATAAAATATGACATATGTCATAGGGAATAACATTCTGAAGAATGAAACTACCTTTGGGGAGAAGTTATTTAATTTATCATTATAGCTTTATATTTAATGCAAGTTAGATTTCAGCCATTTATGTGAATTGAATTGGGGGATATAATGGAGAAAAGAAGTTAAACTTTGTGATTTAGTAAGACGTAAAATCATATAAACAATAGCACTAATTCCTGACTCTATAATGCTATAAAACAAGGAAGTTTTTAATTGAGAAGAAAAAAAAAATCTATATTTTCAATATTATTAGAATTATTAAAGTATAAGTTGCTATATTTCCTTCCAAAAAGATATGATAAAAGTTTTTGTTTATATATTATAAAATATAATCTAAACCATTTTCTTTAAAGGTAATTCTCATTCAGTGACCATATAAACTTCTGTCTGCAAATTAGAAGAATTATTTTTTTCTTTCCTGGGTAAAATATTTTATTCTTAGGTTGTATTTTATAGTTAAATTATTTTCAAAATTCAACTTAATAAAAAAGTCACTCAAAATTATATTAGCTGGTGTTATTAAAAGAACATTTTTCAAAGAGAAAAAAAATGGATCCAATTCTGGCAGATAACTGTAATGTGCTCTGAAAATAAGGTTTGGGGACCATTCTATGACCTTATAAGCTAAATCTAGAGCACCCAAAATAAACATCCTTCAGTGTCTAGTGTGACAACTTCTTTCAACAGAGGGGAGTCCTACCATTAAATCATCTCCAGGAGTAAAAGAGAGAAAAAGAAAAAAAAAAAAAAAATCTATCCTTGCAAACTTATCTCTGAACTCACTCATTTACCTTGAATCTTTAGGTCTCTAGCACCTCAAGGGTAGAGGGGTTACCCTTGGTTGATTTCACAGTCTTCTGTGAAAGAGAGGAGGGCTTGAATCTTGGTTTTAGTTCAGCAACAATTTTTAAATCATATATTGACACTGAAAGATGAATAAGGTACAGTCTTTGCTCTGGACACACTTGAAATCTCATGCAGCCTTCAGGACACACTTATGGCTGATGCACCTTTTACATGTTAATACACCTACCTTGTGCTACATGTACATATACTCATATGTATATATTATTTCCATCATAAAATATAAAATAAGCATAATTATATAAAAATAAAGGTACATATATTTTCATCTTTACTGGCCTCTTCCCTGTGCCGTTTTGTACTTCTCTCTCTCTCCTTGCTTGGCTATATTATTCCCCTTTGAAGACTATTGATTAGAGAGAGAGGAACATGTGAATCAGACTCCTGAAACATTATGAGGTAAGTGCTATTTGAAAACATGTGCATAGAACATTCTGGGTGCATGTGAAAGTGTTAGTCACTCCTGTCAGACTCTTTGCAACCCCATGGACTGTAGCCCATCAGTCTCCTCTGTCCGTGGAATTCTTCAGGCAAGAATACTGGCATGGGTAGCTGTTCCCTTCTCCAGGGGATCTTCCTGAACCAGGGATCAAGCCCAGGTCTCCCTTACTGCAGAGATTCTTTACCATCTGAGTCACATAAAAGAGAAGCAAATCTGGGGGTGAGGCGGTAAATAAAGACTTCCTGGAGAAGAGGATATGGCATCAGGAGAACTTGGCTCAAGATGGGAAGAAGACTTTTAGGAGCAGGGATCAGCACGGACAAGAGCTGGAGTCCTGCAGCCGATTATCAGTATGAAATGAGGTCCAGAGTCTGGGAGGAGTTAGGAGAGATAGGATGGGTCAGATTATTGTCAGGCTGAGGAATATGCGCTTGATTTGAGGAGTCAATATTTGTTTTTTTCAAAGAAGCCTAACTACTCAAGTTCCCAGAAGGCTCCTGTTTTATGGCAGCCTCTGTTGTAAGGACCAGGTACAGAGACAGCTTCAGAACAGGGCTTGGCAAAAGTTACTATAAGTTTAACAGACAGAAGAAATTGCCACTTCTTGAGGAATCTCAGTAATGTACCTTCAACTTTTTATTGAAGAACTTTTGACTTGGTTCAGTAGGAGGAATCGAATTAAGTTGTTTTATGGTTCTCATAAATTGTAATCTGATTAAATAAAATACCTAGACATATGGATGTCTCCTTTGTATACAAGAGTATATATCTCATTTAGCCGAGAATCATAAATCATACCACCTGACACACCGTAATGGGTAAATCCCTCTCTATGCACTGTCTGTAATTTATTATTTGGGACACATGTTCCAGAACTGGGAAATGCCCACGTTTGTTAGCCGTGCATGCCAAATTGCAATTTGTCCCACCCATTTGTGAAACTCATATCCCATTCAAGCTGTAGTGTGAAGTTCATGGCAAGGGTAGAAAAGATCCTGAGTGTTTTCTCAGACTTTTTAGATGAAGGGAGACCTTGGGTCAGGATGCCAGAGCGGTAACCAGGAAGCGCAGAGGAGATGCTCTTTGCTCCTCTTACTGCCTTGGAGGTATTTTTAGTCCCAGCTTTGGCTTAACCTCACTGGTCTCCACTCAAAGAAGAATGCTGAGGAAGGAAAGAAACAGGGGAAGTGGACAGCGCCTCCAAAGAGTCTCATTCCAGATCTGCCCTCGGTTTAGGCAGGATGAGTACTGCAATTTGAATTGTTTAGAAGTGGATCTTTCTATTTATTTACTTTGTTGGAGTATAATTGTTTTACAATGTTGTGTTAATTTCTGCTGTACAATGAAGTGAATCAGCTATTTATATACATACATCCCCTCCCTCTTGGAGATCCCTCTCGCCCCATTCATCCCACCCCTCTAGGTCATCACAGAGCTCTGAGCTGAGCTCCCTGTGTTACAGAGCAACTTCCCACTAGCTATCTATTTTACACACGGTAGTGTATATATGCCCGTGCTATCTTCCAATCCGTCTCACCCTCCCCTTCCCCTCTGTGTCTACACATCCATTTTCTACATCTGCGTCTCTATTCTTGCCCTGAAAATAGGTTCATATGTACCATCTTTCTATATTCCATACATATATGATATTTGTTTTTCTCTTTCTGATTTACTTCACTCTATATGACAGACTATAGGTCCATCCACATCACTACAAATGACCCAATTTTGTTTCTTTTTATAGCTGAGTAATATAATATTCCATTATATATATATATATATATATATATCTTCTTTATCCATTCCTCTGTTGATGGACATTTAGTGTGCTTTCCTGTATCCCAGTGTTAATTGTAGCACTGTTTACAATAGCCAGGACATGTAATTTGAATTTGACATCCCAATTTCCCTGCCTCTATTCATGTTCAATATATGGGAGACATTAGTGACCACTCCCAAAGATGTTTTTTTTAACTTGAAGAAATGATATAAAACTGAGCTTCTATCCTTTGCAGTTCTTTGGGTTCACAAGGTCAACTTATTTTGTACTTACTCTGTAGAAATTATAATGTTAAGTGAATTGGTAGAGTCTGAATAACTGAGACCCCTTGTCCTCATCCAGCTTACAGCCTGGGAACACTGACATCAAAGTCAATTACATACTTAATTATTTAATGGGGTCGCAAAGAGTCAGACACGACTTAGCAACTGAACAACAATGAACAACAATCATTTAAATAATTGTGGAAGCTGCAAAGGAAGAAAAACACTGGGTGCTATGAAAACATATAGTAAGGAAAACAAGTCAGGGGCTCAAGGGAAGGCTCTATACTATGACTTTTTGACTGAGATCTATGGTGAATATGCATTAAACTAAGGAGAAAGCAGAAGGTGAAAGGAACAGATTTGATTAATCACATATTTCACATACTCAAACAATGCATTTTCATTAATTATATGTGTGGCAGTTCATAGTAATTAAAAAGCACCAGATCACCTTGAGTTTTTTGTAGAAGAATAGCTTAAGTAACCATCTACTACTTATGTATACTAAGGGATTTTTTTTTTAAAAAGAAATGATAGTGTAATAGTCACCTTTTGTATCCCCAGATGGACAAGTCTTTAGTTCGGGCTGTGAAATGGCTTCAATGTAGTCAGAGGAAATAGGCTGTAACCCACAGGTTTCCTCTGGCTGAATCAGCAAACCACAATCCTGCATTAAAATGATAAAAGTTAGCTGTCATAGTAATTAACCTGACCTGTAGTAATAAAACCTCAAAAATACGACTTCCTCTGCCAAATAACCTTTATGGATAAAAGGGAGCAATCCATGTTTACCCTTCTCTTGATATTTATCCATTGATAGTTGTTTTTGCTATTAATAGCTGCTTCTATTAGGGGATTCATATAAATTCTAATGATAACTTAATCTTTATTTTGGCATTGATAGTCATGTTATTGCTCTGCTGATTTTTAAAGAAATAGGTGTTAGTTATTTTAAAAAATATCCCTTTGTGTTGTTGACTCATTAAAAAATAAAGTATAAGAGAGGACAATACATTAAGGGGAGACAATGTGATGCTGTGAGATAACAAATGGGAAATACTTGGGGAGAATCTTAATTTAACAGATGCATTTCATTTCAACGCACACTTATTTAAGATCTATAATTTGCTAGAAATGGAATCAAATATGTATATTTTATCTAAAACATTTTACATATTTATAAAAGTAGGTAGGTAACAGCTCACTGCAATGAAACTCATTAGAGAAGAGGCATGCTCTGCACCAAGCAATGCCTTCTGTAGTCTGCCATATGCATTGCAGAGGGGCAATCCATTGGCTTTGAAATCTCTCGTCTTCTCCAGTATATCACGCTTCTCTTGTTTTCTCTTAGCTGATCCTACAAAGCTGTAGGCACTGTGCCTGTCCTGTGTCCATCTAACCGACCTCATCCGGTTCCACTGCCACCCTTCTCACCGGGTTCTCCCTGTCTACCAAGATTAAGGTCAGGTTAAAATGCAATAATATCTGTTAGGAATGCTTTCTTCCTAATTTTGCACGGAGAACATCTTTTGGTGTTTGAGGTCTCTTGAAACGGCAGCACAGTGATGTGTCAGCTTTTGTCCACATCAGCATCCTTTGTTTCCTTCGTCTTCACCATTTGGTAATTGCATTTGTTATTTGTGCCTTTTCCACTAGACTGAATACTCCATGAGAATGGATAATTATTTCCCCTCACACATAAATCCCATCCCTGGTGTACAGTAGACAACGATAAATATTTGCTGAATGTGTAAAGGGTTAGAGTTAATTGTCCCCCTTTTCATATCATGCATTCTCAGTAATGGAGAGAAATGATTGGTTTGACCTCTTCTTTGCTCTGTATTTCTGCCTCTAATGAGCAATTGCTGGTCACTTCTTTCACACTTTTAAACGTCCTAACCACCAACTCAGATTCCTGGATCTCACACAAAAGATCCAGGGCATCAGGGAACAAAAGGAATGGGGGTAGTGTAAGGACTTTTAAAAATCTTGATTCAGTACACATATTTTCATTTTTTAATTCATGACTGAAGTTGAAGTTTAGGAAACTGATTAAAATTAGAAATATGATTTGTGTTAAAATGTTCATTATATTATAATAAAGCAATTAAAATAGCATAAAGTTTATAATGATGTAAGAAGATTTAGTCTGAATAAACATCTATGAATGATACATGTTCATGTATGTGTGATACCTATTTATTCATCTATCTATTCATTTGTTTTTAGTGGAGACTAGACCTTTATTTCGGAGAAGGTGATGGCACCCCACTCCAGTACTCTTGCCTGGAAAATTCCATGGATGGAAGACCCTGGTAGGCTGCAGTCCATGGGGTCGCTAAGAGTCAGACACAACTGAGCGACTTCACTTTCACTTTTCACTTTCATGCATTGGAGGAGGAAATGGCAACCCACTCCAGTGTTATTGCCTGGAGAATCCCAGGGACAGGGGAGTCTGGTGGGCTGCCGTCTCTGGGGTCGCACAGAGTCGGACACGACTGAAGCGACTTAGCAGCAGGAGCAGCAGCAGACCTTTATTTAAGGCCTTTATTAATGGCATTATATATCTATCAGAATTTTAAAAAATATGTATATCAAAAAAAATATGTATATCAAATGTTAGGGAGGGCAGGGAGAAATAATTACTATTATACACTGATGATAAGCACTGCAAATTAGTTCAGCTTTTTCAGAAGGTAATTTACACTAAACTTAAAAATTCACAGATTCCATAGCCCCAAAGTTAGAGTTCTTAAAGTCTACTCCAGAGAAACCCTCATGCAATGCATAAAGAATATGTATAAAGACAGATCTAATGGACTAAGATGGGAAGATTTCCCAGGCATATAATTAAGAAAACAACTGAAGACCTTGTTTCATTCCAGAATAATATATTCCAAATGAAACACACTGAGAACATGCCACGCAATCACCTAAATTCAGGTATTTCATGTTGAGATGTTGTGTTCAATCTACTAATAATGCAAATAATGTTGAAAAGTCTGGATTTAGATAAAAGTTTGCCTAAAGATGATTGCTTGTTTGGGGTCTCTGGGGTGTGCAGGTGCCAAGGTCCCAGATGGTCTCTTCTGTCAAAGTTGGACATGTCATTGGTCTGTCAATCAATCAGATTGTTAGGTGTGCTGATGGCTTGTCCTGTGAGGAACCAAACTCAATTTCTGATGAGTGGATGCAGGCTATTTCAGATATATTAGTCACAACCAGTCTTTTCGAGAGACTATATCTGAACTGAAGGATATGAAAATCCTTCAGGGGGGATGAGAATTTTAAGCAGAAGGAATTGCATGTCAAAGGTCATGAGGTGACAAAAGGATTTATCTGACATCTTAGGCACAAAAGAAAAACATTACTGAACAAAATGATATGCTGATAACCTATATGTCATTTTTTTCTTGAGCTGCACCTCTGAGGTTATCTACCCTAAACTCTTCAGAGGGAGAATGATCATCCATGATGTGGTTCTGAGCAATTCTGGATACAGCTTTCCAATGGAAAGGTATTGATTTAATACCTAGAACCTGCAAAATGCCTTGCTGTGAAAGCAGGTCCCTGACCTCAAGCATAATCCAGCTCATCATCATAAATTTCTTCTTAATCCTGAACTGAAATCTCCATCTTATTTGTTCTAATTGTCCTCTTTGGTGCAGCTTAGAACAAATTTATTGTAATAATATAGAAGCATGTTCTGACCTGACTTCAGAGCTGCTGAAACAAATGACTGACAATAGAGAATGATAATTTTTTAAATGTTCAATGTTGACACTGAATACCCAGGACCCCACATACAAGCCTATGATAGCAGAGTAAACATATACAGAGCCAGAGAAATGTAGTGTAAGTGGGAGCCAGACAGGGTGACCACTCCTGCTGCTTACAACCCTGGTCAAACCAACGTGGAAATATAACATGCAGCCAAACTTCTCTCTTCCTCTAAGTATTTATGAAACCTGTTCTCAGGCCACATGAATCATTGACTATCCCTTTAGATCTTAAAAGTGATAAACCTCACTAATAAAAAATTAAACAATTTTTGAAAGGGAAAAACTCATTAGCATCCATCATTCTTTCTTCACTGGTGTGATTAGTAATTTGGTCAAGTTCAGGCATATTCAAGTAAATGAATAATAGCTCTTCTGGCTTGGAGCCCCTTAGTTTAGAAAAGGCAGAAGTTAGCAGAGATGCTTAAAATTAACCCCAGAAAGCTCCACCTTTACACTGTATCCCTTTGCTGGAGACTTCATAAATTCCTGAATGGACTGTCAGTGCTTTCAATACAGTGTAACTAGATAATTAACAGATTTTCTCATTCAAACATGTGCAGAGTGTATGTATGTGTGTGTGTGTGTATATATATATATATATACACATATAATATGTATGTATGATATATATAATATATATGTATATATGTATACATATTATATGTATACATATATGCATGTGTATTATATATGTATATATATGTATATATGTATACATACATGTATATGTATTATATGTATACATATATTATACATATATATGTATTATATATATACATATAATGTATATGTATATTTATATATATATACATATAATAAATGATTTTAAAAATTTGCTTAACTTTTCATGAAATGCCTTAGTGACTAACAGAAGATATTAAGGTTCACTTGGCTTTGATCTCTGCCCTACCCATGAATACACGGCCACTGTTCTTGTTACCAATTCTTCTGGAAGTCCATCTAGTTTTTACAGAAGTATTTGGCCACAAAGGAATTAGTAGTTTTCATTTTTAATGTGATTTTGCTTTGTTTTTAGAGCATTATCAAATTGGACTATTTGATCTGGTGTGTGTGTGCTTAGTCGCTCAGTCATGTCTGAGTCTTGTGACTCTTTGGACTGTAGCCCATCAGGCCCCTCTGTCCATGGGATTTTCCAGACAAGAATACTGGAGTGGGTTGCCATTTCCTCCTCCAGAGAATCTTTCCAACCCAGGGATCAAACCTATGTCTCTTGCATTGGGAGGAGCATTCTTTACCCACTGAGCCATCTGGGGTAGTTATCGTTAAACCTTACCTACTTTCTGGCCCCATAGAATCATCTTTTAAGATCAAACAGTTCTCCCTTTCTTCCACTAAATAATGAAAAATGTCCACATTTTAAGTTTTAAAATATACTGTCATTCCTCGTGGCATCCAGCTTTTCCCAGAGGGACCCATTCCCTTTCCCGGGGATGATGCTATTCTTCGTAAGTTAGTCATGACCTCTCAAACCTGACAATCTTGGCACAGTTGCCTCTCCCAGAGAGGCAGAGTCCTCTTTCAGATTAAGACTGTTCCTTTTCCCATGAGACACAAAGTTCCTGATGAGATAATTTCACTATCTTGTTCCAAGGGGATAAATTATTTTCTATGTTCACATTTTCTCTAAATTTAACAACTGCTTTCCTTATGTTGTAGTCAGCCAGCCATAAAATAGTAGCTATTGGGAGATTCATAGTATCAGACACTGAATGAATATGTATAGAATAATCAGCTGAGGTATACATTAGCGATAAATCATTACAGCATAGTCCATCTGAAATCGTCTTTTACATACCACAGTGATCCTAAAACTGAATGTTTTACATAAAGAAAATGCACTTATATAAATGCGTATTAAAGGAGATGTATTTACTTTTTAGCAGATAATTGGAAATAACTCACAAATATAATTACACTGCTAAGATTGAATCCTACAAATATACTTGGTAAAGTTTACAAAGATTCATGTGCAAGAAAATTTACTAGAGAACTTTGTGTAATAACAGAAAACTTGATACACCTTAATTGTCCATCAACAGAGAACTGGCAAAACAAGTTATACATCCATATGATGGAACACTAATTCTCTGAAGAGAAGAAGGCAGAGTAAAGGATGGAGAGACACATATTAAGAGCAACAAAGCACGTTTCAGGACATTATTAAATACATCTTGATTTTATTTAGTAAAATAAAGTGCTAGAAATGTGCATATGCTTGACTGTGCATACATAGATTCCGGAAGGATACACTGGAAACACTGAACAGTGGCTTTCTTGGAAGTTTAAGGATGGTAGGCTAGAGATGGGGAAGCAAAAATGAACTTTTTTGAAGATTTTACCATTGGTATGAATCATGTTTGTTTTTTTTTTTAGCAAAGAAAATTTAAGCAAAGAAAACAACATTTAAAATGGCAAAGTAAAAGAACAGGACATCAGAAAAGTATTGGTAGCTCCTTTGAAGGTATATTAGTTTCCTATGGCTCCTGTACTACAAACTGGGTGCTTTGAACAAGAGAAGTTCTTTTATAGTTCTGGGAACTGGAAGTCCAAATCAAGACATTGGCAGCTTTGGTTCCTACTGAGGGCTGTGAAGGACTATGGGTCTGCATAGTCATTTAATACTGTCCTGTGTCCACAGAGTTAAGAGTTTATCAGAGGAAATATAACTAAAAGGGAACTGAGTACATGTTCCAGGTAGAAGGAGGACCATGAAGCATTCTAAAACTGAGTGAGGATTATAGTCATTCAAGTTCCAAGTGCATGGCATTTGGAGAACAAGACAGCAAGTAGATAGCTGCTGCTGCTGCTGCTGCTGCTAAATCGCGTCAGTCGTGTCTGACTCTGTGCGACCCCATAGACGGCAGCCCAACAGGCTCTTCTGTCCCTGGGATTCTCCAGGCAAGAACACTGGAATGGGTCAAGTAGATAGAGATCAGTAAAATTATTTTGGACTCATAATTTTAATCCTTGGCTCACTCTAATGACACAAAATTTAGGATCATGGCAATGAATGAAGCTTCTTTAATTTTCTTCTGTTTAAAGATTCTTATCAGAGAAGTCTCTAGGCTCTGTCCTCTTTTATAAAACTTATAAATTTTTTTACTAAGCAGCTGCTCTTTTAAAGGACAGTACAAAATTAAACATTTTTATGGAGGAGTAAGGGACATTTTGACTTTAGTTTGTTCTAATAAAATATTTGCAGTGAAAAAGGTTTACCTATATAATTGCCTTATTTTAAATTTTAATGAAACTAAGTAGCCAGTCAAGTCATTCTACTTCGTGCGGAAGGGACCTCTAACAACACTGCTTTAAAAATTGATGTGTTTCAATGCTTGATGTTATCCTGTTTTAGACAAGCTCAGGTGCATTCAGGGTGGTATGGCTGTGGATGTTATCCTGTTTTAGTAAGAGTTCAAGTTTTCGATTTTAATTGTTTTTTAAAAATAATAGAACTTGTGTTAGGTAGCCGAATTGTGTATGAAGTTTTGAGTTGCTATTTGTATTTTGGGCTTCATAGCCTTATTTACAACACATCATTATCCAAGTAGTAATGAGCTATCATATAACATCATTGTGTGTGTTTCTTTCCTTAAATAATCATCAGCTGAAAAGTGGTGGTATATTATACTAAGAATTTTTAGTCCCCTATGAACTCAGGAACAAAGGAAATTGAAACAAATTATAAACAGATGAATTAGCTCTAGTCAATTAAATTTACTAATATGACCTCAATATTTGGAACACTTCTTTATATTTCTCATGCATTACAAATCCCTCAACTAGCAATATACAGTTTTCTCTTTTTTTAACCTTAAATTGTTCATTCACTAAGTTGTGTCCAACTCTTTTTCCACCCCATGAACTGTAGCCTGCCAGGCTTCTCTGTCAATGGGATTTTAAGGCAAGAATACTGGAGTGGGTTGCTGTTTCCTCCTCCAGCGGACCTTTCCAATCCAGGGATCGAACCCATGGCTCCTGTCACATCTCCTGCACGGCAGGTGGGTTCTTTACAACTGAGCCACCAGGGAAGCTCTGTTGGGTCTCCAAATTAAACAGGGTGAGGCCAATGTGATCCTGCTCACTGGAGTCCATTCTGAAAGGCGCCCTATATTCTCAATTTAGAAATACATTTGAGTCTCCAGGATTTGTAGAATTTGGACTGGAAAATCTAGTGAGACAGGGGCCTGTGAAATGACTAATGCTTCCCACTTCCGGTGAGCTCCAAGGAAAGCAGCCTTTGTTGTGGTCTTTCAACACTTTTGGTTTGGTTCCAGATGGAGTCCAGAAGGGTAGATGTGAATGTAAATGAAACAAAGAAGAATGATTTTATGTCTGGATATTTGAAGAACTTCAGTTCTTTTTGATTTGTGAACAAAGAATGTGGAATTGGAGCTGAATGTATAACCATGGACTCTCTTGCACGTTGAAGAAACTGGATCAGTTTGGGAAATGACAGAACAATAATAACATTGACAGAAAGAAAAGCTTATGTCATATTCCAAAGGAGCAAATTAATTATTTGTAGACTGAAGAAGAAATACTATGGTGAGTGAAAATAGGCAGTAGGCTACAGAGATATTTTAAAAGATGTGTATTATCAAGAATGTGATACCAAACATAACAAATGTTTGCTATATATAAACCAGCAAGCAGGTCTTCTCAGGAAACAGTGATCAGTCACAGTGACCATAACTGCTATTAGAAGTATTGCAGCATGGACTGCCCCACTTATAAGTAGTCCACTAATAACATATATAAGGTTGTGATTGTTAAAAATGCAGCTCTTGGGACTTCCCTGGTGGTCCAGTGGTGAAGACTCTATGTTTCCAGTGAAGGGGGCACAGGTTCAATCCCTGGTCAGAGAACTAAGATCCCATATGTTGTGGTTTTCCTAGCTCTGGTAGGAAATACGAATGGCACAAATAGAGCTGAATATTTTAATAAAACATATAGTTACAGTAATTTTGAACATCATGGGAGCACTTCCTGACTTCAGTCATCTTGGTAACTTCTGTACAAAGACACCTACACCTATACACACATACAGTGATCCTTAGAATTGTGAGACTTTAAAACCTGGGGGAGCTTAAACCAAGTGACATGAAATATGTTAGGTTACAAAATAATTCTATCATTACATGTCTCAATTGATAAATTCCACCTCCTTTGAGACTGTAATAGTATTTTTAGAATAATAAATAGCATTTTTAAAGACTCACTAATCAGCAACCTGTACATTTACAGTTAAGCTCAAAGCACGCTATATGTAGCTTAATTCTGTAGAAGAAAATGCTGATGCACCCCAAACTGAGCATCAAAACTGCTGTGATATTACAAGGTCAAAATTTAATATTACTTTTTAGTATAAACATATCCTAACAATGTAAAATGAGATACCTAAAAGAATAATTGTGTTCTGACAGGAAAATCCTTTCTTTGCATAGTCTTATATTTTAATGCATGTTAATCAGACTAAAGGTCATTCCCCTAAGATATTTAGTAGCTACACAGGAAACATGTAACAATGGAGAAACCCAGTGAGCACTACCCTCATCAAGTGATCAAGAGAAACACATCATTTCTGCAGTATTCTTGCCACAAATGTTGAGCTTCATCTAGTAAGGAGAAACCACGATACAATTCAAGATCGAGAAGCATTCTACAAAATAACTGACCTGCATTATTCCAAAGTATCAAAGTCATGAAAGATAAGGAAAGACTGCGGAAGTGTCATAGGTTAAAGAAGATAAGAAACATGACAGCTAAGAGCAATGAAAAACCTTGGACCAGAAAAACAAATATCATTGGAAAAACTAGTGAAATTCATATAAAATATTTGGTTGAGTAAATATGCTGTACCAATACTAACTTCTTAGAATTGATAAAGTACCATTGTTGTATAAAATTTTAATATTAGAGGAAACCGGGTTGAGTGTATTTAAGAACTTTCTGTAACTCTAACATTAACATTAAAAGTGAAAATATTCATGTAATTTGATCACCATATTTTAGAATTTTCTTGAAGGGCAAAAAGAATGTTCTAATCAGTCAAAGCCTTTTACAAAGTTTTGTTGGAGTTTCTTTCATACAGCAGAGCAATTAGCCACATCTCATTGGCGTTCGTCGATATCCCATAGAGTTTGATCCACAAGTATTTTGCTCTTAAAATTTATAGGAATTGTGGGAGGAGAGTTTACAGGCTAAAGAAAAACCTACTTTATTTCTGGACTAACTCTTCAGGAGATAAAAATCTCCTGGTGATCTGGCGAGGATCAAAGGAAATGCCATTTATATTGAATCAACAGAGAGCCTAGGGACTTCGCTGGTGGTTCAGTGGTTAAGGCTCCATGCTTCCAGTGCAGGGGGTGCAGGTTCGATCCCTGGTTGATGGACTAAGATCCTGCATGCCATGAAGCCAAAAAAAACTTTTTAATTAAAAAAAAAAACAAAAAAAAAACCAGATCATGCCAAGCATGGGGGAAGGCACAGCCAACACACCACTGCACTGAATCTTTACAATGGCTTGAAGTGCATATTTTCCTTATTCAACAGATGAAGAAAGAAAGATGTGTAGAGTTTCATAGAAGTTTTCTGAAATCAAACACTTTAGCAAGCAGAGTGGCTAGAGTTGGAAGCCATAGGTCTATCTGACTTCAAGCCCATGCTTCATAGACTGAAAAACAAAACAAGATAAAACAAAACACACTGTACTAAGACATGAAGATCATGTTTATGAAACATTTAGACCAATTAACTCTTCATCAGGGAAGACTCTTTTTTCATGGCTGCAGATGGCATCTCTAAACATAACCAGCTGCACTTTAAATGCTTACAGTTGGTCACAAGTGGGGACTAGGCAAGGGTGTGTATGATTCAGGCCAAATCTATTCCCTCTGGTGGAAAAATAAAAAGCCTCCAAATACCTTTCCAGCTTATGGTTTGTTACTCAAATAATTTTTAGTTTTGAATACTAGCACATTACAAAATTAATTGTTAGCTAAAGACAACATTGATTCCCATGGTAGACAATGAATATTTATTACTGCCTATCATCAAGGAATACAGTTTTCACGTGATTTTCAAAGCCATCAGTGCTCATTTGTCGTGTATTTTCAGTTCTCCAAAGACGTTTATAGTTTATGACATTTATTCATTTGTTTTGTTTCAATTGATTCCTTTAACAGACATTTGTTCAGCATCTCCACAGGCCAGCCACAGCCCCTGCCCTCATGGAGTTCTAGCAGAGAAAACAGATATGTAAACACACAATTGCTGTAGAAAGCACTTAATGGTGGTAATGAAAATAGTTCTGGACACAGGATTGGCACAAAGGAACAAGATCGACGCTGTTTTACAAAAGAGATTATAACTGGAACTCTATTGGAGTTCACCAGGCAGATGGGAGCTGGTGGGCTTCCAAGCAGTGGAAACAATGGAGGCAGGCAAGGGTGATGGTGGCTCAAAGCAGCTGATCTCCCATTCTAATGCTTACAAAAACGTGGGCATCCTTTATATCTGCACCCTAATTTATAAATCGCTGCTGGTTTTTTTTTTCCCCCCTTGCTGTGACTATTAGCTTGGGATTCAGTCCTCAGCCATAAAATGCACAGCACTATCTGGAGCAAACTGGGAATGGATTTTGCCTACTTGTGTTTGGAGGCTGTGCAAAAACATATGGTGTCAGTTACAAAACTCTGGAGCAGTTTATCTCAGAACCTACTCCCGCCATATCAGCTCAAGCTTTGATAGTGTCAGTTATCAGCAAGCTTGCCCAGGAAGGAGTGGGCATTTTCCTGTGGAATATGTGCTATCTTCCTTGGCATCCAATGCAGAATTAAGGGTTGCCCATTTTAATGGAGGAACTTAAGACTCCATGACCCCATTATAAGCAGGCGTCCTGGAGAAATTTCAAGATATAAGATTATCATTGAGTTTGTCTTAAATTCCCCAGAGGTTTTACATGAGCTCATTATTTCCTGAACTTGAATACTATTGCCATGATTTGATCATTACTGGGTAAGTGGTGGTCATAACTCCCTGTGTGGGATGAAATACCTCTTTCATTCAAAGCCAAGTCTGATGAGTGAGTCCTTATAGATCACATCTCTCTAAGTCTCCACAGATTTAGCCTCCAAAGGCTGCTGTGGTGTGTCTGCCCCAGGATGCCTCCCTCCACTTAGCTGAAACCACTGGGTCTTTCGTCTGCCCAGCGGACCTGCCTTCTGCCACTGCTTCTCCATAATCCACAACCACGTGGCATTTCAAGTTGATCTCTACAGTCTGTCACTTCTTTGCATGAGTCAACAGCTGTTGTGGGATTCTGCTGTCACCAATCAGATATGCTTGCCTGGCCTTGCAGAATCGAGCTGTAGGGAATGTTGCTTTAAAGTAAGAGGCCTGGCTTTGTTCTAGAACTCTGCAGTTGTTACCCTGCTCAGATCTGATACTTGGTTGCTCCTCGGTGTTTTATCTTTAAAAGGCCATCTGTGTTGGGCTCCACTTGACTGACTTTGACAGGTCAAAACCAAAACGGACATAGCACTTGACAGGCTTAAATCTCACTGATTTCCCCTCCCTTATACTAGGTATTCCTTGTCATGGGAGCTGGGATAAGACTAAATGATTTAACACTTAAAGCTGATGACTGGGGAAAAAATAATATCTAGGAGAATAAACTGTTCTAAACTGTTCTACAGACTGGCCACTGTTGTTTTTTTTTTTTTTTTTAATCATTCCTATGGTGTTTCACGGGCTTCCCACGTGGCACTAGTGGTAAAGAACCCACCTGCCAATGCAGGAAATGGAGGAGTCACAGGTTCAATCCCTGGGTCCATAAGAGTTCCTGGAGGAGGGTATGGCAACTCACTCCAGTATTGTTGCCTGGAGAATCCCACGGACAGAGAAGCCTCATGGGCTACCGTCCACAGAGTCGCAAAGACTCAGACACGACTAAAGCAGCTTAGCACGCACGCATGCATGGTGTTTCATAAAGTTTCAAAATGCTAATTCTACTCTAAAATCTTTATTGAAATAAAAATTATATAATAATTCAGAGAAGGCTATATGTTTCCCAAAATATGTTCCATGAAATACAGATTTCTGGGAGGCTAGTAAGTAGGTATTAAGTCAAAAAATAATGGCATAGACAAACTAAATTAATTTTTGGCAAAAACTTTAGATTTCCTTATTTTCACTATCAGTATCGCAGTGTTCTACTAATAACTTTTTATCATTTAATAAAGCTGATTCTGAAAAGTGTTTAACAAGTTGTCACTGTTAATACTACAGATAATTCAGCTATCTCAGAGCTTTAATTTTCTGAGGAGAAAGGCACTTTTTAATGAAATCTCTTCAACTATGCCTTAATGAACCCATGATCAGGAGAATCTCTTGAGTTGGTCAAAAAGTTCATCCGGGGTTTTCTATAATTACCAAAACTTTTTGCCAACGCAATACATAAACTTAGCTGTTTTGATGACTAATTTGTGTCAAAAATACTGAACTAAGAAATAGTATGAGATCACGTGTTTCTATGATGAGGTTGTGAGTGAAAATCTCATATGTGGCAGCAAAGACCAAATCAAAAGAAAAACCACAAAGCTATATGGAAACAATTTACAATTTATTCTTTTTAAAAATAGTAAAATCATTTACTACTTTTAAAAATTATAAATAAAAAGAATATTCTGTGATGACAGACATCTGCCTGGCATAATTAAGAAATCATTCCTGGGAAAGAATAAGTTCTTGAGTTAGCTGCAAGTTTTCCTTTTGTAGTAAGTCACATATTATGTACATGATATAATCCTATTCTAATTCATTTCTTTGTTCATTTATAGCAAGTGTCCTGGGTATCAATAACAAAAGTCATAATTCAGACTGTACACTATGCTACTAAATTTAATTCTTAAAGTCGGATTTCTTTTCTGAAAAACATCAGTCACATTTATTTGCTACATCAGATGTTATCCATTATTATGCCCCTGAAATTGGTTACATACTAAATAGTTCACCTATGAAGTCTGAGTCCTGGAAAACAGGGTCATTGAGGCCAGGGTGGCACATGAAAAAGCAATAGAAGGGTCTGGATTTAATACGATTAGTAGTATGGTGGTTAAGGGTGAATGCTATTGTGTAAGACTGCAGAATTCAGATTTCGGCCCCACCACTTTGTAACTCTGGGCAAATTAAACCCCTAGTTGGGTAGTTTCCTCTTTGTGAAAGCTTGTCTTACAAGACTGTTGAAAGGATGAAACACATTAATACACATAAACAATGAAGAATCATGCATGATCCACAATGAGGGCTCAATAAATGAAGCTATGATGAGAACTGAATAGCGTGTGCCAATGGGCACATTATGTACCTTATACAACACAGCTATGAGTTAGAAGGTGTTAGCTGCACTAAGAGTGCTAAACAAATAACACTTAAGTAATTTACCACATGTGTGGTCAGACTTCAGATACAAGTCTGTATGATTCTAAAACCCATACTATTTCCTTATGTCATTCTGGAATTTAAAATAAAAAATCTGGGTTAACACTAGGTTCTAATGAAGAGAAACTAAAGAGCCTCTTGATGAAGGTGAAAAAGGAGAGTGACAGAACTGGTTTAAACTCAACATTCAAAAAACTAAGTTCATGGCATTCAGTCCTATCACTTCATGGCGAATAGATGGGGGGGAAATGGAAACAGTGACAGACTTTATTTTCTTGGGTTCCCAAATCACTGTGGATGATGACTGCAGCCATGAAATTAAAAGACATTTGCTCCTTGGAAGAAAAGCTATGACAAACCTAGACAGCCTATTAAAAAGCAGAGACGTTACTTTGCAGACCAAGGTCCATATAGTCAAAGCTATGCTTTTTGCAGTTAGTCAGTTCAGTTGCTCAGTTTTATCCAACTCTTTGTGACCCCATGGACTGCAGCATGCCAGGCTTTCCTGTCCATCACCAACTCTTGGAGCTTGCTCTAACTCATGTCCATCGAGTTGGTGATGCCATCCAACCAACTCATCCTCTGTCATCCCCTTCTCCTCCTACCTCAATCTTTCCCAGCACCAAGGTCTTGTCAAGTGAGTCAGTTCTTCACATCAGGTGGCCAAAGTATTGGAGTTTCAGCTTCAGCATCAGCCCCTCCAATGAATATTCAGGACTGACTTCCTTTAGGATGGACTGGTTGGATCTCCTTGCCATCCAAGGGACTCTCAAGAGTCTTCTCCAACACCACAGTTCTAAAGCATCCAACTTTCACATCCTTAATACTGGAAAAACCATAGCTTTGACTAGATGGACCTTTCTTGGTAAAGTTATGTCTCTGCTTTTTAATATGCTGTCTAGGTTGGCCATAGCTTTTCTTCCAAGGAGCAAGCATCTTTTAATTTCATGGCTGCAGTCACCATCTGCAGTGATTTTGGAGCCCAAAAAAATAAAGTCTGACACTGTTTCCATTGTTTCCCCATCTATTAGCCATGAAGTGATGGGACTGGATGCCATGATCTTAGCTTTCTGAACGTTGAGTTTTAAGCCTACTTTTTCACTCTCCTCTTTCACTTTCATCAAGAGGCTCTTCAGTTCTTCTTCATTTTCTGCCATAAGGGTGGAATCATCTATGTATCTGAGGTTATTGATATTTCTCCCAACAATCTTGATTTTTCTTGGTTTTTCCAGTAGTCATGTTACAGGTATGAGAATTGGACCATAAAGAAGGCTCAGCACCGAAAAATTGATGTTTTCGAACTGTGGTGCTGGAGAAGACTCTTGAAGAGTTCCTTGAACTGTAAGGAGATCAAACCAGTCAGTTCTAAAGGAAATTAATCTTGAATATTCATTGGAAGGGCTGATGATGAAACTGAAGCTCCAATACTTTGACCACCTCATGTGAAAACCTTGATGCTGTGAAAGATTGAGGGCAGAAGGAGAAGGGGGCAATAGAGGATGAGATGGTTGGATGGCATCATTTACTCAATGGACATGGGTTTGAGCAAAATTGGGGAGATAGCAAAGGACAGGGAAGCCAGGCGTGCCGCAGTCCACAGGGTCACAAAGAGTAGGACACGACTGAGAGACTGAACAACAAGGCTAGCTCTGTAAATGGAACATTTAAATTACTTTCTCTGAGCCTTGGCTTCCTCACATTTAAAACAGGGATTTATTGCTCATATACACCTAGCATTGTTTCTATTCAAAAACGAATGTGTCAGAAGGCATTAGTCCTTTGTAAATCACAACAGTGCTTTTTTGTAAATTCTTGATGACCACTATCTAATCTATTACTTATCAACTGGCTGAATACACATGTAGCAGCAGTGAACTCAATTAAATATCTATATAATTTAAATTTCCTTTGAGTTGGCTTAACATTTTCAGGTTTCCCCCAGACCACCACCACTTTGGGGAAGTTTCTTACACACATATGAGAAAAAATTATTATTTTTTATTTGCAGCTAAGTTTTATGAAAAACCAAGATAAAAAGTATATCTATTTCATTTTTAATTCTTTAGGTTACAAATAAAAATCATTTATTCCTTATAATGAGAATTAGACATTCAAACACTTTTCTCATATTTTCAAAACAACTGTAAATCACTAAGAATTAGAAGATGGCTTGATATTGTCAAGCAGTATTAAATGGTACAAGTAGGTTGCAAGCTAGGAAAAAAAATTATTGATGAAACTGTATCTCCCCTGATATACATAGGAACAGGGAACCAAGGATGTTCCCTTCATTATGGAATAGGAGAGAAAAAACAATGTTTTAAAGACCTGCTTTTAAAGTTCACAACTAACACTAAATCATATTGGTTTCAATAATTCAACTGTAAGTTAAAACCATTTACTTGAGGGTTAAGAAATTGTTGTGCTCCTTTTCGCTATTATTAATATTTAAACTCTTTTAAAATCACTTTATAAGTGTTAGCTTATTTAATTCTTAGTGAAGTTAAATAGCAATATACAGTCAGTCTTCTGAAGCCATAGATTCCCCATGCGTGGCTTCAGTCAAACACTGATCAAAAATATTTAGGAAAAAAAGGTTCCAGGAAGTTTCAAAAAGCAGAACTTAAATTCGTCATGCTATTTACACAGCATCTACATTTACAACTATTTACATAGTGTTTATGTTGTATTAAGCACTATAAGTAATCTAGAGATGATTTTAAAACAGTGGTTCCCATCCTTCTTGGGCTTCTGTGATGTCTCAGTGGGTAAAGAATCCGTCTGCAATGCAAGAGGAGACATGGGTTCTATCACTGGGTTGGGAAGGAGATCCCCTAGAGAAGTAAATGGCAATCCACCCCAGTATTCTTTCCTAAGAAATCCTCATGGACAGAGGAGCATGGCAGGCAACAGTCCACAGGGTCACAAGAATAGGACATCACTTAGCAAAACTAAACCACCACTCAGGGATCAAACCCATGTCTCCTGTGTTGCAAGCAGATTCTTTACCTGCTGAGCCATCTGGGAAGCCCCAAACCACTCCCACACCACCTTTTTGGCACCAGGGACCAGTTTTGTGGAAGACAATTTTCCACAGACTGGGGAGGGGGTGGTTTGGGGATGATTCAAGCACGTTACATCTATTGTGTACTTTTATGCCACTGCTAATCTGACAGGCGGTATGGGTCCACGGCCTGGAGGTGGGGACCTCTGATTTAAAGTATACAGCAAGATGTGTGTAGATTACATAAAAATCCTACACCATTGATATACATTTAAGGCACTTGAGTACTGTCAAAGCAGATGCCAAGGGATGACTGCATATGTAAGTCCTTTCTAATGATTTTAAAAACACCTACAGTCATTTCCATATTAGAGAAATAAAATTCATTATGAGTAGAAAATAATTAAAATTAAACAAAAGATAGAAAGCTTCAAACTTCAAATGTGCTTAGAATATCCATTGGTCCTTTGTTTTTTTTTTAAAAAACAAAACAAAACAAAACAAGATTAATAGAAACCCATGTCTTCTGAAGCTTTGCCTACCACAGCGGCTACTGTCTACTTGAACGCCACAGAGAAAGTCATTTGGAGTTCTTTTTGGAGGCTGCAGACAAAGTCTTAACATAAGTGTTGATGGAGGCTATATCTTTATTTTGTAGCCAAGAAATTATTTATCATTCATTTACTCAGAGGTCATCTGTTGTGCTCTACCCATATGCAAAAACCACAGAGAGATGTATGTGATGAAATAACCCTAGTTTTCAAGACTGTTAAATGGAGGTCAGATTTGAAGGATGAGTAGGAAGAAAAGAAAAAACAAGTATTTTTAAGAAAGGGGAATAAATATGCATGATCTAACAATTAGAGAGGTGTGGTATATTTTAAGAACATCAAGGACAGAGGTATGGCTCATCTTTAGGTTTTGTGGGAAGTAGGGACCAAAGTATGCAGTGATAAAAACTATACCAAGGGATTTGGATTTTATCTTTTCTCTCTCATTTACTTAATTACTTGCTAAGTATCTATGTTCCCTATGAAGTTGGAAAATAAAAAATAAAATACAAAAGTAAATATAAAGTCAGGTGGTATTTTGGCTTTCCCCATGCTTCTATACATGCATACTGTTCCACCTGTGTATTATACACATAATATTTATTACATGTGCAACTATTTACTGTTTACCGTATTTTATAACCATTTCTTAAATCTTGATAATATATTATGAACATGATGGAAGAATATTAATGGTGACAGGATGGAGTAGGATCTTGTAATACAATTAGATCTATTGTTTAAAAACACACACAGAAACTAGACTGGAGACTTCTGACTCTAGAGGCAGGAAGATGGGTCAGGAAGCTATTAGAAATGTTCAGGGAAAGGAATGAAGGGCTGAATTAGGATGATGAGAAAGTGGCTAGGATACAAGAGGTGTGTAGGAGGAAGTTATAAGCAGTGAAGGGGAGAGGGAAAGGATAACTTTTGGGAATCTTTGGGCTCCTGGATGGAAGGGAAAGGTCTGAGTACAAAGTGAGGTGGAGTGGGAGGTATTCAGCTTAGGTGTTGAACTGGAAATATTTGTGAAATATGCACTGACTGTCCATTGGACAGTAGGATAAAATACTTAAATGTAAAACTCTAAGGAATACGGGAATATTTATCAAAATGCTGTTTCTCCAAGTCAGAGTAATGTTCCTTTGACTAATCATTCACTGTGGTTATGAGAAGTTGCACAAGTCCACCCAAGAAACGATTTGTCACATTTCTGGGATGATGATGTGCTACCATTATTCAACTTAGTAAAAATTCACTGTCTCACTAGTGGGCACAGGCTCAGATCCAAAGTTTTTGGCCTAACAATCAAAATCCTTTGCAATTGAAATGAATCTTTCTCACTTGAAGGCCTTTTCCCTGTTTCCCGTCATCACCCTGTATTCCCCACACAATCTACCTGTTGTTCCCCTATGCTGTCACCCCTGTCTAGAAGTCCTAGGATGCTTGGGGCCACACAAAATTGTTCTGTCTTGTGAGAGGTCTTTCTTGGTTCCCACTCCCCTTCCTGTTCAAAAGAGGTTGTTCTCTTTGCTGCATTGTCATAACACATCACCTTTATCAGACATACATACTCCGTTATAATTACTTGTTTATAGGTAGGTATATTGTTCTCTTCAAGTTTCCTCAAAGATTGATACTTATGTATCTATATATTTGTTTTATATATGTATATGTGTACATATGTATATGATTTATTCATCTCTCTCCCCTCATACATATATACATACCTGTGAGCCACCCAGGTGGTCTAGTGATAAAGAACCCACCTGACAACACAGGAGACATAAGAGATGCCAGTTCAATCCCTGAGTTGAGAAGATCCTCTGGAGGAGGAAATGACAACTCACTCAACTCACTCCAGTATATATAAATATAAATATAAATATAAATATAAATATAAATATAAATATAAATATAAATATATGCTTCCCTGGTGGCTCAGATGGTAAAGAATCAGCTGGCAATGCAGGAGACCCAGGCTTGATCCCTGCTTTGGGAAGATCCCCTGGAGAAGGAAATGGCAACCCACTCCAGTATTCTTGCCTGGAGAATCCCATGGACAGAGGAGGCTGGTGGGATACAGTCCATGGGGTCGCAGAGTCGGACACGACTGAGAAATTAACACTCACTTCATATACCCCAAGAACTAGACACCTAAGTAGTATACAGACAATAGTATCTACTGAGTAAATATAGGTTTTAAGTCACTTTGCTTTGCTCAGTATATGATTTGCATTAAGCCATATATTTAATCAATATTAAATATCAATTCAATTCTCTTTCAGCTTCTTTGTATGAAATGATATGTCCTTTGGTAAGAAAAAAACCTGAAATTAGTGCTACGGAGAGAAGAATCAATATCTCCAGTGATGTACATAAATTAATGGAGCACCTCCTTGTACAAGTTTTTGTCAATATGTCTGAGACCTGGGCTGACCATGAGATTTGTATTTTTCACTTTAACATAAAAACGTGTAATAAACTCCAGTGTTGATGGAAGTGTGAAGACCCAGACACGCTCACACACTGTTTATGGAAAGTGATTTGGCAAGGTATATTAAAGTTCAAAATTCTCATTTGTTTTCATCTATTAATTTCACTTTTAGGAATCTTTATGCTAGAAATAAGGGTGCAACTATATAAAGATTTATATCCCAAAGAATGAACAAATTTATGATAGCAAAGAATAAAAAACCATCTGAATGCCTGTCAATAAAGGACTAAGTAAGTCAATATAGCACATTTACACAATAAAATACTATGCAGCCATTAAAAAGATGGAGATAATTTTCATCACTGTTCTAAACAAATGTATAAACATATTAAGATTGGAGGAAAAGAAAGTTTCACACCACTACTTTAGCACTGTTTAATATTTTTTTTAAAGACACATACATATGCAGATATGCATACAGATATGTTAGTATCAACGTGGTCAAAATCTGGAAGAGTATTCTCACAACTGTTAACAGTATTTACCCTCACAGCATAAGTGCGGGTAATTGAATGAGTGGACAGCACATTTTCACCCAGTATTTAATTGCTTTTCTAACTGTGAAAAAAAATGGGATCATGAGTAACTTTTTCCTTTTGATTCTCAATAGTACTTCAACCAGTAAAAAGAAAAAAAGGAGAAGAGGAATAAATTGGGACATTGGCATTGACATATATACACTACTACATATTTTATGCTATATTTTATTTAGATATTTTATAAGTTACACTTTATGACTAAGAACCTATTACTGTATAGAAAAGGCTTCCTAGGTGGTGCTAGTGGTAAAGAACCCGGCTGTCAGTGCAAGAGACACAAGGGACGCGGGTTTGACCCCTGGGTCGGGAAGATCCCTTGGAGGAGATCAAGGCAACCCACGCCAGTATTCTTGCCAGGAGAATCCTATGGACAGAGGAATCTGGTGTGCTATAGTCCATAGGGTTGCAAAGAGTTGAACATGACTAAGGCAACTTAGCATACACGTACTGTATAGCACAGGGAGCTCCTCTCAATGCTTTCTAATGGCCTATATCTAAAAAAAGAGTAGATGTATGTTTCACTTTGCTGTGTACCTGAAGCTAACACCATATTGTAAATTAACTATACTCCAATAACATTTTTAAAACTTTTAAAAAAGATTAAAACAAGAATAAAGCAAATTGGCATGTACTGATCTAGAAAGATATTCATATTATTGCAAGTGAAAAACACATTACAAACAAAAGTTTATGTTGAACTGTTTCATTTTTCACTAAATGTATATAATAGTTCAAAGGCTAGATGTGTATATACCAAAGCGTGATATTTGGGGCAAGATTAGAAAAAGTGTTCATGATTTGCTATAAACATTTCATAATATTTGAAATAAAAGCAATTAAAAAATAGTAAATCAAATAACCACTCATGAAAGGTCATCATGGTTTACTTTATACCCTAGATATGTTCTTTAGACGTTCTGTGCAAATTGAATTTCAGTAAGGAAGATTATATTTTAATTAGATCAGTAGAGTTTTCAATTATGCAAAATATCATTCTGTAAAGTGAATATACTTTTTTGTGATATTAATACTCACGACTCCCGGCTGCCCATTTTGGCCTATTTAAGACTTGTCCTTTGGAGAAATAGAAGTCAGGGGTTCTTAATTATCTGTTTAAATCTTGTCAGAGAAAAATGTCATTATTTTGCTTTTATTAGCCCTCTCAGGGAAAGCTCCATGCCCCACTTCTATGCATGTGGTCCCTCTTCTTCCTTTTGAGGGAGGGGCTCTGTTTCTGGCAGCTGAAGCTCCTTTTAGCATTGACATTGCTTCCATTTCAAGATGGAAGAAGGAAGGCTACTGTTGTCTGTACTTACACAGAGGGAGCAGATGGCTGGATTTGCCCCAGTTAATAAATCCTGAGCCAGTAGCTGTCCAGCAGCTTTCCTGTCAGAGGGATAAACTTTTTCTTGTGGGCAAGTTGATGGCCACATATGGTCCAAAGTCAGCTTTTATCAGCCTGTTTAAGGTAACAAACTAAATGGCTGGGTAACTCTCAGCTTTTTTTCCTGTTTCCTACCCAAGTTCTAGGGTCTTTCAGTCTCTGAATATTTAAAATACATTGAAACTAAACAGGTCACAGCGCCTTCAAAGACAGCAAAGTGTGAGCTCGAACCCAGGAATCTCTCCAGGTGAATGCTTTTGAGAGATTCAAGATAAGCAAGCAAAGTGAATGGTTTCAATTTTATTTATTTATGCAAAATCATATGCAACTTTATTCTTTCATTTGGAACTACTAAAGAAGAAAATTAGTTCAATGTTAACTGGAGATCAGTTTTCAGAAAATAAAAATAAAAAATAAAATACCAGAACCTCTGAAAGTGTGAAAGATTATATCCAAATATAAACCAGAATAATATGAATTAAATCCATATTGTATCCTGAAAATAGACTTTCCTAAATGTCAACTGAAGAGTGTCCAGAAAATGTTCTACAGTGTGAATTGTGAGTTAAGAATACAAAATTACTTACAGGTTGAAAAAATAAAAGAGGAGTGAAATCATTCAGTTCAGTTCAGTTTACTCCAAATGGAAGTGCTGCATCATTGACAGGTAAGTGGGATTTATAAAATTTCAAGTTATAAAAAATTTATTATTGGGTTAGCTAAATAATAATAATAAAAATAATAATATCTTATGAAAAACCCAAATTAATTTTTTTGATCAACCTAATAATTTCTCTGTTTCTAAAGGGCAATATTTCTGATGCTTTCATAAAACAAGGGAAGACTTTTATTGTTCAACAACATATAAATTTTTTTTAAATCCTCAAAAAAGAAAAATTATAGTAATTTTCATATCTATTAGCAGAGTTATGCTGTTTCCTCAGTATTTAAAATTCACTGAAAATCTTAATCCACAAAATAGACCTCACTTTCCAGAGTGGAAATTAATGTAGCTTTTTTTGAATCAATAATGAAAAGGAACTAAGTTTCAGAAAAGAAAACCAATGTTTTATGAAGGTGGCCTGCAGAGCCAATTTGAATCATCAAGATTAAGCAATGACCCATTCTTGGTTATATTTATCTGACCATTTTCTGCAGAAAAGAACACTAATAGCTATATAAAGCTCCTACACATGTTGCACAGAAACGACTATATAATCTGCTATTATTTCTGCCTGTAAATGACTACATGTCTCGCACTAGCCTGCGGCAGAATTGACTGCCAGGAAACTTGACCTGCATCATGGGCTTAATGAAGCTCTAACTTTCTGTTTATAATTCTTTCCACTTTTAACTAGTATTGTATCCAGGGGAAATGAGATAATGTGCTTCTCCTTTTTAGATCATCTGGGCTACTGACCAGTCCTCCGAGAAGGGACGAGCAGAACCATTTGGACACAGTGCAGGCACTGTGACCAGCTCTATCCATCACTCCGGAGGATCAACCAGACCCAGCCCAGGTGGGACCCCCGGGGATCTTCACCCACGGGAGCAGGGTCTGAGACCTGGCTCCCTGTAGTGGCCTGCTAACGGGCATGCTTTGAAATATATCTGCACAGAATTTCCTCCTGCCTTTTCCCAGAGGAAACTTAACAAGGTTCAGCTTCACCAACACTTTAGAGAAGTTTTCCTTCAGCATTTCCAGACTTTTTCCAATACTTTTTCTCATTCAAGGGCTTCTACTTTGTAAATCTGTTATGGATTTTTGGGTTTCTGATCTGTTGAGTACCTAGGTCACCATGGCAAAAAGCAAAAGGCACCACTAATTTTGTAACTAAACTGTAAATGAACTTTGCTGTACGCTGTGTGTGCTCAGTCGTGTTCAACTCTTCTAGTTTGTCTTTTAAGCCCCTTTGGCTCAGAAGGTAAAGAATCTGCCTGCGATGGGGGAGACCTGGGTTCAATCCCTGGGTTGGGAAGATCCCCTGGAGAAGGAAAGGGCAACCCACTCCAGTATTCTTACCCGGAGAATCTCATGGACAGAGGATCCTGGTGGGCTATAGGTCATGGGCTCGCATGAGTCAGACATGACTGAGAGACTAACACTTTCGCTTCACACCTCTTGGAACAAATGGTTTGAAGCTGAGACATCATTAAGTAGGTGAAAGAAAGTTTTAGAGTAGGGATTTATCTTCCTGTGAATGTCCTGGAATGCTGGTGACTGTGGTGAATCTCTCCTTTCTGAACCCTTCTATGTCTCCTCTCATTGACAGTGAAGAAGGGGGCCATGAGGGAGTTGTGGCGGAGAGGGAGATGTCTTGGCTTTTTTGACTACGTACCTGGGAACAGCACTGCCCCATATCTTCAACTAGCAAGCAGCTTCCTACCTTTTATTCCCCCATGTCTTTTATTTCTCTCCTATTCTTTCTTCTAATCTTCTATCCTTGGACACCCAAATGTGACCTCTGGGATAGTACAGAATGGCATGTTGGCAGAGTGGAAGCCATGCTGCTGGTGGCTTAGCAGTTGACAGAGGAGGATAGAAAGATGCTAAGATGACCTCAGCAGTCACAAGGATAGAGAAACAATTTATTTTAAATATGGAGGTGACTTGCATGTTTGCTGACAGAGAGGGAGGAGGTAGTACAAAGGGCGAGTCTGAAGGATAATGAATCGATGGAGCAAGGCTACCAGGAGATAGGAGGTGGTGAGGTGTGAGGGCAAAGACAGGTTAGCTTTGGAGAGAGGAGGAATCTGTGAAGGTATAGAAGAACTGGAGACATTGTCGGTTCATACCAGCTGACTTTGATCTTGTTAATGATCTATTCAGACTTAGGGCATAGGGATGAAAGCTTTGAGAAGAGTGGAAAAGATTTGGAATGAATGGATCATGTCCTCTGCTGGTGGGCCAGGTGTGACATCTTTATTTATGATGGGCTATACGTCAGTGTGTCTTAAAAAGAGATCAACAGAAAAAAAAAAAAAAAGGATCAACTGTTTTCAGAAATTAACAAAAGCCTAAACTCAATGGAGGAAAAATTCTAGAAAAAAAGTGTAATCAATGTATTTTGCGTCAAGATTGTTTTGGAAACCAAGTACACAAGCCTTACTGGAGATGCTTTGGAAAATATGTCAGAAGACCTGGCTTACAGCACCAATTCGGCTTCTTAATAGCTTTGTTGTCATTGGCAAGATCATTAACTATTTCCAAATCAGGTTGTCCACTTGGAAATGGGTATCCATTGATACACTCAATAAATATTTATTGACTGCCCACTACATGCCAGCAGCTCTGTTAGGGACTGCAGGCCCGGGACTCGCTCTGTTCTCAAGTTTCCATCAGTGGGGTGGCTCCCAACCTTGTTTCCTTTACCAGGAGGGCCAAATGAGTTAATACAATGGCAACCCACTCCAGTATTCTTGCCTGGGGAATCCCATGGACAGAGGAGTCCGGCAGGCTACAGTCCATGGTGTCACAAGAGTTGGACATGACTTAGTGACTAAACCACCAATGTGTTTTGATAATTCTGAAGTCCAACAGGAGAAAAATAAATCTATAGGAAGTCATTTTTTTTTCTTGAAACAACTGTCCTGTTGTGATCATGATCATAAAAGTGGGGACAGTTTCTGCATAGAAGACTCTTCCTCCAAATGATGTCCTACAGCTCTCGCAGGCTTAGAATCCCTTCCTTAGCAGCCTCCCAGCCAGGCATGGCAGCACGGTCCCTCACTGCAAAGTGGGGAGCTCAGCTGTACACTGGGCTCATGATAGCCTCACCACTTCCTCGTGTCTCCAGTGACTGGCTGCCCTATGCTTGTGGCTGGCTCCTCTGAAGACACCAATGCTAATTCCAGCAGGGGCACAACACAGAGGCATGCTAGCAGCCAAGTGTAAGCCAGAGAGTCCTTTGATCTGCAGCCTGGTGCATTCTTTGAATGGTCAAAACTTTGGAAGGACAAGCTCAAAGAGTATGGTCTGATGATGGGAAGCCAGGTCAAAGGTAATGCCCTGGAGAGGATTTCTGGGAGTAGAATTAAGAAACTGCCTTTTCTTTTTGATGTCTAAGTCTAGAATGGAAAACGTATCCCCTGAGATGTGCCCAGAAGCTCTGGGAAGAGTCTATCATGACAGCTATGGCCAGTTTTCATTTCTTTAGACTACATCCCACGTTCCTTTCTCATTTCATATTTTCGTTTTCTCTGACGTGCAAATATTGTTGTCAGTGGTGGAAGGCAGTGGGAATCTTTCTCTTGTGTTTAGGCTCAGGAGTTAAAAAACCAGGATTTTTTAAACAAGAAAACACACAGGCTGCAGGTTAGGTGAAGAGCAAAGGCAGAAAGAAAGATGATATAGGGTTTTTCTGCTTTCTGTCTGTGTCTGTGAAGGACTGTATCTCTAAAGTGGATTCAGATATTAGATTCTTAGAGAGTTTACCAGCTTGTGGCAGAAGCCCATTGTCCCACATGTACATGTGAGGAAAGGAACAAAAAGCTGTGAAGAAGGCAATTTCCTGGACATTCATCTCAAAATATTTGATTTCAGTAAATCATGTGCTTCTTTGGGGTAGAAAAGTATATTTTCCAGAGTTCCTTCCTCAAGTTCTGATTCTTGACCTCCCCATCTGACACATTTGTCTCAGATCTCATTTTCTCAAAAAATTAAAGCACTATCTGGTAAAGGCAGAAACTCCCACACGTGTTACAGCGAAGGCAGGTTTTTGTTTGTTAAATTCTGGTGTGTGATTCCCTGCCTGGCCTGATCTAAGTTCTGTTCACTGGTTTTCTTGCCCTCTCCTGTTCTCTGATTTGCCTGGAATGTGCATGTTCTCCTGTGAAAGACCCTTACAAGGACTGCTGCCAGGAGCTGGGAGGCGTTTCCTAGGGACAACTGTCTCTCACTGTCCCTTTCTCATTAACCTCAACTTGGTGGTGTGCTCTCTCTCCTTGAACTTATAAAGTTCATTTCTCTTCAAGGGCTCTATTCTGCATTGGTCTCTACTAAATTTCTATTCAATTCAATCCCACAAATACTGATAATTTTGCTTTGTTCAGGGTGGGATCAAGATGTGAATAAGACTCTCTCTCCCTTTTCTTCTAAGGAACATAAAAACACTTGAGGGAGACCACCAACTGCAAAATAGGCCAAATGCTATAGTGGGATGCTGCTGGGCACTCTGGAGAAGAACGAACCTAAGGTACACCCACATCCTCAGGAAGGCTTCTCAGGACCTCTCTATTCTGCCTCTTTTCCGATTTCCAAATTCCTACATCCCTTAGCTTGGGCTTAAATCAGCATTTTCCACAGTTGTTTCTTGTAACACTAGACCCAAGAGATGTTCTGTGAAGAAACAATTTCATGATCAATTAAGAATAGGAAATATCATACATACATTCTCTTTTCAGAAATCTACACTGTACATCATCACATCTGAGGCAGAGAAGCAGAAGAAACTTTGTTTAACCCAGAATATTTAACCAGAATGTTTTAGCCCAGAATATTCTGATCCTATAAATCCAGAATATTCTGATTCAGAATATTTTTAGCCAGAATATTTAATCCAGAGTATTCTGATCCTATAAATCACACTGATTTATACAAAGGCCTGATGCTGAAGCTGAAGCTCCAATACTTTGGCCACCTGATGTGAAGAGCCAACTCACTGGAAAAGGCCCTGCTGCTGGGAAAGATTCAGAGCAGGAGGAGAAGTGGCCAACAGAGGATGAAATGATTGGATTGCATCATCGACTCAACTGGACATGAGTTTGAGCAAGCTCCGGGAGACAGTGAAGCCTGGTGTGCTGCAGTCCATGGGGTTGCAAAGACTCAGACACCACTGAGCGACTGAACCACAATAAATCACACATCACTCTCTGCAAAATTCCTTATAGGAATAGCCACAATTTTCAGACTACACTTTGAAAACATTACCCTAATTGATTCATTAAATGATGAATGTGAAAATATGAAAATCCCACTCGTTTGCAAGATTTTATTTTTACAACCATGTAAACAGATTTTATTTTTTTCACCTTTCACACCAAATGGATTCTTCAGTGTGTAGAATTCTGCTGTCCAGTAACTACATGTAACTTGTCTCAGTTTGAGATGCATTGAAAATGTGAAATACACAGCAGCTTTAGAAAACAATATGAAAAAAGAATGCAAACCTTTCATTAACAATTTATATTGATTACATATTGAAATAATTGAGGTATACTTGGTTTAAAGACATGATTAAAATGAACTTTTGCCTTCTATCACTAAAAAAAATTACTTAAAAAAGAACAGTTTGTAAATATAATGTACTATCAGTAAGAGATAAGTAAATACCAACATATAATGGGAAAATAATGGGAAAATATATATTTTATTTTGGGAATATATATTGGAATATATATATATATTTATTTATATAATGGGAAAATACAAGATGTGGCATTTCAGTTATTTTTGTAACATGTTTATGAGAATATGAGGTCGCCCTTTCCTTTATTTTTAAAATTAATTAAGTTGTTTTTACTTTTGGTTGCACTGGGTCTTGTTGCTCCGTGTGGGTTTTCTCTAGTTGTGGCAAATGGGGGCCGCATTCTACCTGTGGTGTGCCAGCTGCTCATCGCAGTGGCCTTTCTTGTTGCGAAGCGTGGGCTCCCGGGCACACTGGCTTCAGCAGTCGCATGGCTAGGGAGCTCTAGCGCACAGGCTCAGTAGCAGTGCCGCACACGCTTAGTTGCCCCAAGGCATGCGGGATCTTTCCAGACTAGTTATCGAACCAGAGTCCCCTGCTTTGCAAGGCAGATTCTTAATCACTGGACCACCAGGGAAGTCCTTCCCTTTCCTTTAAATTGCAAAATTAGAAAAGTCAACTTTGCCTCTTTCTTTTTTACTTTTTAAAATGTGACTACTAGAAAATTAAAATTACATATGTGACTAACATTATCTTTCCACTGATGGCACTGGCCTAGAAAACAGGAATTGCATTTTTCCCATATTATGTACTTTCCTGTAGTACACAGATCTTTACCCAATGAAGATATTTAAAACACATTTATTGGGTGAATTAATTTGGTTGCCAAGGTCGGGAGAGCCCCTGAATTGAATCTTATTCTCAAAGGTAGTCCCACCCTGATTCATTATTACACCTGCTGTGCGGACTGTTCCTGTTGTCCATTCCCTGCTTCAGCCTACTGATCTCAGAGAACAAGGGCCAGTAGTGTTGAGCTGATACCACCTGAGACCTCTTGTAAGGTCCTTCCTAGCTCTCTGGTCAGAATGCTAATGTGGTCTTGAAATTCCTATGTCAGCTAAACCCTTCTATAGCATTTCAGTAAATTTTGATTGATTTTAGGCATTTACAGACTACAGGTATTCCTGGGCATTGACTCTGTACTTATCAAATAGGTGGCCATTGTTTCTCATAACCTCTCTCATGTTACCCCTTGCAAGAGAAAAAAAAAAAAAGGATTAAATATCTCCACAATTATTGTTGCAGGAAGGGGGACCCCTTCCAGCGCCCGAAACTGTGCTCCTGTCTAAAACTTGGAAATGAATTGTCCGAGGAGACACATGTGTTGACAAAGCAAGAGACTTTATTAGGAAGGGGCAACTGGACGGAGAGCAGCAGGGTAAGGGAACCCGGGAGAACAGCTCTGGCTTCCAGTCTCAGGTTTTTTGGAGATGGGGTTAGTTTCAGGGTTGTCTCTAGCCAATCATTTGGACTCAGGGTCCTTCCTGGTGGCGCATGCACCCCTTAATCAAGATGGATTCCAGCAAGAAGGATTCTGGGAGGTGGTAGGACATACCAACTGATGTCTTCTCTCTCCTTTGGACCTTTCCTGAATTCTGGTAGGTGGGAGGTTGTTCTGCATTCCTTAACAGGACCAGCTGTTGTAAGATAGCTCATGCAAGTGCCTACTATCTAGCCTGGCCAGGGCTGGTGGATTCAGTCAGTGTTTTTCCTAACATTATCACACTGGCTTCAGGGAATCTTCACAGATGAGTACTGAACACTGAAGGTCCACATAGTAAAGCTAGGAAATAAACTGATTTAGTCTGTGTTTTCATAATAGAAATGGTAAGATAAAATCACACACTTTGATAAGTCATCCCACATCTGTAACATAATCATACCCATGAGCGGAATCTTATAACCACCCACATCTACAGCCAGGACAAGGGGTTTAAGGTGGCTTTATTTCAGCTGAGCATATGTAGCAGCCTCTAGCCCAGAGAATTTCAGAGAGTGGTGAAAAGACAGCCCTGATGGCAGCTAATATGAAAGTTGCCTAGAGAGGAAAACAGCAGGATTGGGCAGTGTTCTCCAAGGCGTAACTCTGAGTCAAGAACAGAGAACACCACCATGGAAAATAAACTGCAGATGCTTTTAGTCAGACAAAAGTGTGCCTGCTCCACTCACACTCACCATCCAAGGAGAATTATAATGAAAATGAATCCGATATATGAGTCATCTTTCATGCAGAAACACAGCATGTACACAAGTATACATGCACCATACTGATGTAATGATCAAAGATGAGCTTACATTTGGATCTATAGAAAATCATCAAGGGAGATGTATGCCCATGGCATTCAGGACTTTGTGTGTGAACAGTATGGCTTCTCATTTTGTCAGACTAATCCTACACAGTCATCTGAGACTTCCTAGTGTGAGGATGCCAAGATGGAGGGGAATGGAAGGGCTTTCCTTCTTAAATAATAAAAATACTCTGCTGGAAATAGCTTGTCTTTTGCATAATAACTGCCATCCCCAAACACTATTTTTTGACTCTTTCATAGCAAACAAGTTGAAGCAGTGTTTCTTCATTGCAATCCAACTGGAACTCTTTTGTTATTAGACAAAGTGAAACACATTTCTGAACACATCTCCCCAATATTAAAAGATAAAACATCAATGATTATCCATGGGTATTAACCACGGACCATATTTCCTGGCCTGGCCTTTAGCATTTTTATAATTTGGCCCAAGGTACTACTAGTCTGTCTTTACCTCTACCATTGGCTTTGGATATTCTACAGACTAGAAAATTGGGCAGCTTTTTCCTTCACCCTTGAGATCCAGCAGCCCCAGCCTCCAACTCTGCCTGTCTAGCTCACACTCAAGAGCCAAAGTTCAGTCTAGCTCCACAGTTCTCCCAATAGCTGGGCCTTTCCATCCTCTGGGTCCCTTCAGAACTTTCCTAAGCATTTTTCTATCCCTCCCCCCACCTCCAGGTGTATTGAGTTAATAGTTCTGCCTGAATTAAACCCCAGCTCTGCCAGTTACTAGCTGGGTGACATGGGCCATTACCTAACCTCTCTGTGCCTCACTTTCTCAAACACAATAATTAGCGTAATAATAGCAACTACCTATCAGGTTGTTATCAGGAATAAATGAATTTCCATTAAGAGTTTTGAACAGTGCTTGATTTTTGTAAGAGATCTGTTATTAGCAGCAGTTGTCATAGTGATGGACTTAGTGGTATTACTAGTTTTGTATCCCTGTCAGCACTTCATGTGAACTTGTATATTACACATGATCAATAAACATTTATAGACTAAAAGAGTAAGTAAATAAACAGAAAGCAAGAAGTTTAAAAGTGAGAATCAATGTACTAATCTGCTATTATTTTTAAAAACGTATCTAAGAATTCTCTCTTGAGAATGTCAGGACTTACTAGATACTCAACAGGGGAAAAAATTATAATTTTTTAAAAAGGAAGAACTAAATAAAACAAAGCTCTGTTGCTGGCAATTTGCAGATGAACTAGAATATTCCCTGTGTTGTACAATACACCCTTGTAGCCCCTCTTGTGCCCAACAGTTTGTATCTCCCACTCACCCACCACTATGTTTCTCCTTACCCGCCTCTCACCAGATAACCACTAGTTTTTTTAGGGGAACCATGGACTGAAACCGCCTACCCTGGCCATGGTGACCACTTGCTTGAGCTATCTTACCACAAGAGGTCCTGGTAAGGAACACAGAACTAACAGGTTATCATCAACCGGAAGAACTCAGGAAAGGTCAAAAGGAGAGGAGGAGATGCCAGTCCATATGTCCTACCAACCTCCCAGAATCCTTCTCACTGGAATCCATCTCTGCTGAGCAAGGCACCCGCCACCAGGAAGGACCCTGAGTCAGAACGATTGGCCAGAAACTAACCCCATTACCACAAAACCTGATACTGCAAGCCACATGGCAGAAGCAGTTCTCCTGGGTCCTTTTGCTCTGCTGCCTTCCACCTGGCACTCCTTCCCAATAAAGTCTCTTGCTTAACTAGCACATGTCTCCTCAGACAGTTCATTTTTGAGGGTTAGACAAGAGCTCACTCTCAGGCCCTGGAAGGGGTCTCCCTTCCTTTAACAGCTTGGCTGAACTACTTTTTGAAAATATATATTGTAGTGTGCAAGTCTGGAGAAGAAAACATTTAACTTAATTTTTACTCAATGTTCTTTATCTGTAAAAACTTACATAAAATGAAAACTGAGTTCAGTTAAGGCCGAATGACAGCTAAATGGAGTTGTTTAAGTTTCCAGATGACTTTTATGCCCATTATCTCATTAAAGCTTCCCTGCTCTAATGAGCTAGACTTGTGGGGAAAGATTTAAAAATAAAAACTAAAAAAAAAAAATGAAGTGCGGTCTGAAATGTGGCTGCATCTAGTCTTCCCCATAAGCGTACAGTAGCTCAGGGCCTGAAGAATCACTCTCTGGCTTTCGAAAATCAATGTGCATTTAGTGGAAGAAAGCTGTAGCCTTTCAGTTACTGTATTTTTCTCTGCTGTCATGCAATGATGTCCTGCACTAAATTTAACATGTCCCCAGACTCCTATTTAATTCGCACAGCTGGGAGACACGACAAACCCAGCCAAATCTGTTTTCCTAGAGTACCTACAAATCTGCCCCTTAAAAATTTATTTTCTTCACTATAATGGTCTCCAACTAAACTCTAATAGATTTTGCCACAGAGCTGCTGCTTTAATCAGAGAAGAGAACTTTATGGGTTTATTAATCGTGCGCTTTCTCAAAAGCTACTGATTAAGCATTTGCCTTTGGTTGCAAGCAGTCAGAAGGTATACTGGAGGCTGCTGGCTTACTGAATGTCCGTCTGCAGGTAGCTGTCACGCGAGGCCCACAACAGACTGCATACAGATAGCGCCAACTGAGCAGACTAACGTTTCAATTCTCTCCAGCTCTTAGCAACAGATTGCTCACAGCAGTCTTCCCCCCATCATCTTATTCACAAGGGCTATTCCAGCAAGCAAGAGCAAAATTCCTCCCTGGTCTTCACATCCCAAAGCAGCTAAATTATGTCTGAAAACTGAACGACATGCTTGGCCAAAGAATGTATTTTACCACGAGACAGCGCTTACAACAAAGTTTACTTTGGCTTGCTCAGCCAGCAGACCCACTGAACACCATCTCCCCCTGCCTTCTAGGAAAGCGGCAAAAGTTGCTTCAAGTGTTACATTCGTGGTGCAAAAGCAACTGCCAAACAACACAACAAGGCTTCCTGGACTCCAGAAAAACCCCTACTTCTCCACAGTCGATTTATAGCGCCTTCAGGAGAACACACATTCAGACTAACGCTGATCAAGCTTGAGGTTTTGTTAGAAGTCATGACGGACCCCAGGAATAGGCAGGGTAGTGTTTTTGCAAGAAAATTAAACTTGCATTTACTTCCTTGTTTTATGAAGAAGATAAACACTTTCTCCAAAATTCACAGCTGTCTGGATGTCACTTAAGTTTCTTAGATATATATGCAAAATTTCCCCTATGCCTGTAACAAGCATTACCATGTGGAGATGAAATATTCTTGAGGTAAACTTAGTTATTATTCCATGGCTTGCCCAAACTTTCCTACACTTGGCTCCAGAACCAACATTTAAGCAGTATTTCATATTCTGAGACTAGCATAAGTGTGTTAGATGTACTCCTCTGTTGACCTGAAATAATCAAATTTTTTTAAACACTAAATCTTTACTTGAATTATCAGCATTAGCTATGTTGACATACCTTCAATCACTTGAGAAATGAGCAGTTCTTTGTTTTAATAAGGGCTCCTGCATAGTGAAAGGTGCTCCCGAGCATCCCCAAGAAAAATGAGATTAATTAAATGATGGAAGAAAAAAAGGAAAATGTATTTTTTTAACTTATGTGTCTTCATAATCAGGTTGCTAATTCTATACAAGGATTTCTAGGGTTAACGGTGTGAAGAAAAATGAAAGTATTAGTTGCTTAGCCGTGTCCAGCTCTTTGTGACCCCATGGATGTAGCCCTCCAGGCTCCTCTGTCCATAAGGTTTTCCAGGCAAGAATAGTAGAGTGGGTTGCCATTTCTTTCTCCAGGGGATCTTCCTGACCCAGGGATAGAATCCAAATCTCCTACATTGCAGGCAGATTCTTTACGGTCTGAGCCACCAGGGAAGCCCAATGGTGTAGCTACCTGTGTAGCTATCTTATCATGTCTACTAAATGGGTCTGAGGTCTTACGTATTTATATTTGTATTTCCTACTTTTGAATGAATATTAATAAAAACAAGAGACTTTAGTATGACGGTTTGTATATTGTAAAATACTAAGAAAGAAAAACATACCATTTCTAGAAAAACTAATAATGGGGATAACTTTAGTTCTTATCTAATAGAATTTATAAAATTAAAAACTCCTTTTCCACTATGAGACATTAGAAAGCCCCAAAACACAAATGAATTAACATTCACTTCTGTTCTTCATATTATATTACATTTTCTAATAAGCAATGAGGCACACTGAATTGAAAAGCTTGACAGATTTAACAGGAAAAAAACCTCAAACCAAGTTCAGCAGGTAATTGGAATGATTATCCATTACCATTTCGCTATGTGGGGACAATACATGCTTTGCTTCAGCGGCCTAGGAAGCTGATAAAATACATTTGTAGTTTGGCTTATGATAATTATTTTAATCAGTATTATTCAGGTAGTGTCATGAACATTTGTTACTGCTATCATTTAAAAATATAGTCAGTGCTTGCGCATCCACAGTATAGAAGCCAAGCCTGCATAGATATATGAAGTCCACAGATAATAATTTCTGTCTTATTTTCTTACATATACATAAGAGAATACACTGGATTTACTCCTGAATTTTTATATCAGGCATTTATTATTCATATCCCAGTTTTACAGGTTAATGAGAAATAGTCAAAATTTTGCATAAGTCAGAACTAGAATTAAATCTTTACTATCAACCCTGGGCAAGTGATTGCTCTTTTAAAACATTAAGTTCCTCATATGTAAAGTAGAGATGATAACACATATGTAGTAGGGTTTGGGAAAGCGAAGTAGATAAATGTATATATATATATATATATATATATACCTAAAGGTAGATATATATGTGTGTGTATATACCTAAATGTACAGGTACCTAATGAAGCAGAGGGGCTTTCCTGATGGCTCAGTGGTAAAGAATTCCACCTGCCAATGCAGGAGATGCAGGTTTGATCACTGGGTTGGGAAGGTCCCCCAGAGAAGGAAATGGCAACCTACTCTAGTATTCTTGCTGGGAAATCCCATGGACAGAGGGGCCTTGAGGGCTACAGTCCATTGGGTCGCAAAAGAGCTGGACAGGACCTGGTGACTAAACAACAACCACAACAAAATTGAAGCGAAACACACAGAAGGTGGTCAGGAAATTGCAGGTTCCCCCATTTCCCCTACCTTGCCCATGCTCTACGTCTCCTCTCTTTCATTTGCTTATAACCTACTCTTCAGAATCCTGGAGCACATCATAACATAGCTGAAGTTTTCAGATGACCCAAGAAAAGATGAAGAAATTATAGAAGAAATTGAATTAATGTGATTTTATTAGTTGAAATGATCCAATAGAAACTTCCACACTAAAGAACGAAAAACTTCAACATCTACCAAACAAGGCTTAAAGGTATTAGGGTACTAACAACAGTTTATTTTTTTAACTAAAGTAACCCAGATTGTTCACATTTTCCATCATTTAGCTTGGTATCTTTAATACAATGTTGGCCGGACTAACTGCTCTCACATTTCACTTCTGGTTCTTTCTCTTTTAATTTTTTTTTTATTGAACATTTGTTCATATGCATTGTAAAAACAAACAGAAATTAACCATAGTGATGGGTAAAACATAAACCACAAATATGACTGAGTCAGAGGAGGTTGTTTTGGGTAACCCCAAATTCCATGTCTCTGTGTATTTCAGTTCCTGTGTCAACTTATTAAATGATAAATGAAAGAGATCAGATGGACAGAAGAAAAATTAATTCATTTTAAGAGTTCTATATGCTCTAGGTCAGAACCCAGATCCAAAAGGAAATGTGATCTAAGTTTTGAAACCAGTAGTGTCTTAGAATGATTTTACTTGATAAAGTTCCCAGAAAATAACATGGTTGAGTCTGGCGACAAATTGTCAAAAAGGCAGGGGGGAGTACTCTGCTTCTCCTCAACTGAAAACAGAAAAATCTTATCTAATTTGCCTATCTGTTCTTTAGTTTTGATATAAGTGTACTCTCTTTGTCACTGGGGATGAACATTCATTGATTTTAAAGCATGTGTTTTGTATTCAGACACAGGCATGAAGAGAATATAATTTTTTTCTGAAAATCTATTTTGTTTTCATCTTTCTTCTATTCCCCCTGAGTCCTAATAAGTGTTAGTCATTCAAATGCACAATGTATCAAACATTTGATACAATATTAAGATATGTGACAGGTACTAATAAGGTAAGGTTAGCCCTTACCTTAAAGAATCAGGTAAGGTTAGCCCTTGTACTCAAGGATGCTATTACTTGGTTTCAGAGAGTATACATCTAGAGAGCATATTAAAAAGCAGAGACATAACTTTACCAACAAAGACATCACTTTACCATCTAGTCAAAGCTATGGTTTTTCCAGGAGTCATGTACAGATATGAGAGTTGGACCACAAAGAAGGCTGAGTGCCAAAGAACTGATGCTTTCAAATTGTGATGCTGGAGAAGACTCTTGAGAGTCCCTTGGACTGCAAGGAGATCAAAGCCATCAATCTTAAAGGAAATCGACCCTGAGTATTCATTGGAAGGACTGATGCTGAAGCTGAAGCTCCAATACTTTGGCCACCTGATGCAAAGAACTGACTCATTGGAAAAGACCCTGATGCTAGGAAAGATTGAGGGCAAGAGGAGAAGTGGGTGGCAGAGGGAGAGATGGTTAAATAGCATCACCAATTCAATTCAATGAGCATGAATTTGAGCAAACTCCGGGAGATAGTGGAGGACAGAGGAGACTGGCATGCTACAATCCATGACTACAAAAAGAGTCAGACACAACTTAGCAACTGAACAACATACAAAGCAGCACATAAACTCACACATGTCATCCATCATATACACAACGTATTCTCCCTGCCGTAGGAAAGGATAAGGGAAAATTGTGAAAAAGAATAAGATTACACAAAAAAGTACCAAAGATATTTAGGAAGTAGCCAATAGATGTAGCAGTGAATGCAAATTCAAACATAATATTGAAGGTTAAATTGACTTTCCCCTCCTCAGTTTCATTCTTCTCTGCCTTGGCTCTCAGATTGGCTCATAAGACTAGAAATAGAATTGTTGTAGAAGATATTTTCAAGTATGTAAAAGTTTATAGATTACTCATATACTCATTATCTAGGAAGTATTTTTGTTATTGCCATTTAGACAAGAGATCAAACAATAGTTTGACTAAATTTTTTTGTGGACCTCACCACAGTGTCAGTATGTTGTTATCCTAGGGAAATTGCTGAAGGGAAGTGTATAACTTCGAATTGGGCAGATAACAGGGTTTCCTTTTTTCTTTATACCATCTTTCTCCATTTCTGTGATGAGCTTGCCAATTAAAAATACATTTTGATTGAGGTCTGAAACTGATATTTTGGACTCAAAATTCAATGAAAAAGAACCACAGAGGCATGCGACCAATAACCACTCAAATTTAAGCGAATTAGAACTCTTCTGTTTTGCCACACTAGTCAGAAAGCCACAGGCATTCCACCACCCCAAAAAGATCTGGAGAACTGACGGAAAGTATAAAAAATGAACACAGATTGTACATAATTGTGCTCCTACATTCTTTCTCCAACAACCATAGAAAGAACCCCAAATTTCAATTCAAAGGTCTCCCTTGCAAAAATAAGTTTTTCTAATAACAATTTGACTAAGTTTTTTAAAGTGTTTTTTAAAATATGCCCTTAAAAATCCATAAACTACACAACTCATAGTTTTGATAGAAATGAGGCAAATTTATGTAAAAAAATTATCCTTAACTTTTCCTTTGTACTTTTTACACTTGAAAAATAGATCTATGTGGATGACTTTGAGGGATAAAATGCATTAATTAATTCTGTTTCACAAATATTTACTGAGAAATTTGACTAAATCAAAACAATTCATTGGATGTGAAAGATACATAAATAAAAGAGTCCCAGCCATTAAGAGGGCTTCCCTGGTGGCTCAGGCGGTAAAGAATCTGCCTGCAATGCAGCATATCCTGATCCAGTCCTTGGGTCAGGAAGATTCCCTGGAGAAGGGAACAGCTGTCCCTCCAGTTTTCTTGCCTGGAGAAGTCCATGGACAGAGGAACGCAGCGGGCTTCAGTCCATGAGGTGGCAAAGAGTCTGACTTGACTGTGGGACTAACACTTTCACAGCCATTACGAAGTTCTTAACAGGTAAGATATACCCTTATAATACAGTGTAATATGTGATCTGTGACAGGTAAGAAAAGATAATCTGATGAAGCCTGAAGTTTCCTCCTACACTTGGTCTAAAACTTAGAGTGAATTCCTAGGAGAGATAAATGTGAACTGAACATATTTACCAGGAGAATGAGAGGAAGTCATTTTTTTAAGCAAAGAGGTGCGTGCTAAGTCGCTTCAGTCATGTCTGACTCTGTGTGACCCTATGGACTGCAACCCACCAGGCTCCTCTGTCCATGTGATTCTCCAAGCAAGAAGACTGGAGTGGGTTGAAGAGCCATGCCCTTCTCCAGGGGATATTCCTGATCCAAGGATTGAACCCATGTCTTTTATGTCTCCTGCATTGGCAGGGGGGTTCTTTACCACTAGCGCTACCTGGGAAGCAAAAGGGTAGTGAGTATAAAAGAATAGCAAACCAGGGGAAATAACAGTAAAATGAGGAGTCAAAAAGATGAGGCAGAAGGTGGGAACTGGAACCAAGAGGGCCATTAATAAGGAGACTAGATTTTATCCAGAAAGTGTGGGGGCCAAGAGATTTATGGGTAGAATAAAAATCATAGTTGCCCCTGAGAAAAATCACTTCAATGCCTAGAACTGCATGAGACTAGAAGTAGAGAGAAAAGTTTGTCAGAAGTCCAGGTGAGAAATAATGAAGTATAAAATTCAAAAGATATTAAAGTTGCAGAAAAGTTAAGACTTGTTGATCCATAGGTGTAGTCAGAGGCATGCACAAAGACCAAAATCTTAGCAACAGGGACGTCCCTGGTAGCTTAGTGGTAAAGAATCAGCTTTACAATGCAGGAGACACAGGTTTGACCCCTGATCCAGAGCGATCCCACATACTGCAGAGCAACTAAGCCTGTGCACCACAACTACTGAATTTGTGTTCTAGAGCCTGGGAACCACAACTATGGAGCCCAAATGCCACAACTTCTGAAGCCCCCATGCCCTAGAGCCCATACTCTGCAACAAGAAAAGGCACCACAATGAGAAGCCTGTGTATCATGAGAGAGTAGTCCCTGCTCTCCACACTAGAGAATGCCTGCACAGCAGCGAAGGCCCAGGGCAGCCAAAATACATAACAAATAAAGTTATCTTTAGAACATCATAAACGAATCTTCCTAAATATATTGATTAATGTATTTCTATCTTCTTTTGAGAACTGCAAGGATTTTTGCCACCTGACTTTACAGCTTGATCTCAACTTAACTCACAGTGACCTTGGAGGCAGACAAAAATGAAGGTTCACCCAGATCATCTGAAATTCTCCATGAAAAGGCACCCGTTTTCTACATTGTTTGGATGTAGACAATTAATTAGCCTTTCTTTGACAACTTTTAATAACTTTTTTTTTTGTCTACAAAGCAAATGAGTTTCAATGCTCCCACGTCACCAAGGGAACCAAGTGAGTTTTCGGTTGGGTTTTGTGCCCCAGCAACACTGAATTACATGTATTTCTCAGATATGCACAACTGCTTTCCATCTGACTTCTGATGTCTTCCCTCTCGGTATGGCTGAGACTATGCCCTCCTCCACAGCAATCCCTTCTACCAGTCCTTCAAAACCATCTCAGATGTCACCTCCTCCAAGAAGTCTTCCTTAATACGCTGAAATCGATGCTTTACATTGTAGACTACAAGATATAGACTTACAGTGTCCTTTGCCCAGTAGGGCACAAATTCCTCTTGAAATCTGCAAACTGTCTGTTAATCTCTATACACTCTGCTCAGTGTTTTTAGAAGACTTTGAATTTGAGTTTACATTTCAAAATGTGGCAAAAAGCATGCATCATTTGGTTTCCACCACCACCACCCCTATCCTCTGAGATTTGGGGATCTTTTCATCATTCTTTTAATTTCTCTTTCCCTAATACCCCACAGTCCTAGCCTCCAAATGACCTTGACATTTACAGGCTAAAGGAACCAACATTGTAACAGCCAAGACTAGCTAGACAGAATTTAAAACTCAGTGATGATTTAGGGATGGAGAAAATCTGATTTGTACGTGTGTGACTTCGGTAAACTAGTTTAAAGTTTAACTTCACATGATTTCACCAAGATTTAATAAAGTTCTGTCATCACATTCAGTTTCAATTTTAGACGTTTGTTAAACGTAGAATAATTCAGAGCTGATTTCATTTTTCAGTTTGAGAAACTGTATTATTTAAGAGAGCTTTTGATGGTTAGAAAAGGATATACATTTCTCTGATAACAGGAAATAAAAGCGGACGGATAAAAAGTATTTTATTAACTATCACCTGGTTATTGATTTATATTCTTGTTTTCCTGAGTCTAGAAAAACTTTGTCTCTCTAATTTTTCTAAAATTAGAATTGAAATTAGTCAACAATACATGGGATTAGAGCAGGTTAGTGTCTGAAAAACACAGGGCTGGAAGTGAGAAAATCTTGGCCTTTGTCCTATAAAAAATATTTAGCTATGTGATCCTAGACAGAGATTAACTGCTTTTGGCCTCAGGGTCTTCTTCCACAAATTAGGAAGAAAAGGGAGAAAATGGGCTAGAAGTTACTTTCAACCAATATAGCCAAATTGAATTGATATCTAGGAAGGCAACTGTGCCATGTTAATAATAACATGCATACACACCAAATATTTCATTTGTCACAAATTACTTCATGAGCTTTTCTAGGACTTTAAGGGCTTCCCTGGTGACTCAGACCATAAAGAATCTGCCAACAATGCAGGAGACCCGGGTTCAGTTCCTGAGTTAGGAAGATCTCCTAGTAAAGGGAATGGCTACCCACTCCAGTATTCTTACCTGGAGAATTCCATGGACAGAGGAGCCTGGCAGGCTACAGTCCATAGGGTCACAAAGAATCAGACACAACTGAGTGACTAACACTAACAAGGACTTTAAATGACCTTGTGGAGTTCTAAAGAATAAAGAGATGTTTATACTTCACTTGACCATTTCTAAGAAATATCCTTAAACTTTACAGTATCAGATAAACAATGGGTCAGTCAGTCAGTTCAGTCGCTCAGTCATGTCCGACTCTTTGCGACCCCACGGACTGCAGCACACCAGGCCTCCCTGTCCATCACCAACTCCCAGAGTTTACTCAAACTCATGTCCATTGAGTCGGTGATGCCATCCAACCATCTCATCCTCTGTCGTCCCCTTCTCCTCCCACCTTCAATCTTTCCCATTACCAGTGTCTTTTCAAATCAGTCAGTTCTGTGCATCAGGTGGCCAAAGTACTGAAGTTCCAACTTCAGCATCAGTCCTTCCAATTAATATTCAGGATTGATTTCCTTTAGGATGGACTGGTTGGATCTCCTTGCTGTCCAAGGGACTCTCAAGAATCTTCTCCAACATCACAGTTCAAAAGCATCAATTCTTTGGCGCTCAGCTTTCATTATAGGCCAACTCTCACATTCATACATGACTACTGGAAACAATGGATGAATGCATACAAATACACAAATCTTTTAAGAAACTAAGTCAGATCATGCCATGCCTGTTCTCAAAACCACACAACCCCTTCTTCTTCCCCAATAATAAAATCTAGCTTTTAATGTGGTTGGCAAGGTTTTTCACGATCTGTCTCCACTCCCCAACCTTCCTGTACCCACTTTGTTCTACCTCTCCGCTCTCCTCCTCACGCTCTTGGCTGGAGTCACACTCCCTCCTCTACTCACTGTTCTGCAAATCAAGCATATAAACACGTCTAGGTCTTTGCACTTGCTGTTTGGGCAGCTCTTCCCAGAGAGCAAGGTTCTCAGAGCAAGGTTCAAGTCTCTGGTCAAATGCCATCTCATCACAGGCACTTCCCTGGCCAGCTACTGAAAAAGCACCGTTCTCATGTTTTGTCCTTTTACTATGCTTGATCTGTCTTCATGGAACTTCCCAGGTGGCACTGGAACCCGCCTGTCAATGCAGGAGACATGAGACTCGGGTTCACTCTCTGGGTGGGAATATCCCCTGGAGAAGGAAATGGCAACCCACTCCATTATTGTTGCTTGGAAAATCCCATGGACAAAGGAGCCTGATGGGCTCCACGGGGTCACAAAGAGTTGGACACGACTGAGTACATGGAACATATCCGTCTTCATAGCACTTATCACTATCAGACAAATCTGCATTCTCTATGTGTATGTGTGTGTGTGTGTGTGTGTGAGTGTATTTAAATTTTAAATATCTCTTCAACCCAATGTAAATTGTATGAAAGCAAGAATTTTGTCTGTTTTCGTTTATTGCCTGGTTCTTTTCCACTGTTACTGCCTGGTGTCTGTAATAGTGCCTGATACCTACTAGACACTCAGTGAATACTTGTTGATTTACCTGTGGAAGGAATAAATAAATCTTTACATCTCTATCCTAAATGGATATCTAGTTCAGATGGCAACTTATATATTAAAAAAGAACTTAAGAAAGTGAACAAAGGTTTGGCTAGAACCATCTTTATCCTTTTCAAAAAATTAGGGGGACTTAATTACCCATGAATAAACTATTTTTCATAAATTGCAAGGCATCATGGCTAAATTATTTATGCTAACAATCTTTCTTTGATTTTACGGGTCTTCTTCACACAGATTTCAAACCTATCCTCCATAACGAGAAAAGCTCCTCTGGATGATGGAGATGTTTAAAGTGAGGGTAGCACTGAAGACCGTTATGTGACAATGTATGTTCAGGACTCAGGAATGCCAGAATCTCACCATAGATGTAGCCATTTTTCTTTGAGAGGTTCCTGATACAAGGGATGATGTTAACTGGGAGCCAGAGTCACCCAGGTTCTTGTCTGCATCCCAGTTTTCTAGTAAATTGGGCAGGTCACATAGACAAGGAGCCATGTCTCCGTGCCCCAAGATCAAATCCCAATCTTATCATCCTTCTACCCCCTTTCCACTGAGATAACAGAGTCCCAAGTCACACTTGAGATGAGACGGACTTTTCTGTGCTCACCTTAGTCTAATTGTCAGTCACATTACACATATTTTAACCACTACTCCTCTTCTTTCTTGGCTTTGTGATGCTACACACTCCAAATTTTCTTTCTTCATCTTTGCCTCTCCCTGCTGCTTTTCAGTCTTCTTTTCTGGTTCCTCCCCTTCCCCACCCCTAAAAGTTATGGTCTTCAAGCCTCATTTTTGCATCTCTTTTTTCCTCACAAACTCCCTCTAAGAAGTGCCATCCATTCCCACAAAGTTATTTAGATCTAATGTTTTATTTGTAGAACATTCAGACAAAACAAAAATAGATTAATTGGTATACTGAATACTGGTCTTCAACAATTAGCAACATATGGTCAATATTATTTTATCTAAACTCCTATTCCCTCACATACTCTCACTTGATTTTTTTAAAGTCATTTCCAGACATCATGTCATCTCATCTGTAAATTCTTCAATGTGCATACATGCTAAGTCGCTTCAGTCATGTTCAACTCTTTGTAACCCTATAGACCATAGCCCTCTAGACTCCTCTGTCCAGGCAAGAATACTGGAATGGGATGCCAGGGACTGAACCCACATCTGTTACATCTCCTGCGTTGGGAGGTGGGTTCTTTACCACTAGCACCACCAGCAAAGCTCCAAATTCTTCAATATGTACATCTAAAAGATAAGTACTTTTTAATATAACTAAAATATCACTCTCAAATTTTTTAAAATTAAAATTTCTTAGTCTCAGAAAATATCCAGTGTTCATTGCTTACATGTTACTCTTATTGTTTATACATGTATTTTAATCATTGCTTTGTTTGAATTATGAGTCTAATAAGATCTAAACGTTGCATCTAATTGAGTGGTACTGTGTTCTTCCTTATTGGATCATATTAAGAAGCACATAGTGTTTGGTTGTTCAATCTGTAAAATTAAAACAAATAAATAAAAATTTTAAAACCTATGTTTCAGACTTCATATCCACATTGTAATATGGAAGAGACCAGAGTCTGAAAAGTCAGCTCCTCTCCTTGTCCCTCCAGGGCGACAGAGACTTTGTGATTCCTAGGTTGCCTCACCCTCTGTTTTGCTTCTCAGTTCTTCTATCACCTGTGTACGCAATTCCTTCAATTAAATTAACTCTGAAAGATCTGGAGTCTTTCCTCTTCTTGGCTGATCTGGTTGAAACCAGACAAGAAGATCACAAGTTTAGTTTTAGTCACAATGAGTCTGGGGTGCCTTTAGGTGCAATGAACATAAAATCTAAGCTCCCTGTCAGGGTCTACAAAGATCTGATGATCTGGTCCTAGGTACCTCTTCATCCACTCCATTCTCTCCAGGTACCACCCTCTCCCTAGTCCAATCACTTTCTCACTAAACTGACCTTTTTTTTTTTTCCTTCAAAAATGCTAAGGTCTTTCTTGCCACAGACCTTTAAACAAGCACTTTCCTATGCCTGGAATTTTCTTATCCTAAGCTTTCTTAAGACTGGTTTCCTCTTATTTGAAATATCCCCTTCACAGTGAAAGATTCTCTGACAACCCTGTGTACAGGGCTCCTTGTCACTGTCCATCATTTCTCTTACAGCATAATTCACATTCTTTGCATAATTCTTTGCATAATTCACAATGACTGTATCCTTTACTTGGATGTTTAATGTCTAGATCCTCAAGTATATTTTACATTCCATAAGAGCAGGACAAAAATTATGTCCCCAACAAGATACATCTTGTTGACCACTGTATTTTAGTGCCTAGAAAATTGTATCCACAATGAAAAGAATAAATGAGTATGTTTCAGAACTTGCCAGGTATGACAGGGAGCAGCCCGCAGATGGATCTACAGTTTAGGCTGCAGGGAAGGTGGAAGCATCAGAGTCAGATGTACCCAACTGCAGAATCCATCTAAGCACAGTGTCCTGGCTCACTGAGATATATGTGTAAACACATTCCCTTGTTTTTTTTTTTTTTTTTTACCTCTTGGTGATGGTTTGAGAAGGTGGGTAGGGAATTTTTCTCTTCCAGAAAAGACAAGACAAATTTGATCAAACTGAATCACTGGGTAAGAAATTCAGTTATTAACCAGCTTGATTAAACCAGTGCCATTAGACTTATTAAGATTTAAGATAATTTTAAGATAAAATTGTTTCTACAATTTAAAGAATATATAATTCTTTCATTTCGTAAAGTCACACAAAAGATTTCATTGACAAACTGTTAGATATCTCTAACAATTGGTGTTTTATTTTTGTAATTTTGCTGAGTATATGCACAATATCCTACGTACAGCGAATCTTCTAAGAGTTATGCATTATGCTGGTGTTCAGTTTTTCAGGCACCAGAAAATAAAAAATGCATACTGGCCTGGGGATAGCATTTCTGTGGAGGCATAAAATATCAGGAATTCCAAATAGAGCCATAATGACTCTCCTTATAATAACCATATAGAAGATAAGTGCTAGTGTCTCCCCCACAATATTCAAACATTATTTCATGAACTTTTAAATTTGTGGAAAAAGAAACTTACTACAAATTCTCATGCTTGGAATTTCAAGGTAATTTGCAAGTTGTGACGTAAAATTCAAAGCATATTTTATCAAAGATAGAGAAAAAATAAAGATCACAACAAAAATTTGGATATCATTTGCATATGTGCTGCTCTGTCTGCTCAAAATTGTAAATAAAAAGGTCTTGGATATGCAATAACACCTTGGGTAGGAAGGCAAATAAAAACATGAAACTAACTGCCTTTCTTCTCCTGGGTCTGTTTTCTTAATTATGTTATGGAAGGGCAACCAGTATAGCTACTAAAAACATGCATTTCATAATAATTGGTGTTGTATCCAGTTCATTGGGTATAGTTCTTGACACTCTTAATACATTATCATACATGGCTAATTAGCTGTTTGAAAAGCATTCACAATGTTCTGTGTCAGGTGACTTCATGCCCACTGCAGTTACTACCTGCCCACTGCAATTTTCCCAGCACATTGTTTCCTCCAGTCTTGTTAGAATAGGGCTTATGAATTGCTTGAGCAGAGAATCTCAGTTAGCAACAGCAAGCTGTGCATCTAAAAATCCATTAGGAAACTGTGATAATTGGACACAGGTCAGCAATAGCAATTCATCACAAGAACCCCCAGTAAACACGGTTTGCCCATAATCACCAAAGGCAGTTGCTTGCTGAGCTTTGCACTTACAAATTACGGTGCTTCATAGAGATGGAGAATGAAGTGCAGAAGGTAGCCATGTTGAACTTGACCTTTCTTTCTCTAGTTTCTACCACAACCTCCACTATAACTTAGATATTGATTCCACAGCTTAAAATTATATTCCTAATTCCAGGCAGGGCTTCCCTGGTGGCTCAGTGATAAAGAATCCACCTGCCAATGCAGGAGACGTGGGTTCAATACCTGATTTGGGAAAATACCACATTCCATGGAGAGACTAAGCCTGTGCGCCACGGAACTACTGAGCCCATGTGTTGCAACTACTGAAGGCCGCACACCCTAGAGACTTGCTCCACATCTAAAGTCACCACAATGAGAAGCCCACGCACCACAACTTGAGAACTGCCCCTGCTCCCCGGAACTAAAGAAAAGCAGGCACAGCAACAAAGACCTGATACAGCCCAAAATAAATATAAATAAATAAATAAGATTATTCTTACAAATACCCAGAGACAATGCACTGTTTTTCATGAAGAACGTATAGAAACATAGAAAGGATGCTGTTGCTAGAGAACTTCTGTTTTACTTTGGGTCTTAGGGGTGGTGCCAGGGTTGCACTGAGCCACACCTGGGCTTGCACATCTTATACTACCATTCATGACAAACAGCATCCAATTCTGAAATTGTTTCATGGCAGACGGCTGCACAGCATTTACTGCGAACAGAGTGAGGTTAAGCTCCTCAGAAAGGAATCCCTATGTTGCCTTCACTCCATACTTAACCATAATAATTAAATAGTTTCAGACACAACAATAATTATTTTTATGCTTTCGACCTCATACTTAACTGAATATCGTTTCCCTTCCCCGGGCTCTGCAAGGGTCACATTGCTAAAGAAGTTAACTGTTTTCAGAGAGAAGAAGTTGTTCATTTTTTATCAAAAACTTATTAATCCCCTAATTCCTTATTAATTCACTATCGGTGGAAACGGACTATGTTTCTACTGTATCCATTTTACAATGAATTTCTGTTCATCCACCTCCAGTTCTTACTCTCATTTCTTTGCAAGGTTTCTGATTCAGGCAGTTGTTAAGTGTATTCAAAGTATGACTCAGAAAAGAGTTAACAACTGTCTTTACTATTGCTAAAGTTGGAAGAAATGGAAAACCCACCCACTGGTTTTCTGTATGACACACGATGCAAAACATATTAAGAGGAAATATGCATCCCTTAAAAGTTTAACAAGAAAGGTTATGCATTGTATTTGCTTTAGATGGGTGTAGTAAAACCCAGAAATAATGAAAAACAGCTTCAGGATTAAATTAAAATAATCACGTTATTTATTTTACATTTATCTGAAACTGGACCAGACTCTCAATAGTGTTTCCATTTCTACTGTTCACAAAAAGTGTTTGTTTTCCCTCAGTTTTTCTGCAGACTTAAGGTACTCTCTCCATCTTTTTCGTCATCAATTTATTGTTTAAATGATAGGAAAAGTGGCTAAATCAAAATGCTTCAGCATTGACTAAAAAATACAACTGTGGTTCCACTTCCTTCCCCTTGGGTGAAGAGTCACACAAAAGAAAAAGTTTTCAGAGAAAGTGCTGAGAATGATTGCTTCCCCTGCTGCCGGACAGTCATGTCTGACTCTTTGCAGCCCCATGGATTGTGGCCCACCAGGTTCCTCTGTCCATGGGATTTCCCAAGCAAGAATACTGGAGTGGATTGCCATTTTCTCCTCCAGGGGATAATCCTGACCCAGGGATCGAATTGATGACTCCTGTGTTTCCTGCATTACTGGTAGGTTTTTTACCACAGAGCCACCTGGGAAGTACTTATTCAGTTATTAAGACTTAAACTTGTTATGCGCCTTATTCTTAATATATATATTATAAACTAGCTTTGAAAGTAAAACTGAAATCCACCTGGCAAAAAAAGAATACCAATAATGTTCTTCTAGTCACATCTATGAGCTTCCCTGGTGGCTCAGATGGTAAAGAATCTGCCTGCGATGCAGGATAACTGGTTCAACCTCTGGAGCTGGAAGATCCCCTAGAGAAGGAAATGGCTACCTACTCCAGTATTCTTGACTGGAAAATTCCATGCACAGAGGAGCCTGGTGGGCTATAGTCTATGAGGTTACAAAGAGTTGGACATGACTGAGTGACTAACATATATATATATATTCACATCTAAAGGCTTCCTAGGTGGCACTATAAAGAATTCACCTGTCAATGGAGGAGAAGCTAGAGACACAGGTTCGATTCCTGGATCAGGAAGATCCCCTGGAGTAGGAAATAGAAACCCACTCTAGGATTCTTGCCTGGAAAATTCCATGGACAGAAGAGACTGGTGGGCTACCATCCATGGGGCCTCAAAGAGTCAGACATGACTGAGTGACTGAGCACGTTCATATCTAATCCCCACTAGTAGGTGAGATATTTCATCTAGTTAAACATTTACAGGAGTGGTTTGCTACAGCTATTCATTCACGTCTCTGCTGTTGGTTACTTTGTCTACTAGGGACAGAGGCCTGTGGGGAAACATGAAGATGAAACCCACTCTGTATATGATGCACAGAAGACTCCCTTCTGAACTATGCTGCCGATATCTGGAATTCCTGAGACTCCGCACTGCCCTCCCATCTCCCCTTGGGAAGCTTCTTGAGGATAACAGCCCTTTATGTTCTCAAATCTACGTCCAGATTAATATCCAGTAAATTCTTCTTGGCTGATAACTGTCACTGACTCTAGCTTTCAAAAGTTGGAAAATCTTGGAAGCAAATATCAGTTAAATTTCAAAATTGTTACTGCCATATGCCACTTCATTTCCTGCTGACAGCTACAAAAAGAAGAAATTCTAAGCTGAGTGGAAGAGAAGCTGCTGAAAACCTTGAGGGAAAGAACTTATTGGGTTGTCAAAGCCAGATGGTTTCTAGGCCCTCAAAATCTAGATAAGTGCTTGGCACTTGGGGGAAGCTTGTGGGTTCTATGGGACATGATTACTACGAATTATCTATAAATATTAATAATTGCAATTCTTTGGGCAGATTTTTTACATTTTTGTAAGGCTTTGTAGAAAAGCTAAATGAGCTTATTTCGTCAAAAGGACAAAGGTTGGAACTTAGGATATTATTATAAGTAAGAGTAACTCTTTGAAGAAAAAATGCTAATTAGAAAGGGGAGGGACTTCTCTGGGGGATCAGTGGTTACACTTCCAGTGTAAAGGGTGTGGGTTCCATCCTTGGTCAAGGAGCTAAGATTTCACATGCCATTCAGCACTGCCAAAAAAATAAATAAATACATGAAGACGTTTAAGATGTAAAGGGGAGGAAGGTAAGAAGAGGGAGTGAGGTAAAAAGAGGGAACTAATACACTTCAAATGTCTTTCATATACCAGGCATAGTGGTCCTCAGGCTTCATAATTAAATCATTGTTTAATTAAATAATGCTCCTAGTGGCACAGCCAAGTATGTATTATTTATCCCCATCTTAGAGGTGGGGTGAAGTAATTTACTCTAAATAATCCTAAACTAAATGGGACACTGGAATTTAAACCCAGGCCAGTCTGTCTGGCTCTAGAATTTATGCTTTTCCTAGTGATGTTTCTTTCTCTGTGGCCTGCTGTTTTCAGTTACAGTGAGCATCCTTTGAATGAGAAGAGAAGTCTCTGCCTTAGAAACATAATGATGCTCAATGTGTGTGCATGCTCAGTCACATCCAACTCTTCGTGACTCCATGGACTATATGTAGCCCACGAGGCTCCTCTGTCCATGGGACTCTCCAGGCAAGAATACCAGAATGGGTTGTCATGCCCTCCTCCAGGGGATATTCCCAATGAAGTGAAGTGAAAGTCTCTCAGTCGTGTCTGACTCTTTGCAACTCCATGGACTATACAGTCCATGGAATTCTCCAGGCCAGAATACTGGAGTGGGTAGCCTTTCCCTTTTCCAGGGGATTTTCCCAACCCAGGGATCAAACCCAGGTCTCCCGCATTGCAGGTGGATTCAGGGATCAAACCTGCATCTCCTGCATTGCAGGCAGATTCTTTACCCCTGAGCCACCAGCAGAGCCCTCAAGGACGCTCAATAACCCCAAAGCAAATAATGAAAGAAGAAAAGGAAGGAGGATGGGAGGGAGGGAAGAGAGGAGGAAGCCAAGGAGGAAAGGAAGGCAGTCAGGAAGGGACGGATGAAAGGGGAAGGAAGGGAGGGAGGGAGGGAGAGAGAGAGGAATAGAGGAAGCAGCGAAGGAAAGAAGGAAAATGGCTTCCTGAACTGTGACCAGTTACTCTCTCCATTAAGTGGATTTCTTTCATTTTGATAAGGGCTGATCTGGTTTTAACGTAATAATAAATACCTCAACATGGTCTACCTAAGTTTCCTGGTATTATTTTTATGAATTTTATATGAATTTTTATTTCAGGAAATGTAACATCATTAAAACGTTAAAAAGCCCTTATTTAAGTATTTGGTATGGGCTGACAGTTTTAATTTTACTGTAGCTTTTACTGTGGTTTTTATTGTTTCTTATTGTTAAAAGAACAAAAATATTTTAATATGCTGGATGAGTCCAGTGCAGAATTTTCTTGTGAGGGAAGTAGACATGTGTGACACAGCTGAGGCAGATAGACATTAACAGCCCCCTAAATAGTTTTCTGTTTATTTTGGAATAGATATGGCTTTTGAATTTCCATATATCAGCTTTGTCCAGAAATATCTAATTCAGAATCACATTAAAAGTTATGAGACTGAAAACATAAATAATAATGCATCTAATATTCTTTTATTTAGAGTTGTCTGATGATTATACCCCAGACCTGCCATAAACGAGGCTTGTGACCTCTGGAAAGCAACTCAACCATTCTGTGCTTCATTTTTCTCATCTGTAAAATGGACCAAATAATACACCTTTCTCACATTTCTCACAGCTTTACAGGGTAGATTAAAATATTACAAATCTCTTCATGAAAGTAACAATACTTGCAAACTTTTAGCATTAGCTAAGCTGACATTTTGGTTAAGAACTGACTAGTATCTCTTAAGAGATGAAACTGGAAAGCCCTTCTAATATTATATTTCTGATATAGAATATAACTTTAAAAAAATGTATGATTACCATTAAAAATCAGTAATATATTTATGTATGAATCAAAGAAATATTTCATGAGGAATTATTTCAAACAATTACCTTGAATTCCATTCAAAGAAATACGTAGATTCCAATATAATTCAGCCATTACTAGGATATCTGGGGCTAGTGGTTCTTTACCGATCAATATGCAAATATGAAAAGATTTGAGCAGTTGAGAACTTCATGACCCAGTTTATTTTTTCATTTTTCATATTGCTACCCCTACACGGAATAGCCTCTAGCTCTTATATGATAGTAAAATACTTCTAAATCTTAATGGATACCTGAAGAATATGCCTCTGTGTTAAGCAAGATAGGGAAAACATACACCTTTTTAAAAAATGTGAAACAAATCTATTTGCAGGTCAGGAATAGAGATGCAGACTGAGAGAACAGACTGTGGACACAGAGGGGGAAAGGGAGGGTGTGATGAATTGAGAGAGTAGCATTGATATATATACACTTACCGTGTGTAAAACAGATAGCTAGTGGGAAGTTGTTCTATAACACAAGGAGCTCAGCTCAGTGCTCTGGTGACCTAACAGGTGAGATGGGTGTAGAGGGGTTGGAGGGAGGCTCACGAGGGAGGGCATATATGTATACATATAGCTGATTTACTTTGTACTACAGCAGAAACTAACACAACATTGTAAGGCAACTATATCCCAATTTTTAAAAAAGTGAAATAGATATTAGCTGAAAACACTTGTCTCTCCAGCAGTATGATAATCACTCACGTGAAGGCATAGTGAATTATTTCATAATGAATCAATGAAGACATAAGAATCATCACACACTATCTTATGCAATATGCCTGACTGCAACAGAACTCTTGCTGTTGAGTATTTCTTGAAAATGATAACAAATAGTAATTTTAAAAGTTATTTTGGAAAACGAGTCAAGTTAGTTTGGAGATAAATGCTCAGACACATCCCTGCTCATCAGCACATTAGTTTTAAAAATTACCAAGTATTCAGATGAGGTATTCATTTTAAAAATGACTGACTGACCATGATAGTATTCTGTTCCTACCATAAAAGGCAGATTTAACTCTTTTACTTTTTTCTCTTCATTTTGTCCCCAGCCTGTACTGAAGACAAATCCAAGTGGTGCAGAAACAAATGGGGCTAATAATAGCAGATTTAAGTAGTACAAAAAAGTATGTACTAAGGTGTAATTCACTGGGGGAGTGACTGCAGGATTGAAAACACTTAGGGAACAAGAATAACTAGAAAACGTACCAAATAATTCTAGATTTCTGTATGAACTCTATGTGGTTGTATAAAATTAATTACTATTTTTAGGATGTTACTATCCTGCCGGTTTCAAAGTATTAATATAACTATTAAGTTCTCTCCTCACCAGGACTGTTTACTTTGTAATTTTTGACTTTTCTAAGGTCTAACTTCTGTTATGTGTTTGGCAAAAAATTAGAATCAGAGAAATGGTGAGTTTAAACTACCACTTACATTGATGAACATATAGAATCTAGTGTTATTTAAAAGAAAATGGACAAAACAGATGGATTCTGATTGAAAAGGAAAAGAGGATGTATTTGTAACTGTGCATAGTAGTGGAGAAAACCAAACTAAGAGCTTCAGAATTCTCCAAAGAAAATCAAATCTGCTGCCACATTAAAAGCCTATTTCCAGTGTTTTCTTTTCTGAGATAAATATATTTTTAAAAGTCTGAGGAAACATTTATACATTGATTTTAAAAAAAGTAAAATAGACCATCAGCTGAAAATAGCTGTCTCCCTGCAGTATGACCATCTACTCGTGTGAAAACATAATGAGTTTGGTTTAGGAATCATCACACAAATCTCCCACAGTTTGCCCAAGTGCAATGGAATGCTTCCTGTCAGTAATGTGTCAGGAACACAATGGAATATTATTCAGCTATAAAAAAGAACACAGTTGAGTCAGTTCTAATGAGGTGGATGAAACTGGAGCCTATTATACAGAGTGAAGTAAGTCAGAAAAAGAAACACCAATACAGTATATTAATGCATTTATAGTAACAATGACTGTATATACAAGACAGGAAAAGAGATACAGATGTGAAGTACAGACTTTTGGACTCTGTGGGAGAAGGTGAGGGTGGGATGATTTGAGAGAATAGTACTGACACCTGTATATTACCATATGTAAAATAGATGACCAGTGCAAGTTCAATGCATGAAGTAGGGCACCCATAGCTTGTGCTCTGGGACAACCCAGAGGGATGGGGTGGGGAGGGAGGGAGGGGCATTCAGGATGTGGGGACATGTACACCTGTGGCTGATTCATGTTGATGTATGGTAAAAACCACCACGATATTGTAAAGTACTTGCTGCTGCTGCGGCTGCTAAGTCGCTTCAGTTGTATCCGACTGTATGCGACCCCATAGACGGCAGCCCACCAGGCTCCCCCATCCCTGGGATTCTCCAGGCAAGAACACTGGAGCGGGTTGCCATTTCCTTCTCCAATGCATGAAATTGAAAAGTGAAAGTGAAGTCGCTCAGTCGTGTCTGACTCTTAGTGACCCCATGGACTGCAGCCTACCAGGCTCCTCCGTCCATGGGATTTTCCAGGCAAGAGGACTGGAGTGGGGTGTCATTGCCTTCTCCAGTAAAGTATTTACTCTCCAATTAAAATAAATAAATTTATATATGCCGGGTTGCAACTGATATTATGCCAGGATTTTGGAAATCCAAGAAACCTCCTTCATTGAGAGGAGAGTAAAGTGATGTGAACTTTGTCAAAGTCAGACAATAAATAGAAAAAAACAACTGCAAATAAGCTCTGTGCTGTAAGTGTGAAGTTGTTGATTGCAATGTGTATTACCGAACACAATCGCTTTTAGCTCCTTTTTCTTCCTTCACAAACACTGTGAATAATTGAAAACAGTAAATGTTTATTAATGAAACTTTAGACACCGAAGGAATATAACTAATTTGGCTTCTTATTCTATTAATTAAAATGTACTTCTCCCTCTCTACTTTGGACCAGCACCAAACAATAACTTTTATACAGAGTGATTATGAAGCTAACAATAAACTGCTATGTTGAGCTTAAAAGTCATTGCCATTGAGCTGTTATTCATTTCAAATCTTAAGCATCTGACACACAAATTCACATTAGACAATAGAAAAATCAAATGAGGATATGAAGCAAGTAAAGTGAGTTCCATAAATAAAAGCTGAAAGATACAGGGTCATGAAAAAATCATCTTTCGGTGCTGTTTGGAAGAAGGTACCAGAAACATTCCATTCTGTACACTATTGTGATAGTACGTCAGCAAGATGTAGGGCATAAAATCATCTTCAGATAATAATCCTCCCAATCCTTTAAATTTATTGCCCCTATACATTAAAACGCAAAGGGCCATGTTTAGTTGGATGCTTTCTGACATGCTCCGTTTGACCTCACTCCGACTATCAATCTCTACTTCATTCACTGCCAAACTTCTTACAGAGTATGTGCCTCTAGTGCTGTTAATTTCTCTTACTCACTCCTTTCTTACTCCTAGCAACCTAGTGCCTGCCCTCATCATTCCAGAGAAATAGGACCTTCTGAGATCTCTAACCTCCTAACTGGCTGGGCCAAGAGGTCAGCTCATCCTCTCACTCCTCTTCAGAGTCTGAGTCCACTGATCACTCCTTTTAGAATATGTTTCTCTCTTGATTTTTCAAGGCATGGTACATGTAGTTTCCCCTCCCACATCTCTGACCTTGTTTTTCTGTTATGTGTGCTGGCCCCTAACTTTCCCCTACCCTCTACATATAAGGCTATTCCAGAATTCTCCCCTTGGATATCTTTTCTCCCCTGTCTTTCTTAGATAATCTCATTTGGCTTCACATTTTCATACTAACAACACCCATATCTCCAACCCCGGTCAACCCTCCCCTTCAAATTTCTCTTGAGTTTGCCTGATACCTCTGCCGCTTTGCTCACTTGTGCCTTCAACTCAGCTGGTCCATTGAACATCCTCATCCTCTCCACTGCTTGTCTTGCTTTCCTGGGTATCTCTTGGAGCCACCATTTGTCTTCTGTCATCTAAGCTCAGATCCTTCCCTCACAGTTCACTGCTTCAGCGGCTTCACTCCCTGATGGGTACGTTCCTGTCCATTACCAATGTTGTGCACACTGCAGTATCATAACAACCAGCTTATCTGGCTGCTCAACTTCTTTTCATGTTTAAGACTCTTCCTCATACGTGCTTCAAGTGGGTATTTCAGATCAGGCAACCCCCACTCCCTCTCTGCCCTGCCATTAGAGCCTTAGGTTAGTGCCCTTTGCTGTAACCAAAAAAAGTACACATGTATGAGTACAGTAGCTGAAAATACACACATGTATTAATGTAGTAACTGCAGGTTTCACAGATCACAAACACAGGTATGTGGAAGTAAAGCTTTCTTTCCCTGAAAAAAATTAATTTCTAGTTACATGCCTACAGTGACAGAAAGAAGTTGGTACAAAGGCTCCTCCTCAGGACACTTCCCAGTACCAGCTCTCTTTCTTCCCTGCTGCTTCTTACTTTTCTTCCACAATTCAGAGAACCATCCTGTCTTAGGGGTGGTTGTGTGGGACTGGTTCCTAGAAACCTTTTCTGTGGGGCAGAATTCAGCTTATTGAATTGACTTTATCTTTTGTTCATACTATAACAGCCTTACTACCTAGGGTAAAAGCTACTTCCTGCGGTGAAGGCAGGTAGAGATAGCCAGACAAAGAAGGAAGAGGCATAGGTTAATATTACAAAATATTGTTTCATTACATTATAGTAGCAGAACTTAAAAAACTATAGGCAAACATCCTCCATATAGGACAATCACTCAGCTGCAGTGCATCGCTTCCTAGAGGCTATTCATTGGAAGGAGCTGCAGGAGTCAGGCCCCCTGACTTTAGACTATATTACAAAGCAAATTCAGGGAGATAATGAAGGACAGGAGAGCCTGGCATGCTGCAGTTCTTGGAGTTGCAAACAGTTAGACATGACTTAGTGACTGAACAACAACAAAACTATAGTAATCAAAACAGTATGGTACTGTCACATTTATAGAAATACAGATCAATGGAATAGGATAAAAAACCCAGAAATAAACCTGCATACCTATGGTCAATTAATCTATGACAAAGGAGGCAATAATATACAGTGGAAAAGAGTCCATTGACTACAATGGAAAAGAGAAAAGAGTCTCTTCAATAAGTGGTGCTGAGAAAACTAGACAGTTACATGTAAAATTACAACATTTGCTAATATCATATACAAAAATAAACTCAAAATGGATTGAAGATCTAAATGTAAGACTGGATACTATAACTACTAGAGGAAAACCAGAGGCAGAGCACTCTATGACATAAAGCACAGGAATCTTTTCAGATCTCTCTCCAAGAATTATGTAAATAAAAACAAAGATAAACAAATGAGGTCCAATTCAACTTAAAAGCTTTTGCACATCAAAGGAAACCATAAACAAAATGAAAAGTCAACCTACAGAATAGGAGAAAATATTTGCAAATGATGCAAATGGCAAGGGATTAATCTCCAAGCCCATGCAGCTCAATATCAAAAAACAAACAAAAAAACACAATAAAAAATGGGCAGAAAATCTAAATAGACATTTTTCCAAAGAAGACATACAGATGTTCACCATTACTAAATGTTAGAGAAATGCAAATCAAAACCACAGTGAGGTACCACTTCACATTGGGTTAGAATGGCCATCATCAGAAAGTCTACAAATAATAAGTGCTGGAGAGGATGTGGAGGAAAAGGAACCCAGCCAACAGCTGAGGGGAATGTAAATTGGTATACTATGGAAAACAGTATGAAGTTTCCTTAAAAAGCCAAAAATAGAGTTACCATATGATTCAGGAATTTCACTCCTGGGCATATATACAGAGAAAACCATATTTCAAAAAGATGCATGCACCTCAGTGTTCACTGCAGCACCATTTATAATAGCCAAGACATGGAAACGACCTAAATATTCACTGATAGCTGAATGGATAAGGATGATGTGGTATATGTACATAATGAAATACTGTTGTTGTTGTTGTTTAGTTACTAAGTCATGTTCAACTCTTTGAGACCCAATGGACTGTAGCCCACCAGGCTCCTCTGTCCATGGGATTTCCCAGGCAAAAATACTGTAGTGGGTTGCCATTTCCTTCTCCAGGGTATCTTCCCAACCCTGGGATCGAACCCACGTCTTCTTCATTATCAGGCAGATTCTTTACCGCAGAGCCACTAAAGGGAAGCCCCCAGTGGAAAATTACTCAGCCATAAAAAAGAACGTAATAATGCCATTTGCACCAATATAAATGGGCCTAGAGATTATTATACTAAGTGAAGTAAGCCAGACAGAGAAAGACAAATATCATATTATATGGCTTATATGGGGAATATAAAAAAAGTGATAAAATGAACTTATTTACAAAATGAAATACTCACATAGAAAACAAAACTTATAGTTACCAAAGGAGAAAAGGAGGAGGAATAAATTAGGAGTTTGGGTTTAACATATACTCACTACTATATGGGAGAAGGCAATGGCACCCCACTCCAGTACTCTTGCCTGGAAAATCCCATGGACGGAGGAGCCTGGAAGGCTGCAGTCCATGGGGTTGCTGAGGGTCAGACACGACAGAGCGACTTCACTTTCACTTTTCACTTTCATGCATTGGAGAAGAAAATGGCAACCCACCCCAGTGTTCTTTCCTGGAGAATCCCAGGGATGGGGGAGCCTGGTGGGCTGCCGTCTATGGGGTCGCACAGAGTCGGACACGACTGAAGTGACTTAGCAGCTGCAGTTGTGTCCGACTCTGTGCCACCCCATAGACGGCAGCCCACCAGGCTCCCCCGTCCCTGGGATTCTCCAGGCAAGAATACTGGAGTGGGTTGCCATTATATGTAAAATAGACAACCAACAAAATACTACTGTATAGCGCAGGGAACTATACTCAGTATTTCTGTAATAATGTATACGGGAAGAGAATCTTAAAATAATAAATATATATATACATATATGTATATAGAACTGAATCACTTTGCCATATACTTGAAACTAACAACATTGTAAATCAACTATACCTCAATAAATTCTTTTTAATTAAAAAGAATCTAAAACCACAGACAATATTTTCAAAGACATTATCTCACCATATACCTCAATCAAAGCATTTCCAAAGAAAGAATCATTTAAGGTAAACATACGGCCAAATATGTGAGATTTGTTGGTTGGATTTCAGAGTTTTAAAGCCTTTGGTGGAGAATTTTTTCATGAATTGAGAGTTTTCACATAAAATTAGTATTTTCTAATATTTTCCAAGAAAATATTAAAAATGGGCAATGGCAGAGAAGTTTCATGGAACTGGCTTGAATAGGGGTTGAAAGGATAAAGAGAGGAGGAGGTGGTGCCAAGGGAAGAGAACTAATATCAACTCAGCACCTTCTATGGATCATATGACACAATTGTCCCATTTAATCCTTGCAGTTAGGGAGGTGAGATTCCATTATTCCCTCCTTAAAAAGCCAGTAAGTTTCACAGCCAAGAGAGGAACCTGTATCTCTCTAAGAAGCCATATTGCTGTTCAGTCACTAAGTCACGTCCAACTTTTTTGTGACCCCATAGACTGTAGCCTACCTGGCTCCTCTGTCCACGGGATTTCCCAGGCAAGAATACTGGAGTGGGTTGCCATTTCTTTCTCCAGAGGATCTTCCTGACCCAGGGATAAAACTCGAGTCTCTTGCACTGGCAGGCAGATGCTTTACCATAGAGCCACCACTGAATGGGAAATAGTAAAACAACTGACCCCATTGCAGCTAAGTCTCACTGGTCATTCCCATGAAAACAAACACATCAAAATACAACATGTATTTGTTAGCCATCTGTATGTCTTCTTTGGAGAAATGTCTATTTAGTTCTTTGGCCCATTTTTTGATTGGGTCGTTTATTTTTCTGGAATTGAGCTACAGGGGTTGCTTGTATATTTTTGAGATTAATTCTTTGTCAGTTGCTTCATTTGCTATTATTTTCTCCCATTCTGAAGGCTGTCTTTTCACCTTGCTTATAGTTTCCTTTGTTGTGCAGAAGCTTTTAATTTTAACTAGGTCCCATTTGTTTATTTTTGCTTTTATTTCCAATATTCTGGGAGGTGGGTCATAGAGGATCCTGCTTTGATTTATGTGGGAGAGTGTTTTGCCTATGTTGTCCTCATGAAAAGATGCTCAACATCACTCATTATCAGAGAAATGCAAATCAAAACCACAATGAGGTACCATTTCATGCCAGTCAGAATGGCTGAGATCCAAAAGTGTAATAAGCAATAAATGCTGGAGAGGATGTGGAGAAAAGGGAACCCTCTTACACTGTTGGTGGGAATGCAAACTAGTCCAGCCACTATGGAGAACAGTGTGGAGATTCCTTAAAAAACTGGAAATAGAACTGCCATATGACCCAGCAATCCCACTGCTGGGCATACACACCAAGGAAACCAGAATTGAAAGAGACACGTGTACCCCAATGTTCATTGCAGCACTGTTTATAATAGCCAGGACATGGAAGCAACCTAGATGTCCATCAGTAGACGAATGGATGAGAAAGCTGTGGTACATATACACAATGGAGTATTACTCAGCCATTAAAAAGAATACATTTGAATCAGTTCTAATGAGGTGGATGAAACTGGAGCCTATTATACAGAGTGAAGTAAGCCAGAAAGAAAAACACCAATACTGTATACTAACACATATATATGGAGTTTAGAAAGATGGTAATGATAACCCTGTATGCAAGACAGCAAAAGAGACACAGACGTATAGAACAGTCTTTTGGACTCTGTGGGAGAGGGTGAGGGTGGGATGATTTGGGAGAATGGCATTGAAACATGTACATTATCACATATGAAACAGATCATCAGTCCAGCTTCGATGCATGATACACGATGCTCGGGGCTGTTGCACTGGGATGACCCAGAGGGATGGAATGGGGAGGGAGGTGGGAGGAGGCATTCAGGATGGGGAACACGTGTACACCAGTCGTGGATTTATGTCAATGTATGGCAAAACCAATACAATATTGTAAAGTAACTAGCCTCCAATTAAAATAAATAAATTTATATTAAAAAAAAATAACAAAATACAATATGTAAGCTGCCACCATTCCCTACTACTCCAAAGTAAGCAGAGTACTGATATCAGAGTTCTCTTACTTTGTCGGTAGTAAAATTAAGTAGTTGTAGGTCCAAACAGGACAGATTTACCTTAAAGCTATCAATCCTATTCTGTGGAGCACTATCATCATGGGTGTTCCTTTCCAACCATTTCAGAAATTCCCATGATAGAAATAATATAAATAACTCACATTTTACTTCAGATTGCCCTGGTCTTTTTCCAAATGGGAGACTACCTGCTGAAAAAAATGTACAGTAAGTACATTTTTTTGTACAGCTGAGTGGTTCTTTCTACTGTTTCTATAAGTGAACAAAGTAGTGATTTTTCTTTCTAAACCAAATCTGCTTCATGAGATAAACTTGCTGTGACACAGATAAAAAAAAATCTGTCTCCCTCTAGGAGCCACTGCACCTTTTATATATTTGTGAGCTGCTGTCAGGCAGGCTCCTCTTCTCCCCTTTTGGACATATTTGGTTCCTTTAATCATGGCTAATAAATCAGTCCTTTCATTCTCTTAATGGTTTTCCTTGCTTTTCTCTGAACGCCATCCAATTGGTTTATATGCTTCTTAGTGATGAACAAACCAAAACTTAATGTCATATTACAACTGTGACTCTTTTTCTGCAGTGTTCCAGATGTGATATTACAAAAGCTATCAATTCCTCATGTGTGCATGCTTGGTCACTCAGTCGTGTCCATCTCTTTGCGACCCCATGGACTATAGCCCACCAGGCTCATCTGTCCTTGGGGATTCTCCAAGGTAAGAACACTGAAGAGGATTGCCATGTCCTCTTCCAGGGCATCTCCCCAATCCAGGGATTGAACCCAGGCCTCCCACATTGTAGATAGATTCTTTACTGTCTGAGCCACCAGGGAGGCCCTAAGCCACCAGGGAAGCCCATCAATTTCCTATAAAATACTTGAAAAAATATCCAAGGAAAACCAAAAGACACAGAGACAGTGGTGGCTTCTATGAAGCCAGTTCTGGTGGTGTCACTCAGTGAAATATTTATAGAATTCCTCTCTTTCATTGTTTTTGGTAGGCATTGTTTATTATTTTTTTAAAAGAGCAATTATGAGATTCATGATACTTTCAGATTTTTTTAAAGCATATGAAATCTTTATTATTCTAACCCTTTCTCTGTGGAGAGGGTCTTCTGGCACTGGACTAATTCCTTCGTGCCTCAAACCTGCCTGTCCTGTCACCAAGTGTCAGTCATTCCGGTCTCCTTGGTGCTGAAGGCCACTCACCTCAAGTCAACGTGCTGCTTCTTATACCCCTACTGCCAGTTTCTATGATAAAAGATAAACCATATCCCACAGTCTGGCTGCCTTGCCTGATAAATCTTCTGTTATCAGGAGCTGCTTCCCAGCTTCCCTCACTTCAGAGGCTCACTCTGGCGCCAGCTTTACCTTCCTCTATCCCTCTACCTTGGAAAAGGAAATGGCAATTCACTCCAGCACTCGCCGGGTAAACAGCCCTGTCATGCTGACAAGTTCGAAAATATGACAGACCTTAACCCAGAATTTATTTTAACTTAAAAATTGGACTTTCATTTTAAAGATAATTCATTTTTTATTTTGCAGCTTTCCTGAAATATTCATATTCGAATCCAAGAAACATTCAGATCAGATCAGTCGCTCAGTCATGTCCGACTCTGCAACCCCATGAATCGCACCACACCAGGCCTCCCTGTCCATCACCAACTCCCGGAGTTCACTGAGACTCACGTCCATTGAGTCAGTGATGCCATCCAGCCATCTCATCCTCTGTCGTCCCCTTCTCCTCCTGCCCTCAATCCCTCCCAGCATTAGAGTCTTTTTCCAATGAGCCAACTCTTCGCATGAGGTGGCCAAAGTACTGTAGTTTCAGCTTTAGCATCATTCCTTCCAAAGAAATCCCAGGGCTGATCTCCTTCAGAATGGACTGGTTGGATCTCTCTGCAGTCCAAGGGACTCTCAAGAGTCTTCTCTAATACCACAGTTCAAAAGCATCAATTCTTCGGCACTCAGCCTTCTTCACAGTCCAACTCTCACATCCATACATGACCACTGGAAAAACCATAGCCTTGACTAGACGAACCTTTGTTGGCAAAGTAATGTCTCTGCTTTTGAATATGCTATCTAGGTTGGTCATAACTTTCCTTCCAAGGAGTAAGCGTCTTTTAATTTTGTGGCTGCAGTCACCATCTGTAGTGATTGTGGAGCCCAGAACAATAAAGTCTGACACTGTTTCCACTGTTTCCCCAACTATTTCCTATGAAGTGATGGTACCAAATGCCATGATCTTCGTTTTCTGAATGTTGAGCTTTAAGCCAACTTTTTCACTCTCCACTTTCACTTTTATCAAGAGGCTTTCGAGTTCCTCTTCACTTTCTGCCATAAGGCTGGTGTCATCTGCATATCTGAGGTTATTGATATTTCTCCCGGCAATCTGTGTGTTTCTTCCAGTCCAGTGTTTCTCATGATGTACTCTGCATAGAAGTTAAATAAGCAGGGTGACAATATACAGCCTTGACGTACTCCTTTTCCTATTTGGAACCAATCTGTTGTTCCATGTCCAGTTCTAACTGTTGCTTCCTGACCTGCATACAAATTTCTCAAGAGGCAGATCAGGTGGTCTGGTATTCCCATCTCTTTCAGAATTGTCCACAGTTTATTGTGATCCACACAGTCAAAGGCTTTGGCATAGTCAATAAAGCAGAAATAGATGCTTTTCTGGAACTCTCTTGCTTTTTCCATGATCCAGCAGATGTTGGTAATTTGATCTCTGGTTCCTCTGCCTTTTCTAAAACCAGCTTGAACATCAGGAAATTCACGGTTCACATATTGCTGAAGCCTGGCTTGGAGAATTTTGAGCATTACTTTACTAGCATGTGAGATGAGTGCAATTGTGCGGTAGTTTGAGCATTCTTTGGAATTGGAATGAAAACTGACCTTTTCCAGTCCTGTGGCCACTGCTGTTTTCCAAATTCGCTGGCATATTGAGTGCAGCACTTTCACAGCTTCATCTTTCAGGATTTGGAATAGCTCAACTGGAATTCCATCACCTCCACTAGCTTTGTTCTTAGTGATGCTTTCTAAGGCCCACTTGACTTCACCTTCCAGGATGTCTGGCTCTAGGTCAGTGATCACACCATCGTGATTATCTGGGTTGTGAAGATCTTTTTTGTACAGTTCTTCTGTGTATTCTTGCCATCTCTTCTTAATATCTTCTGCTTCTGTTAGGTCCATAGCATTTCTGTCCTTTTTCGAGGCCATCTTTGCATGAAACGTTCTTTTGGTATCTCTGATTTTCTTGAAGAGATCCCTAGTCTAGATCCCAAGAAACATCAAGCAGTAATAACCTTGATGGGTTTTAGTTAAGGCAGAATGAAAGCTTAGTAGAGAATGTAAGACTCCGAAACCAAACTGTTCACATTTGAATCCCAGGTCCACTATCCTGTGTGATCTAAGAGATATTTAGCTGCTCTGTGCCTTGGTTTTTAAAAGTATAAAATGGGGGCTTAATAAGAGTATCTATTTCAAGGGTTGTTGTGGCAATTAAATGAATAACAACTCTTATTTTCTGAGTGAGTACCTATAAGCACCTCTGAAGAAAGGCATGCCATTAAGCTAAAACATAAGGGAGGATATAAAGTCCCTTCTAGCCTCTCCTCAAAATGGTCTGTGCCTCAGGGATGGTGATTTCTGGTTGGAAATTCAAAGCATGTACACACACACAAAGAAAGCGAGCAAGCATAAGGCAGTGTATATGCTTTATACACTCATTTGTATAAAGTCTGAAACTATTAATCACTAAGGACTTGAAAATCCTTTAATACTAAATCTAGGTGTTTCTTCTTAGCCTGACAGGCAGAGCCAGCTGGATGTGTCTACACACTGAGAAATCAATTACATGCATTTTATCCACTTTATCATAGATTATATTGTTTGGCACCTGACTTTGAGCAGAACGATAAAAAATCCTAAAATACACAGGTATTTGGTCTAAGCTATATACTTATTTATCTATCATCTCTCCACTTTTGATAGGTCTTCCTTATATTTTAAGCAGACAGGCACATAAATCAAATTTCTGAAAGGATTTATGAAAATTCTTGCTAAAATATTTTGACACCAATGTGCATGCTCAGTTGAAAAGTCATGTCTGACTCTTTGCGACTCCATAGGCCCATGGGATTTCCCAGGCAAGAATACTGGGATGGGTTGCCATTTCCTTCTCCAGGGTATCTTCCCAACCCATGGATCTAACCTGCATCTCCTGCATTGGCAGGTGGGTTCTTTACCACTGAACCACCAGGGAAGCCCCACTGACACCAATACCACTCTACTCTTCTATCAGAAAGCAACTTCCTACATTCTTCAAGTTTCATAGGAGCTTTATTAACTATAGTCAAGTTTAAAAAAGAGAAAAAACCTCCAGAACAGTTCAAATTCAAAATAGAGGGGAACAAATTAGAAAAGAAACATAAACAGTATGTTAATCTGGACAAAGTTGACAAAACTGTGAGACAAAAGAAATATATTCTTGGCTTTCAGCACTTGCCTAGTATTCTGAACTAAGCACTGAACTTATAGAAAATATGTAAATATATTTATAAATCTGTAAATATGTCTCCTAACATTCAAGGAGGATAATGATTCTAGAGGATAAAGATTTCTGCCCCTCCAGTACAACTCTTTCTTCAGTAGACCTAATCACTTTGCTAGTGTACAGAGGGGACTGGGACTTCCATAGGGATGTAGTGTGTGAGTTACTAGTTGTCTAATCTTGACGGGTCATTTATTTAACTTTCCCTCCTCTCAGGCTCTATGTTACCACTCTATGAGTGTTCTACTCATAGAGTAGAATTTGCACTGTGAGCCACCTCAAAGCCTTCCTTTTCAGAGAAAGGTGTAAATGTGTGTTCAGTTGTGTCCCACTCTTTCCTCACCAGGCTCCTCTGTCTGTGGGATTTTCCAGGGAAGAATACTAGAGTGGGTTGCCATCGCCTTCTCCAAAGGATCTTCCTGACCTGGGAATCGAACCCCAGTCTCCCATATTCCAGGCAGATTCTTTACCATCTGAGCCACCAGAAAAACCCTAAGGTGTACATAAATAATTTTAAAAAGAAAAAGCAACTCAAAACTAGATTCTCTTTCTTTAATTTTCTTTTTAGTTAATTTTATTAGAGTATTAGTGTGTGTGTGTGTGTATATATATATACACACTCTTTTTTAGATTCTATTCCCATATAGGTTAAACCTAGATTTTCTGATTTGAAATTCCAAGGTCATGATAATAGTTGAAAATACATCACTGTCCACTAGAAATAAGTTAAGTAATAAATATTTATTGATTTTATAATGAATGCATTTTGAGGAATAGTAAATAGAGATTTTTCAATTACTAAGCACTGAGAGATTTGAAAAGAGGAAGAAATACCATTTTATCCATTTTGTGGTAGGAATATACAGGCTGTATTTCTCAGTTGGTAAAGAAACCGCCTGCAATGCAGGAGACCCAGGTTCGATTCCTGGATCAGGAAGATCTGCTGGAGAAGGGATGGGCTACCTACTTCAGTATTCTTGGGTTTCCCTTGTGGTTCAGCTGGTAAAGAATCCACCTGCAATGCGGGAGACCTGGGTTCGATCCCTTTGTTGGGAAGATCCCCTGGAGAAGGGAAAGCTATCCACTACAGTATTTTGGCCTGGAGAATTCCAGGGACTGTATAATTCATGGGGTCTCAAAGAGTGAGACACAACTGAGTGACTTTCACTCACTCCCTCAGGGAAAATTTGGAAAAGCAAATAGTATTTTTCAGATAATTTCATAGTATTATTTTATTGTATTGATTTAGGTTTACAAAGAAAGCCCAAATAAATTATATTATTTTAATAACATGTGTAGGTTATAGAAAAACATAATAATTACTAGGGCAGGCTTAGGAGGTATTGTGGATGGACATAACAACACTGTACTGTTTAAATTCTTGCCTCCAGTGAAGTCTACAATCATGTGAATAATAACAGAATTTGGAATATGGTATTTCACTAACAAAGATACAGCTATTGTTAAAATGTACTGGCTAATGGACACATAAGTGATCATAAAGTAAGTGTATTAATTTCTCTATATTTATTGTTATTATTATTATTTTTGCAGCATTTTACTGACTTTATTTGGAGAAGGCAATGGCAACCCACTCCAATACTCTTGCCTGGAAAACCCCATGGACGGAGGAGCCTGGTAGGCTGCAGTCCATGGGGTCACGAAGAGTCGGACACTTACTGAGCAACTTCACTTTCACTTTTCACTTTCACACATTGGAGAAGGAAATGGCAACCCACTCCAGTGTTCTTGCCTGGAGAATCCCAGGGACGGCGGAGCCTGGTGGGCTGCCGTCTATGGGGTCGCACAGAGTCGGACACGACTGAAGTGACTTGGCAGCAGCAGCAGCACTGACTTTATTCCCTGTGCTGTGTGCTACATCCTTGTGACTTATTTTATAGCAGGTAGTTTTTACCGCTTAATCCCCTTCACCTATTTCACCCACCCCACCCCTTTCTGTGTATCTGAGTCTGTTCCTGCTTAAATTAGGTATTACATTTTTCATTTGATAATCTAAACTATTATTTCTGTGATCAGTTAAAACAAATGTACTCATTGGAACATATGTAAAGAAGTATTAAAGAAAAGCAGGCATTTAAATTTGAGTAATTTTAATGGTTAGCACATGAGTTTTTCTAAATTTACATGGTCAAGAGAGATTAACATTTACTGAGTATACCAGAAATTCTTTAACCAACACTGCAAATCATTTGACGATGGCCAAAAAAAAAAAAATCCTCCTTGGTAAGTTATATTAGATTAAAAGATATAAAGATCTCATCTTTTGAATTTCAAAGACAGATGAAAACTCATTTTTCATTACACTTTGACATCCTCATCATAGTACTTATGACAATTATAACTAATTTATTATTTGTGTAATTATTTATTAAACATTGATTTTTTTTCCCACTAGACTCTGAAGTCTATGAGGACAGAGATTATATCTATTTTAATCTGCACTGTATTTGGAACATTGTAGTAATAATATTAACAACAACAATAACGTGTTAAATTTTATTGAGTGTTTAGAGTTTGTCAGACCCTTTTCAAGCATTTTACATGTATCATTGTAAAGTTCATTTGATTATATTTGTTGTGTTAATAAGTCCATGCATAAGAACTTAAATTTATAGAATGAAGTACAAAAGACTCTTTTGCCAAGCAGAATGGGGCCCAGGTTGAGAGGGCCTGTAGAGATCAGATACTTCAAATAAATGATTAAAACAAAGAGGCCACAGATGGTCAACAAGTGTATGAAAAGATCCTCATCATCATTAATCATCAGGAAAATACAAATCAAAATCATAAAGAGATGTCGCTCACACCTGTCACAATAACCATCATCAAAAAGAACACAAACGACAAATGTTGGCGAGGATGTGGAGAAAAGGGAACCCCTATACACTGTTGCGGAGAAGGCGATGGCACCCCACTCCAGTCCTCTTGCCTGGAAAATCCCACAGACAGAGGAGCCTGGTGGGCTGCAGTCCATGGGGTTGCTAAGAGTCGGACACGACTGAGCGACTGAGCGACTTCACTTTTCACTTTCATGCATTGGAGGAGGAAATGGCAACCCGCTCCAGTGTTCTTGCCTGGAGAATCCCAGGGACGGAGGAGCCTGGTGGGCTGCCGTCTATGGGGTCACACAGAGTTGGACACGACTGAAGCGACTTAGCAGCAGCAGCAGCAGCAGCATACACTGTTGGTGGAAATGTAAATTGTTGCAGCCGCTGTGGAAAACAGTATGAGAGGTTCTCAAAAAACTAAAAATAGAACTACCACATGACCAGCAACTCCACTTGGGGAATATAGCCAAAATTTTGTAGTTACTATAAATGGAAAAGTAACTTTTCAAAATTGTATTTTAAAAGTGTAACTTTAAAGTTGCTTCATCAGAACATTTTCTAAGTATGTGCACATATACTTATGTTGTATTTGATACTAATTTCAATTGTTATCTGTCATTATAAATCTAGAAAAAGTTTTGAAAAATCTAGTTGAGGTTTTAAACTTCAACTTGATTTTCTCTTTTCTTACGAGCATGAAACATCTGTAGAGTTTGCCATATGGAAGTGCCTGGCTTTACAAGTAGTAGTCTTTTTTCTAAAAAAAAAAAAAAAAAAAAAAAAACCAGAACATGTTTTGGCAAATAAAATCATGATTAATATAAAATCATTAATCATAATAAATATAATGTTTAAGAGAATACAGAATTTTGATCCTGTGGTTAGGGCAGACTATTTTTGAAATATTAGTATCTTCTCACTAACTTAAGAATTGCAAATTTTAAAAAGCCACTTTAGATTTTCAGAGTGAAAGTTTACAAATGAAAAAATGGTAAAGAGGTCAGCTGATAAGTAGCTTTTATTGAGCAACTCTCTACATTCTACAACTCTGATAAGTAACAAGTACTCATGCAATTATGGTTCTAAAAATTAGGCCAATAAGAAAGTACTCCACATACACAGTGTAGCTGAGTTGAATAAGGACCTCAGAAACTGAGCTCAGCTCTTGCAAGTGTAAAAGCAATAGACTCTTGAGGTGAACTAAAACTAACATGTTCTAGTACATTCCTTCATGCCAAAAAATCCACGCAATGCCATTTGACTTTTATATGAGATCCCAAATACATTAGGACATCTGCTTCAAATAGTTATAAGATGAAGATAATACACCTATTATTTTCATTAAGTTTCCCAATCAGACTTTATGCTATGACCCCTTTCAACAATCCCGTGATCTTAAACGTGATACCCCACCTTGCTAGAACATGATGCTTAGAAATCAAACAAAATTGGCTGAACCTAGTGAAGGATGAAGGACTCAGTCCTCGTTTTGTTTCAAAGAACTTTTTCCATAAAGAAATGAATTCCGTTGACAGCCCCTTATTCATAGGGTCCTTCCTCTCTCCCACAAGGGCTGAGGAAGGTTTCTAACACTCTTTTGCCACCCTCTTGGCTGCACTCTGATTTCATGACCTTCGAGTTAATCCTTCTTTTCTTCCTATTAGCAAGTGTAAGTGGGCTGACTTCAAAAGAACTGTAACAGGTCACAAGGTTTAATGGGCATAGAGATAATCATCTAAATTACATTTCTAGGTCTGATGGGCTAGACAGACTCAGAGGGTGACTCTACCAGCAAATTTGCTGTTAATCAGCCAGGTTGGTGGGTCTGAATGAAGCCTTTGCCTTCCTCCCTGAGGGGCTGGGTCGCATTGACTGATGAGTAAAGGCAGCTGCATTAACTTTCTTCTCCCACAAAATGTGTCGTGTCCCAAAAGGACATGAAAGTCAAATGTGGCCACAGCTCAAACACCAGACGCACTCTTTTCATCTCAGTGGAATTATCTGCCCTCTACTTGTAGATGGTGATCCTGAGACAACAGTTGTTGCTGATTTTCACGATCTGTTAATACTTAGGAATTTTTACATTAAAGAACTTTTTTTTCCTACATTTGTTTCTTGCAGCATCTAGGAAAATGCCATAACCTACTATATATATATATATATATATTTTTTTTTTTTTTTTTTGCTGCATGATTCTTAACTGTAACAGGAAGAAGAGACATGGAATGACTCTAAAGATAAAAGGAACCAAAGTAATTTGCCTCTTAAAATTCAAAGACAAACATCCCTTTGGAATTGGCAGAGGGAAAAATATACAAGTTGTTTTTACGATGCAGGCTCATCCAATCTGGTTACAAATTTCATTGTCTCATGGAGAAAAACAGCAGGCTTTCCTCTGATAGAGTATGGTGTGAGAATATATGTTAACTATATTTAACTAAACCCCCAAAAAGAATGAACTGGAATCATTTTAAATTAATCAATATGCTGAATATAAGAACAAATATGATACAGTATGTCTCATATCTGTGACACTTTATAGTTTACAAAAGGCATTTCTATTCATTATAATTTTATTCTCAATTACAATCCAATGAAATAGGCTGGGGAAAATATTATTATCTTCACTTTAAAGATCATAGCAATTTTCTAAGTGCCATTTCAATGTTATTAAGGTAGCAAGTGATATAGTCAGCACAAAAACCTCGGTCTTTCGATGCCACACCCAATCCTTGTGCATAAATAAGTAACATTTCATAAAATGTGGTCTTCTGGTGGAATGCACTAGTGGCTTAAAAAAAAAAAAGATATTCACTCAATTAAGCCTTCTTGGCAGAGGTGGTAGGTAAATAGGTTTACACAATCAGCATTCTAAAGTGAAAAATATAAAATACACTGAATTGATTTAACAAGAAGGATGTTACTATGTTAAAACAGCTACATATATTATGTTTCTAAAACCCTGGATGACTCTGAATAGCACAGACTGTATAAAAGCCACAAATATAAGAAGTCATATTTTGGTTTGATGCTGAAGTGACCATGTTGAAATTTAATAAACAAATGGAATACAAATGATTTAAGTAAAATCCCAGAATAAAAAGAAATATTGGACTTTTATAAATGCCAATATTAAAATATTTTAAGACCTTTTTCTAAATTATAAAAATTTTACCTTCCCCACTCACCCACATACCAAAAAAAGAAACAGAAAGGAAGAATTTCGAAACTTCAGACTCAGTGGTGGTTAATTACACAGAGGGCTGAAGTAGGAAGGGGATGTACTATGAACTCTGTGGTAAGGTCTCTTGAGACTGGGGACAGAATGAAAGAGAAGGAAATTAGAGTGTGGAGGGTATTAATTTCTAAGAAAAGGACTTTTTAATAAAGTACAGATTGGTCAGATGATTACTAAACATATCATCGCTCTCTGATGACTGAATACTAGGAGGAATAGGGAGAAGATTATTTGAAGATATTCGTACAATAATATGTCACCAGATATGAATCTGGTCCATTAATGAGAACAGCCTTTATTTTCAATTTATAAGTTTCAATTTTTTAATGTTTAATAAAAAGAAGTAGACTTTGGCTTTTAAAAGTTGTTTTTTTGTCTGTTTGTTTTTTACTAAAACAGATATAAATGAACAAAAAGAAACAAGGAAAAAAAAAAAAACACTGCTTATTGGATTCTCAAAAGAAGCTTTTATCCAAAACATACTACTTTGTTTGGTATGTCTTTTACCTGATATTTGGTGAAGTTTTCCTTTTGGTCTTGGTTCCTTTTTGTCTGCATAGATTTGAATTACATTTAACAAGGGCAAATAAAACTAAAAACATAATTATTCATGTTATCAAAATAATCACAGAAATACTCAATCTGATATGTTATACAAGCAAAACATAAATGTCTTTGACAATTTTGGGGAATTCAAGAAAAACAAAGGAAAACATCTTTGTTGTTCAGAATCACTTACGGGAAAGGTTAGGAAATGTTAAAAAAATGAATAAAAACACATTTGTGGCATATGCCATAAAACAGAGTAATCAATATAAGGTTGAAAGTCAAACTTATGGGACACAACACTAAAGGGGTTTATTTTGTTCCCTGGAAAAATAATATCCCTGGTGATATCATCTAGAAATTAGTCTTTTCACACACCACAACAGAGTATTCTGAGAAGCAAAGAAACTCTTTCTTATTATACAAATAAATGGACAATGAAAAAAAAGAAAGAATTGTATTGAAAAGAGAATGCACCTGAGTTGTGTAATCCTAAAAGCAGGTCCTTTTTATATGAGAAGGAAGGGCATATGTTTGAGGAGTTTTCATCCTCAAGTCTAAGAATCACTAGAATAAGGAAAAGCAGTGACAGGAGAGAAAACTAAAAATAGAATTACCATGTGACCCAGCAATCCCACTCCTGGACAGATAATCAGAGAAATTCACAATTCAAAAAACACATGCACCCCAGTGTTCATAGCAGCACTATTTACAGCAGCCAGGACATGGAAGCAACCTAAATGTCCATCAACAGAGAAATGGATAAAAAAGATGTGGTAATACATACAGTGGAATATTACTCAGCCATAAAAAGGAATGAAATTGGATCATTTGTAGAGACATGGATGGACCTAGAGATTGTCACACAGACTGAAGAAAGTCAGAAAGAGACAAACAAATATATATTAATGCATATATGTGGAATCTAGAAACATGGTATAGATTATATTATTTGCAAAGCAGAAATAGAGGCACAGACCTAGAGAACAAACATATGGACACCAGGGGGGAAGGGAGACTGGGCTGAATTGGGAGACTGAGACTGACATATATACACTATTAATACTATGTATAAAACTGATAAGGAGCTTCCCAGGTGGAGCTAGTGGTAAAGGACCCACCTGCCAATGCAGGAGATGCAAGAGACGCTGGTTCTATCCCTGGGTTTGGAAGATTCCCTGGAGGATGTCATGACAACCTATTCCAGTATTCTTGCCCAGAGTGGACAGAGGAGCCTGGTGGTCAACAGTCCATAGGGTTGCAAAGAATCAGATATGACTGAAGCGACTTAAGAACATAGCACACATAAAATAGATAAGGGCTTCCCCCATGGCTCAGCAGTAAAGACTGCTTGTAATGCAGGAGACACAGGAAATGTGGGTTTGATCCCTGGGTCAGGAAGATCCCCTGGAGGAGAAAATAACAACCCACTCTAGTCTTCTTGACCTGAAAAAAATCCCATGGACAGAGGAGCCTGGTGAGCTACAGTCCAAAGGGTTGAAAAGAGTGGGAAATGACTGAGTGATTGAGCACAAGCAAGATGAAATAGATAACTAATGAGAACCTACTATACAGCTCAGGGAACTTTACTCAGTGCTCTGTGGTGACCTAAGTGGGAAGGGAAGCCAAAAAAGAGGTGATGCATGTACATGTATAGCTGATCACTTTTCTGTACCGTAGAGACTAACTCAACATTGTAAAGCAATATATCCCAATAAAAATGTTTTTATAAAAAAGAAAGACACTGAAGGCAGCCAACTACGGCAAGAAAGTGAGTGCTGATAAAATGGTCCAACCCTCTCTGGGGGAGGGTATCAAACGGTGACACTTAAGAAGTTAAGGTCTCAATAGAAGTGAACTAAAGAAGTTACTAGAGTGAAGATGAATTAGATGGCAAACTGTGGGTCTAATCCTCCAAATCTACTTTGGCACACAGCCCCTTTAAACTCTGGGCCAAGTAGTCAGCAGAGGGACTGGCCCATGGCATTTGGAAAAGCGAGTGATCACAGAGTCTTAATGAGCCCCTTGATTCAGACTTGTGATGTCCTAAACTTTTGCTCTGTGGTATTTACAAACACACACACAGTGGAAAAGAGAATAGCATCTTGCAGTAAACTGCGACTGGGATATCCTTCTAAGTTCATTGGTGAGGTTTTTAAAAAGTCATTTCATCCACCCCACCCTGTGATGTGTGAATTCTTTCTTTAACATTGCCACCAAGTGGCCAACAGTCTATGTCTTGGAGAAGGAAACAGAGTCTATGTCTCAGATACTTTGAAGAGAAACTGACTGCTTCTTTTTAAAAAATTATTTTTATTTAAGTAGAGTTGATTTAAAATGTGTTAGTTTCTGTTGCACAGCAAAGTGATTCAGTTATACAAATACATGCATCCACTCTTCTTTAGATTCTTTTCCCACATACATCATTACAGGGTATTGAGTAGAGTTCTTTGTGCTGTGAGTAGGTCCTTATTATTTATCTATTTTATATGTAGTAATATGTATATGTCACTCCTAGTTTATCCCTCCCCTCCCTTTCTCCCTTGGTAACCATGTTTGTTTTCTACTTCTGTGACTCTACTTCTGTTTTATAAATAAGTTCATTTGTATCATTATTTTAGATTCCATATGTAAGCAATTGCTCCTTGAGGGCACCTATTGATATTTTATTCCGTCTTTGGAGAGCTACTGGTATGTGACGCAGCCACTTACCCTGTGACCAGTGACAACAGGAGTGACGGTACCAAGAGAGGCCTCCAGACCAGAGGGTTCTCACGGTGTGACACTGTCTGTGGCTTCTACTTTCCTTGATTCCTGTTTTCTGGTTCTTTAATCTTCCTGCAATAGCTCAGTTCTCTAAGTTATCAGGTATATTTTGGATAAGCTCCTTTTCCATTTAGGTTGACTAAAATTGATTTCTGTTTCTTGCTTCCAAGAACCTTGCTTATTAAAGGAGATTATAATGTAAGGCAATGGGAAATGGGGATGGGGGAATAAATAATGAATCTGACATGAAAGATGTTGAATGTGACAGAAGATAGGTTATCTAAGTAAAAATGATTCATATGCAAGTTGGAGAAGTGGGCAGAATTCATGAGGAAGGTTGAGATTGGAGGCAGGTATTTTCATCTTTACATTTAAAGTCCGAGGACTGGGGGAAGTATTCACAGAAGATGAACCCTATGTGGAATCCATGTGGAATCTCTTGTGAAAGGGTATTTGCTTTGGGTGACTGAGCTCTTACCAGTTCTAGAGATAGATCTCTTTGGGGTCAGCCAATCAACAGTAAACAGTTGGGTAAAAAATCATAGATAGTGAGATTCATGGAGATTTTTGAAGAACTCTAGGCATGGGACATGAAGACATGAAGTCTATTACAGCCATGGCCACGTGTAGACACCTGCAGTTGCCCAAAAGTTCCCAGGTGGAGTCTGGGGGAGGCTATACACCAGTGAGATGGGGAGGAAACAGGTGACACCATTTAAGAACTGAGTCAAGGCTTCACCTGAAATCAAAAATATAGCTTTTTTTCACTTATATCAACTAGTAAATCCTCTTTATTTTAAAATTCAGTTCAAATTAGGTTTTTAACATAAGCGACATAAGTTGTTTTAACTACTGGATCCCTTCTCCTCAACTCCCAGTCTTCCTCCCCACACATATTAAGTTTGTCATTTGTAATGTGAGTGAAGTATGTTATATCAGAAGATATAAACTGATGGTCCATGAGTTAAATCTGATCACAGCAATTTTATTTGTTTCTTTGGCTTGCAGAGGACCTCTTTTTAAAAATTATTGCCAATATATATAAAAAAAAGGGGGTCTTCCATTAAAATCCAAATATTTCATTTTTTTTCTTTTGAAGACTCAGGAGATCTGACAATGCAGAGTCAGAACATTCATCACGAACTGAGTAGTTGATGTTCACCTTGTATAAGACATATTCTTTCTATTTCTCACAGTCCCTACCACTTTCTATTGCCTCACACTTGGCCTAATTCTGTCTTGCATGTTACCTTCTGAAAGGATGTGTTTCCAACACTTCATGGTCAATGAGGTCTGTACCAGGCCTCTTAAGTACTTCATTTAAGTAAAAGGCAAATGAATGTGAGCAAAACGCAGTGAAACTGCCAGTCTTAAAAGAGGAACTAACTCACACCTGGAAGCTTAATCATACTCTTTATATAAGGCTTACAGGAATTTATCTGGAGCAGAACATGATTTGATTATGAAAAATCCAAAGTTCTGACAATAGACACTTTTATTTCATGGCTGAGAAGGTTTCCTCATTTGTCCTCTAGGGCAAAATACCTTAGTAGGTTAGGAGCAGCTAATTGTACAACAGTGAATATCATGAGCTTTAAAACCAGACAGACCTAAATTTAAGTCCCAGGTTTTCCTCCATGTTGGCTGTGATGATAGTGTCCATCACATAAAGTTGTCATGTAAAAAAAAAAGTGATAAAATAAGCCAAGAACAGAAGATGGCATGTAGACATTTAATATGATAGACTGCTCTACTGCCTGAGTTTATTCCAATAACGTATAATAGTTCTCATTGAGACGAGGAGTTTCAACCTGTAAGGTATAAATAAGAACTAATTTTATTTTTTCCAGTAACTACAACTGTCATGCTTGGTTGACTAACCTATCCCCTGTCTTCATGGGCCTGGATCCCTTAATTATATTAAAGCTCCGTATCATTACACCTCAGTCATTGTCAGTTATTAAAAAGTCTCATTTTCATTAGAAAGACTTAAGCCTATTCACTAAAAACTAATTTTTTACTAGACCCAAAGCTTTCCCCAGGGAAGGTTAGACTTGTAGCTCCTACAGCTTATAATGGACTTAATTCTAAGATGGCCCTTATAGTTTTTGGCCCCTGGTATATATATAGGTTCTTCCAGTTATTCAAGAAAACCCTAATCTAGGTGTTGTGTAATAACATCCCAAATCGGTTGACACTAAATTAGGGAAATTAAATCTGGGTTTAGAAATCAGAGACAGAGAAGACAGAGAGAAAGAGAGAAATCCTACTAGTTGTGAGAGATTTCCCCATTTCTGGCTCGGGAGATGACGAGAATCACACAGCAAGGAATGCAGGCAGCCTCTAGGAGCTGAGAGAAGGCCTCAAAACAGAAACTTCAGTCCTACAGTGGCAAAGAAGTGAATTCTGCAATGACCTGAATAAATGTAGAAGTCAATTCTTCTTCAGAGCCTTCAGCCAAGAATTCCACCTGACCAACACTTTGGTTTCAGATTCGAGCCCCTGAGCAGAGAACCCAGTCATACTGTCCCTGGATTTATGAACTACCAAACTGCAAATGAGTAAATGGATGTTGATTTAAGCTGATGAATTTATGATAATTTATTGCATAGAAATAAAACTCTAAAACCAGAAGGCTGGAGGTAGTGGATGGGATATGTTCCCTCCCAGCTTTCCTAAACTCACTCCTCTTGATTTGAGTCAGGAGGAAGGAGAAACAAAAAGAAATCTTTTCAGCAGTCATCACTGTTGACTAGCTCCTTGTCTACACGATGTGGATGGGAGTTGTTGTAGTTCAGTTGCCCAGTCATGTCTGACTCCTAGTGACCACATGGACTGCAACACGCTAGGCCTCTCTGTACTTCACCATCTCCCAAAGTTTGCCCAAGTTCATGTCCATTGCATCAATGATACCATCCAACCATCTCATCCTCTGATGCCTTCTTCTCTTTCTGCCTTCAATCTTTCCCAGCATCAGGGACTTTTCCAATGAGTAAGCTGTTAACATCAGATGACAAAAATACTGGAGTTTCAACTTCAGCATCAGTCCTTCCAATGAGTATTCAGGGTTGATTTCCCTTAAGATTGACTGGTTTGATCTCTGTGCTGTCCAAGAGACTCTCAGGAGTCTACTCCAGCACCTCAGTTCGAAGGCATCAATTCCGTGGCACTCTGCCTTCTGGATGGAGGGGGATGGAGGTAGCCTTGAATAAATCCTGATGATGAAGCAGTTGCCTGGAACACTGAGTCTCAGCCACCTTTTCCAGCTGATACTGATTTAGAAACACAGGATGTCTCATGATGGGTCTCTGATGAGCTTCAAAAATCCAGTATTTTTCTACCTTCTACAGCTTCAACACTGGGGGCTATGGCTTGGGACAGACATATCTCCAGGCCCTGAGATATACCCCTTGGAATAGATACAGTTCTAGGTCCTTTTTCTTTCTTAGACTCTGAACCCTACCAATTGCAATATTTCAGAAAGTTCTTTCTCCTAGTAGTACAAGGCTATTCTGCAAGCCGTATAACTAAGCAGGCATCCAACCAGGTAAATAAACACCTTTCTCTCCTTGAAATCATTTCCAAATTTTCAAGGTGATAAGAAGAGGTGAAATCATAAACCTCTTTCTCCAGTTGAAGCAGAGGGAAGTGGGTAGGCTTACTTCTTGACAATGCATTCCCCAAGGTCAATTTGTCTCTTTCTCAGTCCCCTCATATGTCTCTTGATGCTGGGTATATGAAAGTCTGAAGTTAAGAAGGAATTCTTACTGAGACATAAAGAATTTAGAAACTTTGCATTATTTGGTTACCTTCAGGGGCAGGAATGATGCCAACACTCTGGTGTGCGTGTGTATGTGTGTGTGTGTGTGTGTGTATGTATCTATGTGTCTGTGTGTCTGTGTGTCTGTGTGTCTGTGCATGCTCAGTCCTGTCCGACTCTTTGAGACCTCATAGACCATACCCTGCCAGGCTCCTGTGTCCATGGAATTTTCCATGCAAGAATACTGAAGTGGGTTGCCATTTCCTATTCCAGGGGATCTTCCCAACCCAAGGATCAAACCCATGTCTCTCATGTCTCCTGCATTGGCAGACAGGTTCTCTACCACCAGTGCCATCTGGGAAGCCCTGATGCCAACACTGCCCTCCTACAAACGTAATGATGCATTTTAACAGTTTGGAAAGGTTGTGCCTCTAGGACATAGAGCATAATAGCTTTAAAAAACAGAACATCTATTTTGTATTTAGCTTGGAAGTATCATTTAATTTTATAAACATTAATTAAGAATCTTTCTAAGCTTCCCAGGAGGCACTAGTATATCTTTCTAGAATCTCTCTAGGCATTGTATTAAGTGGGGATGATAAAAGATCTAGAATTTGCCTGAAGAAACTTACTCAGTTTGTATGTATGCACACACACATCCATGCACACATGTGCATGTGAAAGAGAGAGATAGAATGAGAAAGACAAAGAGAGGTAGAGAGATGGTAGAGAAACAGAAAAAGTTCCAGGAATAGGTTGCTAGTTAAGTACAGTGTTATAAGAAAGATGCCCACACAGATTTCACCATCTTGAATAATACTGTGATAATGGGTAGGAGAATTCATTGGATTTAAAATAACACTTGAATGAGGCTATGAGTGCTCCTTCTAGTGAAAAATAAGAGTTAGGTTCATTAAAAAATACATTTAAACTATTCAAGATGTAAACATTACTCTGCCAACAAAGATCCACATAGTCAAAGCTATCGTTTTTCCAATAGTCCTGCATGGATGTGAGAGTTGGACCATAAAGAAAGCTGACTGCCGAAGAATTGATGCTTTTGAACTGTGATGTTGGAGAACACTCTTGAGAGTTCTTTAGACTGCAAAGAGATCAAACCAATCCATCCTAAAGGAAGTCAGTCCTGAATATTCATTGGATGGACTGATGCTGAAACTCCAATACTTTGACCACCTGATGCAAAGAACTGACTCACTGGAAAAGACTCTGATGCTAGGAAAGATTGAAGGCAAGAGAAGAAGGAGACCACAGAGGACGAGACGGTTGAATGGCATCACTGACTCAATGGACATGAGTTTGAGCAAGCTCCTTGAGATGGTGAAGGACAGGGAAGCCTGGCAAGCTGCAGTCCATGGGGTCACAGAGTTGGACACGGCCGAGTGACTGAACAACAACAAAGGACTTTGGGAAGGTCATGAACAGATTGCTGTATTTAAAATGGATAACTTATTGTATAGTACACGGAACTCTGCTCAATGTTACGTGCCAGCCTGGATGGGAGGCGGTTTTGGGGAAGAATGGCTACATGTATAAGTATGGCTGAGTCCCTTCACTGTTCACCTAAAACTAATCACAACACTGTTAATCAACTATACTCCAATACAAAATGCCTATGGTGTTAAAAAAATAAAAGAATTAAATTAAAAAAGAAGATTTAAACATGTGTTCTCCCTCAAATTCTTTCTTGGCATAATGAATCTAGCTTCTTCTAAGGAGCTAGACTATGTTAAGAGCCAAAGGGAAGATTGATCTAATGCATCCATGTACTTCTGTTTGTGTTTTTTGATAAAGCAAAACAAAACAGAACATGAACAAACAAATACAAACTTTTGATCAAGTCAGAGGCTCTCTTTGATCTCACCCAGAGAAGGATCTTACTGCAAAGTGACCATCCTTCTGTACCCATGGATCCTCAGGGGAGTTTCAAAAATCTTAATTTTACTCTTCAGAACGATGAATTTCACAGAGGAAATTCTTTTATATTCTTGTTTGAGTATATTCTTGTTTGGTAAAATTTATACCATTTTTATTATTATACCCAACAAAAGTGAAACCTTTATTCTATGGGTCTGCAAAAGCAACTTTTGAAGTCAGATGCATCTATCAACGTACTTATTAGAGGCCTTTTTTTCCCCTACAGTTCTGGAAAGAGTTGGAAAGCAAATGTCAACATGGTTTAGATATTCATAATTGTTTACACATGTTTCAGTAACAAAATATATTTGGGGGGGTTGGCGTTTTACTTTAGGATTTGAGGCAGCTGGAAATTATTATCATTATGGGCAAAAGAGTTCTAACTAGATAATGGTGTTAAAAAGAATATCATATCCCTGGAATATTCTTTCTAATATGCAGCACCTATTATTTTATTAAGTTGAATTTTTAAAATATGGATTGGCTGTTGTCCGGTCAGTTACACACAAAGATATCTAAGGAAATAGATTCTCAGAATTAGTATTAAATAGAAAATGACTGTGGTTTACTATTAGTAATATTATTATTGTTATACAGAGAAACCTTAGTAACCCTTTTAAGGACTAGATAGCTAATATTCCACATATTGCAAAGACAGATTTTTATTAAATATTTAAGAAATGGGACATTGTCACCAATCATGATACAAGGTATTCAATACCTTGAAGATGTGTACAAATTCTTTTCATATTTGCTTATCCAGGGGAAAAAATGATGATTAATAAGGGATTCTGTGACTCTCAAACTTGAAGTGTTTCTTCTAAGGAGCTAGATTGTGTTAAGAGGCAAAGGGAAGCTAGGTTCAAAGGAAATTCATCTAATATTTGTGCTCTGGTTATAAAGGGGTGAGAGGCTGCTCATTAGCGGCATGTCGCCAGTTGGCAGGAGGGCTGTGGGCCAGACGGAGGGGTTAGTGTGATCACAGATGGAGTCAGCATGGGAAAGAGGATGCCAGAACGTCCCAGGCAGTGCGTGCTATTTTCAGGGCTTTACATGAATCATTACTTTTTCATTCTGTGCCAGTATTGACACAGACAAATGTATTTGTTGACTGCCTATTGAAGATTTGCAGACTACCAAAATAAGTCTCATCCTTGGAGACATCACTCAGAAAGGATTTTTAAAAATTCTGATTTATAACTACCTCTAAATATAATGTCTCCCTTTCATCAAAAGGATATTGTTTTTATATCAAGAGAATGCCACTAAGACTTAACAAATAAGAGTGTGGAATGGCAGAACACATAGTCTAAAGAAGTAGAGACCTCTTTCTATTCAAGGAGAGTGGTTAGCAAATTCGCAATTGATCATTCATTTTATAAATTTAGAAATAGCAAGTTTGCATTAGAGACTTTCTTAAGGATGGAGAGCTGGTTCGACTCAGGAACTAGGTCTAGGTCTGGATTCCAATAGCTGTTCTACATAGGGTACAGCTACTCGCTGCCAGGAGAGTTGATTACCAGCCCATGGGTTCGAATCACCACTTTGCACTGACTGGAAATGACTCTTGGTAAATTATTGATGATAAACCTTGGCAAGTTATTGAGATTTACTTGTATCCAGGTGAGGAGTTAGACATCCAAGATCCCCCAGACTCCAAAGTTCAGTGTGATGTTGCAACACAAGATTGACAAATGTCATAAAAATGAATATAACTGCTGCCCACAGAGCTACCAGTCAATTGTCACTAGAAACATACTCAACTACTCACTCTCCTCCACTCGCATCTCCCCATTTATAGCTTTGGCCACTGAAGCCCTTCTCCCCACATGTGTTGTTGCAGGGCTTCCCTCCTCAGGACCACCCCACTATACTCATTATATCCTCTGTTAAGAAGATTTTCTTCCAAGTTCTATTGAGATAGTCATGACAGTAGTCATGCAGTAGTCATATATGGATGTGACAGTTGGACTATAAAGAAAGCTGAGTGCAGAAGAATTGATGGTTTTGAACTATAGTGTTGGAGAAGACTCTTGAGAGTCCCTTGGATTGCAACCAGTCCATCCTAAGGGAGATCAGTCCTGGGTGTTCATTGGAAGGACTGATGTTGAAGCTGAAACTCCAATACTTTGGCCACCTGATGAGAAGAGCTGACTCATTTGAAAAGATCCTGATGGTGGGAAAGATTGAGGGCAGGAGGAGAAGGGGGCAACAGAGGATGAGATGGTTGGATGGCATCACTGACTCAATGTACATGAGTTTGGGTGGATTCCGGGAGTTGGTGATGGAGAGGGAGGCCTGGCATGCTGCAGTTCATGGGTCGCAAAGAGCTGGACATGACTGAGCGACTGAACTGTATTGATAGACAAGAGGATTTTCTGAAGGTTCCCTGTAACCTCACATCAGATGCCTTTTATAGAAAAAGGAATGATTACATGATGCAAACAATAACCTGCAAATTAACATTTGGAGCCAAAGTGTCCTGAAAAACATATACTGAAATAATTCAGCAATCTAGTTTTGGAGTGGAGTAGAGTGGCTAAGAGCATAGCATGTAAGTAGCAGAGCTCTACAACTGGGATGCCTGGGTTCAAAAACAGCCTCTGCTACTTCTAAGCTGTGTGACATTGGGAAAGGTCTCTGGACTTCCATTTCTGCATCAGTATAATGGGAATTATCCAAGTTTCTACCTTGTGTTTTGCTTCGAGTTAATCAATGTAAAGCAATTAGAATAGGACCTGGCACAAAATACGTGGTGAAAAAAATGCTAACTACTGTGCATTTTAAATATACTTGAAAGAGACAAATCTCTCATCTGTGAAGAGTATTGATACTTGGGAAATATCAAAGTCATTTGGAACAAAGTCTGATTTTGAAAAATGTGAGGGAAAGTTTAGAAGTTTGGGTTGAAATTAAAATGTATATATAGAATAAGACTCGTTTTCTCATTTAACTTATTAGCAGGTATAAATAAGTTTACTGTCTTTTGAAGTGATGGTTTTCAAAATGAAAATCCTTCTTTTAAAAGCAATTCTATATACTAAAACATTCAATTACATTATGGTTATACTTGGTGCCTGATGACACAAAGGCATGCTCCTTGTCCTTTGTTGTTCATTTCTAAAAATGGCAAGGGGAACACTGATTTCCTTATCTTTAATGGAATCCACCAGAAGCATAGTGCCATGTTAGGAAAATAAATACTTCCCCTCTTTTTGTTGAAACCTCTTTAAATTCTCAGTCTCTCAGTTGAGGTTGGGAAAAAGACAACATACAAAATTAATCATGCAACTATCACAATTAAAACACAAGTATCTTCAATTCTGGAATTTTTGTTTTAGCACTTTCACTACAAAATTTATAGTATAATTTAGCATGGGTGATTTGTTCTACAAAGCCCTTCACAGGTTTATATCTTGTTAAAAAAAACCTCCAATTCATTCGGCTAGACCTCAATAGAAAAAAAAAAATACAGCTTGTCTTAAACTTTCCTCCTATACCAATCTTGAGACATATTTTATTGATCTGCTATTTATATTTTTAAAACACATAAATTGAGTTCTTCCTGTGCCCAAGCACCATTCAAGCTCATCACAATATTAACTCAGGTTTTCCTTAAAGCCACCCTAAGGGGTCAGTACTATTATACAGCTGACAGATGAGTAACTTTTCATAAGGTCTCCAAATATGCACATGACGAACTGGCAGCATAAATAATGTTTTGATGAAAATATTTAGGAGTGGCTATTTCACTTGATGAAAATGTTTCCCTCCCTATTATTTCTAAAAGCTTTGAAATCTGGGTCTCTGAACTTTATCAGGAATTTAATTTTCAAATAACCTATCAGGTCAAGAATTCCACATGCAAAATTTATTTTCCAAATCCTTAGGTCTGGAAAGATCATCCTGAAGCATTTGGGAGGTGATAGGGAGGAAAAGTAGAGGAGGTGAACCCTCCCCGCAAAAGTCAATGAAAGTCTGCACCACATTGTTAAACAATGAGGTTCTGAAGAGCTGGGCGGCCACTGGGAGTGGAGAGGTCTGATCTGCTTTGAAGAGTGAAGTCATGCTCAATGTTTTAAACTCATTAGTCCTGCCTTAGAAAAAAAAAAAGGATGCGGGTAAGAAAAAAAAAAAAAGACAAATTAGCAGCATTTTCAAAAGAAGTTAAATATGTCAGGCAGTCAAGTGTCCTAATTCTGCCTCGAAGGAACACGTGTCAAACCAGCTTGTAGTTCTGCAATCGGTAAAACCATCTGCAAAAAATATCCCGTCCCTCATTCCTGTTTCTACAACACACGCCTATGGAAGGAAATGTTAGAGTTGCTCAACTACATGTGGAAATTTTCCTGGAATTACCTAATTAAGATGTGGGGCCCACCTTTCTTTGAACAACAACAACAAAAAAAACCCAGTTTGTTATAGCCTGCTGAAAGAAAGCATATCAATGGCTTGGAATAATGAGGATAATAGAAATTGCCCAAATGACATATTATTAAAATTTCCCCCAGGACCACTATGACCTACAACTCATAACCACAAATATTTACTTCTAAGCCAATATTAGATTTGGTGGCGTGTTGCTTTGAGAACTATCAATAATTGCCAATTCTCTGTGCTTATAAAGATTATTGAAAGACCACCCATAACCCCAAAATGTACTATAATTCTAGATACTAATTTCATCATTAGAACTACAAGTCAAATAATATATGCCAATAGTACAGCTGCTGGGCCAAAGCAGGTGCTCAATAAATTGAATTACAATCATGTACCTTTATGCTGGAAATGAAATTGTCCTTTTTCTGCTTGTTGCTGCTAGTGATCTTCTGCTTCAGATTATGAGTTACTAGCATAAGCTTTTTTTTAACCTGGGCTTTTTCATATCTGAAAGTATATACAGCACTGGATTTGACTGCACATGATTCCTTGAAACAAGGGCTCAATACTTTCATGAGAGATTCAAGAGGGTACCTGCCTTCTCCAAAGGTTAAGAACCACTGGCCCAGAGACATCATTTGTCTTCACTTGTCTTACACAGAGCCAAACTATGTTGTTTGATGAAGCCAAAAACGTGTTTTCAAAAATGGGACTTCCCTAGTGGCACAGTGGATAAAAATCCACCAGCCAATGCAGCAGTCACAGCAGTCAAGGGTTCAATCCCTGGTCCAGGAAGATTTCATATGTCATGAAGCAACAAAGCCCATATATTACAACTACTGAACTAGCACTCTAAAGCCCACAAGCCTCAACTACTGAAGCCCGTGCACTTGTGCTTGGGGCCTGTGCTCCGCAACAAAAGAGGCCATAGCAAGAAGCCCACACACTGCAATGAAGAGTAGCCCCTCGCTGCTGCAACTAGAGAAAGCCTGCATGCAGCAACAAAGACGCAACACAAACTATCCTCCCCCTCTTGCTTTCAAGAGGGAGGGGGACTGATTAGACTGTTCAGCCTAGCTCCTAAGGTCTCTCCCCTCTCTTACCACCATCCTTGTTATCCAGGTCTGTACCTTTGCTAGAGTTAATCTGGACTTGAGAAATGGATAAGAAAATGGGAAGGAGACATCAAAGATCTAGGGATCCTCTGGAGCATTAAAGCACCCCCCCCCCTTAAAAAATGGACTTGGGATTTATCAAAAAGGAACTTTGTTTAAATGCTTCTCTTTTAACTACAGTCTCCTTCTAAGTTGCAGATGTCACATTTGAAATCCGGTTACTCTAACAGAATATTTTATTTAGAAACCTCCCAGGGTTGTGTTTTTTTTTTTTTTTTCCTATTTCCCTGTCCAACTCTGAAATCAGACTATTCTTAGAATGCCAAAACATATACTTCAAACGAACATGAATGTATACAGCAGAAGGATGCACTCAGGGAAACCTCTGGATGCTGTCGGAAGCCAGGAAGATCTGATTCTCTTGTAGAGGGTCTTGGCGCTGCTGCGCTAACGGTAGTAAAAGTTTGTTTCTTCTTGTAAAAGAAGCAGATGTGACTTGGAGAAACATGGAGAACAGATGTGCTGAGCAAACGTTTTCATTTAAGTGGTAATTTATCTGACTGTAAGCTACATTAACTCATGAGGTGAGTGTTTAACATAACTCGTTTTCACCAACTCAGAAAGACAATTTATAGAAGCATTAAAAGAGATCATGAATTAACATAACCCTCTCATCTTTGCCTGCTTTTGCTTTTATTTAGGAAAGTGTATAGATTTTTTAGTCTTTATTAAAATTTTTAAACTTTTTATTTTATATCCAAGTATAGTTGATTAACAATGTTGTGATAGTTTCAGGTATACAGCAAAGTGATTCAGTTATACATTTGTCTGTTTTTTAAGAAACTAATGTCACACAAAATTCCCAAACCTTCGGTGTCTATGAAGGCTTACCAGGCACTGAGGTGGGCCTCTGCATTCAGAATGTCTGGTTGCACAAACTGCTCGTGAAAATAACAGATCATTCCCCTTGGTGCGACATGGACTCGTGAGAACACTAGTAAAGAGTTGCTCAGGCTTAGAACACAGTATTTGAAACAACTGCAGAAGGCTAAGTGCTGAAGTCAAGGACACTTAACAAGAAAGAATGCCTACGGTCACGGTCATTGCTAATGAAATGGATGCCTCTGCCGCAGATCCTACTGAGGGAAGTAGAAGATGAGGGCCATTTGGCACAGTGGGAACCATGCCTACAATACACTCTACTTTTAGTTGCCAGGAAAATGTTTGAATCACCTTTAAATTTAGAAGGAAAAAAATGAACTTGTAGGTCCAAGAAAAATCTCTATAAAAATGGGTTATAGAGATGAATATTAGTATTTTCATCTTTACATATATGTGTGTGTTAGTTGCTCAGTCGTGTCTGACTCTTTGCAACCCCACGGACTGTAGCCTACCAGGCTTCTCCATCCATGCGATTCTCCAGGCAAGAATACTGGAGTGGATTGCCCTTCCCTTCTCCATATTTTATATATATATATATAAACACAGTTATAAAATATAATTTTAAGTATTTTCCATGAAAGAAGGGAACCACAAGGGCAAAAGTGCAGAATCCATGACCTTCAGGAATGCAAGTGTCTGGAACAGCCTAGGGCACTCACTGTCCTTTCTAAACTCTCCACTACTTCTTCCTGTCCTGAGTCCTTTACAATTCCAGCAGTTCCTCAGTACTACTGGCTCCTACTTCTTTCGCGGTGCTCTTTCTTCCTGTTCCTCCTCCTCTATACAATGGCAGGTAAGCCGTTGAGGGGGATCGGGACCAAGAGTTTTCATGATGACAGCGATGATGCTGATTCAACACTGACTGAGCACTTGATCATGCACTAGGCTTATGATAGAACTTTGCACTAATTATCTACCTGAATCCTCAGACTGATGTGACAAGATAGGGTCTATTCCTAGTTCTCTTCTTAAGGGTAAGGAAACTGAAGCTTAGGGGAGCTTATATGCCTTGCACTAGGAGACACTAGGGCAGTGAGGCAATGTGGACAGTTAGAAGCAGAGTTGGGACACAGTCAGGTTTCCCTGACAGCGATTACAAGCAGGAACCTTGAAGTCCATGGCTTTTAACCACTAGGTTAGGTGAATGATCTGAGACTTTGCTGAGATGCAAAATTTGCTCTGATAATTTACACAGAGACAACTGACAGGCATTCTATTTATAGGACAAGAGAAAATACTCTGACTTTTACAAAGGAGACATTCTCTTCTACACGTTTTAAAACTAAATGCAGTATTCACTCACGGCTTTCAGGAACCTACTAATTTTCACTCATTGTAGGCTTCCATGACAGAGAGAGAGCATAGGAAGTCACTGGAGGTGGAAATTTACACTTGAAGAAACTTTGATGCCCGTGAGAAATATCAACCAAAATATAAAGCATTTAATATAAAATCTAAATAAATATAATACAAAAGATAAATTAATATAAATAGAAGTCAGTCAATAAATGTATAAATAAATATAAAAATATAAAATACTTTAAGATTTAGTTTACTCTTTAGAAGGGGATGAAGGGAAATAGATAATAAAATCACTTACCTTATCTAACTTGCTTGTGAGGATTAAATAAGAGTCTAAAAGTTAGGATTTTTTTTCACTTTGATAAATGTGTCATTGAACCATTGTCAAATTGTCAGCTCTACTGTACAGCCTTCTCACTATTATAAAGTAGGCATGAATAAATTTTTTTTAAATTTTGAAAAAAATGTACTGTGGAGGTTTTTAATAGAAATATTAAGATAGTGAGGTGTGTTAAATAGTGAAAGTGATTAATCGGAAATTGCTCTAATTGTATAATCAAGCTTCACATTTTTAAAAAGCCTGTGCACTGGAAACCACTTTACCAATTAGTAGCAATAATAGTATTCTGGCTAAGTAGAATTCTAATATGTAAAACATTATAACCTGATTTAAATATCAGACACCAATAAAGATAGTCAGATATTAGGATATATCTAGTAAGACATTAGATACTAGCTTGAAACTTTCCTCACAGGTATACTTTCAAAGGGAAGACTGATACTTGATATTACCCACCAAAGTAAAGATTTTGAAGACTTCAGAATTTTTCAGTGACTCTAGAAGAATATAAAATGTATCAACTGTAGGGAATTCTCTGACAGCCCAATGGTCAGTCCATGTTCTCACTTCAGAAGTCCCAGGTTCAATCCCTGGTGGGAGAACTAAAATCAACAAGCCATGCAGCTGGCCAAAATAATACTAATATTTTGAATAAAATTAAAATGTATCACTGTATATGACCACAGAAACAAGTTTAGTTAACTAAATTTTAACAGGTTGAATTCTGGCTGAATGAGTGTTTCCTGAAAAGGTCAAAAAGATTGTTAAGTGTGAGGAGGGTTTTAGATTCTATAGTCCAGAGTAACCATTAAGAGGATTGATTTGAGTCAGATTCATATTCAAATTCCACCTTTGCCACTAATTACATATGTTACTTAGAAAGCCTGGGTAAGCTTCTAACTGTTCTAACTCTTCTAAAGTCTTAGTTACTCTATGTGTTAAAAAAAAAAAAAAGAGAAGAGATAAAAAATCATCTGTTTAAGGCTGTGGAAAACACTGAGTAAGGTAGGAAGATAAAGAGCTTAACACGATGCCTGGCACATAATAAAAATTCTATAAACATGACCTGACTACTCCACGCTCTGCGGCTGCTGCTGTCAGCATCTTCCCCCACAGCACAGGGCAAATTTCTAATAACTCAGGGCAGAGCAGATACTTTAAACAGTTGCTGGTTGGGGGCATTTCAGTACAACAGAGACTCCATTGTTGGAAAACTAAATTGCATTCCTCTGGTATGTTGAGGTGAACAAGGTAACTAAAAACCACTAAAATGAATATTTAATCAATACTGCAACTGTGGAAATGAACAAAGGTTTTTATTCAGCAATCATTGCTAAATGCTCTTCTCTTTTATTATGGATATTTGCTAAAGCAAAACAACTATCACATGAGTTGTTTTATAATAACCTTCTGTGATGTTATTAAGATACAAAAAATAAATGGGAACATTATAAAGCATTTCCAAATGCTATAACTGGAGTCATTCACATAGCATTTAAATAACTCAGCATCTAGATTGCTAATTAGTGTTCTTGTTAAAAAGCCACAAATACCAGTTTTAAATGTGTAGCCAAATGCTGGACATATCACCTTTTTAAAATGGTATTTTGTCTTTCCTTGGTATTTTCCCTTTCTTTATTAATTGCAGATAATTTTAAAATGAAAGTTGTTTCTAGCAAACAGATCCATGAAATATAGTCTCCTATGCTTTTGTGATATGACCTTTCTATAGATGTTATTTATGACTCTACTCTGGCACAACACTTTGGGAGCAAAATGTATATGAGACTATAGATCATCTATACATATCAACTTCTGTGGATGCTATATTGTTATCCATGTCAAAAATTTTGATTTGGTGAGAGATATTAAATGAAATATTTCCCCATCTGTATTTTAATTTCCTTAGAACATAAATATATCTTATTAATTCCTGCACATGACATATTCCAGCAATAATAACAGTTGATTACTTTCTAAATCTTTCTTTCTAACAGCAAAACACTATCCTATTTATGGATAAATCAAAATGAAGTAGTCTAGGTATGTTAGTTGACTTTTTATGTTTCATTAAGAATCATGTTTTCTATAATTGAATGTGTATTTCTGATTATAATTACATTAGACAAAAAAGACAGCAAATCAGTGAGTAGAATAAAGAGCTGTCAGAGTCCTGTCACCAACTCCAGAGATGATTAAAAGCATAAGGATGAAAAGAGATAAGAAACATTCTTCAACAGTCAACACTGAAGGATTACCTTTAAACTATTCATACCTTCTGTATGTAAATTCATACCTCCTGTAGTGTAAATTCACTACAGATTTACTAGCCTTATTAGTAGAAAGTAGAAAAGCAGGACCTCTTATTAATATACATCAGTGGTTCTCAACTGGGGCCAATTTTGCCCCTCAGGGGACATCTGGCAACATCTGGAGATATTTTTGGTTGTCACAGCTTGGAGAGGGGTGTGCTACTGGAATCTAGTGGATGGAGGCCAGGGATGGTGCTAAAGATTCTATAGTGCACAAGACACACCCCCAGATGAAGAATCATCCAGCTTCAATATCAGTAATGCTAAGGTGAGAAGCCATGGTCCAAATCTGGTTTTTTAATATCAGCCAAGCAAACTAGCCCTTTCTCCCTCACTGATAATAACTAAACTAAGAGTCGCCTCTCTGACTATTATATGCAAATTCCAAATGGCAATATAATAAGAAACAGACACTAAACTCAAATAGAGAGCCCATGGAGGGAAAAACCCTACCCCTGCCATTGATTCCCCCTAGTTCCCAAGGCCTCTCATGCCTAGTCAAGTGTCTAAAGCAATCCACATTATTTATTCAGTATCTGTTCACTCATTTTATGGTTTCTAAAAGGAAGGTTAACTAAAACCCAGTGCTTATTAGACCCTTTTCCATGTTATATACTAGAGTACTGCTGTGGGACCACACATAAACTTTAAATTAAGACCTTCTGGAAAGGATTCCTATAAATGACTGAAATACTTCTCTGCAATCATCAGTAGAATATGTCCCACAAGAAGTTTCTAATATTTTTCTTTATATTATAGTAACACATTCTAAATATGATCTATTGCCTAAGGTAATTGTATAATAATTAACTTGTTTATGATCAATACACTTGAGAAGGGAGGAATGTCTGGGAATATATTACATACTTTCCCACTAATGTATTTTTCTTATATTATTGAGGTATAGTTTATATCTAGTATACATAATTTATATATAGCTAAACATACTTATAAGTAATATTTTATATACAGTTAATTGAACAAATCTGAAGTGCTCAATTAAATTTTTATACTTCTATAAACCATCTGGCTATATATGTAACCACCATCCCGATTAAGGTATAGGGCATTTGCCCTAAAAGATTTTTCAAGCTTAGAAGCTCCCACATCTTTTAGGTAACCACTATTTTGATTTCTATCACTGTAGATTAGTATTGCCTGTTTGTATGAAATAAAGTATGTCTTTTTATGTCTGGCTTCTTTTTCTCAACATAATGTTTTGGAGATTTATCCATGTTTGTATGTATCAATAATTAATTAATTAAAAATGTCTCAATAGTATTACATTGAATTTATCTGTTGAACTTCTTCCAGGTTTTATATTTTATAAACAGCCTTTAGATATTATACAATTGATATGAAGACTTCTTTCTTGTTCTTAAAAGAAATGAGTTATCAACCCATAAAAGGACATGGAGGAAACTTAAATGGACATTACTAAGTGAAACAAGCCAATCTAAGAAGGCTACTACTGTATGATTCCAACTGTATGACATTCTAAAAAAGGTAAAGCTACAGAGAGAATGAAGAGAAGAAAATGGCAACCCACTCCAGTATTCTTGCCTGGAGAATCCCGTGGACAGAGGAGCCTGGCAGGCCATGATCCTACAGGGTCACAGAGAGTCAGACATGACTAAAGTGACTAAGCACGCATGCACAGAGAGAATGAAAAAAAACTTAGGACTGGCAGGAGTTGGTGGGCAGTTGGGGAGATGAGTAGGTGGAGCACGGAAGACTTTCAGGACAATGAAAATCCTTTGTATGATTTCATAATGTTGGATATGTGTCATTATACATTTGTCCAAACCCACAGAATGCACAACATAAGGAGCAAATCCTAAGGTAAACTACGGACTTTTCGTGATTATGATGTATCAGTGCAGGTTTGTCCCTGGTAAAAAAATTTACCAATCTAATGAGTGATGTTGATAAAAGGCCATATATATGTGAAGCTGGAGATGTATGGGTAATTTCTGTACCTTCTTCCCATTTATTGTAAATTTAAAACTACTCTAAAAACTAAAATGCTTTAAAAGTAAAAAAAATAGATTGCTTGGATTTATCTTTTGATGGACCTATGACTTCATTTATCTTGGGTCGGTAGATAGTAGCATTGCTGTGTCATAGGATATATGTATGTTAACTATAGTAATACTGCTAAATGTTTCCAAAATGGGCAAACACTTTATATTCCCAGCTGTGTATGAACAAAAAATTGTTCCACATCTTCTCCAACACTTTGTATCATTAGTTCTTCTAGTGTTTTTCACTGCAGTGTGTGGGTAGTGGTATGTCCTTATCATTTTAATCTACATTCTCCTGAAGACTAATGGGGATGACCATCTTTTCATATGCTTCTTGTCCACTGGGTTATCCTATTCTTGTGAAGTAAGTGCCTTTCCAAGTCAGCCTCATTTTTGGACCACTTTCTTGAACCCCCTAGCTCAGGAGAGCTGCAAATGTGAGGAAAAAAATCAGCTGGCACCAACCAACCAAGAGGTTACCCAGCGGTCTGGCTGCTGAGCTTCACTGTCGCCTTTTTCCCTCACTCATCCCGCCTAAGTGTTCCTGGTTTGTGTAAAGGGGGCTTCTCTTCACCATCCTCCTCAGGGTGGTTCTTCTTGTCAACTGACCAGATCAATATGAACTTCTGGAGGACAGTAGCACCTCCTCTGCTGGTTCATTCTTTTTCCTTGGGCTGAGGAGGAGAGTTCAGGCCAGTGTTAGCAGGGCCCAATGCCTATTTGACTAGACAACTGGAATCAGGCAATGGGGGAAATGGGCAAGCTCCAGGGGTCTGTGTCCTCACCGGAGTCAGTATGGACAGGTCTGCTCCTCAGCAAAAGACACAGCAGTCAGCGGTTGCAGGGCAGGGAGCTGAGCCAGCAGCATAGGCAAGGGCTGGGACTGCTGCTCCTTCCACAGCCCCCCATGCGTCACTCTCACTGTGTCCACCCACCCTGGCACGAGACCACCTCAACAGCAGTGTGCTTTAATCACAGGGCTTTGCAATACACCAAGGGTCAATGAGAGGTCTTATTTTATTAACATCTAGGAAATAAGGAAACCCAAAGGAAACTTAAAAAGCATCTAATCCAATTCCTCATCTGCTCCTTGAGAGATGGATTTCCAGCTGATGCTTGAATACCTCCTGGGTCAGAAAAGTCCCTACAGCAAGAGACCCCATTCTGCCAGAAGGCAATGTAACATAACATGGACTTTGGAGTCAGGCACACTCAGATCTGAATCCAAGCCCCACCACTCACTAGCTGTGTGACCTTGGGCAATATCTTTAACCTCTATGATCTTTGGGATTTCTCTTCTGAAACTGAGGGCTCAGAGTAGAATTCAATCCACAAGGACGCTGTATGGATTAAAGAGACTACAACTAACATAAAGCATTTAGGACACAGCCTGGCACATAATAAATGACAGTCAATAGAATCTATTTGGGGGCAGTTTTGACCTTTAAAGAACTCTTTTATACAACGTGGATCAAAACTCCTACACTGGAATCTGAGTTAACAGCTTCTGGAGTGACATCAAATAAACTCTTTTTAGTTTCCAGTGGGAGGGACAGCCCCAGTGTCACAGGATTGGGAAGCATGTCGGGGGAGAGTAAACAGGCCAGGTTAGCAGAAGCATAAAATACACTGACAACTAACGAGACACGAGGCTGAAAAAACATATGGACTAACATGAGGGAAGTGAATGACCATGGGAGGGGGCGCTTGGAGCATTTTTGGCAAAGCTTATGACAGAGTGTGCTTTAAGTTGATGAAGATCAAGCTTGTAAAAACTGAACTGGAGAAGAGTCAGTCAGATACGAGGAAACAAAGCTAGGGACTATTTTAGAATCTGAGTCAACAAGTAACAAGAACTGAACCAGAATAGTGTCATAAGAAGGACAAAGGATAAATCAGAGATAAGTGAAAAAATCATAGAGATTTCAGCTCTGCAATGTCCCTTCTACTCGTGGGATCATCTCCATTCCTATTGACACTTCTCTAGATATTCATCATGTATATAATTACAATTAAACGTATAAGGGCTCTCCAAATGATAGCCAGGAAGGAATATATACTCCTGAAATCTGTGTTTGTGTTAAAATATCCAGCATAAGGATTTTACATTTTTATGAACACTTAGAAATTGAAGATTTTTCATATTGATCTACTAATACCCATTAAATGGGTTTTACATATTGCAGAGTAATGAATGAGTCATTTACCATGTTTTAAGTTTAGAGTGGAATCAAAATATAAACCTTTGCCAATACGCGTGGGTATCAATTACATTTCAAAAGATACAGCAAAAATTCAACAGTACAAACCTAGCTGGTGACAAATGAAAAGTAAAAACACATTTTTTCATGCCTTAATGTAGAAGTTTTATTTTCCTTTTCAACCTTTATCATATATTTACTCCATTTAAAAGTCAGATTTACTAACAAAAGTTATGAGCAACCTAGATAGCATATTGAAAAGCAGAGACATTACTTTGCCAACAAAGGTCAGTCTAGTCAAGGCTATGGTTTTTCCAGTGGTCATGTATGGATGTCAGAGTTGGACTGTGAAGAAGGCTGAGTGCTGAAGAATTGATGCTTTTGAACTGTGGTGTTGGAGAAGACTCTTGAGAGTCCCTTGGACTGCAAGGAGATCCAACCAGTCCATTCTGAAGGAGATCAACCCTGGGTGTTCTTTGGAAGGAATGATGCTAAAGCTGAAACTCCAGTACTTTGGCCACCTCATGCTAAGAGTTGACTCATTGGAAAAGACCCTGATGCTGGGAGGGATTGGGGGCAGGAGGAGAAGGGGACGACAGAGGATGAGATGGCTGGATGGCATCACCAACTCGATTGACGTGAGTTTGAGTGAACTCCGGGAGTTGGTGATGGACAGGGAGGCCTGACGTGCTGAGATTCATGGGGTCACAAAGAGTTGGACATGACTGAGCAACTGAACTGAACTGAACTAACCGATAAAAATGTAGTCACCCACAGACTTATAAAAATTAAAATCTACATTAAAATGAAATATATTCACTTTTTAAAGTGAAAATAACTGTTGTTTGTAACCATAAATATTCTGGAAAAATATAATTCACACTATTAGCTTTCCTTCAAAGATTTTTTATCTGAAGAGTTAGTTTCTATCTAAAATATGAGACTGAGATAAGCAAAAACAAAAAATAGAGTCACACACCAAAGAAGGTGAGAACATTTAGTTTGGAAATAACCACACACACACTGCATACACATACTTAGACAAAAACACACCTCCCTCTAGGCTTTGGTTTCCCCCTCAGCAACATTTTTGGTGTGGTTCTAGTATTTGTTTTCCCAGTTGGAAAAAGACTGAGGGATAGCAACCTTATAAAACAAAATGAAAAGTAGGTAACTGAAAGGAACCTAATCTTGAAGTCTTCTCCAGAGTCTAGACCTGTGTTTCCTCAACTGTGTTCCACAGAAGAATATTAATAGCTAGTGCATTAAAAAGATGTCAAAAAAGTTTGAAAATACTGGACACTACATATCCTTCTTTTGAAGAGGACCATATAAGTACATGGAATGTTCGGGGAAGTCTTACAGCCAGGAAACCTACTTTATTTTGTTTAACCCACTGCTTCAAAACCATTCAACACTACTCTTTCCCATCTTTTTTTTTAAAGTATACCTACTAATATCTTTCAGAATACTAGTTCTATCCTGCTTTAGACCAATCTTTATGCCATTGTGAAATTCCCTTTGAGTTGCTAGTAGTTCATACATCACAGGTATATATTTTCTTGAAAAACAAAAATCTCAGCAATGAGTACCCTCATAAAGTAGTGTTAAATTCTTTTTGTTATTTTTGTTTTATACCACATCACACAGTTTGTGGGATCTTAATTCTCCAACCAGGTATTGAACCTGGCCCCTGAGCAGTGAAAGTGCGGTATCCTATCCACAGGACTGCCAGGGAATTCCCGTGTTAAATTCTTGAGAAGAGATGAAATGGTGGTGGTGGGTAGAGGGGGAGAAAGAACACTCCATATCGCCCCTACATTTAAGAAAATATGGTATCCATCCTACTCATTCAGGCCTATTTGGCCATTTTTATCTTTTATTAACTGACTATGCTTCATGCTCCCACTAGCATATCAATCACTGAGACATGACATAGACTAATCCATTCTAAGTGGATTAGTACATATGGTAAGGGTATCAATGACGACTTCCCTGGAATTACTTGTAGCCAGGGTATATGATGTAAGCAAATATAGAAGGTTATAACATAGATTCCTAAAAAAGGAAAACTGAGGAAAGAACCACCAAATAAGACAAAGTCTCTGGGTAATGTGCACCCTCCTCCAAAGTCAACAAGGCTACAGAATGGTATGTGCTGCTCACAGGAGCATTTGCAGCCTTTAGACATGATTAGGGTACAAGAAGCAAAGAAGAAATATATCTACTCAAGAAAATTTAATTTCATTCATCTGGTATCCTTTTCATAAAATAGTTTCATAAATTTTCCTCTCATTCTTTAAAACAAATTCCACTGAATCTAGTTTAAAATTTCAAAGTAGTTTCAGGGACAAATCCAAGAAACACAGCACAATTTAAAAAGGAAACGTAGAACCAATTTCACAACTAAGTATGAGCACTCAGACTTTTTTTCAATATTAACCACAATAAATCCACTGCACACTCTCAGTGCAGGGAATAGCCACCACATGTAAAAGAAAATCACTCATAAAAAAGGTGTCTTAGATACCTGGCTGGGACTTTTTTTTTGAAATGAGATCACAGTTGCTTGGATTTGAAACCATACATTTTTTTCCCCCATTAATTTTCATTTGACCTTTTTTCACCTGGGTAAAAGGATCACTCCCAATTCAACACATGTGTAAATGTAAAATCCACTTACCTGCACAAATCCGCATGCTGTGAAGTCCTCAAACAAGGGCAGACTTGGACGGTCTTCTCTATAGATGGTAAGTTTGTACGTGGTCAGGGTCTCACCCTGAGTTGGAGATTTATCCACCACAAGAACTGAGATTTTGTTCATCCCTAAACCCAGAGAATAGTTGGCAAAGCTGGAGAGAGAACAAGAAAGAGAGAGTGAGAATGAGAGAAAGAATCCAAATTGATTCATATATCAATATTTATTGGGTCAATAATTTGCATTAAAAACAGATAAGATCTGCACGATTTCATAAGAAATCTAAAATGTGAAATATTTTAACTTATGTTTCATTGTGCTTTGGTATGCCAACATTTATCTAGCAGAGCAAGTCAAGTCCCTTACCAATTATAGGGAAGGGAACTAATATTTATTAACCATCTGTCAAGGTCATACATTATCCCATTTAATATTTACAAATCCATACAAAAACTAAGGCTGTCCCCATTTTAAATATAGTAGAGTATGGTAAAGTCAGGGTTAGGACCCAGGTTGGTCTGACTTGAATTCTCTTTTCTTTCTATTATACTGTTTTAGCTCCCAGGAATGTTGAATGCATTTCGTTCCCTACAGCATGGGAAAATGAGTATGTTTCTTGTCATGGACATGGCATGTCATAAGGTTCTATCTTCTGTTCAAATGATAAACCAAAGAGTTGGTGACTCTCAAAAGAGTCATTAGGAAAAAAAATCTCATGAGACTAGGAAAGTTAGTGTTACCATGTCCACAAATTTTATCAAGTAATCAGCACCTGAATATTCAAAAACTCAAGGAGTTGGGTTGGGATAGAAGGAGGCTACGGTTAGGAAGGATTAATTCCTCAACAATCTAAAAACATTAAGATAAGAATAAACCCAGTTTTCCCCCAGTGAATCTTCTTTAATATTTCATATCAAAAGATCCTCTGTCATTACAACATTGTTAGAAAGATTAAACACGAACATGGTTAATAGGTCATCACAGCACTTATGTGTTATTTTAACCACATGACATCTGTGAAGCAGAAGGATTTCACTCCCTGGCAATCCTCCAACAGATACTGTGCCTCAGGTCTTCTGAACCATCTTCAAAAGTTGTCTCCAAGGTCTGCCTCCTGCTAAGATGTCTACCCTCGGCCCCTATCAACGCCCTCATACCTTGGTCCTGCCCGTTCCTGCAGGTACACCCTGCACTGACTCTTAGAAGTCTCTGCTCCAATTGTCAGTGTTACCACATCAAATGGGACTTCAGAGTAATAATCTTTGATCTTCGGGTTAAATTCAGGATTTAATTCCAAACGCGGATGTGTGAAGATCTGCTTGATATGACATTGTGCATCTTTATCTGTTTAAAAAAACAAAAACAATGACAAAACACAACTGTGGCATGCATAAATGGTTAAAAATCAAATGTGATTAAGGTTTTGAAAATTCTTTTGCATAACTTTGGTAATCACTGCTGATTTTCCATTTGGTATTCTGGTAATAGCTGATTTGTGGCTTCACCTGGATCTTCTACTTGCCAAATTTTGTAGACTTTACTTCATGTAACTGTTGTTGACTTTAGTTGATATTTTTTGCTCAGCCTTTAAAAATTTAAAGGCACAGCAGGTCAGAAAATGTCTCTCCAGTGAACTGATAACATTTCATAGCACTTATAACATCTATCAACAATACGTGAACCATGAACTTCCAGATGTTCAAGCTGGTTTTAGAAAAAGCAGAGGAACCAGAGATCAAATTGCCAACATCTGCCAGATCATCGAAAAAGCAAAGAGTACCAGATAAACATCTATTTCTGCTTTATTGACTATGCCAAAGCCTTTGACTGTGGATCACAATAAACTGTGGACAATTCTGAAAGAGATGGGAATACCAGACCACCTGACCTGTCTCTTGAGAAACCTATATGCAGGTCAGGAAGCGACAGTTAGAACTGGACATGGAACAACAGACTGGTTCCAAATAGGAAAAGGAGTACGTCAAGGCTGTATATTGTCACCCTGCTTATTTAACTTATATGCAGAGTACATCATGAGAAACACTGGGCTGGAAGAAGCACAAGCTGGACTCAAGATTGCCAGGAGAAATATCAATAACCTCAGATATGCAGATGACACCACCCTTATGGCAGAAAGTGAAGAGGAACTAAAAAGCCTCTTGATGAGAGTGAAAGAGGAGAGTGAAAAAGTTGGTTTAAAGCTCAACAGTCAGAAAACTAAGATCATAGCATCTGGTCCTATCACTTCATGGGAAATAGATGGGGAAACAGTGTCAGACTTTATTTTATTTTTTTAGGGCTCCAAAATCACCGCAGATGGTGATTGCAGCTATGAAATTAAAAGACAATTACTCCTTGGAAGGGAAGTTATGATCAATCTAGACAGCATATTAAAAAGCAGAGACATTACTTTGTCAACAAAGGTCTGTCTAGTGAAGGCTATGGTATTTCCAGTGGTCATGTATGGATGTGAGAGTTGTACTGTAAAGAAAGCTGAGCACAGAAGAATTGATGCTTTTGAACCGTGGCATTGGAGAAGACTCTTGAGAGTCCCTTGGACTGCAAGGAGATCCAACCAGTCCATCCTAAAGGAGATCAGTCCTGGGTGTTCATTGGAAGGACTGATGTTGAAGCTGAAACTCCAATACTTTGGCCACCTGATATGAAGAGCTGACTCATTTGAAAAGACCCTGATGCTGGGAAAGACTGAGGGCAGGAGGAGAAGTGACGACAGAGGATGAGATGGTTGGATGACATCACCGACTCAATGGACCCGGGAGTTGGTGATGGACAGGGAGGCCTGGCGTGCTGCGGTTCATGGGGACGCAAAGAGTCGGACACGACTGAGCGACTGAACTGAACTGAACTGATAACATTTATCAAACAACTGTTTAAATTGTTGTTTTAAATTTAAACAATGGGGGAGATGATTCTGTGGGTAACAGAAGGGTACCACCAGGGAATAAGGAAAATTTCTTGATGGGAGTGTCATTAAACTGTTGCTGGATTGATGTGTAGCTCAGAAGCAGTAGGGTGGAGCAAAGAACGTGAAATCTAATATCATGCCACACACTTAGACATGAAAACCCCTTCATACTCTGGCTACCTTAACCTAAGTGCCCTAAAGTAGTGCTTTTGAAAGAAGCAAAGTGCTATTTTCTGGTCAGTTTTGTTATAGAACCTAGTGTATTACTTCATGGGCTTCCCAGGTGGGGCTAGTGGTAAAGAATCCACCTGCCAATATACGAGATATAAGAGACGTGGGTTCAAGCCCTGGATTGGGAAGATGCTCTGAAGGAGGGCATGGCAACCCACTCCATGCCTGGAAAATCCCATGGACAGAGGAGCTTGGTGGGCTACAGTTCATACACAGAATCCAAAGAGTAAGACACGACTGAAACAATTTCGCATGCATGCATGCACGAGTATTACTTCATATCATTGATTCTAAGTCACTTTTTAAGAGTTTCTATTTTTTATGAGCTCAAGTTTTACAAAAGTATCTTAGTGAGAAAAAAATAAATATATATCTTTAGGCATATATAGCAGCCACCACTAAACTAAACATATTGTGTTCATATTTGAAATAAACAAATTACTCAAAAGCAAATGTTTTTCAAATAAAAATATTAACAAGTTTTTTTGTGTGCCAGAAACACTTTTTTATACTCAAAAAACTTCAGTAAAGATAAAAATAGGAAATTCTATAAAAATCAGTAAAATGAAAATGTCTTCTGTTGCCTTTAAGTAAGATTTTCAATGATATTTAACAACATAGCAACAAAAAAGATAACACCAAATCTTCCATAGGAAGCTATATACCTGAACTTAAAGAAAAAGCCTATTATTTTGTTAACTGCTGTCTCTTCCTTTATTATTATATAGCTATTATACGATTTCTCTAAAATCAAATCTAATGATTTGTTTTCAGTTCTTTAGCATTTTCTCATCACCTCTATAATCTAGACCAAGCTCCCAATATAGCTTATAAGACATTTCCTAACCATTTCTTGGCTTCTCCCTCTCATCTCCCACCATATTCTAGACTTCGTGATTCAACAATATGAAAACTTTTATATTTCTTTTTCAGACAAGGAGACAGATATACCACCAACGTTATAGGTGTTTTATTCTACATCTGAGAACTAGGTGTCAGCTTAACTCCCATCTTGCCCTTAAATGATGAAAGTGAATAAATTTCACTCACATTCTATGATTGTTTTCTCAACTGAAATAAAAGGAATAAAGAAAAAAGAACTACTTGAGGGGAAATGTCATTAAACTGCCATTGGACTGATACATAGCTTACAGACAGTAGGGTGGAGCAAAGAATGTGAAAAAGCTACTCAGGTACAAATTAGGAATAATATTACAACTACTCAGGTACAAAGAGAAGTTGTTTCTTTCTTAGGAAGAAGCAACTACTGAGGTACAAATTAGGAATAATAATGCAGTACATATACTGTAATTTCATTGTAAGGAAAAAGTCAATAAAAATAACTAGTTAATTGATTGATTTTACTTGTTACCAAAGATTGTATCTGGGTGATGAAGGTGGACTGCATCTATAATTTCAATGATTCTACTAGCTCCTGAAGTGTTTTATAATAAAGGAGAAAAAAATGAAAGGATAAGGATGAGACTGTGTTATTCGATTTCATCTTGAAAAGTACCATAGCTTTTCATTCAAATTCAAACACTTATTAATAAGACATTCATTTTTTTCATCAGATTTTTTTTTTTTTTTTTGGCATGCTCTATGCTCAAGGGACTGAGATAAGTACAGTAAAAACTGGCTGTTTTTGGTCATGAGATCTGATTCTGTTGGATACTGTGAACCCAATGTAACACTTTAAACAAGTTGGAGTTCAGGATATGGAATGTGCTTTCAAGATTACCATTTCCTAGGCAGAAAGGGAATATAAATACACACACTATACTTTTATTCTTAAAACCAGATAGCTGAATAACAAAGTGGAAGATTTCTGTTCAAAATAGTAATCATAGGAAATGTGCTTTAATTTTATATATTTTAATAAAATAGTCAGTGAGAGTTAATTTCCCTGTAGTTAATATCTTGACTTAATAGTGAACATTTTCAATGAGGCCTGCTCGTGGTGGTTCAGATGGTAAAGAATCTGCCTGCAATGCAGGAGACTCAGGTTCAGTTCCTGGGTTGGGAAGTTCTCCAGGAATAGGGCATGGCAACCCACTCCAGTATTCTTGCCTGAAGAATCCCCATGGACAGAGGAGCCTGATGGGCTTTAGTCCATGGGGTCACAAAGAGTCACACACAGCTGAGTGACTAAACACTCTGCCCATTTCAACACCGAAAATCAGACCTAGAAGAGAGAAACTGAGTAATCATTTTCTTAAGCAAGAAATTATTTTCTTTAGCAAGTGCTTGTTTTTGGTTTCATCAGAAACTCTTCAACTCTGACTTAAGTGCTGCATCCTAGACCCCTGCTTGAAAGCTGATTTCATCCTGACATCATCTTCAACTGAATCATCAGTGTTGCTGCCTACAAACACCTGGTGTTTCCTTGGCATTCTTCCCAATCCAGTCCCAACTTGTCTCAAGCCAGCTTACCTTAGCTCTGCAGAGAACCCATTGTGAGGCAAGGTGGGAGCAAGCTGCTGAACACATTTGGCAAGTACTTATGGGAATGCTGTTTGAAGTCTTGGTTGCTTTTAATGGATTTCTTTTAACCGCAGAATTTTGTTGCCCTCTTGAGGGATAATCGTAACTCACATTAAACACAAAAACAGCCTAGACACTGAAAGATAATCCCACCTGTTCTAAGGCATCATTGAGTTATTTTTTTAATCTTAAATAAAAGTAGGAAGATTAATTTTGAAGTCGCAGGTATGACTAGTTTTTAAGCAACACAGAAATCTGAGCAAAGTTGAAGTGCTTTTTAACATGTTCACATCCTCTACATTATGTTACCTGGGAACTGAGCAAAAATGACATTACCTTGTATCGTTTTTCTACTTCATAAATGAGGAAACAAAAACCAAAGAGGGGAAGTGGCTTTCCTGATCTAACCCAGAGCCTGGCCCACTAGACCCTCAACAAATGTTTATTTTAATCTTGCTTCTAGTTTTCTCAAAACTAGTCCTTTTCCTATCATACACCAGGTACCAACCAGTTTCCCAAGGGAACTGAGTAGTATGTACTTTTCTAGAAGTGGGAGATTGGATGGTAAGTGCAGAGAGGGAACGGTGTAATACCTGTTACTTTTTACTGGTTAGCAGCATTTCATTCAAAATGGTATTTTTTCTTTAAAAAGCTTGTTGATTCTGTTAAACCACATTTTGTATCACCTCTCAGCCTATACTGATTTTAATGAAAGCATTAAAACATAATTGCATTTTAGAAGAGACAAATTGAATTGGAAGACTTTTATTTATAATAAATTAGACCTTGGCCCATAAATTTTATTGTTCTCACCTTTAATGATTTATCAGAACAGATTTTTTTGTGAAAGGCTAAATTTTCAGTGTATGTTTTTATATATGCATGTGTGCTAAGTCGCTTCAGTCGTGTCCAACTCTGCAACCCCCATGGACTGTAGCCCTCCAGGCTCCTCCATCCATGGGCTTTTCCAGGCAGGAATACTAGAGAGGGTTGCCATTTTCTTCTCCAGGGGATCTCCCCAACTCAGGGATCTAACCCAGGTCTCCTGCATTGCAGGCAGACTCTTTACCATCTGAGCCACCTTAAAGAGCTCATTACAAAAGGTATTTATATTACTGATTATACCTTGATAAAAGAAATTCATGAATTTTAAGAAAAAAATAAATTAAAATTTGGCTTAAAAACTTTTAATTGTTATAAAGAAAACCACACTTAAGTGCTATCCATTGCATCAACAATCTGACCGAAACAAATCACTGCTGGATGGTGACAGTCCTAAAAATCAATACACAGAGAAGATGCCAAGCTCTTCCATTTAAGTGGTTCCCACAGCAAAGTATTAGCACTATTGGGGCCCCTGAAAATAAGTTTGGAAGTTACTGTTCTTAAATAAGCGAAGATACAACATAATATTTCATTTTATAAAATGGAAAGTAAAAAAAAATTATGCAAAAGTGACAAATACTGACTCATTCGGAAAACGCATAACTTCTGAAAATTTACTCAAAATACATTATCATCCTAATGATCTCCAAACTTGATGATTTATACAAAGCAGAGGTATGCCTAACTACTGATTATAATTCTCAAATACTTTCATTGGAACTCACCATTATGGCAATGCATTTCTTTGGTTTCATTCATAATTTGTGGAACCACAGCTAAAAAAGGAAATGTACATTTAAAAAGGAAAATATTAATTAAAATACAGGGAATACATATCCAGGTGTCTGAAACACAGGTTAACTGAATGAAACATATTTTATTATTTAATTGTTATTACATTAGAAAGCACTTCTAAGTTCAACTGAAAGCTATGGTAAGACCAAAGAAATGATTAGGTAAAAAATAACAGAAAAATGATAAGTTCACATAAGAAAATATTAAGAGAGAAAAATGAATGGTCTAAATGCCATTCATTGCCTGAAGGTGAGCTATCAAAATTCCTCTTGTTCTATTATGATCTTACGACTATAATTTCCCAAATCACTAGAATCACATAAATTCCATCCAGTTGGTTCCACTGACATTTACTCTAAGTTTCTGAATTCAACCAAACATTTATCTAAAAAACTCCTAAATAGAGATTGATGGGACGAAATGAGAACACTCAGAGTGCTTAAAGAAATCATTTAAAGATTTAAAACATGGTGGGAGAGAGAAGAGTAGTTCAGCATCAGTTCTTCCCTTAGCTTAGTGCTTCATTTTATTAAGTCAGTGATTCTCAATCTCTACCATGCCTCAGAAGCATCTGAAGGGCTTGTTAAAATATAGAATCCTGGGCCTTAAACCCAGAGATTCTGATTCTGGAGATCTGAACTTTCTAAGCTTTCCAGATGATGCTGATGTTATTGGTCTAGGAGCCATACACTCAAAACCACTGTATTGGATTAAACCTTGATTTGTAATAGGAAAACTTTGATTAAAAAAAAATGTAGACATGTGTACTTTCATCTTCTTAAAATTATAAATATTTTCTTTTCATGTGACAAAAAGCTCAAATTTTTTTTAAAAGAAAAAATATAGGGAACAGGTAAGACTAAGAGAGAAAATCAAAGTCACTATTAATTTCCCTTTAGGTCCATGTGGCATGTAGTCAAATGTTTCATGGAATAATATATCTTAAACATCTTTCATGTATAAATATTTTCCTATATATTAGGGTGGATTTATATTTTACTGGATGACTATGAGATGGATAGATAACTTCACTGACTCAGTGGACATGAATTTGAGCAAACTCTGGGACACAGTGAAAGACAGAGGAGCCTGGTGGGTTACAGTTCATGGGGTTGCAAAATGGACATGACAGTGTCTCTGTTATGAATAACAACAAATAGCTTAATCCATTCCACTATTACTGTGATAATGGTAGTTGTTATTTTTTCCTTTATAATTTATGCAATTAAATTTTGGGGTACATTCTTAATTATTTCCTTAAAATCAGTATCTAAGAGTGAAATTTATGGCATATATGAATAACTTTTAAAGCTTTTATTACATGTTGTTAAATGGTCCCTTAAGAAATATACACCCATCAGCAATGAGAATGCTCATTTCCCTACACTCTCCCCAGCTCTATTATATTTAAGAGGAAAAAATCTCTCCAAATTTGAAGGGAAAACAGCATTTTTCCAGTCTAGTTTTAATTATTGACTCCTAATAAAGCTAAATATTTGTTATGATTTTGGCCAAACAATACTTATTTTCATGTTGAAAGAAACAGGAGGACTTTACCTTTTTTATTTTCAATTGCATCAAATGGTACTCGTGGTTTTTTAATGTTTCCATCTTCTGTGAAAGAATTCCTGCAAATGCAATATCAAACAATCCTGGATCAATGCACTGAACAAAATTCATGGAAATTACATCTAACACGCTATCTTTTTTTCCTGTGTGAACACAGTTATTTTGATGAACACAAAGAAAAACATTCTGAATTTCATTCCTCTAAACTGGCATTCCTGTCTCAAGTGAAGTGGATGGAAATCTCATCATCTCTAATCAGCAGAAGCCCATATGAAGAAAACCAGGGCAAAAAGTCACTCTTTGGTCCCAAAGGGAACAATCTCTGATAGCCTAGGTCCAACAGAAGTGACTCAGGAATACACATTCTTAGTGGAATCTGTTTGGCTAAAATTACAAAGTCTTGTAGCAAGAAGCTTTGGAAACTCTGAGGCACAGACTGAGAACATCCACATAATCTAAGAAACTTAAGCGTACCATGCAGAAAATAACCTGTCTTGCCAAGACCTCTATCCTTAAACTCTGATTAACAGGGATGAATATTAAGGGTTAGTTATATCTTGGTGTGTTTGCCTCATTTTTCTGTTGTATAACTAAATGCTCAGCCAGGTTGCCCTTTAAATCCTCAAATTTAGGACCCAAATAATCTAAGTGGCAGACAGAAAAACTGTTGGTCCTTATGATAGAGAATACCAGGCAGGATGTGACTTGACTTCACTGTGCTGTGTTGGGAGGCTCCATTTCTACTGCAATGAAACAGAGATAACAATGCTGGCCTTACTTCACAGGGATGCTATGAAGATTCAACAAATGCTCTGTGTTAGTTTAATTTTATAAAGATTTATTGTCCCAGATATTGTATGGGACACTGTGGTAGAGATGAATAAGGCATTTTCAATTGCCTCAAAATATAAACATTAGATAGAAAATTAAGAAGAATCAGGAATTAAAACTATTGTTAATGATGGAAGGTGTGATAACTTTATTGCAGTTTTATTTTCAAGTCTTTTTACCCTATAGTATATGCAATGATGTAATCGGGGTGAAAAATAACATGTCGAGGACTTTAAAATACTTTCCTCCTCCCAAGGAAGGAAAAAATAGATAAAGCAAGCATGGGATGAGATACATTTACTATAAGTTTGAGTGCCAGGCCAAGGTAAAAAAAAAAAAATTTTATTTCATATGAAGCAAACACTTTAAGTAAAGCACATAAAAGATACAACCTTGAAATGCATATAAAATGAATTTTATAAAAGTTACTATATCAAGGGAATGAAATGTTTTGTATGTTAAGGCATCCCCCAAGTGAGTTCTTGTGTAATTTTTCGAATAACTTGTTTTGAAAATGTGGATTTTCATGGAAAGCATGTGATTAGAGCAAATTACACCTGCTACTTTATTTCCAGTGAAGTGAAAATTAACAGACAGTACACACACATTGATTTTAGTGTTTTCATTCTGTTCAGATTTCCACTCACTCTGTTAGGACCCTTGGATTCTGAGCCTCAAGGCACAGACAGAAGTGGTCACTTTCTTTAAATGTTGCTTTTCTGTCTATTTGTCCTCACCTTGTTGCTATAAGTGGAGGATGTTTATTTAAAAGGGTGAAGGAAGTCGTTAAAACCCACAGATAATATAGGTACGTAATACTGGCCTTTAGAGTATGAAAAACTAGAGGTGACCATTGTGAAGCTAGGGGCAATTATGAACGACTACATCTGACCTTCCTGTCAGCATGAGATCCTGGTATAAAGAATAAGACCAGAAAGAAGAGGCCAGGGTTGTAGTTCCAACTCAATTAGCTGCTCGGCTTGAGCAAATGACCCATCTTCTTAGCACCTCAGTTTCCTCATCTGGAAAACGTATATGACACCGATCCTTCTTGTGATACAGCATGAATGATAATTAAATATATACATACATACTCACTGGTAAATTTGAAGATAATTAAATTAACTAGTCTTTCTTAAAATGGCCTAGAAACAATTTATCTAATTGTTTCTTTTTTAAATTAAATTTATTTATTTTAATTGGAGGTTAATTACTTTACAATATTGTATTGGTTTTGCCATGCATCAACATGAATCCGCCACGGGTGAACATGTGCTCCCCATCCTGAACCCCTTTCCCACCTCCTTCCCCGTACCATCCCTCTGGGTCATCCCAGTGCACCAGCCCCAAGCATCCTGTATCCTGGATCGAACCTGGACTGGCGATTCATTTCTTATATGATATTATACATGTTTCAATGCCATGCTTCCAAATCATCCCACCCTCTCCCTCTCCCTCTCCCACAGAGTTGTTTCTTGATAAAGATGTCGTTTACTTATCACAGTGTTAACTTAGATAAGTCTTTCAAACTTATCTTGCTTTTCCTATAAATGAAAGAAAAACATTTCGCGCTTTTTAGATGTTAAGTGACCTTTGGATGGTATAGGAGCAGGAAAGAGAAAGTATATTAATACTTAACTACTTATCTGTGATGCAGCATACCACACGCCATGCAGTATATGAAGCTTATCTGATATAGTCTCGAAACAATTCTTGGTAGGTTGTATAATCCATAATTTACAGGTATGGAAACTGAATTGCAGAGGAAAATCTTAGCTGCTGTAATTAGTAAAATCTAAACCTAGGATTTTTGAATCCAAGTCTGTTTGATTCAAAAAAGTCCTGACTTTTTCTAACTATATTTAACAATGACATTCAGTAAATTGCATTGTGGGAAAGAATCAGTTAGGGTTAAAATTAGGCTTAAATCCAATATTCTGAATTTAAGACAAGTCAATTGCTTAACTGTGTAACAAATGTGGACCTTGAGAGAAACTTGGGGAATAAACTTTCCAAGCCTTGCATATCTCAAAGGAACTTAACTTACTTAAAGTTAAAAACAATACTTAAATAGACTTCTTGGTAAATCAAGTCTGCTCTTCCTCTGTCGATAATGATGAATGAGACAGTCTTCGATTGAGTGAGTGCAAAGAACAAACAAAGGGACATTGAGCTATATTATTTAAAACCTAACTTTCAAATAAACAAAACCTTCTATCAATCCTATTACTTCAGAGTATTGAGGGAATAAGGCCAACTGCATAAAGTTGTGGCAATTAAAGTGTGTTCTGGACCTAGGAGACGTTCTAAGAATTCTTCAACTATGTGATTATTTGTATTTTTGAACTATAAAAAAAAAAATGTTCCTCTAGGGTTGTTTTCACTGTCTCCTGAGGCAGAAGGAAATAGGAAAGTTGGTAGAATTGAGTCCGTTCACGAGGGTGACTTCAGAGACACCGACGAGCATGGCACGGTCATCTAGTCTTTGATCCCTCTAGGTGGTTGGGTTTATTTCTGTTTTCCTGGCAATAGACAAGTCAAATACTTACTTAATTCCATCATATAAAAGGGAAGTAGACTTAGCTGGCACCGTGGGCACTGCCCCTTCCTCCACTGACTGGGGGTATCATTATGTTCACTGGACCAGCAGACTCTTATTTCCTCATTACTACCCCTCATTAGAATGGAAGTGGATGGGGGAGGCCAAGGACCTTTTCTCCTGGCCAAATGCTCCTCTCTGAGATTCCATCTTTAGAAAAAAAAAAACTCTAATCTTGCGGTAGAGACAGACATATTTATAAATTTGGATATGTTTTGTCCAGAATAAACTCATGCCTCAAAAACTCTAAATGAATGTTCATACCATCCTGGCCTCCACTCTGACGGATAGTTCATAAAATAAATCTCACCTAATTCTTTCTGTCTGATGCTCCTGAAATTCAAGGATATATATCACAGGATGAAACTAGCTTGAAACTTTTATTTTTAAACTTGACTTTTGAGTGGAGTCAAGTCTTGCTGGTTTGAAAAACCGTTGGATATATTTCTGTTACAGTGTTTGAAGACCACTAGAATCATTATGGTTTCAATGTTTTAAAGAAGCTTATTTTCCAGAGCATGAATTTTTGGACACACTTCTTTTTGTTGCTTTCTTTAATATAGGCAATGCCTTTTGAAATCAATCTTTAGAGATTTTTGGGGTTGCACAATTCAAATTTGTGGCTCTCTTACCATTCCAGCGGGTGTGGCTCTGCCTTTTTATTCAGGAGCTGAAATTGTTCAAATACACTTAAAAGAGACCAGTATTGCGTCAGGATGGAACCAGGTTTTCCCATAGGACTTGTCATACCATAAAATTCACCAATCAGAGATTGAAATCCAGGAGTAGTAGACGGGAAGAGCTGAGAAGGAATATTCAAGAACAGAATATCAGAATAAGTGATGGAAAAGAAAATATAGTATTACTTGGGAAGGCTTTATATTTATTCAGATATTTTAATTAGGCATTTATTTTAAAATATATTATCAGTACCATAATTTAATTTTCTGTGTTTCTGTCAATGTAAAAGTCACTTTTTATAAGGAACTAATTTTGCTGATGTTTATATTTTCAAATGGGGTGAATTTTATTTCTCTTTTCATTGAATGAAAACAGCTATCTCCTTTCTATAGATACCCCAAAACAGCTGAATAACAGAGTTAGGTAGCAGGAAAAATAAGATGAAATCCTCTTGGATTATAAGTGTCTTATAAATGTCAGGGTGAGAGATATTAACCCGACCCAAAATAAAAAATCTATGGTCATCCTCTTTCTATTCTGAGAGTCAGATATTAATGTTTGCCTTTTCTCCTATAAAATAATTTTTCTATTCTTCACATTCTGCCAAGAGAAGTTCTTTACTTTCCTAATGTCTTAAATTAAGAATTCCTGAAGGATGAGGCCAGGTCTCTCTGATTATCTTTGTATGATATTGTGACCATAACTGTCACAAATGTAACACTTACTGTATTTAAATTAATTAAAATAATCCATCAACTAAGTTATCTTTTGAGTAATAAGCTTACTTTGAATCCTCTAAAATATGGGGTTAAGTAATAAAAATAAGTGTGAAACATTCACTAATTAAGCTAGTTAAAATTCGTACACGTAGCATCTGAATACAAATTTTTAAGTAAAAAATAAATATTTTATCCAAACATTAATAACAAATTATTAGTAGACTTTTAAAAATGCTACTTTAAAGAAACGCTTTATATAAACAAATCTTACATAGAAAAATATGAATCCAATATAAATTATTTATATAAGGGCAGAACTAGAAACAAAGCAAGTATGAAGCATACAGATATACGTATAATGAATTATCCATTGATATTGATCAATAACTTAACAGAATCTAGGAAAATACATAGAAAATAAAATAAATGCCATTTATACTTTCAGACTGAAACCAGTAAAAGTTACAATTATTAATATTTACATTTTTTTCCCTTTGGAGTTTGCTATGGAGTTATAACAAACTATTTTATTGAATAATGTTTACTTTTATACAAACAAAGGGGGTATAATAAGCAGAAGGAAATTTTGGATACATGTAAATGTCCCAAAGCAAACAGCAAACTTCTTTAGAAAAATGTTAGCATTTCCTCCTTAAGAATTAGCAAAGCCTCCCAGCTATATTTATTCCACATTCTTTTACCTTTAGTAAGTCATGTATTATCTGCATACTCTTAAAGAATATGTATTCTGCTCATCTTAATCCTCATATCTCTAAAAAGAAGCTTACAAATATTTCTATTCCTTAAGGAAATATCTTCTAGTTTTAAGTCAAAAATCAAGTAGCTCATGGCTGATCTACTATAATCTCAGTAATCAAGAGGAATCAAAGGTCATTTTTGCTTTACCAGTTGGAATTGTCCCAAACTCCTGAGTTCCTTTATAAAAGTCATAATTGAGTTAATCTCCTCTAAAGACAGGCACCGATTTAGTTCTTTTTGATAATTTTCACCCTATACCAGGGGGAAAAAACACAACTCTTAAGCAATTGTTCCAAAGTCAAGCTATGTTTAGCACAAGTCAAAAACCAAATTTTAAACTCTAACAGCTGAGCTAATTAATTCTAAATAATGTAACAACTTCAACTCGTCAAAATGATGTCAGAATACAAGAAAACTTTATGTTTGACAAAAGAATCTGAAATAGCTCCGTAGTGCTTTGGCAGCAAGGTTGGGAACTTGGGCCCAGAAGGACAGAATAAGTGTGACAGTTTGGAAAGGCAGGAGGTCTTTTTTTAGCCTTTAGGGAACCAAAGATCAGAGCAGGAAATTTACGCATGAACCTCATGTATGTCACACCGCCATTGTCACATTTCATGGATTCCAGTAAACAGACTTACCCCCACCCCCATTTTCCTCACATTTATTTTTTCTAATGCATCCCTGAGAGCAAAAGATACACATCTTACTATTTTCTCCGGGTCAAGTGGTTCTAATTGTTTTAATGACAATCCACTCACTAAGGAAGGAAAACCGGGAACTCTAGGAATGAAGCAATAAAATCTTAGGGAGACAAGAGTCTATAACATCTTAACTCCCAAAACCATCTCTCTGTAGAGGACCATTTGTTGGTGAGACCTTTCACATTCTACTTTTCCACATTTTCCAATTACGGTTTTAAAACAGAAAGATACAGAGAAAACGATACTACACCTAGATTACTAATCTGTACAGATTTTTTCATACATCAAGAAAACTTGTACTAACAGATCACAAAAATTAACCAGTCTTCCTCTGAAGCACTATTCCCTAATCATCATCTAACTGTTAACCAGATGTAACTGCTTAAAAAAAAAAGAGTATTATAACTTCAGCCCCTTGATTTTAATCTAGAGCACTAACAACTTCCAAAAGGTTCAGGTATTCCTTAACAGTATTCTATAATACTTAACATGCATTATGCATTATAAGAACAAAATTCCCTTGGGAATTAGGAGCTGATTTACTTCATTTTCAACTTCATTTACTTCAATTTCATCATAGTCGGTCATTCACATACTTAGTAGACACAAAAATAATATTGATCCTTACATCAGAAAAATATTAAGAGGTTTATATAATAGGTACAAATCAATTTCAAATGAATTATCAAGTTGCTTAACTGCACAGTAAAGAAAATGATACTTAAAGATGAATGAAAAATACTTGTCAGTAAAAAATATGCGCTTACCTTAACTACGGCTGATCTATAAAGTCTCTGAAATATCTCAGAAAATATGGAAAGGGAAGAGTCATTAGACAGGAGAAAACTGAAAGTATCCTTTAAAAGAAATTCTTCTATGTTTTGGTCCTCAAAGGCCATATCATCATCATCTTGAAAATTTAAATGCTCATGCACCTGTGAAAGAGTTAAATAACAGCAAATATTTTTTATTGACTCACTTTTAATGCAGTGGAATCACTTCTAAGACATGATTCATTTCCCGTTGGATTACAGATCAGAACTGACATCTAGTGGTCCTTTTGGAGGTCAACAATTTTATAAAAATCTAAGTACTGTTATTTCCAAAATATGATCCCCAGGTGGTGCTAGTGGTAAAGAACCCACCTGCCAATGCAGGAGACGTAAGAGACACAGGTTTGATCCCTGAGTCGGGAAGATCCCCTGGAGGAAGGCATGGTAACCCACTCCAATAGTCTTGCCTGGAGAATCCCCTGGACAGAGGAGCCTGGTGGGCCACAGTACACGGGGCAGCAAAGAGTCGGACACGACCGAAGTGACTTAGCATGCATGCAAGTAAGTACATTACTGTTTTATAGAATCATATCAGTTTATCTTAAAAATATCATTGATGAACTTGTGTTCATGGAAATAATATATAATACCTCTAAGCAATAAATTTTGTAAAATCATAATGTAAACTATTAGCTTTGTGGGTAAAATAATGAATAAATGAATGATAAAAGATGTAGATTCATAAAATTTTAGAATTTTAGGTATAAATCTTTGAATCGACCAAATGTTTGCATCACGTATAATGCAATCAGTCTCCTTGTGTTATAATCTGAAAACCAGTCAATACAGTAGGAAGTCAAACTCTTGTTGAACAAATGTTTTTTTCTTTTTTTATTGAAGTATAGCTGATGTACAATACTATGTAAGTTGCACATATACAATATATGTGTGCTGCATGCTCAGTTGCTCAATCATGTTTGACTCTTTGTGATACCCTGGATTGTAGCCCGCCAGGCTCCTTTGTCTATGGGATTTCCCTGGCAAGAAAACTGGAATGGGTTGCCATTTCCTACTCCAGGGTATGCATAAATTTTATTCAGTTTCTCTTGCCATATCATAAATTATCTTTCTATAGACTAACGGAGTCAACTTTTAAAACCTTCTTGCCACTAAGGGAAATTCTGGATTAAAAATATGTTGGAGGAGATGATATGAATGAGTTAATTTAAGATGAAGTAAAAGAATCAGAGTGTACAAAAAACATGCTTCAATTTATATATATTCATACAAATATTGAAAACAAATATTCCAAAAATTCCTATGGTTTTAAAGTTAAAATATAGGCCAGTGTTAAACTAAATATCTATATGTAAAGAATAAAGGAGTTAACTTATGTGATAAGCTAGATCAGTCAGTTCAGTCACTCAGTTGTATCCGACCCTTTGCGACCCCATGAATCGCAGCACGCCAGGCCTCCCTGTCCATCACCAACTCCCGGAGTTCACCCAGACTCACGTCCATCGAGTCAGTGATGCCATCCAGCCATCTCATCCTCTGTCGTCCCCTTCTCCTCCTGCCCCCAACCCCTCCCAGCATCATAGTCTTTTCCAATGAGTCAACTCTTCCTGTGAGGTGGCCAAAGTCCTGCAGTTTCAGCTTTAGCATCATTCCTTCCAAAGAAATCCCAGGGCTGATCTCCTTCAGAATGGACTGGTTGGATCTCCTTGCAGTCCAAGGGACTCTCAAGAATCTTCTCCAACACCACAGTTCAAAAGCATCAATTCTTTGGCGCTCAGCCTTCTTCACAGTCCAACTCTCACATCCATACACGACCACAGGAAAAACCATAGCCTTGACTAGACGGATCTTTGTTGGCAAAGAAATGTCTGTGCTTTTCAATATGCTATCTAGGTTGGTCATAATTTTCCTTCCAAGGAGTAAGTGTCTTTTAATTTCATGGCTGCAGTCACCATCTGCAGTAATTTTGGAGCCCCAAAAAACAAAGTCTGACACTGTTTCCACTGTTTCCCCATCTATTTCCCATGAAATGATGGGACCAGATGCCATGATCTTCGTTTTCTGAATGTTGAGCATTAAGCCAACTTTTTCACTCTCCACTTTCACTTTCATCAAGAGGCTTTTGAGTTCCTCTTCACTTTCTGCCATAAGGGTGGTGTCATCTGCATATCTGAGGTTATTGATATTTCTCCCGGCAATCTTGAGTCCAGCTTGTATTTCTTCCAGCCCAGCGTTTCTCATGATGTACTCTGCATATAACTTAAGTAAGCAGGGTGACAATATACAGCCTTGACGTACTCCTTTTCCTATTTGGAACCAGTCTGTTGTTCCATGCCCAGTTCTAACTGTTGCTTCCTGACCTGCATACAAATTTCTCAAGAGGCAGATCAGGTGGTCTGGTATTCCCATCTCTTTCAGAATTGTCCACAGTTTATTGTGATCCACACAGTCAAAGGCTTTGGCATAGTAAATAAAGCAGAAATAGATGCTTTTCTGGAACTCTCGTGCTTTTTCCATGATCCAGCAGATGTTGGCAATTTGATCTCTGGTTCCTCTGCCTTTTCTAAAACCAGCTTGAACATCAGGAAGTTCACGGTTCACATATTGCTGAAGCCTGGCTTGGAGAATTTTGAGCATTACTTTACTAGCATGTGAGATGAGTGCAATTGTGCGGTAGTTTGAGTATTCTTTGGCATTGCCTTTCTTTGGGATTGGAATGAAAACTGACCTTTTCCAGTCCTGTGGCCACTGCTGAGTCTTCCAAATTTGCTGGCATTTTTTATTAACTAGATGTCTGCTACTGCTAAGTCACGTCAGTTGTGTCCGACTCTGTGTGACCCCATAGACGGCAGCCCACTAGGCTCCCCTGTCCCTCGGATTCTCCAGGCAAGAATACTGGAGTGGGTTGCCATTGCCTTCTCCAATGCATGAAAGTGAAAAGTGAAAGTGAAGTCGCTCAGTCGTGTCCGACTCTTAGCCACCCCATGGACTGCAGCCTACCAGGCTCCTCCACCCATGGGATTCCAGGCAAGAGTACTGGAGTGGGTCGCCAGTGCCTTCTTCAGCTAGATGTCTATTTTCCTGCATTAACACATACTCAGCTTTATGCCACATTACTTCATAAATAGTGGTTGAACCATAAAAACAAAATGTGTGTTTGTTCAACAGGAAAGCAGAGTGGGCACTGTAACTCAAATCATAGACTCTCCATATACTAGTTAATTCTTTGAACTACAGCAAGAATACTGGCACGGGTTGCCATTCCCTTCTCCTGGGGCTCTTCCCGACCCAGGGGTCAAACGAAGCCTCATCGCTTGTGTCACCTGCATTGAAGGCAGAGTGTTTACCGTCTGAGCTACCAAGGAAGCACAAATATAAGTTTGTTGTAAGTTTGATGCATGTTGCATTTATTGATTGGTTACAATGAATGAAAACAACAACACACACACACACCCTTCAGCCAAAAGGAAAGCTCCCGTGAGCACTCTGGCATACTCACCTGAAGTACTACAGGGGACCTGACACTGCCGTAACCAATATCGAAAGTTAAAAGTTGAAAACATAATCTGCATCTGAAATAAAAACACAGGATAACAATAAAAAGGAATGAAATAGTGCCTTTTGCAGAGAGGTGGATGGACCTAGAGATTGCCAGGCAGAGTGAAATAAGTCAGAAACACAAATACCGTATAGTGTCACTTACACGTGGAATCTAGAAAGATGGTAGAGATGAACTCATCTGCAAAGCAGAAATAGAATCACAGATGGAGAGAACAAACTTGTGGTTACCAAGCAGGTAATGGGGGTGGGATGAATTGGTGGTTTGGGATTGACATATATATATATATTACTATGTATAAAATGGATAATTAATGAGAACCTTGGAGAAGGCAATGGCACCCCACTCCAGTACTCTTGCCTGGAAAATCCCATGGATGGAGGAGCCTGGTAGGCTGCAGTCCATGGGGTCGCCAAGAGTCAGACATGACTGAGCGACCACTTTCATGCATTGGAGAAGGAAATGGCAGCCCACTCCAGTGTTCTTGCCTGGAGAATCCAAGGGATGGGGGAGCCCGGTGGGCTGCCGTCTATGGGGTCACACAGAGTTGGACACAACTGATGCGACTTAGCAATGAGAACCTGTAGGATAGCACAGGGAGCTCTACTCAATGTTCTGTGGTACCTAAATAGGAAGGAAATCTAAAAGAGTGGATACATGTATATGTACAGCTGATTGATGCACAGCAGAAAGTAACACAACATTGTAAAGCAACTGTACTCTAATAAAAATAAAATAAAAACAACAGATGGTAACAAAGATGTGTTATATTTGCTATGTTTACTGTATTATTTGGTACTACATCATTAATAATCACTGTGGTTAAATTTCAACGTCTATACTGATTACAAAGAGCAGTGGCTTAGATAATCTAAAATTAAATACAATTTATCTTTGGATTTGGAACCTGTTTCATTACCTACAGAAAATACAGATATATAAAAAGTATTCATAACTCATTAAATGAAACAATGAAGTTGACTCCATAAACACACAATATGGGAAAGGAACCTCTCCCACTTCTCCATGCTAAGCATTCTTATTCACATAGAAAGCATGATAAAACTTATATGGAGGCACCTCCTTTTCTTAACATGCTAGATTTAACATTTCCCTAGAAAAAGGCATTAAATTATATTCAAGTAAACTGGATGAGATGTGGAGATAAGAGTTATTGAATTTTGTTAATAAAAGCACATAAATAAAAATATAATTAGTCAATGGAAAGCATATATGATAAAAATAGGTGAGCTTGAAAGGGGTTACAATTTAAAAAATAATTTACATATTAACTGTGCTTTATTTTTTGTCACCACTGTTTAAATACTGTGAGTCTTTAACATACTCTGAACTTTTAGGGTCTACAAATTACAAAACATAAGTTTAGAAGTTCATACTTTATATTACATACAAATTTCCAAGTAGCACCTACTTGTGATAATTAAGATACATTTTTATTAACAATCAATTTTTAGAAGGTAGGTTTTTTGGTTTTTTTTTTTAACATTAAAATTTGCTTTTACCTTTGAAAGATCTTTGGTCCCAGAGTAGATGTTTCACTGAATACTTCAGCTGCTAGTAGGAGTTTGCTAATGGCTTCCCTCATGGTATCAAAAGCCTGAAGAGGTGAACTGGCTCTCAGGAATGTCTCAAAAAATGTTTGCAGCTGTGAACAAAGTAAAGGATTCATATGTTTAAAGGACAATTTCAGTTTGTCTCTCTATCATTTCCAAATGAACAATGTGAAAGATCTCTTTAGGTTATCTGTCTTTGACGCACTCAAAAAAACTCCTTAAAAAGGAAAATTTGATCATCTAAGATATATATAAAGTATACTGAAAGAGTATACAATATACGTAAGGTATATTGTATAACAAATATATATTATCACATATTATACAATGTGATATATATTATATACGTTTAAAAACATATTACAAGCCTTCTGATTGAATGTGGGATACCAAAATATCTCGCAATTTAAGTTATTTTAAAGGCGCTTACTCCATTTTTCTCCTCATTCCACGGCATCTCACCATGGAAAGTGAAGTGCGAGTATCACAGAGCTTGTGATTGAACTGCCAAGTTGAACTTGGGACACTTCATCTAGGTAAACTTGGACTTGCAACTCACTTCGAATTTTTGTGTCTTTTCTTTAAAATGAGTTACAACCTACCAACAAGAGAGTTGCCAAATCAGAAGTCACTGTAAAATACAAAATTTAAGTCTAAGCTTTTTATTATTATTCCTTTCCTGCATGATTTTTGTATGAGAACGAAAAGAACTACATCAAAATTGCTTCTTCTTCTTCATGGTGTGGGAGCGCTAGCCAACCAGGGAAGAATCTAAGAAAACCTCAGTGTCCTGAAATTTTCATTTCAGGTTTTGTATGACTGGAGAGAATGGGGCCTCATTACAAAAATGGGCAGGATGTTAGGTTTATGCCTTCAAAGAAACACAAATAGCTATTTTTATTTGCTTAAATATTAAAATAATCACAACCACAAAACTATATCTTCAGAATGCTCAACACCAAGGCTCAAGTCAAACTTTTTAAAAAGTATAAAATAAACCTCATATTGATTCATAAACTGTCTCTGGGTAAGCATACACTTTCAAAAATGAAGAACAAAAAATATTTTCAGAAAAAACATGCAGCAGGTATACTACTAATATTTTTGGAAGAACAGACTAAATTTATCTAAGCTGTGTAAGACTGCAAAGGGAAAAACTTTGGTTGCTCTAATAATGAAGGACAGATACTGGCACAAATCACCTGAGGGAGATGGTAAATGTATCTTTAAAATATACAAGCAAAATTCCCCCAAAAGAAACAAATGCTGACTTCATAAACTTTTCCCAGCTGAAAAACAGAAACATAATGAGATATACACTTTAAGACCCTATAAACATGTCATTAGCATTTGGCAATTGGGATGTTTTTCCTTCTCTGAGGACTAAGGAAAATGAATGCAGTAATTGTAGGATCAAAAGAAAACAAATCCAGGCTAACACTAGAAGTATTAACACCCTTGAGTCAAAACAGAGTAACATGTTTTTCCAAAGAAAAGTAACTCATCACATTTCACTCAGTTCACCATATTACATAGAAAGGGTTACTGATAATATTATTGCATTTTCCCATTTATATGTTTCCTGAATATCACAGGGGTCAAGGTTAATAATTTAAGAAGGTTGGAAACGTTTGTGTAACACATAGGATCTGTAAGATTGATTATCAAATTATATCCTCCATGGTGAAAAATAATTAGCAAATTAATGTTTAGGGTTGTATTTATTCTTCTACTGTGGAAATGTATATTTCTTAATTTTTGACTGTAATTAATTGTCACATGTAAATTCCAGAATTACACAGGTAATTTCGCATGTGTAAGCACTGTGTGCTGAACTTCGGAGGACAAGGTACTTAGCACAGTAGCCTCTATAGATTTAGAGGCTAAAAGTCCCAGGTTCAACTTTGATTCTGTGCCTGTAAATTGCGAGGCCTTGTGAGTCTACTAACAGTAACTTTATAGATGTATTGCTAGGATTAAATCAGAGAATGGACTCTCACATAAAAGTCCACCACCACCCATCAGACATCAAATACTCAGTACACATTAGCTTATTTTATTAATTAAAACAAAAGTCCACAGCATTCCTTCAAAGATGAACATTTAAAATATATCTGATAAGCCTTTCAATAAAATAGATCCCATACATGTCCCAGGAGAAATGAAAGCAGAGAACTGAAGGACCAAAATCTTTCCTCCCATTTCCCTAAAACTCAGACTGCTAAGAGGAGAACTACCCTCAACCTACAATCATGTAGCAGGGGGACAAGACACAGCTGCCCTTACAAACAGAAATGTGGAGGGAAGAGATAGCAGTGATATTTAAAAAGCACAATTCAAAAAAAGAGACTTCTTTCATTTTTCTATTTGTTCTGTTACCAGTCTTTATCTCTATATCCATTTCCTTCTATTTCATTACATGCATTTCCACTTATCTAAGTCCTTCAAGTCAAAGAAGATTTTAGATGAGTTGCTTCTTTAATTTATTTAGTACTGTGGCAAGCAAACTACATATGTAGGAAGTGAAAGTAGACTTATGCAAATACTTTTTTTTTTTTTAATCATCAACTTTCAGCAGGTTGTCCAGAGAGGGCAAAATAGTTATGTCAATTATTGAAACTAATCCAGGGAGGCTAAGTGGAAGAATTCTTTGAGTGTCTGCTCATTTTGTTTTTCGTTATACTAACTGTATTTTCTTGGTCAAATACCTGAGTTTTATGTATCTCAATGTGCTCACATGTAGAAAAAGAGAAATGTGTTTAATGATCTCATGAGACAATGTCAAATCTGAGATTATTTGATAGTAATTCCATTCAAAGTTATCAGAACCCACTTCTCACTCAGGAGCTTCCTTAACCCAAGCACAAATGTTACTTGAAATAACATCTTCACTTTCACTGCTAAGTTAAAGTCAGCCATGAACTCAAATATCATGGAGACATCCTTGTCTCTAGATCAAGACTTTTAATAGATGTTTTTAAATTACCTAAACATGAGACTATAAGATCCCAGGGAAAGCAGTGCCTTGGTAGTGAGGTAAAAATGAATAAAAGAAGATCTTAAAATGTTTCACAAGACATGAAACTGTTTTATGAACTATAAATTTTCCTACTTCAGTGCAAAAATGAAATACAAATTAAATGCAAATAAATTATGTACAAAATGACCTTGTAAGATCAGGGCTGTAAAACCAGGCAGTTAAAGCATCACCATTGGTTTGTACTTGTGTAAAATTCAAGCAATAAACCAATAAGGTATTTGTAATTTTCACATCTATCCATTCAAGGAACTTCCTGAAATATTTGTAAATGGGTTGAAATAATCAACTAAAAATGGAAGGACAAGAGAAACTGAGGATGGACTTCAAAATATTTGTAGGAAAACTTCAGTTAGGTTTTTGATAGCTTAAAATATTTCTAAATTTCCCTTATATTCACCTCATTCTCCGACTCCACTTTCACAGCCCCTCCTGCACTAAATTCTGGGCTTCACCCAGCTGATTTCCTTGATCCACCCATGAGATCTTCGGCAGATTGTTCTCGGTGGCAAAAGACGCTGTTCTGTTAAACCTGCTAACTGTCCATGGTGATGCTCTCACCGCCAGTCCGTGAGCTCTGTCAGGGCAGACACTGTACCGTTTTATCTTTGAGTGGCCAGTATCTAACACAGGACAGGTATTAAGTAAATACTGTTGAGTAAATAAACCTAAGTATAGTATTACAGAAACCACAGAGACTTTGATAAAAGAAATAGCTCACTGGAGCTTCTGGATAACAAATTTTCTCCCTACGACAGACAACATGTGTATCTCTCATTTCCATCTCAGGAGAGAGGGAAGATGAGCATTCTTCTGGTGACCTGTAATAAAATCTTTGAAAAATAGAAGCTCACAGCTGTTCAAGAGAATTTCTAAGATAAGAAAATTTAATATGAGTTAAAACATGGGATGAAAGATTAACCAATATTAGAGGGTTCTTTTTTTAAGTCATGTTCTTGACTAACTGGGAAACTCTAGCAGAATGTTGATATTTCAATATTTTGAATTTTCAGTAGTTAATAGGATTGTATCTTATTAAAGTTTACCAGAATTTCTCTCAATATTAATGTGGGAGAGGGGAGCTTTCATTTTCTCAAAGTAAAGAAGTATATTAGTAATTAACAACAGTTTGTACCAACAAGCATATGAGAAGATCTCAATATCATTCAGATCAGATCAGTCGCTCAGTCGTGTCCGACTCTTTGTGACCCCATGAATCACAGCACGCCAGGCCTCCCTGTCCATCACCAACCCCCAGAGTTCACCCAGACTCACATCCATCAAGTCAGTGATGCCATCCAGCCATCTCATCCTCTGTCGTCCCCTTCTCCTCTTGCCCCCAATCCCTCCCAGCATCAGAGTCTTTTCCAATGAGTCAACTCTTCGCATGAGGTGGCCAAAGTCCTGCAGTTTCAGCTTTAGCATCATTCCTTCCAAAGAAATCCCAGGGCTAATCTCCTTCAGAATGGACTGGTTGGATCTCCTTGCAGTCCAAGGGACTCTCAAGAGTCTTCTCCAATACCACAGTTCAAAAGTATCAATTCTTTGGCACTCAGCCTTCTTCACAGTCCAACTCTCACATACATACATGACCACTGGAAAAACCATAGCCTTGACTAGACGAAATTTTGTTGGCAAAGTAATGTCTCTGCTTTTGAATATGCTATCTAGGTTGGTCATAACTTTCCTTCCAAGGAGTAAACGTCTTTTAATTTCATGGCTGCAGTCACCATCTGTAGTGATTTTGGAGCCCAGAAAAATAAATTCTGACACTGTTTCCACTGTTTCCCCATCTATTTCCCATGAAGTGACAGGACCGGATGCCATGATCTTCGTTTTCTGAATGTTGAGCTTTAAGCCAACTTTTTCACTCTCCACTTTCACTTTCATCAAGAGGCTTTTGAGTTCCTCTTCATTTTCTGCCATAAGAGTGGTGTCCTCTGCATATCTGAGGTTATTGATATTTCTCCCAGCAATCTTGATTCCAGCTTGGGTTTCTTCCAGTCCAGCTTTTCTCATGATGTACTCTACATATAAGTTAAATAAACAAGGTGACAATATACAGCCTTGACATACTCCTTCTCCTATTTGGAACCAGTCTGTTGTTCCATGTCCAGTTCTAACTGTTGCTTCCTGACCTGCATACAAATTTCTCAAGAGGCAGGTCAGGTGGTCTGGTATTCCCATCTCTTTCAGAATTGTCCACAGTTTATTGTGATCCACAGTCAAAGGCTTTGGCATAGTAAATAAAGCAGAAATAGATGCTTTTCTGGAACTCTCTTGCTTTTTCCATGATCCAGTGGATGTTGGCAATTTGATCTCTGGTTCCTGTGCCTTTTCTAAAACCAGGTTGAACATCAGGAAGTTCACGGTTTACATATTGCTGAAGCCTGGCTTGGAGCATTTTGAGCATTACTTTACTAGTGTGTGAGATGAGTGCAATTGTGCGGTAGTTTGAGCATTCTTTGGCATTGCATTTCTTTGGGATTGGAATGAAAACTGACTTTTTCCAGTCCCGTGGCCACTGCTGAGTTTTCCACATTTGCTGGAATATTGAGTGCAGCACTTTCACAGCATCATCTTTTAGGATTTGAAATAGCTCAACTGGAATTCCATCAGCTCCACTAGCTTTGTTCATAGTGATGCTTTCTAAGGCCCACTTGACTTCACATTCCAGGATGTCTGGCTCTAGGTCAGTGATCACACCATCGTGATTATCTGAGTCGTGAAGATCTTTTTTGTACAGTTCTTCTGTGTATTCTTGCCATCTCTTCTTAATGTCTTCTGCTTCTGTTAGGTCCATACCATTTCTGTCCTTTATCGAGCCCATCTTTGCATGAAATGTTCCTTTGGTATCTCTGATTTTCTTGAAGAGATTCCTAGTCCTTCCCATTCTGTTGTTTTCCTCTATTTCTTTGCATTGATTGCTGAAGAAGGCTTTCTTAACTCTTCTTGCTATTTTTTGGAACTCTGCATTCAGATGCTTATATCTTTCCTTTTCTCCTTTGCTTTTCACTTCTCTTCTTTTCACAGCTATTTGTAAGGCCTCCCCAGACAGCCATTTTGCTTTTTTGCATTTCTTTTCCATGGGGATGGTCTTGATCCCTGTCTCCTATACAATGCCACGAACCTCATTCCATAGTTCATCAGGCACTCTATCTATCAGATCTAGGCCCTTAAATCTATTTCTCACTTCCATTGTATAATCATAAGGGATTTGATTTAGGTCATACCTAATGGTCTAGTGGTTTTCCCTACTTTCTTCAATTTAAGTCTGAATTTGGCAATAAGGAGTTCATGGTCTGAGCCACAGTCAGCTCCTGGTCTTGTTTGTGCTGACTGTACAGAGCTTCTCCATCTTTGGCTGCAAAGAATATAATCAATTTGATTTTGGTGTTGACCATCTGGTGATGTCCAGTGGTCATGGTGGAGGGACAGACCACATCTGATAGAATGTGGTCCACTGGAGAAGGGAATGGCAAACCACTTCAGTATTCTTGCCTTGAGAACCCCATGATCAGTATGAAAAGGCAAAATGATAGGATACTGAAAGAGAAACTCCCCAGGTCAGTAGGTGCCCAATATGCTACTGGAAATCAGTGGAGAAATAACTCCAGAAAGAATGAAGGGATGGAGCCAAAGCAAAAAGAATACCCAGCTGTGGATGTGACTGGTGAAAGAAGCAAGGTCTGATGCTGTAAAGAGCAATATTGCATAGGAACCTGGAATGTCAGGTCCATGAATCAAGGCAAATTGGAAGTGGTCAAACAAGAGATGGCAAAAGTGAATGTCAACATTCTAGGAATCAGAGAACTGAAATGAACTGGAATGGGTGAATTTAATTCATATGACCATTATATCTACTACTGTGGGCAGGAATCCCTCAGAAGAAATGGAGTGGCCATCATGGTCAACAAAAGAGTCCAAAATGCAGTACTTGGATGCAATCTCAAAAACGACAGAATGATCTCTGTTTGTTTCCAAGGCAAACCATTCAATATCACAGTAATCCAAGTCTATGCCCCAACCAGTAATGCTGAAGAAGCTGAAGTTGAACGGTTCTATGAAGACCTACAAGACCTTTTAGAACTAACACCCAAAAAAGATGTCCTTTTCATTATAGGAGACTGGAATGCAAAAGTAGGAAGTCAAGAAACACCTGGAGTAACAGGCAAATCTGGCCTTGGAATAGGGAATGAAGCAGGGCAAAGACTAATAGAGTTTTACCAAGAAATCAATATCATTAGTCATTAGCAAAATGCAAATCAAAACCACAATGAGATATTACCCCACATCCATTAGGATGACTACTATCAAAAAACCCATAAAATATTAAGTGTGAGAAAGGATATGAAGAAATCAGAACCCTAGAGCACTGTTGGTAGGAATGTTAAGTGGTGCAGACACTTATGCAAAACAGTATGAAGGTTCCTCAAGAAATCAAAATAGAATTATCATAGGATGCAGAAATTCAAATTCTGGATACAGAGCCAAAAGAATTGGAAACAAGTTCTTAAAGATTTATTTGTTCACTCTTGTTCACGGCAGTATTATTCACATAGCTAAAAAGTGGAAGCAACTCAAGTATACATCCATGGACGAATGGATAGACAAAAGATAGAATAGACAGACAATGTAATATTGAAAGTAAGTGAAAGTGTTAGTCGGTCAGTCATGTCCAACTCTTTGAGACCCCATGGATGTAGCCTGCCAGGCTTCTCTGTCCATGGAATTCTCCAGGAAAGAATACTGGAGTGGGTTGACATTCCCTTCTCCAGGGGATCTTCCTGATCCAGGGATTGAACTCGGGTCTCTTGCATTGCAGGCAGATTCTTTACCATCTGAGCCACAAGGGAAGCTCAGTGTAATATTATTCAACCTTAAAAAGGAAAGACACTGCAATTCAGATGAACCTTAAAGATATTATGCTAGGTGAAATACTCTAGTCACAAAAGACACTGTATGATTTCACTTATACAAAGTATCTAGAGTAGTCAGGTTCCTAGAAACAGAAAATAAAATAGTGGTTGCCAGTGGCTAGGGGGAGGGAGAAATGCAAAGTTGTTTCATGAGTATATAATTTCAGTTCTGCAAAAATTCTGGAGACTGATTGTGTGTGTGTGTTAGTCCCTCAGTCGTGTCCAACTCTTTTCGACCCCATGGACGGTAGCCCATCAGGCTCCTCTGTCCCTGGGATTTTTCAGGGACAGAGGAGCCTCCTCCATCCATGGGATTCTTCAGGCAAGAATACAAGAATGGTTTGCCATTTCCTTCTCTGGGAGATCTTCCCAACCCAGGGGTCGAACCCGGGTCTCCCACATTGCAGGCAGATTCTTTACTGTTTGAGCCACCAGGGAAGCCAATCATACAACAATATAAATATATTTAATAGTACTGAACCATACACTTAAAATGGTTAAGATGGTAAATTTTATGTACACATTGCATGCATGCATGCTCAGTTGCTTCAGTCATGTCCAACTCTTTGCAATCCTATGGACTGTAGCCTGCCAGGCTCCTCTGTCCATGGGATTCTCCAGGCAAAAATACTGGAGTAGGCTGCCATGCTCTCCTCCAGGGGATCTTTCCAACCCAACGATCGAACCCATATCTCCTGCATCTCTTTCACTGCAGGCGGATTCTTTACCAATGAGCCACAGAGGAAGTCCTTACGTATGCTGCTGCTGCTAAGCCGCTTCAGTCGTATCCAACTCTGCTCGACCCCACAGACGGCAGCCCACCAGGCTCCACCGTCCCTGGGATTCTCCAGGCAAGAACACTGGAGTGGGTTGCCATTTCCTTCTCCAATGCATGAAGTGAAAAGTGAAAGGGAAGTCGCTCAGTCGTGTCCAACTCTTAGCGACCCCATGGACTGCAGCCTACCAGGCTCCTCTATCTGTGGGATTTTCCAGGCAAGAGTACTGGAGTGGGGTGCCATTGCCCTTATGTATACATTATCACAATTTAAGAAAAAATTTAAACAATACTGCAGTTTTCACAGCCTCACTCCCTCCAACAATCATGTTTAAACACTTGCTAATTTTGTACCATGGAAGTCCAAAAAAGCACCTTTTTAATGGTTATAAATTATGCAAAAGAAACAAAATAAAAAATATTTCCTCCCTTGCTCCATTTCTCAGCTCCTGCAAATAGTGGAAATGGTTTCCATCTCTATTCCATTTCCTCAGAACAACTGTTTTATTGAGAAACGATCATTTAACCTTGAAATATTGTTTAGTATGAAAAATACCACACAGCAAGCTTTAATGCTAGTAGGAGCAATCCAGAATAAAGGACACATTTTCTGGGTTGGCCAAAACATTCATTTGTGTTTTTGCATTACACCTTTGGACAGACCTGAACAAACTTTTTGGCCAGCCCAAAATGACCAGATCTTGAAGGATTTCAACCCTGAATATTCATTGGAAGGACTCATACTGAAACTGAAGCTCCAGTACTTTGGCCACCTGATGCGAAGAGCCGACTCATTTGAAATGACCCTGATGCTGGGAAAGGCTGAAGCCAGGAGGCGAAGCGGACGACAGAGGATGAGATGGTTGGATGGCATCACCGACTCAATGGACATGAATTTGCACAAACTCCAGGAGATGGTGGAGGACAGGGAAGCCTGGCGTGCTGCAGTCCGTGGGGTTTCAAAGAGTCAGACACAACAGAGACTGAACAACAAATATGATGGAATGCAAAGCCTAGGGAATGATCGTTTCAAGTTAAAAGATCAATATCACATAAGAGATCAGACTCAGTTTTATCCATGATAGAACTAAGGACACAATTAAATACATGAAATCCAGAATCTATGTTCTTTTCCAAATTAAAAGGGGAATAAGTATGCATTCAAATCTACTTCTTTTTAATACATTGGAATTTAAGTATATAGTTCTTGATCAATATTATTATTCTGCCTTTTACAAAATCAGCTAGGATCTGTCTGTCTTACTCTGAACTAACCATTCTCTTTCCCTAGCATTTACTGAACTCTTAAAATGTAACTGAAGGAATCTGAATACCTCAGAAATAGGCATACATACAAATCTTAAATAATTTCTAAAACAAAAAAATGCACCCCTTAGACGGAAATTATTCTTTTTATTAAGTTAGTTGAGTCTTTGTATCCACTGCTTCCTCCAATAGCTCAGCGGGTAAAGAATCCACTTACAATGGAGGAGATGCAGGAGACATGGGTTCGATCCCTGGGTTGGGAAGATCCCTTAGAGGAAGAATGTTCTTCCTGAAAATGTTCTTGCCTGAAAAATCCCAGGGACAGAGGAGCCTGGTGGGCTGCAGTCAAAGGGTTGCAAAGAGTCAGCTAAGACTGAGCAACTAAGGACTTTTGTATCCAGTAAGACAACAAGAGAAGGGGATGACAGAGGATGAGATGACTGAATGGCATCACCAACTTGATGGACATGAGTTTGAGCAAGCTCCAGGAGTTGGTGATGGACAGGGAAGCCTGGCATGCTGCAGTCCATGGGGTTGCAAAGAGTCAGGACATGACTGAGCGACTGAACTAAACTGAAGACAATAGTATTTATTGTTAGAATGAGAAGGGTTCAGCATTGGTACTGATATTATTTTCAGTGTAACCATGGAGAATGTTTGTTCACACAAATACACAGATGTAAATGGAAGGGTTTACTTAGAGCAACATGACTTGACTCCTTGAGCTCCCTCCAAAGTATATTAAAAGAACACACAATGATTTATCATGAAATATTTAATTTTGTTAAAAAACTGAAAACAACCTGAGTTGTGGAGGATTTGTCAGTTATTGATTAACATCCTTACTTAAATGTGTCTGTTTCAGGGAGGGGTTGCAGAATTTTTGTAAAAACCATATTTAAGTGTGTCTGTTTGGGGGAGGGGTTGCAGAATTTTTTCACTCTGGAGCAATCATTGTCATATTAGGGATAGATGAGTGCTAGGTTTTTCTTTTGAAGAGCAGAGGGGTGTCCATGCCGGGATGGGGGCAAAAATCACCTGCTTTAGAGGCACAGTCTCAGCGAGATGAAATTTTAGGAAGGTGTATATGTGAAAGGTGAAGTTATCAGCATTGATTCTCTTGAAACTATCTCTGGGCCTGTGAACCTGGAGAGTCTTCATGGCTCCCCAGAGGCTCACAATACCCCACTTGAGGATCACAGCTCTGGACGTGTCTGGTCCACAGGACACATCTGCTGCCCATCAGAGGGCTATGGTAGGAGATGAAGTGCTGAGAGCATTCTGGACCTTAGCAAGAAGTCTCCTTCATGTTTTAAAGGAGCATGATTTGGGGAGGGGGGATCCCATATATAAAAACAGAAGGAAAAGAGGAAAAAAGATGGGAGAAAGGGAGGGTAGCAATGACTAAATTACAAACCTAAGCACTGATGTAAGCACTGATTTCATTTCATGCTCATGTGGTATTTGAATATAATTCTATATCACACTTAATAATACTCACTAACCTTAGCCAAAGTGAAAGTGAAGTCGCTCAGTTGTGTCCGACTCTTTGGGACCCCATGGATGGTAACCTACAAGGCTCCACGGTCCATAGGATTTTCCAGGCAAGAATACTGGAGTGGGCTGCCATTTCCTTCTCCAGGGGATCTTCCCAACCCTTAGCCAAGCTGACACCATATGTCAGACACTGTGCGTTTCTCATGCACTGTTTTGTTTATAATCATGGCAATGCTATGAGGTTGATGCTCATTATCTCCATTTTACTGATGAAGAAACTGAGGCTTGAGAACACAAGTAATCTGCCAACGTTTTTACAGTTAAGAGGTAACCAACATGAAGCCATTTTCATATTGAAGCCAATCTACTTGGCCACAAAGCCCCAGCATCACTTCTGCCATTGTGGCTTTGAGTACACTGGGTTTAGGAAAATGGAAAGTGAAAGTGAAGTCGCTCCATCGTGTCCGACTCTTTGCAAACCCATGGACGCCAGGCTCCTCCGTCCATGGGACTTTCTAGGCAAGAGTACTGGAGTGGGTTGCCTTTTCCTTCTCCAGGGAACTTCCAGACCCAGGGATCGAACCCAGGTATCCCTCATTGTAGACAGACGCTTTACCATCTGAGCCACCGGGAAAGCGGATGGACCCTGAAATACTGAAGAATGAATCATCTGTTTTTACTTTCATGGAAAATGTATTTGAAATTGTCACAATTCTCAAACACCCACACATCTAAACTATCAATTCAACACCTTGAACATCTGTGTAGTTTTTTGAGAAACTAAGAAAATTTCTAAGTAACTTAAACCAAATTGCCTAGGATCAAGAACAAATTTTGTGTTAAGTCAAATGATTTAAGAACATAAATATTCTCATCATTTGTTTTAGCTCACTGAAAATTGGCTAGCTTTAGGGTAAACCACAGGAAAACTAAATTAATTGACTGAACTTAAATTAGGATAGTTTTTACTCATTCTCTGGAATTAGATCAAAACTCCAATATTTAAGTAAGTATCATGCTTCCAGTGACATGGATAATTGTATTCATTTGTACTTCTTAATAACCCTAAGCTTTAAAGCATATATTAAAATTGGAAATTCAGAAAGTAGATTCTTAACCAGTTTCATGGTTAAAAATTTTTAAGTTTCTCATACTATGAGAGGATTGATCAGGAGCAAGGTGCCAAAATACAAAAAGCTATGCAGAGCATAAAATTTTAATTATTTGCTTTGAATGGAAGAACCCTGATCGAATTATATTCAACCTTCTCACAGAACTGGCAGGTTATCTTTATGGCTCCTTCTAGAAGCTCTCAGTAGGATATAAAGGATCAGAGAGATTTTAGAGTAAAGAGCAAAAGTTGAAGTTGTAAAGGTTTTATCATTGGACTCTGTGGATATATATCTACTCATTTTCTTTACATGAATGCCATTGTTCAAGTAGGTCACCAATATTTCCATTATAGTTAAAGCACAGATCGTCTTTAAGCCTCTGGTAAAATAATGTCTGTGGGTTATCTGGAAATTTTTCCATCATTTATTAATTGTCGAGTAGAAAATGATATTGCAATTTGGTAATATTTACAACTAGTAATATTTGTAACATGAAGTACAAAATCAGCAAAGAGGGATGCATTTAACAGAAAGAAACCTGTCCCATATATCTATAAATACTCTCAAATGAATAAGAAAGTAAAAAGGGAAAATACTTTCCACTTACCTTCCAGATATTTTACGCAGAGCATCTATTTTAGGTCTTATTAAGTTTCATGGTCAATCACAAAAAAAAAAAAAAGGAAATGCATTCATTATAAAAATAATGAGTTCTGGGTGTACAATAAAGAAAATGATAGAGCAAACTGCCCTAACATATGAAGGCTGTAGTGTTAAAGTTTGTTAAATCCGTGCTAGAATTATCACAGCCTTCTGCTATTCTCTCATATGTCTCTCATATCTATACCTCTCTCTTACCAGTGTTCAAACAAAACTCATTCTTTTATATAGGATATTTTAAATGAATATTTAAATATGATGCATAGTTTAAAAGCTCATAGTTTAGTATTCTAATTCAACGTAATTCTATGTAGCCCAAAACGATGTCTTCTCTTTGTGGTATTGACTACCAACTTCTATTTTCCCTACCCCCAAATCATTTACTCCTTCATTGTTGCCAGAGTCATCTTTATGAAGCACAGTTCAAATCATGAAGGTCCAGTTCAGTTCAGCTCAGTTCAGTCACTCAGTCGTGTCCGACTCTTTGCGACCCCATGAATCGCAGCACACCAGGCCTCCCCGTCCATCACCAACTCCTGCAGCTCACTCAAACTCATGTCCATCGAGTCAGTGATGTCATCCAGCCATCTCATCCTCTGTCGTCCCCTTCTCCTCCTGCCCCCAATCCCTCCCAGCATCAGAGTCTTTTCCAATGAGTCAACTCTTCGCATGAGGTAGCCAAAGTACTGGAGTTTCAGCTTTAGCATCATTCCTTCCAAAGAAATCCCAGGGCTGATCTCCTTCAGAATGGACTGGTTGGATCTTCTTGCAGACCAAGGGACTCTCAAGAGTCTTCTCCAACACCACAGTTCAAAAGCATCAATTCTTCAGCACTCAGCCTTCTTCACAGTCCAACTCTCACATCCATACATGACCACAGGAAAAACCATAGCCTTGACTAGATGGACCTTTGTTGGCAAAGTAATATCTCTGCTTTTCAATATACTATCTAGGTTAGTCATAACTTTCCTTCCAAGGAGTAAGCGTCTTTTAATTTTTAGATGTCCCAAATATTTACAGAAGAAGGTGGTATAATAAACAGTAGAAGCCCTTTTACCATTTCTGCTACAAAGGGACAGCTATTTTTATATGAGAGCTCAAAAGTGACATATGCTCTGCTTAAACATTTTAATTTGGAAAACATGAATGTATATTCCTCTGTCAGTCTTACAAAGCCAAACCTATTGGTCAACTGACTGGAATTGCCAGTTATCTAACTTACAGAAACCCCGCCCATGAGTGGGTTACAACCTCAATTAAAGCAAGAATATAAAAATACTTGCCAAGAAATCTCGGCAGAATCTTTCCAGGTCTTGCAATGCCACCCCCTCATACTCTGAAAGTTGTAGTTATGGTTGTTTAGTTGCTAAGTTGTGTCCAACTCTTTTGCGACCCCACGGCCTGTAGCCTGCCAGGCTCCTCTGTCCATGGGATTCTCCTGGCAAGAATACTGGAATGGGTTGCCATTTCCTTCTCCAGGGGATCTTCCCAACCCAGGGATCAAACCTGCCTCTCCTGCATTGGCAGGTGGATTCTTTACCACTGAGTCACCTGGGAAGCCCCCTGAAAGTTGTTACATCACATTTAATCCACCTGCAGTTTTTCTAAATTGATTCTTTTATAAATATTCAACTTTGCTTTTACAGAAGCAAGTATGTCTTTTTTTGCACTTCCAGTTCATCAGAGCATGACAACTTAAGCATACAGATACTTGCACTGAGCTCTTGTGTCCAGCAGTCAGCATGCTTTATGGAGGGCACACAGGCCATGGCCTAATACTGCAAGGAGTGAAGCAGTAATTAAGAGATATTTTATTCATTGGAGATCTGAGTCCTAATTCTAATCACATTTGTTAGCTCTGTCATCTCTACTAAATCATGAATCTTCATTTCCTCATCCATAGGATGGGTGAGGAACATAGCACCCGATCTCGCAGGGTTCTTAAAAGTATCAGATGAGATCATGCATGAGAATACATTCAGATGTATAAAATAACAGTGGGGTCCTTTTACATTCTCTGTGTGCATGCTCAGTCTATTCAGTCATGTCCGACTCTTTGTGACCACATGGACTGTAGCCTACCAGGCTCCTCTGTCCACGGGATTCTCCAGGCAAGAATACTAGAGTGGGTTGCCATGACCCCCTCCAGGGGAATCTTCCTGACCTTGCATTGCAGGCAGATTCTTTACAGCCGAGCCAGCAGGGAAGCCCCTTTTACATTCTGCTGCTACTGCTGCCGCTGCTAAGTCGCTTTAGTCATGTCCGACTCTGTGCGACCCCATAGACGGCAGCCCACCAGGCTCCACCATCCCTGGGATTCTCCAGACAAGAACACTGGAGTGGGTTGCCATTTCCTTCTCCAATGCATGAAAGGGAAATGTGAAAGTGAAGTCTCTCAGTCTGTCCAACTCTGAGCGACCCCATGGACTGCAGCCCACCAGGCTCCTCCACCCATGGGATTCTCCAGGCAAGAGTACTGGAATGGGGTGCCATTGTCTTCTCCATTTACATTCTACTGTGCATGAAATTCAGGACCTTCATGATCTGACTCTAACATAGCTCTTCTGGTTCCCCCTCTGACTCCACAATCCTGAGGCCTTTGCCTCTTTCTTCTTTCTCCATCCTTCCTACTTCAGGCTACCCTAGGATTCTTCCCACTCTGGAATACATACACATTTTTGCCAATGAAAGCAGCTCATATTTCTGAGTCTATAGCCCACCTTCCACCTGCGTGCTTCATGATGTTTATCCAAAGGAAATGCAAACATCCTCTCCCTACTCCTAAAGAAACTCTACTCATTTTTCCAAGCTCAGCTAAAATACCACTTATTTTATGAAAACTACCTCACTTTCTCCAGACTGGAATAATTCTGACTCTTGACTATTCCTGCAAACCAGCCATTTACTGCACTCAGTTCTTATTAGAATTACTTATAAATATGTGTTAGTGAAACATTTTTTTTTCAGTCAACATATGTCTTTTGCACTCACTGGAGAGCGCCTTGAAGGCAAAAACCAACATTTCTCTCGAGTCCCTCTCCATATTGCCAGCACATAGGTACCCTTTCAACAATCTCAGAACACAATTGAGCTGAAGTGACTATGAAAGATCACAGAAATCATCAACATGGTTTTTCCTTTATTTTTGACTCCATGATCAAACATAAAAATTATACACATGCAAGAAGACAGCGAGATTAAACACCCTGATTTCCCACCACTTATTACAGGGAGATTTTTTCCTCCACTTTTCTTTATGATGGGCATACAATCATTAGAAGTTTCATCCTCAACTACAGGGGCTAAGTCATTAGACAAGACGCCCTCCCCTCTATTTTCCTCTTTGTCTCCTGCCCCTAGTTTGAATATTTCTCTGTCCTTCCATTTAAATTCTATTGGCGAAACCTGCCATTAATCTGCTCTAATGTGAAAATCTTTCTTTTCATTGATGTGGCAGTTTGCAAAGACTGGCCGCAAATTCTTCCCACTCTTGTCGGCTCACCACTTCCTCTCATGCAGAGGTGGGGTCTATTTCTTGACTCACTGAACCCTGGCTGAGCCATGTGATATTCTTTGGTAATGGGACATTAGCAAAGGTGATGTAAACTGTTTTCTTTTCCTGCGGCAGCTGTAACAATTTACCTCAAACATGGTGACTTAAACCAACATATGACTCTGGAGTCAGACAGGAGACTGGGGTTGAGGTATATACGCTATTGATACTATGTATCAAGTAGACAACTGAAGGGAACACATTGTGCTCTATTAATAGGTGCTCTGTGGTGTCCTAAAAGGGAGGGAAGTCCAAAAGAAAAGGGATATGTGTACATGGCCCCGGTGTTGCTGTTGTTGTTCACTCGCTCAGTCATGTCTGACTCTTTGCAACCCCATGGACTGCAGCATGACAGGCTTCCCTGTCCTCCACCATCTCCTGGAGTTTGCTCAACCTCATGACCATTGAGGCGGTGACACCATCCAACCACCTCATCCTCTGTCATCCCCTTCTCCTCCTGCCTTCAATCTTTCCCAGCATCAGGGTCTTTTCCAATCAGTCGGCTCTTTGCATCAGATGGCTAAAGTATTGGAGCTTCAGCTTCAGTATCAGTCCTTCCAATGAATATTCAGGGTTGATTTTCTTTAGGATTGACTGGTTTGATCTCCTTGCTGTCCAAGGGACTCTCAAGAGTCTTCTCCAGCACCATAATTCGAAAGCATCAGTTCTTTGGCACTCAGCCTTCTTTATGGTCCAACTCTCATATCCATACATGACCACTGGAGAAACCACAGCTTTGACTAGATGGACCTCTGTTGGCAAAGTGATGTCTCTGCTTTGTAATACACTATCTAGGTTTGTCATATCTTTCCTGTCCCAGGAGCAAGAGTCTTTTAATTTCATGGCTGCAGTGATTTTGGAGACCAGAAAAATGAAACCTGCAACTGTTTCCATTGTTTCTCCATCTATTTGCCATGAAGTGAGGGAACCAGATGCCGTGATCTTCTTTTTAAGCCAGTTTTTTCACTTTCCTCTTTCACTTTCATCAAGAGGCTCTTTAATTCCTCTTTGTTTTCTGCCATTAGATTGGTATCATCTACATATCTGAAGTTGTTTATATTTCTCCTAGCAATCTTGATTCCAGCTTGTGATCCATTTACCTCAGCATTTCTCATGATGCACTCTGCATATAAGCTAAGTAAGCAGGGTGACAATATACAGCCTTGACATACTCCTTTCCCAATTTTGAACCAGTCTGTGATTGGCCCTGGTGATTCAGTGGTAAAGAATATGCCTGCCAATGCAGGAGATGTGGGTTCAATCCCTAGGTTGGGAAGATCCCCTAGAGGAGGAAATGGCAACCCACTCCAGTATTCTTGCCATGGGAAATCCCATGGACAGAAGAGCCTGATGGGCTACTGTCCATGTGGTTGCAAAAGAGTTGGACATAACTTAGTGACTGAACAACAATAGATATGTATACGTATGGCTGATTCATTTTGCTGTACAGTAGAAGTAACATAATATTGTAAAGCAACTATACCCCAGTAAAAATTAAGTAACAAACAAAACTCCACCAATAAGGGGGGGGAAGCAACCAAAATGTATTGTCTCAAGTTCTGGAGGCCAAGAGTCTAAGCTTAAGTCATCAGTAGAGGCACGTTCTCTCCTAATGCTCCAGGAGACAATCTACTCTTCATTTCTCCCAGCTTCCTGTGGCTGTATGCATTCCTTGGTTTGCGGGTATGTAACTAACCTCCACCTCCATCTTCACATAACCTTCTCTGTGTGTCTTCTCTTCCTCTACCTGTACATCAAATCTCCCTCTGCCTTTCTGTTATTTATAAGGGCGTGTGTCATTGGATTTAGGGCCCGCTTGGATAATCCAGGACGATCTCAATTTGAGACATTAACTGAATGAAATCTGCCAGGGTTCTTTTCCAAATAAGGTTATGTTCACAGGTTCTGGTTGTTAGGACACGGACATATCCTTTGCATATCACTGGAAAACACCCTGATGCTGGGAAAGAGTGAAGGCAGAAGGAGAACAGGGCAACAGGGGATGAGATGGTTGGATGGCATCACTGATTCAGTGGACATGAATTCAAAGTCTGGGAGATGGTGAGGGACAAGCAGGCCTGAAGTGCTGCAGTCCATGGGGTCACAAAGAGTCAGACATGCCTTGGCGACTGAACAACAACAACAAAAATATCCTTTGGGGGTCAACTGTTTAACCCACTGCACAAACACTTGAAAAGAACTTGGCCTTTAGATCTTGCTCATTTGCTATTCTTGGGCACCCAGACAATGCCACCTTATAAAAGAACACAGAGTCCCTGCTGGATGACGAGAAACATGTGGCCAAGACATGGCCCCAGATAATACCCAGCCAACAGGCAAGCACACAAGTGAGGCCAGGCTAGACCATTCGGCCCCACCAGCTGCCTGCAGAGATCAACAGAGCCTGCCCACCCAACCCACAGAGTCATGAGAAATAGTAACAGTTAGTTGCACAAAGCCACTATGTGTAGGGGTGATTTGTTGTGTCAAGAAGCAATTTGCTTTTTTCTGTGCTTAAATTGTCTTGTTTTCTTCTTTTTTTTGATAAAAAGAGAAGAAATTTCTGTGCATTGCTTTTGTTCATCAACTTTCCATTTGAGGGAAAAGGTGATCTATGAGCTTCACGCTTCTTCATTCTTAGTGCCTGGAACGCTCAGTCGAATACCTGCTGCTTCAGGTTTGGCTTCTTCTTTTCAAACACGTCCAGCCTCACTCTGGCTTCCACCCCAAACCCTTTCTACGTGCTCAGATTCCTAAGCATCCTCTTCTCACTCTCTTATCAAAATACAATGCACTTGATCTTCCAACTACCCTCCAAGGGAACTGATCTGGGAGTTGAGGTACCATCTTTTCAAAAATAAACTTTGAACCCACAGTGACTGAGAAGGCACGTCTGCCTCAGCTGTTTTACAGTAATATGTACCTGGACACCTGGGACTGGCCTATTAACCCTGGAAAGGATGAGCAACTAGTTATTGAGATACTCATTGCTTTATATCTTAGAAGGGATGGGATACCTCTGTTGGAAATGGCGGGAGGGAGAGAGGGATGGGGAGGAGAAAGGCAGGGAAGAAAGTGAGCAGGGGAAAAGAAATACCAAATTCTAAGACAAGAATTTAGTCTGTGTGGCACTCTCAGGCAGGTTAGGAGCAAAGGAGCCTACCAACCAGACGATGGGGATGGGTGACCTGCCAGGAGAGCAGGACCTTCTCTTCTGCCTCAACTTCCTCACTTCCCATTTCTCTGTCCACTCCCTTCCGCACGCTCTGTCTCAGCAAAGAGCATCACTATTCATATGATGGCTCCTCTTTGAACCCTCTCTATCTAGCCTCTCCCTCTCATCGGCGACTCTTGTTCGCCCTCCAAAAGGGGTCATCAGTTTCTCTCCTCCAGATCACGGCTCACCAACACATCCAAGCCACCATCCTCTTCCCCCAGATGCCTTGTAACTGACGGTTCTATCTCCATTGACAATCCTCTTCAATCTGTTCTCCACACAGCGGCCGAGTGGGTGTGAAAAGGCAGACCACACGATGACAGTGTGATGATGACAGGACTCTTCTACCTCGGGGCGTTGGAATGGGGCCTTCGCTGGGGATGTTTGGCCACTAGCTCTTCTAAGGACACTCAGACTTCTCCATGAATTCCAGCTCAAATGTCACCTGATCCGGGAGATCTTTCTACCTCTCCTGAAGTGGGCAATTCCATCACTTTCTACACATCATCCTTTGTCACTGCATTCTTAGCTACATTAAAAATCAGCATTATGCCAAGTGAAGTAAGTTAGACAGCAATACACGAGTAGGGGAGAGGGAGGTACAAAGTAAGACAGGCTCAGGCATGTCTGGTACGACACGGGGGATACAGCCAATGTTTTGTAATAACTAAATGCAAAGTGAGCATTTTAAATCGTAAAAAAGTTATTATCTGGATCTCTTTGTATATGTATAATTAGTTTTTATCTGTATTTCAACTACCACTCATCAGAAGAATAAACTCCAGGAAAGAAAGGCCTTCATTTTGTTTGTTACCTTATCAGTTGAACCTAACACAAAGTCTAGCATATGAGAAGTGCCCAATAAATATCTGCAGAAGGAATCAAAAGACTCATTTAACCCACAGGAAACTAGTCCTATTTTTCAGATAGAAAAAGTGGTTCAGAGAGATCCAAAGACTGGCCTGAGTTCACAGAGTTGGTACAAGGATCGTCTTACTGCACATCCATTCTTAGGCCCCTAGAGGTCATGCTTTGGGGTTTTTCTTTTTAGTTCTGTAGATCAAGCACTATAGACCCTGAAATAAGGATTTATTTCTCGCTCCTTTAGAGTAAAAATGCAACTGGATATATGCTTCTCACTCAGCCTGAAAGATGTCATCATTGTCCTATTCATATTTTAAAATCACATTTCTTTTTTAACAGTAACTCCCGGAAAGCATGAAAATGAAACATATTTCCTCAGCATAATGTTTTTCTTCCGTGACTTCTGAGTTTAGCGTGATAATTTCACTCTCTGTTACTTGAGGACATATTCTTTGTGTAGATGATTTGGGTAATCAAGTATGTGGAAAAATCCTCCGGCCTTCCAAATACATCTGGAATCAAATTTCTGGTAGAAATCATTTTGGAACAGTAGTTTTTTAAACAGGTAGAGGTGATTGTGATAGCTGGAACTATTGGATTCTGGAAGACTATAGACACCAGGCATCAGGAAACTGGTTTAGAGGGGCACACAACCACGTATAGACACATAAGCTACAATACTTTGGCCACCTGATGCAAAGAGCCGACTCACTGGAAAACACCTTGATGCTGGGAAAGACTGGAGGCAAAAGGAGAAGAGGATGAGATGGTTAGATAGCCTCATGGACTCAATGGACATGAGTCCGAGCAAACTCCAGGAGATAGTGAAGGACAGGGAGCCTGGCATGCTGCAGTGCATGGGGTTACAAAGAGTCAGACAGGACTTAATGACTGAAGAAGAACAACAACAAATAGGTAGGGATAGCTGGAATTCCCCTCTTGTTGACAGTCCCTTTCTCCAAATGGTAAAACTTGCTTCACAGAGGTTTTACCATCTAGGTTTAAGTACAGAAGTGAGGGAGAGAGGACAAGCATGAGAGAGAGGATAGAGTGAGGGGTGTGGGGATGCTCCATGTCAGGAAATGAGGAAGTCAGAGAATGATTGTTTTACTGGAAGATGCTCCAAAGAGAACTTAAAAAAGCAAATAAATCATTTGTATATTATAGTATGTGTAGAACATAGCATGATGACATGTGCAGAATCCTGAGAAAGAATCCATCTTCATCTACCTCAGCAACATTCAGAGAAATGAAAGATAAACCTTCAGTTCCACCTCACAATACTAGGTCATGTATATAATTCAAAGAAATTCAGGTTAAAAACCACTTTGAAGTTCAAGTTGAAATCAAATAGAAGTACACAAAAAGATACGCGGATAAAAATAATGTCCTCTCAAATGCTCAGTAGAAAGTGCTAGTGATAACGTTACAGTAATTTTTCTAAAATTATGTATTGCAAAATCTTCTTAAATGAAAACAATCCCCTGTAACTTACAAATGTTGATATTACAAATAATTGTGTGACCTAGGCGATTTAAATTGCACTGAAGATTTACCACCATTCAGAATCTCTACTTAGCAATATATCCTTACTACCGCAACCTGGATTATCAAATGATTTTTAAAGAATAAATATGTATAATCCAGTGAAAGAAAATGGTCAAAGATTTGCTATCCAAGTACAGTATTTTTGCTTTCTCTTTTTCCTTCACTGTTGGAGAGTGCAGGAAATACCTACAAAGACCACTTGGGGGCAATACAGTATTTTTGTTTTGTCTCATCACATAGCGACATAGGTTTCTGAGAAGACTGCGGTTTCTTTCAAATTTGAAGCCACATTTTAATATATGGGAGGGAAAAGGCTGTATTTCATCTTAAACTTACAATGCATAAATCACATAAGACAAATGCAAGTCAGATTTTCTCCTGAAGGGAGCAAAAGTCTGGCTTCCTTTAGCAGACAAATCAGTCTTACCTAGTTGGCACATCTGGGAATATTTTGTATCTAGAGTTTGTCACAGCCTTAGAGATACATCTCAACGAATAAAGGAAATTGTTAATAGAAATGTTTAAAATGACAAACACGCCATAATCTTCAGAACATACTGGTGCAAAGCTATTTTGTTTCTCTACCTAATGTGAAAATGTAAATATCACCTGTCTTCTCCACTAGGTATATGTTTTAGAATAAACTTAGGCATTAAAGTAATTAAACTTTAGCGATATTTACTGTCATTGTCTTCACTATTAGTAGTTTGCATTCACATCACATTTTGTAAAGGGGTTATTAGTGATTATTCTTTTCAGCAATTTGATGAGTGGAGTCTCTATTCCAAGCCATTTCTCTCCCTTCTGCCTGCTGAGTATTAAGTATTGTGTCAAGTACTGAAGGTTTTTTTTTAATCAAAAATAAACAGAATCTCTTCTTTCAAGAATTTTACATGTATTTAGGCAAGTAAATTTTTCTGCTTAGTTTTTGTTCTCTTGATTCTTTCACTTTATCTGATTTTTTTTTTCCTCCCAATATATTTTCTTGCCCTCAGGAGATTCTGAACATTACCACAGGGATGCAAAACTCAGGTAAGCCTTATTGTCCAAGTCTAGGAATCAAGGTTATGAAATTAAATTTAGCAACTCTCTTGGTGCCTTCTCAGAAATGGAAAAAATCAGGAAGATGGCAGAGTTTTGCCTTGATTTGTGGGTCCACTACCCAAAGATTCATCTTAATAAACCTTTATCATTAGGAGGTTAGTGAAGGAAGAGACTAGGCTTCCCAGGTGGCACTAGTGGTAAAGAACCTGCTTTCCAATGCAGGAGACATAAGAGACGTGAGTTCGATACCCCACGGGATCGGAAGGTCGGCAAGATCCCCTGGAGGAGATCCCCATGACAACCCACTCGAGTATTCTTGCCTAGAGAATCCCAAAGTCGGTCACGACTAGTGACTTAGCATGCACACATGCACGAAGGAAGAGATTATGGTGCCTCTGTCTTTGAATATCTGCCTGGCTTAGCTAGCTCACCTATTGAAGAAATAATGAGAAACTGAAAAATTAAAATGGTGTTCTCCGTGGATGCTTAAACTGCTTTAGAACATTACTTACAAGAGACCTCATTTTTCAAGCTCAGTTTTTATTCTAAACACTTGTTTTTTTATAATCTTCTGATCAGCGAAGTGGAGCAGAAATCAAGGTAATACATCTGTATGGGATAATGACAGAAAGAGGACGAGCCTTCACAGACTAACTTACAAGAGCTCCTATGATGTCCACAGGCCATGGACTTCTGTTGGTCTTTGCAAATCCTGGACGTCTTCCTCATTCCCACCAAGATGTCCACTAGATGGCGCCAGGGAGAAGCGTTTTGAGTAAGACGGGCAAAGAAAGGGCTGTGAGGTGCAAAGTGAAGAGAAGTGAAGTGAAAGTCGCTCAGTCGTGTCCGACTCTTTGCGACCCCACGGACTATACAGTCCGTGGAATTCTCCAGGCTAGAGTACTGGAGTGGTTAGCCTTTCCCTTCTCCAGGGGATCTTCCCAACCCAGGGATCAAGCACAGGTCTCCCGCGTTGCAGGAGGATTCTTTACCAGCTGAGCCACAAGTGAAGTGAAGTGGCTCAGTCGTGTCCGATTCTTTGCGACCCCATGGGCTGTAGCCTACTGGGCTCCTCCGCCCATGGGATTTTCCAGGCATGAATACTGGAGTGGGTTGCCATTTCCTTCTCCAGGGGAACTTCCCGACCCAGGGATCGAACCTGGGTCTCCCTCATTGTAGGCAGACGCTTTACCGTCTGAGCCACAAGGGAAGCCCAAGGAACAGGCAAAAGCCCTAAATCCCCAAATACCACCGAGGTCTTCCATCTCTTAAGCTTCCTGAATGCATTCACTTACCTCACCTGATCTCACACCGAAGTCTCTGAATATCAGTTAACCTCCATTTTTCTGGATAGATAATTGACACGTGTCCATTGTTTTTTGGTTTTTTTTTGCATTAAAGGAAATAATAATTAGCAAAGTATTCATTAAGATTAGGTTTCACCTTTATGTTGTCACTACAATGCATATATAATAATGTGCCCATATCAGATAATTATATCAGTTCACTACATTAGTTCAGAAGAGAGAACAATTAACAGAGATGGTTTATATAAATTCATTGTATTTATTCTCTATTGTAGATTATACTCTTAAATATTTATTCAAATTTCAGTTTTTAGCAAGTTACAATTAATAAGATACCTTTAGTAAAAATGGTAATGATAGACAATCATTCATTGACTAACATTTTTTGTGCACCCAACATTCTCCAGAGTTTGCCTACAGTTCTGAAAGCTTAGGGTCATATATTTAAATGGTCATTTTGGATCAAGTAAAAGTGACGATAATTAATGAATACTTTTCTTCCTATTTGGGCTAATAATCCAGATTCCATAAAAGAATAAATGAATGAATGTACAGAATTACTTGAAAGCTTTTATGGAACAAGGTGGAAATGAATGAGTGAATGAAAGAAATGAAAGTTTTCAGCACAAGAGATAAAGCTAACACACCAATGCCATTAACAGCATAACATTGTTTTGCATTTATGCACTTTAAAATCCTGTGAAGTTGCAAAATAATCATTCTTTTTCTAGAGCAAACAGATCTGAAATAGTATTTAACATCAGTGTGGGTTGATAAGTGTTAATTTTGCAATTATTATTTGGGTTTTATTGTAATTCAGCTCTAGTCATATGTTTCTTTATTTTTATGCTGGTTATCTATAATTTCTATTTATATAAAATCATACCTAAAAATGAACACCCTGATGCAATTTTAAAATTTAATCCAAGCAAGAGTAGACTAAGTAATCCATCAATTCGTTTTACAAACTCCCAGAAGCAGGGTTTTATTCACATTCTTCCTACAGCTGACATAAATCTCCTGGGCCTACAGAAGAGCCAGATGCTCAGTGAAAGTCTTTTACAAGGTCTGTTCCATAGTCTGCAGTCTAAGACGTAAAATGAAAATCAGGAGAAGAACACTTTCTCAAGTTGAAAAACTGTATTGTAACTTTATACCTGCTCCCAAAGATATTACTCATTTTTACCTTGGGAATATATGAGCTATCTCATCTGACATTATGAAAGGCACAGCATAAATATCGACGACAAATGAGGCTAACTTCATCCCTGCAACTGTGTCATGTTTCCAAAACTGAATAAGAGATATATGCATCCATTAAAAGGGGTCCTTGTAAATAACAACATGCCCCTCTTTGCCAAGGTTCACTCTCTCCTCTGTACACATCTGCTGATTCCATCGATGTGAGAGGGAACCAGAAATGGAAGAATGGTCCCCCGAAGGCCAATGCAGTGGGGGTAGACAGCTGGTGATTTAGAGACTGGGCACGAGCTTGCTTTAACTTTGGTTTACATTGGAGATGATTCTCATAGATACTGACGAGCAAAGCCAGCAGTGTCCTGTGTTTTCCCGTTTTTATCGAAGTGGCCTTGCCTAGAAATTCAGATGATGACATCTGTCTATTACATTTACTGGAAGGCCACTAGAAGATGCTTGCAAAACACAGGGGCTGAATTAAAACAGTTAGGGAGTAAATAGCCTTGGGCAATTTCTTCACGTGGTTAAACATTTTTAAACGATCGCTGATGGAATTCATCCCAAGTATGTATCAAGAGCTGATGACATTCAAGGAATTATCCTCATGTAACTTTTGAATACCAAATATTAACAAAAGAACATCTTCGAATACGGAATTGTGGATCAAAACAGGAATTCATTTAAATTATTTCTCAGCTAGAGAAAATAAGGCTTTGGCTAGGTCTTCTTCCAGGAATCATAAGTCACTCCAGCAATATATTTTCATCAAAGCAGTCAGCTAGAATCTCCAGACATCATAAAGAAGTTACAGATAAGAGTTTCCTCTCTGTTGGATAACTTTACAGTGGATGAAGGGATAATTGTGTCTTTTCACTCTAATAACCAAATTTAAATTTCTTGCAATTAATCTATATGACCTGTGTTTAAAGACAGCCATGGACATATTTGACTGAAAATTTTGGTTAGAATGGCTGTGGAAGAGTTTGACTGGTCAATTCATTGGTATAACTGGAGTGTTTTATCATTGAATTGAGAGGTTTTTCTCAGGGAACAAATTTCTGAATAAAATATAGCTTGAAGTTGGATTTATTCACCAGGAAAATAACATTGCCTTAACAGCAGCAAAAATAGTTGTTTCAAAACTGGATCATATGATATAGTAATCAAATTTTGCATTTGCCATTAATTTTCTTACCTTTTTTCCATCCTCCCCTGGTACATTTGAACAGTCTTTGGAAATCTCAAACATTTATATTTTAAATTATTCTTTTGTACAGAAGAGGATTTTAGAAAAATTTAGTTTATAAAGCTTCTACTTCCATTATTTCTCAAATTTGCATTGATATATTTTTCAGCTCTCTCTAAAGCTTTACCACATAGAGTATCTCAGCAGCAGACCTAATTGGAAATAAATGAGCTCACAGTTAAATCTGTTACTGCTTTCATACTCCTTTAGCTGCCAGAATGTTCTATAAACGGCCACTGATAACCAGTTGAGTGGGCTTGCTTCACTGCCCAGTGCATAAATCACTAATGATTCAGCCCTAGGATTCAGGACTCAGTACACAAACACACAAATTATGTCTTGTGGAATTTTCAGAACAGTATTTAATAAAACATTGGTATCACCTGGTTGGGCTTCCCTAGTAGCTTAATTGGTAAAGAATCTGCCTACAGTGCAGGAGACCTGGGTTCAATCCCTGGATCCAAAAGATCCTCTGGAGAAGCAAATGGCAACCCACTCCAGTATCCTTGCCTGGAGAACTCCATGGACAGAGGAGCCTGGCAGGCTACAGTCCACGGGGCCGGAAGAACTCAGACACGACTGAGCCACTAACACACACACATATCACATGGTTAGTCTTTAAAGTAGGTCTTGGTCCTATCCATCACATTAGCATTGAAAACATTTCCATGTATTTTTTCACATCTAAAAATATCACGTAGAAGCTACATTTTGGAGGATGGGTGGGTAATTTAACAGATAAGTATAATCTAGGTGTTTTAATGGAAGCTATAAGTACTTCAGTTGAAGGGTAAAAGAACAGACCCTGGCTTTCTGAATCTATCTGCAGCATGAAGTATAACTCTGGCCTCTAGAAGGAAATCACTGCTCTCTGGAACATTAACCCAGGAAGCTGCACTACCTCCCCTTTGACAGCAGATAATAGTATTGTCTAGAACAGTCAGGCAAGATCTTGAGAAGACAAATCTCAAGGACAGGATGAAAATGACAAGAGCTGCGTGCTTTCCTGTGCTAAGGCTGCAGCTCGCATCTGTCCTTCATACATGACAAAGATATGAATAAGAAGAAACAGTGTAGAGAATAAAGTATGAAGACCTGAAGAAAATCAAATCACAAAGAACTTTCCTTTTCATATAATTTTCCTAAAGGGGAATGTGGTGCTTAAATAAAGGAAAAAGAAAAAAAAAGATTAAAAAAACAACTTAAAAACAATTACCTGGAATATCTAGGAGCTTCAGTTTCCCAGCAAGATGGTGAACTATTATAGGTTAAGTGAGACCAAAGTATGAATTTAACTAAAGAACAAATCAAAACTTGTGTGACAGTGATTCTGAAAGATATTTTGAACTGGCTGGGAAAGCGGTGGCCATGGGCAGTGTTAGTTGCTCAGTCGTGTCCAACTCTTTGCGACCCCATGGACTGTAGCCCACAAGGCTTCTCTGTCCATGGAATTCTCCAGGCAAGAATACTGGAGTGGGTTGCCGTTTCCTACTCAAGGGGATCTTCCCAACCCAGGGATTGCACTGCAGGCAGATTCTTTACTGTCTGAGCTACTGTGGGCAGGGATGACTGCAATTAGAGGAGAGTGTTGCCAGAGATTTCTTTGAGAGGACAGGTTGCAGTAAAGCGTTTTTGCTTCCCTCCGGCCTCTCCTGGGTGGTACCCGAGAACAATCACTGACTGCTCCTTCTCTGTTAGGGATGTGAAGCCTACAGGATTCAGGTTGCTGAATGTCTCACTCAGGTGAGGAGCTGATGAGAAGTGTGGGATTACGTCACATCTGGCATTCATTCCTTCACCTCCTTCTCTCCCAAACCCTAAGGTTGATGAATTATAACCAAGGGAACTGTCTCCTCCCAAGACTCTTCTACTTAAGGGATTAGGGAGTGAGATTCTCAACACAGAAGTCACCTGATATCATAGTGGCAGAGAGAGATGATGAAAAGTGCTTTTACAATGCCTGGAACTCACCTTCAGCCCTCTTTTGTCGCTGTTGTGGGTTTTTAAAAACATTTATTTATTCGGCTGCCTCGGGTGTTAGTTGCAGCAGGTGGGACCTTCCATTGCAGTGCTCAGACTAGCTGCGATGCACAGGCTCAGCAGTTGTCGCGTGCGGGCTTAGCTGCTCCACAGCACGCGAGATCTTAGTTCCTCAGCAGGGGTCGAACCCACGTCCCCTGACTGGCAAGGTGGATTCTTAACCACTGGACCACCAGGGAAGTCTTCCATCCCCTTTGGATTTACCTGGCCTTCCCCTGATATGATAACTACAAGAATAAATAGTATCTGAAGGATAACTTAAGCTCAAAGAACAAAAGAGGGCACACGCGAAAAGTACAACCACCTCGAAAAGAAAGTAATAAACTAAATGCTACATATCATGCTTCTAAAACCGTGCTTCTAAACCACAGGGGCTCTGTGGCAATGGATAGACACTGGACTTTAAAACTCATGAGCTAGGCATTCGCAGCAACATGGATGGATCTAGAGATTGTCATAATGAGTGAAGTAAGTCAGAGAAAGAGAAATATGATGTTGCTTATATGAAGAATCTAAAAAGAAATGATACGAATGAGCTTATTTACAAAATGGAAACAGGCTCACAGACTTAAAGAATGAATTCATGGTTACCGGTGGAGAAGGGTGGGTAGAAGGGAATGTTTAGGGAGTTTGGGATTGGTATGTGCCCACTGCTATATTTAAAATCGATAACCAACAAGCACCTACTGCATAGTTCAGGGAACTCTGATCAATATCGTGTAACAACCTAAATGTGAAAAGAATTTGAAAAAGAATAGAAACATGTATATGTATAATGAAATCAGTGTGCTATACACCTGAAACTAACACAACATTGTTAATCACCTATGTTCCAATATAAAATACGAAGCTAAAAAAACTATAAAAGAATAAAATTAATGGGTTAGGAATTTAAAATAAGCATGATTAATATCCTCATATTAGAAATAATGGTCGATGGTAGGGAAATGAAATGTAGAAAAGGATCATTAAAAAGAATCAAGAGGAAAAACAGTAAGAAATCAACTGCTGTAAGTAAAAACGTACATAGTTCTCAAGTTGAGAAGGCAATGGCACCCCACTCCAGTACTCTTGCCTGGAAAATCCCATGGACGGAGGAGCCTGGTGGGCTATAGTCTATGGGGCCACAAAGAGTCAGACACGACTGAGCCACTTCACTTTCTCAAGTTAAGGGGTATTAGCATATGAAATGGAGAAGGAAATGGCAACCCACTCCAGTGTTCTTGCCTGGAGAATCCCAGGGACGGGGAAGCCTGATGAGCTGCTGTCTATGGAGTCGCACAGAGTCGGACACGACTGAAGCGACTTAGCAGCAATAGCAGTACATGAAATGAAGGGGTCGAAATTTGAGCAGAGGAAAATACTGTGGCAAAAATATTACAAAAAACAATGGAAACAAATTCCCCAGAATTAAAGAGTAAAGACTTCAGGCTCAACTGAAAACACAGATAAGAAGCAAATCTAGGAGGATGCTGTGAATAATCAGGGGATGTGAAGGTGACAAATTCCTTGATAGAGTTTGATTATGGCTTTTTATTTTAAGAAAATACCCCCCCAAATGATTATTTCAATCAGAATTTTAAAATCTACACTGTGACGACGGAATGTGGAGAAGTGGCATAGACAGCAAATGACATTCGTCATGAGGGGGCAGAGTGGAAGGTACTAAAATTTAAGAACTTAATAGGAGAAAATAAGCATTGAGTGTATGTCTCAAATGAAGGATATCCACAGTATGTTACATTCAGAATATATAACTTTTAAGCTAACAGAAGAAAATTTCATCTCTACAGTGAAAAACAGAAAAAGATATTTTAAATGAAACGAATGCACTGAAAATTTTAAAAAATAAGACAGTAGGAATAAGTCCTAAATAATCTATGCAAGTCAATTAAAAATCATAAATTAAAAAATGAAGATTCTCAGATTGGGTGAAAATAATAAATTTCAAAACTCTACTGACTATTAAAAAATCCATTTACTACAAAGACATATCAAAAGGGAAAAATTTTAAAAACATATGCAAAAAACAAAAATATAAACCAAAAGAAAATTCACAAAAATCTTAACATAGACTAAAATAGAATTTAAGCAGTTGTATCCTAAGACAAAAGAAAGCTAAATATACTGGCTAAAGGAACTATGGGCTTCCTAGGTGGCGCAACGGTAAAGAAAATGTCTGCCAATACAGGAGTCTCAAAAGACATGGATTCGGTCCTTGGGTCGGGAAGACCCCCTAGAGTAGTAAATGGCAACCCTCTCCAGTATTCTTGCTTGAAAAATTCATGGACTGATGAGCCTGGCAGGCTACAGTCCACAGGGTGGCAAAGAGTTGGACACGACTGAGTGAGCGAGCGCACGTGCACAAAGAGGAACCGTGGAAAAAGACGTTGTAGCCACCATAAATAGGTAACAAACAACAGGATTGCAAAATATTCAACTAACAGGATGACAGGGAGAAACTGACCAACGATTTTAGTCAGCGATCTTAACACATTCCACTTAGCAACTATTAGATCAAACAGGAAGAAATCAAGTATCTGCAAAATATGATCAATAAGTGAGCCTTTAAATATATATAGAATTCTATAGCCATGTAGAGTTTTTGTTTCTAAGCACTCATGGAAAATTCTTTTTTTAATATAAAGATTATTAGTCAATAAAATAAAGCCTGGATAAATTCCAAGATACCAGTAGCATACAGGATTTGTCCTCTGATAATAATGCAGTAAATGAGGAATTCATAACAAAAGGATAGCCGAAAAAGAATCCTTTCTTTATAAATTGAATATGTTATCAAATACCTTGAGCTAAACAAGGCAATCATAAAGAATATTAAAAAGTAGAATTAGATAATTCGAAATTTATGAGACATTACTAAAGCAGGACATAAAAGGAATGCATAGCTTTAGCCATTTTTGCTAGGAAACAAAAATGTTAAGCATCAAGGAGGCAAACATTCCAATGAGAAACTAAAAAGGAACAATAGAGCAAACAAAATACTAGACACCAAGAAATGATGCAGATAACAGCATAAATCTGTGAAACTGGGAACAGCAACACCAAAATGATGAAAAAAATTAACAAAGTAAAAACTTGTTTCTTTAAAAAGATTTAACCAACCAGCAGAAAAACTTCTGATAATTTTAATAGGAAAATAAGAAGAAAATGCATCATGCTTATCTACAAAGGATAAACTGAAAAAGATGAAATAGCTGCAAACACAACAGATATAAAAATAAAAACATTATAATCTATTATACACTAAAGAATTTAAAAATTTGATGAAATTAGTAACCCCTCCCCAAAAATACCAAACTGTACATGAAGACATTGAGAACTTAAAATCAACCAAAATGTTTTCAATAAATTGAAATGTCAATGCTGTTTTTAAAAAACCCTTCGAATCTTATTTTTTCAAGAGACGTACCAAATTCTTGAGGGCAGTCTAATTCCTCTCTTATATAAGCTGATCTAAAAAAACTGAAAAAGAGTGAACATTATCCAGCTTAATTTTATGAAGCTACAAATAATGTAAATTATAAAAATCGTATGAGAAACATAAGAAAACATAAGTCCACATCATTTATGAACATAGGTATAAAAATTGTAAATAAATCCAACAGAGTATTGAAAATAGTCCAGAATAATCAAGTAGGTTTTATCTTATTTATGCAGGGAGTTTGTAATCAAAAGAAAATCTAGCAACAAAATACACCAGATGAACGTGAGGATAACCATGATTAACTGAAATGTAATGATAGACCCACTGCACTTAACTGTACTATTCTCCTTGCTTTGGCAGAAATTGTAAAGGTTAAATACAAAAAACCTACTGTAAGCATTTTACTTAACAGAGAAACCTGAGATGTGTCCATCTTAAATGATGCTCAACTCAAGAACACTATGAATTCTACTTTTAAAGATAGTATTGGCTATCCTGGACAACATTAATCAAGAAAAAGAAAAAAAAAAAAGGAAGAAGAAAAGATAGCTAAGAATTAAAGGGAAAAGAGATTCACATGGCTTTATTTGCAGATAAAATATCTAGTAAAACCAATGATATGGATAGTGAACTTACTGAAACAAGTTTATCAAACAGAAGTTCAACTCTAAAAGCAGAATTTCTCTATCCTAATAATGGGCTTCCCTTGTGGCTCAGATGGGAAAGAATTCACCAGCAACGCCTGCAATCCTAATAATGGGCTTCCCAGGTGGCACTAGTGGTAAAGAAGCCACTTGCCAGTGCTGGAGACAAAAGAGTCACGGGTTTGATCCCTGGGTCAGGAAGACCCCCCAGGAGAAGGAAATGGCAACCCACTCTAGTGTTCTTGCCTGGAGAATCCCGTGGACAGAGGAGCCTGGCAGGCTTCAGTCCATAGGGTTACAAAGAGTCAATCACGACTGAAGCAACTTAGCATGTATGCACTATCCTAATAATAACCAACTGGAAAATATAATTTAAAAACCAATATCAAAAAATACTTTAGGGAATCTCGAGGTAAACTTAAGCAAGACTATATAAGATCTCTGTGGAGGAAAAAATAATAAACTCTAACAAAGGACAAATAAAATGACCTGAATAACAGAGAGACTTAATATTATGAAATCAATTCTTCAAAAATTAACTATAAATTCAATGTTATTATATATTGAAATTTCAGTAGGATTTTAAAAGTATACTTGATATTCTAAAATGTTTATAAGGAAATAAATGTCTACCATATAGTTAACTTAATCTTGAAAAGAAAAAGTAAAAAAAATGAGCCTCCTCTGTCAGCCATGAATAAGTATTTATATTGCCAAAATAATAAAAACAAGTGTGCCAACTGAAACAGAACAGAAATCCCAGCGGCATCCCCGTATACAGGTGGAATCTTATACAGTACATGTGATATCGGATTCACAGGGAATAATAAGTTTTTAGCTCATGAGAACCAATTATATAGAGAAAAAACTGCATCAGAGGTGGAACTCTAATTGAATTAAATATTTATATGTCCAGAAAAAATTATAAAAGTAATGGAAAAAATGGAGAAGTACATCTTTGTGACTTAAGAGAAAAGAAATGATTTCTGAGACCAAATTTCTGAAGAGGAACCATAAGGAAAAAATTAATTTGATTAATCAGCTGAAAATTTATAATCAAAACAGAACACTATAATAAAGTTCATAGATGACAAATTGAGCTATTTGCAAGAATGAGTTCCCACTTTTCACTTGATGCAGCTGGAAAAGGTCAAATGTTGGCCTAATTGTTGCGGCATGGAAATGGATATATGCATTCTGAAGGGCAAACTGGTATTATTTAATTCTATCAAATGAACCCCTATCTTATGACCCAGCAATTCCAGCTTTGGGTATGTATTCTTCAGAAAATGATAAGCAGGTTCATAAAGAGTCAAACAGAAGGATTTGTACATTTGAAGTATTGTTTGCTTCAGCCAAGAGTTGAAGCAATCAGGATGTCTATCACTGGAGCTGTGGATAGGTAAAATACAATGCAATACACATTAGCAATACCATAAATCAGTGAAAAGTAACACAGAAGATGTATACACAGCAATGTGTATGGTTTCTTCCTCAAAGTATGCAGTGCTGCATTTTTAAAAAAAAGGTTAGAAAAAAATTATCTAATATAATACAATTTATATACTAAAAATACTGACATGGATAACAAAATAAAGAAGCTTATTTTACAAAAATATGCACAAAAAGATACACATTAAGTCATCATAAAGCCCCATCATCAAAGCCCCTTTGAGGGGCTTCTGGGCTCAGACGGTAAAGAATCTGCCTGCGATGAGGGAAACCCAGGTTTTATCCCTGGGTCAGGAAGATACCCTGAAGGGCATGGCAACCCACTCCAGTATTCTTTGCTGGAGAATTCCAAGGACAGAGGATCTGGGTGGGCTACAGTCCATGGGGTCACAAAGAGTGGGTCACGACTGAGTGACTCACACTTGAGGGAAGGAGAATTAAGTGGGAACTGGGAGTAAAACGTGAAAAATAGAACAGATAAAACAAGAAGATTGCACACACAGATGCTGCAAGTTCTACAAGGACAGGGATTCTGATCTCTGCTCAACAAACATTTTCCAAATACATCAACGTGACATGAGTTGAGGAATATGATTCTTGTATCTCTCTATATCCAAGTTCCAATTACTTGGTTGAATCATAGGAAAGTAATTTTTTGTAGGTCACAATTGTCAGCAATTTCATACAATTCACTTTAACAGAAAAGGGCAATTGGAGAATAATTAATTAAAGGTTCTTAGGGAATATAAATAGCCACTGTGAAGACTTGTAGGAGAAAACACAAAAGACAAACCAGATTAGATTCCAGTTTTTCATGATTAATTAAAAATCATATATACTGATATACTGATTATTGTCCTTAAATTTAACTACCCTTAAGACCTAAGTCATCAACACCATTTCCTTACAATATCAGTTATCTATTTTACTAAGCGATGTAACCCTTGCATCTTTTATCATGCTTATCTGTTTTTTCATTGACAATATTTAAACGTGCCTTTTAAAAATCTTTCACTGTTGGAAGATTTTCCAAAACTTAAAGTGTAGTTTATGTAAGATAACTTCTGAAAAGTATCAATTATAGCCACTTTTAAATCTCTTGAAATTATAAGAGGCACTTGTGCCTTCTCTTTTTATTAAACCATTTTATTCTGATTAGAATACAAAAATTTGTACATATTTAATGTATACAAGATGATGAGTTTAGAGATACGTATACACCCATGAAACCATCACCGCAATCAAGTTATAAACATATCTATCCCCTCCAAAAGTTTCCCTCCATCCTACCTATTTGTTTAATGATAAGAACACTTAAAATCTATCCTCTTAGCAAATCTCAGTATTATTAACTATAGGTACTATACTGTAAGTATATAGATCTCTAGGACTTATTTAGCATAACTGAAATTTTATACCCTTAGACTAACACCTCTCCAGCCCCTGGTAACCACCATTCTATTCTTTGCTCCTGTGAGTTTGACTAGTTTAGATTCCTTCTATAAGTGGGATTGTGTGGTATTTGTTCTTTGAAGGCATTTTGTTTGATTTTATAGAAGTAATTGTTCAGAAAACAGAAAAGAGGAAGTGGGAGGAAACTGAAAGTAAGCACGTATGTATTTCCTCTTACCTGTGATTTGGACAATTAATTTTGTAAAATCAGAAACTCCTTAAAATTTATCAAATATACTCTTATTAGGCTTAATTTTTGACTGAGCTAAGCTGAATTACCTCTTAAAACTAAACTTTTTGGAGGTTATTATTAAATTCTTCCCTGAAAACTTTCTCATCATGCTTTATATCAGGGCTCACTATGTCAGGCATCCTTGAGAGAGGTGTTTTTTACTCAACAAATATTCCATATTGAATGGCAAAATGAAATAGGCACTATGCTTCCTAAAAATAAAGCAAAAGGCATAAGGGCAAAACTATATTTTCCTTTGTTGCATTGACTACATTTTTCTTAAGTAGAAAGTCAACTCAAGAAAAACAGACCATAGCTGAAAACTAGCTTTATAATGGGTCAAGGAACTGACTAAAATGATAAATTGAGGGGAAAAAAAAAAAAAAAAAGATGTAGCCTTTGTGATCTCGAGTGAAGCTGTTTCTAGGTGATTTTTGAACTACATTTATTAAATGAAAATCTCTGCTTGCAGCAATAAAATGATACAATCTTTGTTCCATGGGAGTTGATAATCATAAAGGTCAAAAAAAGGCAACCCAACTCACTTTATTTATCTTCAGTATACTTTGTGGGAAATAACTGCTTCGATGGAAATTTTACCTTGACAGTGAAGCGTTTTTTCTTTGGTGGATTCCAAACCATGCCAGTTGAATGAATGAATGCACGCAGAGGAGTTAAGGATGTCACCAGTACATATGCTTTAAGAATTACAGATAAGTCTTTGGCTCTCAAGAGTGTTTCTTGTGGTGCAAGGGCTGTAGTTTGATTCCTAAAAAATACAAAACAAAATTAAAGCTCCATAATTTGGAGTGAGTATGTAATTTGTAAATTACCTCAGCACTTTGTACACCCTATCTTTCACTCCTTGAGCCCCAGCCTTAAGTATATGGGCTTCCCTAAACAAAGGCTAAAATAATACCAAAAATAAGGTTTAAAGATCTTAAAAAATGTTAACATTAGTCACATCTGGTACCATCCCAACAAAAGAGGTACATATAAAAGTTTAGGAAACCCCTGAAATCTTCTTGTTCTGCCCTTATCTACCTTAGCTCTATCTTTTCCTCTACAAGATATTGTTTCTCAGTAGTGGACAGATAATGAAAAGTATGCCAAAATACTTTCCCCACTAATTTGATTCTACTTCTGGTGGCTCAGACGGTAACGTGTCTGCCTACAATGTGGGAGACCCAGGTTCGATCCCTGGGTTGGGAAGATCCTCTGGAGACGGAAATGGCACCCCACTCTAGTACTCTTGCCTGGAAAATCCCATGGACGGAGGAGTCAAGTAGGCTACAGTCTATGGGGTCGCAAAGAGTCGGACACGACTGAGCGACTAAACTTTCACTTTTCACTTTCATAATGCACAGGTGGTGCTAGTGGTAAAGAACCTGCCTGCTAATGCAGGAGACATAAGAGACGAGGGTTCGATCCCTGGGTTGGGAAGATCCCCTGGAGAAGTGAATGGCAACCCACTCCAGTATTCTTGCCTGGAGAATCCCCATGGGCAGAGGAGCCTGGCAGGCTACAGTCCATGAGGTTGCAAAGAGTTGGGCATGACTGAAGCGTCTGAGCATTCATGCCAGCAATAATCTACACCACATGATCATTAAGGGTTAATTTAAGGGATGAAGTTTCAGGAAATACTTCAGTCTAAAAAAGGAAAAAAAAAAAAACACCACTGGTTGAATATTTTGTGATGAAGCAAATAGACTTTCATCATGTGTGTATGTGTGTATGTGTGTTAGTCTCTCAGTCTGTCCTACTCTTTGCAATTTGACTCTATGGACTATAGCCTGCCAGGCTCTTCTGTCCATGCAATTCTCCAGGCAAGAATACTGCAGTGAGTTGCTGTTGCCTTCTCTAGGGGATCTATCTGACCAGGGGATCGAACTTGCGACTCCCGCATTACAGGCAGATTCTTTACCGTCTGAGTCACCATGGAAGCCCACGTCCATCATAAATGGTACCAAAATGTATGTGTGTGTGTGTGTGTGTGTGTGTGTGTGTGAATCTATCAGTCATGTCTGACTCTTTGCTACCCCATGGACTGTAGCCCACCAGGCTCCTCTGTCCATGGAATTCTCCAGGCAAGAATACTGGAGTGGATTGCCATTTCCTTCTCCAACCAAAATGTATAGCTATTTTCTCTTCTGCAGCCTATTTCTGTATTTCAATTATCTAAGTTCGGTCAATGAAAAGAGAGTGTTATTTCATCTTTTGAAGTCTACATAAGCAGAAATACATATGATTCTTCAAATACTAGCTAAAAATTATAAAATGACATGAGGCAAACTGTTTATGCCTTGGATAAGATTATTAAAATCTCTTAGTTTTTCACTGTAATTTATCTACATGACAAAATCATTTCCCTGGAAGCAACTTAAGTAAATTGGTACCCTACAGTTGTTTTCTTAGAGCCCTAAAACAATAACTAGAAAAAAATCATTCAGCCATACTCAAAGACTAAGGCATGTTATTTGAATATAAAATGGAAGTTAAAATTTTATAGTTTCACACTGTCAAGATTTTAAATTCAATTTCCATTAATGTAACTTTCTAGATAAGAGTCCTGTTTACCCGAATGTTTATTTTATGGCAAGAGAGGTTTGAATTAGTCTAGAAGAAAACAGACGGTGGCATTCTTTATTAAGAAGAGATAGTTGAAAATTTATGTAACAGAACCTAAAATTTCAAACATGTAAAACCCCTAGATGTGTCTAGTGCTTTTTTTCTTATTGACTATCTTCTAAAATGCATGCCTGGTGTAACAATTCAAGATGATTAGCTTACAGCTGTTCACGTCTCCAGTCCCCTGGTTTCCACATCTGCGACTTCAGTGTTTTTAAAAGGTGACTTGAAGTCCTCAGCTTTAATTGTATGCTCTGATTCAGACACACAGAAGGGCTCACCAGAAGTCGCAATTCTGGAAAGATTCAAAAGAGCAAAAGACAGTCATTTTATTGTTTCCTTTTGGAGTGACTTCCAAAATAGAGTCTTGCTGTGTTAACCTCCTGGGTCCAAGGGAAACAGGCAGCAAAATTTCTCTCCCTTCTGAATCAAGGTTAGATCCATCAAGCATGAAGGCATGTTTAGACAGGCCTTTGCTTAGTGGTATGTTCTCTTACCATATACTAGTAAAACAATTGTAATAACATTTAAACTTTCTTGCTCAGGAGGGGAAATAGATATAATGTCTCCCTCTCCATCCCCAGGAGGGTCTATCTTCTGTACAGCTAAGAGATGCACTCTTGAATCAGGGAATGGTGGTGTAGGAACTGACTTCTGTTTGTGATGAGAATACTACATAGACAACTTGAGTTGACTTCCTGACAATGCAGTCCTTCAAAAACAGAGTTTGTCATGCTTCTTGACCTTGATAACCTCAAGAAGTGTTTCATTATTTTGTAGAATATTATTTGTGCTTAGTTGCTCGGTTGTGTCCGACTCTTTGAGACCTCATGAACTATATAGCCCACCAGGCTCCTCTCCTCTGTCCATGGGATTTTCCAGACAAGAATACTGGACTGGGTTGCCATTTCCTTCTCCAAGAATATTATTTAGTGAGTTTTTTAAGTGTATAAAAGTAAAAACCAACAATGATGACTTATTTATGAACACATATTGATAGAAGGTAATTCTGTATATCCATATCAGCATATACAGAATTACCTTATACTTCTTAATGGTTTGGGTGTTCCATTTAATGAATATATTTAATTTAACCATTCCCTTATTGCTGTGTATTTAGATTATTTTTGTAATGTTTTTTTTTCTTCTATTTCAAAAATACCATAATGAACACTCTTAACATCTAATCTGGTGTACTTTTACAAGTTTATCTAGGGATGAATTCAAATCTATATGTGTAATTGTTGGGTCAATGGGTAAATGCATTGTAAATTTGATCAACATTACTCAATTGCCTTCTAAAAAGGTTGCCCCAATTTCACTCTCTCCAACAGCATATTAAAAGTTGTTGTTTCCTTACTGCCAGGTCACAGAGCTTTATTTTTAAATTATACAATTTATCTAGCTCCCCAAATAGAATAAAGCCTTTAAATCATTTCGCCCCTCGTGCATGTTTCATCAATACTAACACAGTCTAATTTAAAATACTTCATGCTCTTAAGTAAAAGTCAGCAGAAGTCAAGCTGTTCAATGTATTCCCATATCTCATTATTTAGCACAGTGTGATCTTTCTCAAAAAATGATAGCCTGTTTGTAAGAGTTCCTTATTAATGAAGTTCTAATATATCATAATAAAGGAAATATTCAAATTGCTTGTTTCTGGAGGTGACAAATGAAGAGCCATTAAGGTAATTTCTTTCCCTGAGCATCACAACTACAAGAGAGTTTAAGCATTAATACAGTCCTTTACCTTTGCAGTAAGATAATAGGTGTTCTTACCCCCGACCCTCAACCCCCCACAACTAAATAGACATGGGTGGTTCAGTGGTAGAATTCTCACCTGCTATGCAGGAGGCCAGGGTTCAATTTCCGGCCCATGCAGCTACAGGGGGCCCTTGGGCTTCCCAGGTGGCTCAGATGGTAAAGAATCTGCCTGCAAAGTAGGAGGCCTGGGTTTGATCCCTAGGTCAGGAAGTTGTCCCCCAGAGAAGGAAATGGCAACCCACTCCAGTATTCTTGCCTGGCGAATTCCATGGGCAGAGAAGCCTGGCGGGCTACAGTCCAGGTTGCAAAGAGCTGGACATGACTAAGTGACTAACAGCTTCACTTTCCCTTTTACCTTTGCTACCAGGAAGCACAGCACAAGTTTGAAGTCCAAGCAGAGGTGACTTTGAAAAACCTAAACATATTAAGTGTTTCACCAAGGTAGGAGCTCAATGGTTTGAAGAAGTAGTCAGCAAATATGTCAAAAGAATACATGATTTCATGTCATCTTAGTTCAAGTGGAGAAGCCTAAACATGTAGTTGAAGAAATCCAATGTAGGAACTGCCAAGAATATGTCAAATTTCCAAATCAGCCCCTGAAACTGTGATTGAGTAATCAAATTGAATATTGACTAAAGTAAATTTTACCTTTTGTGATATATATATATATATATATGTATATATGTGTGTATATATATATATATATATATAAGACATTCCATTATATCATTCCAGGTTTGGAGGTTACTTTGAACAATTCTAAAACAAAAATCAAACAAAAATCCCCACAACTCTAATTAGACCTCCCCCGACACCTAAAATTATTTCATTTCCCTTGATTACAGCTAAAAATTAAAAATAAGTTCCATCAATATATTTTAAAACTGCAACTACATTTTATCAAGCTTTAATAAATATGTGTGGAAGCTTTAAGTATCCTAAGTTTTTGTTTAACAGAGTCAAAAATTTGTTGGTAGTCACTATAACCTATAATGTTATGGCATGTGTGCTAAGTGGCTTCGTGTCTGACTCTTTATGACCCCCATGGACCGTAAACGTAGCCCACCAGGTTCCTCTGTCCATGGAATTTTCCAGGCAAGAATACCGGAGTGGGTAGCCATTTCCTTCTCCAGGGTATCTTCTTGACCCAGGGATCAAACCTGGGCTTCCCGCACTACCGGCAAATTCTTTACCATCTGAGCCACCAGAGAAACTCAAAACCTTATTGGGCATATCTGTCAAGGTCTTCTCAATAGACCAGTTCAATCACTTATTTAAATATTCCCTTCCCCTTATCCTTTGACCCTCAAACATGCAGAGGAGCCTAGAAGTCTCCTACCAACAATGTCAAAACCAGCTTCTGGGTTTGGAAGGAATTTGGGAGATGAGGTGCTATTTAGTCTTCTAAATGGCCTTGTAGTTCATTAACGTGCTTATTTTCAGAAAGTAATTAAATACTGAGGGCTCAGTGTCCAATTTTCAGGTTTTGCTACCTCACACTTTGAGTTCTCAATGGGTAGCAGATACAGATGTGAAGTATCATACATGCTCTTATCTATTGACTATTCTTGGCTAATCGGAAAGAGTGCTGAAGCCATAACTTGACTGCTCACTTAAGACTGCTCTTTCATACATTCTAATATCTGGTTGTCTGGGTCCTAAGTACCTGCTGACTTTTGTGTTGCTTTCTGTAAAGGAAGATTAAACTTGGGGTTTCATTTTACTTCTTACCAACCAATGATTAATGGGCTTGTGACACTGTCAAGGAGTCTTCTAGAATACAGGATGTCATTCTCCAGGAATCTTTTGAACTTCCCACATCACAGACCATAAGACTGATACAAGTATGCAATAAATATCTGTTGTAGCAATGAACTAGTTTGGGGAGGGGATGGTGTTAAGCTAATGTGCAGTTGGAGAACAATGAGCATTTTAATGTATTAAAAAGATTTTATTTGGTTATTTATTCTTTCACTTCTATGTGGCATGTAATTACATACATCATAGGCAAAGACTAAACACTGGAAACACTTGTACTAGCAAAGATTAGCTGCCAAATTTACACTGTTTGATTTAATGTTTTACCCCGTGGCTAATAATGAATAGGAAAGTGATAGTGAAAGTGTAATTATATTTCACAAGTGTTTAAATATTGTCTTGCATTTCATATTAGGAAGCTAAATTTAGCCAGTAATTTCTTACTTTAAAACTTCTAGCGAAGATAAAAGCCCTTAATTAACAATTAACAATTGGTTTTGAGATTAGAAGTGTAGATAAGTATTTATGAATGTATTCACTGTTCTTCCTGCAGGAGGGCGTTTACAAGGCTTACTCCTTAGCTTGCAAGATAGGCTCAGAACTTTCATGTACAGCAAATTTAAACAGAACAATTGATATATGTACAAGCTAAAGTCATAACCAGGAAATGACTCTATCAGTCAGGGCACGGGGAGAAAACAGATGGATGACAGTCAAAGGAATAAGCCAAGACACTACCAGAGACTAACTAACCAAAATAGATAATCAACAAGGGCCTACTGCAGAGCACAGGGAATTCCATTAATACTCACTACTCTATAACAGGGCTTCCCATGTGGCACTAGTGAAAAAAAAAAAAAAAGCACTTGCCAATGCAGGAGACAAAAGAAACTCGAGTTTGATCCCTGGGTTGGGAAGATCCTCTAGAGAAGGGTATGGCAGCCCACGCCAGTATTCCTGCCAGGAGAATCCCATGGACAGAGTAACCCAGTAGGCTATAGTCCATAGGGTCGCAAAGAGTCAGACATGACTGAATCAACTTAGCATGCACACACTCTGTAATAATCTGTATGGGAAAAGGATCTGAAAAAGAACTAGATGAATGAATGTGTGTAACTAAATCACTTTGCTTTTCACCCGAAACTAACACAACACTGTGAATCAACTATGTGTGCGTGTGTGCTCAGTTGCTTTAGTCATGTCCTACTCTTGGCGACCCCATGGATTGGAGCCCACCAGGCTTCTCTGTCTGTGGAATTCTCCAGGCAAAAATACTGGAGTGGGTTGCCGTGCTCTCCTCCAGGGGATCTTGCCAACCCAGGAATCAAACCCTTTGACATCTCCTGCATTGGCATGTGGGTTCTTTATCACCAGCACCACTTGGGGAGCCTGAATCAAGTATGCTCCAATATAAAATTAAAAAGAGAGACTATCAAAGAAAGAGTTGATAACAAAAGCAAGAGTAGAGTTGCAAGAAAAAACGCCAGGCAGTGAAGCTCCCAGGGCTGAACACAGAAGCTCTTACCACCCCTAGCCCAGGAGGGAGCCGATTACAGACCCAGGAAAAAGGCACAGCTGCGGGAGAGGACACAGAGAAGCAAGAGTGAGGGCCACAGGGAGAAGTACCCAGGCACTTCCAAGTCAGGGTCCTGCAGGGAAGCAGCCAGGGAATAAATGCTCTCCCCGTGAGCTCTGGTCTCCACTGGCAGGGATGGTTCTTCTCTCACCATCTCAACATGGTGTTCGTTAGAGTGGTGTGATTTGCTACGATCTCAGCAGGACACTGTACCACTGGGGCAGCTCCAGTGGGGGGCAGAGACAGACACCTCAAGGTGAACGGTCTCAGGGCAAGAGGCCTCGTAGGAGCAGAGCCTCCGAACCCATGCTGAGCACAGGAAGCCATAAAGAGAAGATCACCGGCAGACAGCCAAGGGACCGGCTGCGCCTTGTAAGGAAGGGGCCATTCCATAAGGAAGGCTTTCGGGAAGGGTTTTGTTTGCTTTTTCCACACAAACTGAACCCGGGCCTGAGAAGATATGGGTGAAACCCATAAAGACACCTGTTCTAAATTGTCCAGCTCACTGTAATTAAGTTGCTAACCAATATATTTTTTTTAACTTTTCAAATGATATTCCAAATAACATTTATTTTAAAAATTCTAATTCTTGTCTATAAATGGGTTCTTATTCATCGGTTATATGACCATGAGATAATTCCTTAAGTTTTCTAAGTTCTGTGTCTTTATGTGAAAAATGAGAATAATAAAAGTAATGTTAAAAAGAAGAACCTACCTCATATGGATGCTGAAAGGATTAAATACAGAATTTCCTTTAAAGTCCTTTGCAGAGCACTGGGCATATGTTAAATGTTCAAAAAAACATGCTAAATAGCTACTGGTTGTAGTAGTTTAGTACAATCTTTTTCTATAGCATAGAAAACCTGTTTGTCACTTTGGAAGCTTCGAAGTATAATTAAAATGCTATTCTTTTTGAATTCATCCAACACTAAGGGGTTCTCACCACTGCTGGCTATCTGAAAAAGGCTAATCTATTAAATTTTCTTTTATATGATTCTTAAACATCTGACATTTCACATTAGTTAAGAACAAAGCAGAAGTATGCGTAATAAGCACAAATATGTAGTCTAAAATTAAACACAGCAGCCTTACTGAAGAAGGCCTATAAACACACGTGCAACTTTCAGTGACTTTCCTCAAGTTTAGCATTGCAGTTGCCCAGTAAAGCTGTTAAAGGAGTTCTTTATTAAGGATAGGTTTCCATAGATGGGGTAAACCGAGGGCTAACCCAGTTACTACAATATTTATGTCTGTTCTGTATTTTGTTCAGGAAAAGACTTTTGCAAACAACCAGTACAAGGAGTTCTTAGTCAACAGAAACAGATCTTAGTTAACAGATTTATTACACATAAATAAAACTCCCTAAACAATTCGTGACACATGGATGAAACTCCCTGGACTATTTCAGACCTACACTTGAACTTAAATGCTATAATCTGAGGATTTATATTACTTCAAACACATCAATTCCTTAACACAATTTTACTTTTATTTTAAGCAAGTGGCATTAGCTAAAGAGTACCTTTGAGAAAATAGATATACCAAACACATAAAGGCATGATTAATACATAATTCTAGGCTGAAGTCAGGCAACTCAAAATTCCTGTTTTGAGACCTGACATTATTATATTATTACCTATGTGGTTTTGATACCAATAGTTGACACTCTATATTTTCAGTATATCTTTCCTCTGTTTGTTACTACATAAGGGTGTCAAACCACAAATACAAATGGCATAGTAATTCAATACAGTACTTTTTTGGGGTAAAGAATAACTTTCACTTTATTTTATAGGAAATGAGATGCAGTCCACATCCTGATGTTAAGTGGAGACACAATCTGAGCCATAAAAATGACCAGATCAATTTCAGAGTAATGTACTTTAACGGAATAGTCATTGCATAAAGTTTCCACCAACTAACCAATCAATCAATCAACTGCTTACTGAGAATTCAGTAAAGTAAATGCAAGCCATAAATGCCCTCCTTTCTGTTCTTTTTCAGTGGAAGTGTCAAAGTCATGCAATTCTACAAAAATAATTTTCCCCATGGACTGCTCTGTGTGTTGACCAGGACAACATAAAAACCTTGAATTCTGCTCATTTTCCTTGGTAATAAAAGCTATGCCGAGACTATAATTTCAATTTTCTTGCATGTGACTTCACTGCAATGACCAAACAGCATGAAAGACTATTTTCTTACCTTATGGCAACTTAATTTGCTTTGATGCTTTTCTACATAAATTTTCCAGGGGAAAAGAAAAGGGAAGAAAATACTTTACTACTTCAGTAAGACCAAAGATGAATAATTTGGCATAAATCAGTGAGCATCATTAATAACAATTTGAAACACAACCTCCAACAAATATTAGTACCTAGAGTGCAACAAATATGATAATAGAGTAGCTGTCTAAGCCCGCTCACTGTGAAAATAAGTTAATCACTTTATTAATATTAAACTTTTTCTCAGGAACATTTTCTGGAGTAAATGATGAAACTTTATTGATATCATCTACATCAGAATAAGTAATGACTTATTAGAGGTTTGTAACAGTGATTCAAAATTCTTTTTAAGTATATTGAAGTCAATCTAAATTTAAATGTAATACACAAACACAGTGAGTCATTGTGCCTATTTTAAATGAAACCATGCATTAACATAGCTCTTCTTTAATGGCAACTTCACAGACCAACTCCATCTTCAATTTTCACCCTATATTTTTGGTATAATAAAGAATACATGATATTTCTATCAATTTCTTCTCTATTCCTATAGTATTTACAGATAAACTTATTATATGTGAACCAGTACATATTTAAAATATCAATATTTTCATAATATCTGACTCCAAGAGTGAGACAAATACAGAACATGCAGAAACTAGAGGCAATTGCCCACATGAAACCTAATGAGGGCCAGAGGTCCCAATGCCAGAAATAGGTCAAGAACATGGCAATACGTCAGAAAAGATTTCTGGTTATGACACTGAAAAAATATATCCCAAAGTAACCATTTTGTTCCCAGGTTCTTTCCCTCCAATTAATCAGCAATATGATTGGAGTCTGTGGCTGTCAGTTTTAGCTGGGTGACACAGGAGTCCACTCTTCATAGATGAGGACACAAACAGACAAGGGTCAGAAGCCAGGCAGAACCTGATCAGAGTTTCTGGGAACTGTCTCAGTTCCACCCTGAGCTGGTTAAGCCCATCAGCCAGATACATTTGGCCTATTTTGCATCTTTGGGGCCTCCCTGGTGGCTCCGTGGTAAGGAATCCGCCTGCAATGTAGGAGTCGTGGGTTCAGTCACTGGGTCGGGAAGATTCCCTGGAGGAGGAAATGGCAACCCACTACAGTATTCTTACCTGGAGAATTCCGCGGACAGAGGAGCCTGGCGGGCTACAGGAGCCTTTGCACAAAGCAGCCTTTGTGCAAAGGAGCCTTTGCGACCTTGCAAAGAGTCAGACACAACAGAGTGACTGAACTAACCAAAGCGGGGAAGAGTCTTCATATCTGAAATGTTAAGTAACTTTTGATCTTTAAATATGTTAATTAGGTGATTAATTTTGAATTCTTCCCCCTAAACTCTCTACTCTGGATAGAATTCAGGCCAGGACATTAAACTCAAATAACTATTTTCTAATACAAGAATACTCTTCATGTTTTCTCCATACATCTCTCATCTTTTGTACTGCCAACATGCTTCTAGCATATGTGTGCATGTGTGTATTATATTATAGGTATTACCTAATTTATATATGTGACATTTAATATATAACATAAATACATATTTGTATTACATAAAATATTAGTTCTATATACATCTATTATTTTTCAGAGATTTAATACACTCTAACTCAGACTACAGAGTTTTCACATCAGCATTTTATTTCAATTAACACCACTCGTTTGCATGTTCCTGTAACAGCAATCCCAGACTGAACTTCTAGGTCTAAACTGCTACGTGTTGTTGCTGTTGTTTAGTTGATAAATCACATCCAACTCTTTGCAATCCCATGGACTGTAGCCTGCCAGGCTCCTCTGTCCATGGGATTTCCCAGGCAAGAACACTGGAGTGGGTTGCCATTTCCTCCTCCAGGGGATCTTCCTGACCCAGGGATCGAACCCATATCTCCTGCATTGCAGGCGGAGTCTTTACCACTGAGCCACCAGGGAAGGCCAAGCTGCTATTTATACTTTAAATAGGTGGGTAGTGGATACTAAGTCATTTATATTTTGCTATTTTGTATGAAACACAATAAATGTTTTAGGGAAAACAATTCTCTGGCAGCCAATAATATCTCAGTCATTTTCAATAAATTAGGATGGGAAGTTATTGCTTTAAAAATTTCTGTGATCTATGGTATCACTCAGGGGTTCAAAGTCATGAAATGACAGTCATACTCTCTGCTAGAGTTTGACTCTGTAGACTCAGTCAATGGAAGCTGAATCAAAAGCTTGGATTGTAAGCAGTGGAAAACATTCAAGCTCATTTTAAGTCTAAAGAATTCAAGCTATCTTTAAGTAAAGGGAAAAAGAATGAGTAACAGTGAAAAAAATATCAAAGTATAGGTTTTATGTTCCTCTTTTCCCCTCTAAGAGAGAATGATACATGCTAATTTGGGAACCAAGTTTGTAAGGTTGTTTGAAGTAATGGGAAAAAAATAAATTGATCTTTAATCGATATAAATGAGTCAGAAAGAGAAGAGTGAAAAAAGAGACCAACAAGGAGAGAGGATGTACAGGATGGGTTTTGGTGAGCTGACAGGGTTGCCTAGGGAAAAAAAAAAGAGGGTTATAAAAGCAGAATTTGGCAGAAATTTCACTGTGTGTTGAGTAAGGCTAATTCCCCTTTGGCTGCCACTTTGTCCCTAGATCTCCTTCCCTCCAAAAAAAGGTACTGAAAAATTTAAATTACGCCTTGAGGTTTATTTACAAATAAACTGTGTTATTGTTGGAGGGGGTGTTTTATTTGTTTGCTTACCACAACATAATGCTCAGCATTCTCTCCAAGGGGCCATTTTTCCCGGGCCCCCTGCCATGCCCAGGGCCAAGGTCAGGCCCCTTCGGCCCAGTTGGCTGCTGGGGCGGACCACTGACAGAAAGGCAGGCGAGCAAAATCTGATTTAGAGAAAAAGTACTTGAGGTCTCTATTAGGAGAAAAGTTGAACTTAAGAGCGTTCATTCAATTTCGTAGATCTAGAGTGAAAAGTGACAGAAGTTCACAGCCGCTATCACCCACCGAATGATTAGCAATTCAGGTTTTCAGCTCGCTGCCTCACACTCACTCACCCCGCCTCCAGCTTGCCACTATGGGCGGATTTCTCAGAATGCTGCGTTAATTCAGCATTTTCTTCAAGAAATCTGGCTTTTATTTACCAAATTGCTTATACCATTCACAGTATCCACTGGTCTCAGGAGCTTCAGGTGACATTAAGGCACATATTTCTGACTAGAAATTTTCAAAATTCACGTGAGACACTAGGATTTGGGGGTGTTTTTTCAGTTTTGCTTCCCTCGTGAGCTATATTCCATATAATTAAGGACTTTTCACCCACTAAATGGCTTAAAATGTTGTTCCAGTAGTTTACAAACATGAAAATATTCTATTAAAATCTGTCTTAAAGGTAAAATTTCTCTTAATTAAAAGAGTACACCTGGTACTTTGCTTATTTTGCTCTTGGCATAACACATGTAGATTTACTAATAAATCATGTAACTGGAAAATTTTAAATATCACTGTGGGTGGTATCTTTGCTTTTTATAGCCTTCTATGAATATAGTTTAAAGTTCTCTCCCTTCAATGACACAAGCTTTTCTAAAACTGGCTGTTGAATGACCTACAGAGGACAAAGAGAAGGCATCTAGAAAAAGAAACATTACAAAATACTGAGCTGAAAAGATAAATTAGGCATAATCAGTTTACTTAACTACATAATCTTTCTCTTTTTCTTCTTAATTCTGTATTTAGAAACAAAGTAAATACTCCTGCAGTATTGGAACACAAGAATATAAATATAAATATTATAGCTTTATATTTGAAGGATAATTGCAGCCCTATTTCCATATTCTGTTCAAGAGAAATATTTCAGGTACAGTCATAACACTGTTAGAACTCAATGATGTTAAACATAACCATCCAAACCCCCAAAAACAGGAAAAGAAAAGACACCCACTTTTCTTTGTTGTTCTCTGAAACCATATAGTCAACAAGGGATGACAAGAATTCAATCTGGTTATTATTTATGAGCATATTGGAGTTTTAGTGTGACACCAATCTGAATTCAACTAGGAATTCACCATGTATGGCCTTGATTGGAAGAACCATTGGTGAGGCTCAATAGTAAGAAAACTGTCCTAAAGAAGAAAGAGTGGATGGAAGAGAAGGCCAAGGATAATAGGATGACATGAAAGAGGCAGGGCAGCATTTAGTATGTTGCTCCAATATTCCATAGGGCTTACTTCCACCCCAGGTTTCATGTCAGAAGCTAAAACAACACTGAAAAAAAAATGTTTTTTCAGTGAGAGTGTAACATTCCATGCAACAGAAAAAAAATATAATGCAAAGAAAGATTTTGACTATTTATTTATTTATTTTTACTACTACTCAGTTTAGTGTTGACTTATTCTGGCTTCTGAGAACACCAGTGGACTTTCAGCCAATGGACAAGACAGTGACTGGTACGCGGGACATGGCCCCAATCGTTTCAGCAGCAGCCAGAGGAGAAGCAGGCACCACATGAACCTCAGGATCCCTGACACTGGGCATGGGACAGCACAGACAATGGCAGGTGCAACTGCAGCCTCTTCCATGTGGAACTCTGGTGGTAGGACACCTTTGGTGCGTGTGACCAGTGGTGTACACTGGCAGCAGAGGACCATAGGGCAACAGAAGTACAGTAACGAGTGGATGTGGTATCAAGTGTAAGAGGATTGAGTTCATGAGCACATATGATACACCCTCTGAGACAAAGGGGGCATTTGAGGCCATCACAGTGATTGCAAATGCTACTGAAATTTAATGGATGAGGGTTATAAAGGCTAGCTCTCTGCATGTCTAGGATAAGGCCGATATTTATTTGGAATGCATTGGTAAGGTGCAGAGCCCAATGCTTGTTTGAATAATTAGATGTCTATTCTCATGGGCCAGGGCACATACCGCAACACCTGCTGCTATGATGAGTATCACTCTGTGCAAAACAATACATTCTCCCCTATCCCATATCACTTTTGAATGTCTTGCTGGACACCGATATGGACTAAAAGGCTGTTGGTAATTATTTGAACCTAGATCTTGACTCCAGTTTATGTATAAGCCCTAGGCATTTTACCCAATTTCAATATACACTGAATTTTTCAGGAATGCAATTTCATAGTCAAGCAAAGGAACACTATACTCTGTTTTGCTTGTGACTTTCTCAAGAGCAATACCAATAGCAATGTGATGCATGGAATCTTGGTTTCCTTACGATATTAACTGAACCAATCTGAATTTGCACCTGTCACATTCAGGGAGAATCAAAATAAAAGGGGGAGCACTTGACTATTTCATTACACTTTAAGATATCATTATGCCTAAATATTTACATATTGGACTTCCCTGGTGGCTCAGTGGTAAAGAACCTGCCTGCCAGTGTAGGAGACCCAAGAGATGTAGGTTCAATCCCTGGGTCGGAAAGATCCCCTGGAGGAGGGCATGGCAACCCACTCCAGTATTCCTGCCTGGAGAATCCTATGGACGGAGGAACCTGGCTGGCTGCAGTCCATAGCGTTGCAAAGCGCTATGGTCCATAGCGACACAACTGAAGCCGTTGAACACAGCACCAACATTTACATATTACATTACAAATTGTTATACTACAAAGCACTTTCCATTTGGGCTTCCTAGGTGGCGCTAGTGGTAAAGAATCTGCCTGCATTACAAGAGACAAGAGTTTGATCTCTGGGTTAGGAAGATTTCCTGAGGAAGAAAATGGAAATCCACTCCAATATTCTTGCCTGGGAAATTCCATGGACAGAGGAGCCTGGCGGGCTAAGTCCATGGGGCCACAAAGAGTCAGACATGACTGAGCACATGAGCACTTTCCTTCTATTTGCCCATTACATTAAGGATTGTTGAAATTACGTGTATAGGTTAGTTATAGACACTTCCTTCTAGATCAACAAGAAATCAATAAATAAATTTATCAAAAAAGAATGTGAGGTCAGATAGGAATGAATGAAAAGATTGTTTTAGGATGATCTAAAAGTGACTGGAAGCAGGATTTTGAGAGAAGGGGGCTGAAGATGGTGAGTGTAGGTGGACGCAAAGAAATATTTTTGTGACCATTTTAAGAACCTAGCTTTATTCCCAGGTTAGTGAATCCTAAAAAACATGGGTCTCACCAACTAGATAAGAGGACTTGTTGGTAGTACTTATCAACTAATATTTATGGAGATGCTTATTAAATACTTAACATTTGTGGGTTGCTGGCTTGTGTGAGAGGCATTATTCCAAGTACTTTACATGTAGGAACTCTTATCCTTTTACCAATCCCCAGAGGCAAAATCATTATTGTCCTTACAGTGCAGACAGAAAACTGAAGCATAGAGAAGGTAAGAAACTTGCCCAAGGACAGTGGGCTATTAAGAGGCCAAGAAGGGATTCGCACACACGCAGCCAGATTCAGTCTGCTCTTGCCACTCCCCAGCAGCAGATGCACAATCAGGTCAAAGCAATTACTTCCTCTGAAAACCATTTTCGAGAACCATTAATCCACAGAAATCATATATCACCCACAAAACATAATTTGGTTCTACTTACATTTATTAATTTCACATCCCCAGAATGGTGCTTTATAAACCCTTCTGGCAGCACAACCAGTGAATTCTAAAAGCCCTCCCTTGAAGGTCAGAAGAGTAGCCTTAAACAGCCAGGACAATTAATACTTGGTCCTTCCACATGGCCCGAGGTGGTCACTATCATTCCAGAGGCCCAGACCTCAGGTTGGTGGTACACCCACATCTGAGTTGCCCTGAGCCCCAGACCTATGGCTGCGGTATGAAGTTTGCCACAGTAAAATTTCTAGTTAGCCTAAAAATGGTTGTGGATGGTTTGAGGAGCTGACCCTGAGTGGGCACATCAGATAAAAGGTAACAGAAGAAAGGTAAAGAAGACCCTCAGAGGATGATATGGTTGGATGGCATCACCGACTCAACAGACATGAATGTGAGTAAACTCTGGGAGACAGTGAAAGACAGGGCAGCCTGGCATGCTGCAGTCCATGGGGTTGCCTAGAGTCGGACACAACTTAGCCGCTGAACAACAACAAAAAGAACCCTCAAGAGAGAAAGTGCCAGTGAGTGATGACAACCTGAGCTTTTGACTCTCCGAGGGCTCTCAATTCCCGTCTGTTACTGAGTTCCCAATTAAAAGGCTAAAACAACAAAAAAGACTAAAAGAAAAAACTATTTCCCACCTGCAGCAAATTCACTTAACATGTCCTTATATGTAAATATTATGGTAAATAAGAAATTACAAGAATTGTGTTAGTGGATCAAATAATAATAATAAAATGGTAAACAAGTTCTCTTTTCACTAGACCCAGGTATTAGGCTTTCTTAAATAGTTCCTTTCTTACGTTCTTGCATTATAAAAGATAGGCTTAAAATATAGTATTGCAGCTCAAGCTTATTACAAAAGGTAGTGCGTGGTAACTAAGATATGGATCTTCGCCTTTCCAGCTGTGTATGTAGCTCAGACATTCTTGGAGCTTCCAATCCTTTATCTAAAGAAGATACGTTAGTATTTGCCCCACAGATGCTTACAGAGGGTTAAAAGAGTAAGCAGATAACGTGCTTGACACGGCAACTAGCACATAATACGTAAAGAATTAGTGTTACTACATGTTATTATTTGAAGGTAATTTATTTATAATATAACCTTGGGGCATAAATCATGAAGACCCAGTGTATTTATAAAACAAACACAAAACTAGTACTAATCCTGTTGATCTGTACTCAACCTCTAACTTTAGATAATACTTAAGCATAAATAGTCTTTCTTTTCATCAGAATGTCTCTAAAAAGAACAATATATATTGCTGTGACAGTTTTATGTCCATCTGAAAAGCTGAACATCTCATTCAATTTTCCTCTCCAAATCGATTCATGGATATCTTGAGTAATACAGAAATAATGCCTTACATAATACTTTTATAGATTACAACACATATTCTTCTATAAAGCATTTTCATGACAATTCTGTGAAGAAAGAATGGTCAGTAAAATTGTTTCCTTCTTACAAGTCCAAAAATGAGGCACAAATGGGCTACATACTTTTCCCAGGGTCACATTACTATAGGTCATAACTGGGTGCATTTCTTCTCATATGAAGACCACAGGACTCCTGACTTGAAGGCTGAAGGTTAGAATTCTTCTGATCTCTTAGGCTAAGATTCTTACCAGTATTTATGAGCATCTTATGAAGATTCAGAAATGAATGAGGCAAGATAGTCCTTCAAAAGACTCTCTCAGCTAATGTGGCTAAATTACCTACTTTTGTCTATTTAGGGGTAAGTTGACCCTTCCATAAGCTACACATTTTCTTCTGAAACGACCATCAACACTGGGACTGTACTGCTGCTATGATTCTCTGCATACTAAGTCGCTTCAGCTGTGTCTGACTCTTTGCCACCCTGTGGACTGTAGCCTGCCAGGTTCCCCTGTCCATGGGATTCTCCGGGCAAGAATACTGGAGTGGGTTGCCATGCCCTTCTCCAGGTGATCTTCCTGACCCAGGGATGGAACCAACATCTCTTGGGTCTCCTGCATTAGCAGGCGGGTTCTTCACCACTAACACCACCTATGACTATGAAAGTGAAGTCGCTCAGTCGTGTCTTGACTCTTTGTGACCCCATGGACTGTAGCCTACAAGGTTCCTCCATCCATGGAATTTTCCAGGCAAGAATACTGGGGTGGGTTGCCATTTCCTTCTCCAGGGGATCTTCCCCACCCAGGGATTGAACCCGGGTCTCCTGCATTGCACAGATGTTTTTACCATCTGAGCCACGAGGGAAGCATTATGACTCTATGGTATTAAATGCCTTAGAAGAAAAGAGAAAGTTCCATATTTTACTGTTAGATGGAGGTAACAGAAGTTAAAAAAAAAAAAAAGTCCCCAAAGTGTGAGTCACAGGATTTGAATGGGATTTACCATAAAATAAGAGTCTGTGCATCTCTTCCAGACAGAAGCACACCCAACCCATCATCAAAGAGTAAAGCATATTCCCAAATGATCCTATTCATTCAGTTAATTATACTTCTGCCAAGATATGTATCCTTCCTAATCACAACTTCAACTACAAATGAAGGAGTCTAAGATTCTGTTTAGGGAAACAAATGTATTTCACTTTGTTTGTAGCTTGCAGCAACTCTTATTTTGGATCTTTATCAATATATATTTCAACGGGATCTGTCAGACTGGAAGACATTAAATGTCCATTAAAATGTATCAGTCCTAATACACTGTATTATTAATTATTATGATTACAATAAGTTCAATAGACTAGCCATTAGAGCATCGTCTTCCCATGAATAATGTGTTATATAACATACACTTTATGAAGCTGTGTGCCTTAAAGCTAATGTATCACTTTAGTGGGTTTTCATTTCCTAATGTTGATGATATCTTACAAGTCAAAAATCAGTTCCCAGTTCAGAAGTTCCATGAAAATGAGCAAGCCATGAGCACTGCAAATCTACTAACATTGTTTTCCTTTTATAACATTGGCAATTTTGTTGTTGTTGTTCAATATCTACCTCTCCCACCAGAAGGAGACTAGGGAAGAGATTCAACATACTATATCCTCCAACACCAAAATCTGTGTGTGTGTGTGTATCTCTGTCTCTGCATATATACACAGGAACAAATGAATCAAAATTATAGAACAGTTCTCCTTTACTTATTTAGTTTACTCACAAAGCAAGGCAAGTGTATAAGTTTTGGGCTTTCACCACTTAAGCAGCTAAATCCTAGAAACTGATTTCACTCTGCACTCTTCTTAATCTAGCTCTTGTAATCTCCAAATAGTATAGCCCCTGATGGCTTAAAATAAAGGGTTTTGCCATTCCCATAAGAAGATTTTTCCATCTATTTTGAAGCAAGTTATGTTTTGGGGCCCACTGTAGTCCATGGGGTCGCAAAGAGTTGGACATGACTAAGTGACTGAATTGACTAACTGAAGTTTTGGGGGGGGTGGGTTCTTATCAGGATATCAGATTCACTGCTATCATTTCTGTTACAAACACAGTGGATCAGGAAGAAATGACATGGGGAATATTACACTTACTGCTTGGGTGATGTGTTTGCTGAGGAAAAAGCAAAGAAATGTGGTAGAGTTTATTTTAGATGACAGTATACTGAGTCATGGAACGTGTCTACACACAGCGAGGAATAAACTATTGATTAATAGTTGCAGGCTGGGCAAAGAGGATAAACAAATCCATGAAGTACAAGCAGAGTTTACTGAGTTTTTATTATGTAATGCAAAGGAACCCAGTTTTGTTGTTTAAAGTTGTTCATGCTTTTACAAGTTATTCAGATGCAACACCACTCTCCTATGTATAGCACAGAAATAAGTAAATGGGGACTTGCTGGAAAGATCTGAAGGGCAAAAGTGAGGATCTCTCGTATCACCTCTTCTTTTATGGTCTGTTGAAATCAGAATTAATCATCAGAATCATACACATTGTTGCAAGTGGGCTATGCAAGCTTGCTCCTCGTGTGTCCCAGTGTCTGGCACAAGATAACAAGCTCTCCGAGTGAAGTAAATCAATATACCTACATGATGGCAGGAGACACACAAGTCATGCCCTAGAAATGTAAAGTTCACCAAGTCAGTCCAAGTTTAAAAGGTCAGGGTCATTGAACCAAAGAGCAGAGGGATTAATCAGCTCCCTGAGCTCATCGGTCTCAAGCACAATCTCAAAGATGTCAAGGACTTGCCAAACGTTTACTGGAAAATGGACATGTTGTCCCTTTCACACTGGCCTGATGCCAAAATCGCAAAGTATAACTCCATGCACAGCACCAGAGCAAGAAGCACCTTTGGGTCAATGAGTTTGGTCTAGCTTCTTTCAAAGAAAAAGCGAGTCCCCGAAAGCTCAACACGCTGACCCTCACACCCTCGTGCTACCAGCCTGCACTGACCCTCCCTACCTTGCCAGTGGCCAGGTGTGAAGCACTTCACAGTATGTATCCCAGACACCTCGACAAGCCTGCATCTTAGGTTGCGAGATATGCCAAATGGAAGGAAGAGTTATGTAGTTTACAACTAACAGGCTGTAATAAGCAGCAAATATTTTTTTTTCCCATTTTCAAGGAAATGAAGCAAGGCGATGCTATTGCTTTCTCAAAATCTCCATTTGATTCTGTCTGTGATTAGTTCATTTAGAGATTTATGGCTCACAGGCAGAATGATCAAGTTTATGGATAGGTCAGACTCAGGAAGTGATCACTGCATTCACATCATGAAATTCTGACTGGTCTTCAATGGAGTCTAAAATTCTTATCCATAGAATTATTATTAGGGGTTGAAGTACATACAATTTTTTTTTTTAAAGGTATACTTGAAAGAGAAAAGTATAGCTGAATGAACTAATTTCTCATATTAGCTAGCTCTGGAGAGCAGAGAAAGGTCTGAGAACTAGGGTTCAAAGCAGAAAGTAAGAAAGAGAAGGAAACATGGATATTCTCTTACTTTAAAATGAATCAGGTTCCCCTGGTGGCTCAGTGGTAAAGAAACCACCTGTCAATGCAGGAGACATGGGTTTGATCCCTGATCCAGGAGTATCCCACATGCTGCGGAGCAACTAGGTCACCACAACTATTGAGCCTGTGCTCTAGAGTCTGGCAAGCGCAACTACCGAGCCCATGTGTTGCAACCACTGAAGCCCAGCTGCCCTAGAGCCTGTTGCCTGCAACAAGAGAAGCCACCATAACGAGAAGTCCGTGTATTGCAACTAGAGAGTCGCCCTCGCTCACCACATCCAGAGCAAAGACCGCACAGCAACAAAGACCCAAAATAAATAAATAAATAAAATTATAAAGCGAATCTGTCCATCAGATTCTCCAGTCTAGAATACTGGAGTGAGTCTCCATTTTCTTTTCCAGGAGATCTTCCGAACTCAGGGATCAAATCTGCATCTCTTATGTCTCCTGCACCAGCAGGTGGGTTCTTTACCACTGGTACCATGGGCTTTATCATAACCAATCAATAAATATTTATCAAAAATTGATAATAATTGACATTCATTGTTTTTGTCTGCCCAACATCTTTCTTCCTTTGGGGATCTGTTCTCCTCTCACCAGATGGATCTGGTGAACTACCAATCACAGTTCCTTCCTCTTTCTATCCCTTGGCTGTTACAGGCTGAAATGTATCCTCTGAAAATTCATGTTAAAGCCCTAGCTTTCAATATCTCAGAATGTGACTGTGTTTGGAGAAAAAAATCTTTAAAGAGATGATAAAATTAGATGAGGTCATTAGGGTAAAAGCAGGAAAAGTGAAAGTGAAAGTTGCTCAGTCATGTCCGTCTCATTGTGATCCCATGGACTATACAGTCCATGGAATTCTCTAGGCCAGAACACTGGAGTGGGTAACCTTTCCCTTCTCCAGGGGGTCTTCCCAACCCAGGGACTGAACCCAGGTCTCCTGCATTGCAGGCAGATTATTTACTAACTGAGCTATCAGGGAAGCCCCAAAGCAGGTAAAGGAGAGAGCCACAGCCTCGTGTTAGGACAGTAAAGGGAGCTTGGGCAAAGAGTTATGCTGGGAGATAATGGGAAACCAGGGAGAAATGTTGTTCGGAGCCTTGAATGCCACCCAGAGGAGTTTGGAGGAGAGAAAATGAAAGTGAAAGTGAAGTCATTCAGTCGTGTCTGACTCTTTGTGACCCCAAGGACTGTAGCCTACCAGGCTCTTCCATCCATGGGATTTTCCAGGCAAGAATACTGGAGTGGGTTGCCATTTCCTTCTCCATTTCCAACTCAGGGATCGAACCCGGATATCCTGCATTGTAAGCAGACGCTTTACCGTCTGAGCCACCGGGGAGAAGTGGCTAAGAAAGCAGACTCTGGACTCATGCGGACTATGTGCAGATATCATTTGTTAGATGTGTGACACTGAAAATTTTACTTAACTTCTCTACACTTGAGTAAAATAGGAATAATAATGATGACTGCCTCACAGAGACATTGTGAGTACTAAAGAATTAATATATACATGTATATATGTAAGTACATATTTTTATAATAAAATATATTATTAACATATATTTTACATAGATCTTGCATACATAGGTAAATTATATAATAATGTAAGATATATATAACATATATTAGGGTTACTCTTATTACTTTTATTCTTAACAATATGGTATGAATATTTTTCTATGCCAATAGATGTATATCTGCCATCATTTTTAATGTCTTCACAGTTTCCCACTGAAAAATACGCCATGATTTATTCATGCTTGAATCGAATAGTAGTCTAGTATGTAAAAATTGTTCATGAACAGGGAAGGTAGGGAAAATTACGTAGTTTCACTAAATTTAAATTTTCTTCTTTCTTTTTGCTTATCTGTATTTTCTATTCTTTTCATAACAAATGTATCTCACTAGCACAATAACAGCATAAAAAAAGGGAAAGGGAACAGGAATTTAAAAATGCCTGTCTGATCATTTTTCAAATTTGATTTCTATTTTCCTTCTCATGGTGGCCAAAAATGTTAACAGGACACAGGAAAGAGAAGAACATTTCTACAAACTTCCATGCTTGAAAATAGAATCACGCTTGATAAATAGAATCCACCCCCACTGACCACTGTTCATGCTCTCTATCCTAAAGTTCCTTATCGAGAGCCGTGGTTCCCAGCCCAAAGTCTTCAGAGGATTTTTATGGGTCAGACAGGTGGCAGACAGTGGCCTCTGGGGGCCACAAGGAGGAAAAAAAGAAAGGGCAAAGAAGAGGATAAAGAGGGAAGGACCCTACCCTTTTTCCATCAAACCAAAGTCATTTCTTCCTACATTACATAGGGTTTCTGGGGTGTGTGTGTGTGTGTGTGTGTGTGTGGAGGTTTTAAGTGGTTCTTTTTTAAAGACAAAAATAATCCACCTCACACCCATGCAACCAAGATCAATGCTCTCTCTTTCTGATTTAGGTTTTCTGGCTACAGCTCAGACATCTTCCCTTTCTTTCACAGGATCCACAGAGGAAAAATGCTGAAGCACAATGTCAGCAAGAAGTACTGGATTTATTTCCTCTGTCCTGAATGCAGAACCATTAAGATGAAGAAAACTGCCCAGAAAGCTGATCTATAAGAAGCCCTAAAACATTACTGGATAAGAGAAGAGAGACCCTTCTTACCACTGTCTCTCTACTTTGTCCTTAGCCTCCTCTCTAAAGAAATGGTGAACATATATTTAAAGATTTGGGGGTTGAAATGGTACAAAAATACAAGCCTGTCCATAAAAAGTCTATATCCATCTCCAGCCTGCATGCGTGAGGAGAACCAACAATGTGATAAAGTGTTAAGCATATTCTTTTTAGACAGGAATAAGGTGACCAGTCTCTGGGCTGCAATGATAATCACCCAGAAGTGGATACCAGTCATGTAATTTATTGGTATCTTTCTGCTTTGTGTGTGTAATATGATAACAGTCCTCTAGTTCTTTCATGGATACAAATACCTTATTACTCAAAATGGGTAATTATATCTTGGAAGAAGGAGACAGTATTTTCCACTTCTCCTGCTGGTACTCTGCCTCATAGAGCCAACTCAATACTGAATTTGTGCAGTGAGTAAAGGGATAAATCCATCCAAGCATCACCAAAGCCCTCTAATAATCACCAGGGTCCCCTTCTACCACTCTAAAGAGCTATTTACTCAGTCGTGTATGACTCTTTGTGACCCTATGGACTGTAGCCCATCAGGCTCCTCTGTCCATGGAATCTTCCAGGCAAGAATACTAGAGTGGGTAGCCATTCCCTTCTATAGGGGATCTTTTCAACCCAGAGATGGAACCCAGGTCTCCTGCACTGCAGACAGATTCTTTACCATCTGAGCCACCAGGGAAGCCCTTCCACCACTCTAACCCACTCCATCAGTATCCTCTCCAGTCTTCTATTTAAAAATATTAGAGGAACTATTATATACCAGGAATTATGCCCATACACTTGAACTTGAGAACAGGGTGTCTTAGTCCTTGTAGGGAGACAAACATATACAAATACAACTAAGACACTGTGACTAGGCTACTCTGGAAGCTTTCACAAGTACAATAGAAACAAAGAGGAAAGAAAATGTACCTGTCTCAGCAAATCAGGTAGACTTCTACTCAAGAAGACAGTCCTGAGTAAAAAGAACTTAGATTTTCAATATAAAATATATTTATTTCATATTTGCTTCATTTGCAAAACAAAATGCTCAACTGGGAAGGAATGTGTCATTTTCTTATCACTTAACTCTTCTGAGACAAGCAGCTGAATGACAGATGTAAGCTCCCAGCATCTAACTTGTTTAGCCCAACTGATGGCTTGCTAAAACCACAGGAGTTAGAAACCACACCCAAACCATCAACACTTTCTGCCAGCTTTTCTTTTGAAATAAAATATATCCTGATCATGCAAGAGAAGGTCTTCTCTACTCTGCTGAATTGAACATAGCATTAAGAACCACAGTGTGCTTCCATCAGCCTTAGAATGTATGGAAATTCCTCTGATATTTTCCTATATTATGAGTGCTAGGGCTAGTATTCAAAAATTTTTAATGTGTTTTCACAAGTATCCTAGAGGGAAATTTGGATAAAATGCCTCCGGGACACCAGCTACTTGTATTGGTGGTGGTGGCTGAGCTAACAATTGCAGGAGTAGTATGATTTTTTTTTCCATTTTAGCAAGTGAGGAAGACATCGAAAGAACAGAGAACTTGTGTGCTTTCTTCAGTGTTTACTGTGTGGGAGCAGAGAAGACAGACTATAAAATTTTTCTGAGTTGGTGGCTTAAGAGTTGATGTTTAAGGAAAAATATATTTAAGGAAAAATATATACAGTTGTAGGGAAATACTCCAAGTGGCAAACTCAGTGGTCCAGGCTTGGTAGGAAAGAAATTATGACTGAATACAGCAGAGGGACTTGGAGAAAGTAGCAGAATTAAGAGTAACGAAAGTGACTTCTGAGGTTCCAGGCTCAGAGATATCGAAGGAGGGAAAAAGCCAGAAAGCCAGTGATTATAAAGGGGTGAATTAAAGTCTCAAAGATGGATGTAGTTGTCTGTGATGCAAATTACTAATCAGCCAGGCTGCCCAAATGGGAGGCTGAAGATGAAAAGAAATGAAGGTCATGGATTTGATGAGATCAAAGAACGGTGATGATGAATGGGTCCTTGGTGTGGGCATCAAAACTGACAAGAATGACGGCAGGTCTGAAGTCTCCAGAAAGAGTCAACCCACGTGATGATTTTCTTATTGAATATGCTGAATGATCAGGATGTTAACAGATGAGAGGAAGGAGGGGTAGCAAAGAGATGCCAACAGTTCTTCCCAACACTGGAGATTAAGGTTTTAGTAGAACACCCAGCTTCACTGTCCTTAAGGATTAGGAAAGAAAGTAACCATTTCAGGAGGTGAATGGAAGCTGGAGTTACCAAGTGTGTAGAGAAATGCAAATATGCTAAGAGGAAGGAGCTTAGAGAAGTGTGAGGACACAAACATGGGAGCAGAAGGACCAGGCTGCCGGATGGGTCTGGATGTCAGTGGTAACTGGATTCTACAGGTCTGAGAAACACGGGGGAACGTTATGTGTCCAACATTGCCACTCTGTCAAGGCATTTCTTGGCAATGTCACATGGTACTGCCTTGCACCTTCCTATGTTTTCAACTCCTCTTCTCTTCTTAAAGTCCAAATGACTTACATTAATGAGTCTATAAATTTGATGACAAGCTGAATATTGAAAACGCGCGGGTCATTTGATCTTGAAAGCTTCTGAATTGTTATGAACTTCTTATGTCACGTACTAGGCTCTCATAAACACTTGGATGTGTGACTTCTGGTCTCAATAAAATCTATCCCTGGCTCAAGTCAGAGCATAAGAGCTAGTTACCTGGGCCTTGCTGTTTAGTCCCTAGACAGACTGCAGTGAGCAGGCCAAATAAATTTGTCTTATTTCTGAAAGAAATGGGGGAAAGATCACTCTGGCTAGTGTTTATAATGAACTGGATTATTCAGAAGCAAGAAAAGAAATGGGAAGGGTATGAGAGCACGTTGACTTGGACAAGACTGGTCATGGTAGAGATGGAGGAAAGTAGACGGATTCAGTAAGCTTTGGGAGTGAACGGCTTGCTGCTAAACTGAATAGGAATTTGAATGCACTTCCAGAAATTCTACCAATTAGAAATTCATTGGGTTTGCAAACTTCTTTTCTAAAAATGCAAATACATGTAAGAGGCTTATGACTGGGGTGAGGGTATAATTTAGTTTGAATTAGTTCCATCAGCTTACTTTATTCTATCACCTAGCTGAAGTCAGTCATACTAAAGAGGTAAGGGTTTTACTTGGGGAAAGAATGTTTTGCACAAAGAATATAATCGTGTGTGGGACAGAAGTGGAAAGGCAGAAGCATGAAGGCACATTCAGAGAACACATAGAGGGAGTCCAGCATTTTAGAGCATGGAGAAGAAGCTAACTCTGGTGTTCTCTCAAAGTCTGCCTGATTGCCTCATAGAGCTGTGTCCCCAATTTTCTTTAATACTGGGAACCTCATTACTCACATTCTTGTTTGAAGGAAAACATTACTGTAGAGGAAAGGAAAAAATGAAATCAATAAAAATTCTCAAATGGTATTCAGTTCAGTTCAGTTCAATTGCTCAGTTGTGCCTGACTCTTTGCAACCCCATGAATCGCAGCACACCAGGCCTCCCTGTCCATCACCAACTCCTGGAGTTCACTCAAACTCATGTCCATCGAGTCAGTGATGCCATCCAGCCATCTCATCCTCTGTTGTCCCCTTCTCCTCCTGCCTCCAATCCCTCCCAGCATCAGAGTCTTTTCCAATGAGTCAACTCTTCGCATGAGGTGGCCAAAGTACTGGAGTTTCAGCTTTAGCATCATTCCTTCCAAAGAAATCGCAGGGCTGATCTCTTTCAGAATGGACTGGTTGGATCTCCTTGCAGTCCATAAGCATTGATAATTTCCATGTTGCTTCATTTAAATTCAAGCTAGTCTACTTGATTCCCTGAAAATATTTCACTGGTATCATACAATAAACAGAAATTTTTAGACCTAAAATTTTTAAAACAATCACCAATTCCATGTAAGATAAATAACTAATACTGATTGATATTTTAAATTAAGTTCAATTATGTTATTAAAAGATATATTTTATATTCGGTAGTAAATATCTATATTTTTTAAAAGTCCAGGCTTGTTGACATACAACAAAAGAGTTAAACTCTGTTTATCATTTTCCTTTTCTTTTTTTATATATTCACATATTACTGAAAAGATGAGGCCAGAGATCTTAAAATGTTCAAAACTTTGAGTACAAGTTTGGGTACATTTCAAATTTCACATGAAAGCTAGTACTCAGAACTGAGATAAAACTGGAAAAAATGAGCAATAGCCAAAACTTTGGCACACTACTAACCAAGGCTTCTTGAATGGCATAAAAGAGAACAAAAACAATTGACAACTCAAATAAAACAGTTTCCCTGGTGTTTTGTTTTGTACTTATATTTCAAATATAGAAAAGAAATCTTTTTATCAAAAAAATAAAACTTAATAAAAAGCAATTTCCCAGATGGGGTGCAGTGGTAAAGAATCCACCTGTCAATGTAGGAGATGCAGGAGACATGGGTTCGATCCCTGGGTTGGGAAGATTCCTTAGAGTGGGAAATGGCAGCCCACTCCAGCATTCTTGTCTGGAAAATTCTATGGACAGAAGAGTCTGGAAGTGTATGCTCCATGGGGTCACAAAGAGTCAGACACAACTGAGCACGCATGCACACACGTGCAATAAACAGCAACAAAAGTCACTAGTAAAAAACTGGGGCCAATGAAAAATTATGAAGCATTTGTCTTCAAACACAAACACGTTAAATGGCAAGATAAAAATGAACCTTTGGGCTAGCCAGTAAAAATTCCATGGATTTGTGCCTTTCCACGTGAGTCACAAGTCTAACAGCAGGTACACTCTATGCAGCTGGGACACGGAAGAGACCGTGTGAGTCTTACAGGCTGTCTTTAAACTCTCCCCTACATCTGGCTCAGATTCTGTCCTGCCACACTTGCAAGGTCCCATTCAGATTCATGGGGATGATCATCCCTGCCTTCGTAGCATCCGTGTTGGCACCTACTGCTCAAGATAAAGCCTGGCACAGCATGTCTGTATGGGAAAAGGGCACAGAGGAATTATGGAATCTCTGAGTTATTAATAATTGCCAATGTCTTATTTTTATCGATTAAAAAAAAAAAGCCTGAAGTGCAAACCAGGCTTCAAATCTTGTTCCAAATTATACATTGATTAAGCTTCAGAACTCAAACCTGTCAGGTATTCTTTTCTGAAATCGTTATGAGATACTTCATGTATTTTTCACATTTTTGCATCATTTGCAAACAGAGGCACTAAGAATCTGTTCTGAACTATCTTTTCAAAGATATTTATGCAGCAGATAGCCTTGAAAGATACAGATGGTGTCTCTCTCCAGATCAAAGAGAAGGTTTTGCCCAGTATAACAAAAATAATGGGTCTTTCTGGGGCAAAGGGTAGGCACACTCACGGACCTTATGAACATTCAAACTCTCTAAGCTAGGAGCTCTGCTCTTGAAATGCAAACCACTTAGTATACAAGTGTCACCACCTAGACCTCTTCACTTGCCCTGTGGGAGCTGGGATGCACTGCAAACGCTGATAATCTGTCTGCCTCTCTTGCTATAAATAATAAAGTCATTTGTCTCTGACCCAGGAGTCTCCTGTCTTCTGCCAGCTCCCATGAAACTGGCAGGCAGACTTGTGAACTTGGAAGAAGGTGAATTCTGACTCTTCACAGGTTCGGCAGAAGCATAAAATTGTAGTGATAATCCATCACATGAAGAGAAAAAATATTGAAAGTCCTGTTGTCGGACTTTTTACATCTAGGATGACCCAGTTACCATTTTGGAGCACGATGTGTCACTATATTAATAGTATGTATATAAATACGTATTAGTTGTCAAATAAAATTACATACACATAATTCCATGCACTATATAGTCTATGGAGTCACAACTGAGCAACTTTCACTTTCATACCTGTATACTTAATTTTTTAAATTAAATCTGTGAAATGGGTCTCACTATCCTCACTTTATAGCTTAAAAAAAAATAACAACAACTCAAATTTAACTCACACACCTTATAGGTGGCAGAGGTAAAAATCTTTGGTTTCAAAATCTGTGTTTTGTCTGTCTCAAAATGGCATAGATCACTTTAGTTTTAAATAAAATGACTAAAGTATATAGCATTATGTTTAGTTTTACCATCTTTTTAATAGTACCTACTTTTAAAAATATTTTTAGGTACAGGCATGATGCTATCTGATCTGTATCCAATATTAAATATTCAGTATTCACAACAAATAATGTGTTTTTTAATCTTATTAATATTAATGTTATATTGTATACTGTATATTCATAGCCATTGTCTCCAACATAAGCTATTGTTTATAAAGCTTATACCAAAAAACAGTGCTGTAGACCTATTCCTTTAAAGCTACACATCTAAGAAAATTATCTTCAGCTATAGAAAGATAACATTACAGGAGAAATAATTCCATTAAAAAGGCTGTATATTCCATGAAATTACCTTGTTAGTCACAGAGATACATAGAAAATTACAAACTAGGCAGAGTGAGGAAAGGACTATATATGTCTAGAACTTATAGATGATTTTGAGAATAAGAAATGTTTAAAGCAGCAAGTAGACTAAAATTTTTTAATCTTACAGAAGCAAAATGTAAACTTAGGTAAGAGTTGTTTGGGGAATTTTTTTGAAACTGGTAATTCATATCTGGCTACAAACAGGCTTTCATTAATATGCTTCTTCTCTGCTAACTCCAGTGCTTATCAGTCATTTTGAAATGCAAACAGAAACAAAGAATAACATACTTTAAAAGTACGTAGGTTCTGTTCAAAATGTAAACAAATGTTTTAAAAATTGACTTAATTAAAGGATTTCTAGATACATATTAATAATGTACTGATGGGAATAATCAGTTTACTTGCGTCTCACAAAAACATTGTTTTATAAAATAATATTCACTAAAGTTTACATAAACAAAACAAAGAGATCATGGAGTCAGTTACAAGTGTCATATAAAATGATTCCTGCATAACCAAGTTTATATATCGATTATTTATTTTAAACAAGTACCTTAAATTGAAAGGTTAATTGCTAATTTATGACTATTTCAATCTTTGGTAAATGACAAGAGAAGATGGTAGTCTTTATAGTGGGACATATCAATGTGGTTCGTTTGCTGTAGAAGCAGAAACCCCATGGAAAAGCTGATACCAGTTTTCTGATTCAACTCAGATACAAATTAATTTTAAAAACATAATTAAAAGTATGTGGATTTAAATATTAATGATATAGTGTAATACTTTCTAGGGACAAACATTAAGTGTGTTTTAAACTAGAAATCTGAGGAACTCTTTCATTGATGAGTTTTCAAGTAGGCTACATCAGTGAAGACTCATATGCAATCTGATGTTTTCTTTCCACTCTGGGACTCTACGAGGAGGCGTGATGGTAATTTTTGTCCCAAATTTCTAAAGTTGTTGAGACAAATTGAGAGACCTCCAGGAAGCAGAAAGAAATTTGTTAAGATTGGAATCACTTAAAGAAATATATTTTTTAAAAACCTCAAAGTTTGTATAATTAAGAAGTACTATAATAATTGCTTTTAAAATGAAGCAACAATTATTTTGAAAACAAATACACAGGAAGAAAAAGAATATTCATCTAGAAATTTAGAAGGCAAAACTAAGGGAAAGAATTTCAACGTTGTGTGCTATTCCTTATTACCAAAGTCTTTCTCTTTGGCAAAACCTTGTGAATTCTAGAAGATTTGTGAAGGTGGCATTGATGAAGACAGGAGCTTAGTATGCTGATCTGAGGGCTCCTTAGTTGTGTCTGCTGAGGAAGCCTATATATCTCACAGATTTATGCATAAGGAAGCAAATGAAAGATTACCTGGAAATCTTTTAATGATTTGACATAATCCTTCCTTTCTGCAAAGCTGATGCTGTATTTCTGGTAACATGTTTACCTGAAAGGAAAGGAAAAAGTTCTGATGAGTTAAGCATTCATAAACACTAAGGCAAAGAATACACAAACAGCCCACAGGGTACAGGTATGAAGTATTGTCTACACCATCCACTCCCTATCTTCAAAACTCTGAAAGTCAACATTCAAATGCAAATTAATAGAGTAGTTTATTTGATAATAAAAGACAAAAATTGCCCTTAGGAATTTTCAAAATATTTGGGAACATTTTTTAAAACACAGACATACTTCAATGTCATGATATTGAGTCACAGACATCTAGTGCTAATGCTTAACCTGTTAGCATTTATAGTTTTCACTCATGCTAAGTGGCTTAGTTGTGTCTGACTCTTTGCAACCTCATGGACTGTAGCCCTCCAGGCTCCTCTTTCCAAGGGATTCTCCAGACAAGTATACTGGAGTAGGTTGCTATGCCCTCCTACAGGGGAATCTTCCCACCCCAGGGATCAAACCCACATCTCTTACGTCTCCTGCATTAGTAGATGGGTTGCTTACCACTAGCACTACCTAGGGAGAAGGCAATGGCGACCCACTCCAGTACTCTTACCTGGAAAATCCCATGGACGGAGGAGCCTGGTAGGTGCAGTCCATGGGGTCGCAGAGTCAGACACGACTGAGCAACTTCACTTTCACTTTTCACTTTCATGCATTGGAAAAGGAAATGGCAACCCACTCCAGCGTTCTTGCCTGGAGAATCCCAGGGACGGGGAGCCTGGTGGGCTGCCGTCGATGGGGTCGCACAGAGTCGGACACGACTGAAGCCACTTAGCAGCAGCAGCAGCCCTACCTAGGAAGACCTTTTCGTTTCATGCTACGTCTGTGCTCGGTTGTGTTCTACTCTTTGTGACCCCATGAACTGGTGGCTCCTCGTCCCTGGGATTTCCCAGGCAAGAATACTGGAACTGGTTGCCATTTTCTTCTCCAAGGGATCTTCCTGACCCACAGGATGGAACCCATGTCTCCTGTACTGCTGGCAAATTCTTTACCATTGCACCACTTTTCACATCATACTGAAGGGTATTTATTGCTTCAAGTATAAAATCCAGTCACCACAGAACTCTATTTTAACAGAAACTTGCTCTTGGGAAGCTTTATAAATGTAGTCATAAATTCAAACACATATTTTAATTTATAAAGAAAAAATACAAACAATTCTTCTCTTTGGAATTTACAGATTAACTAGCTATTCTCAACTGAATCCCCCAAAGAACATCAAATATGGTAACACTTCATTAAAACCAATAGAAAGATTTACTATAAATTAGCTTGAAAATCAGATTCATTTTTGACCAAATATTGATTACTTTCAAATTAATTCAGTCCATCCTAAAAATGCACTGTATTAAGAGTTTCTTTCAGGCCTGCTGACCTGACTGGATAGAAAGAATTCAGTTGCAGCTGGAGAAAAGAGAAAGAATCAAAAACATGAGTTTTAGTCCCACTTCTGGTGGGTAACACAGTGAGAACCTTGAGCATATCACCTTACTTCTCTTTTTCAATTTCTCCATTTGAAAAATAGAGCCTTGGGTCTCTAAATACCACTTCTGCTCTAAGCTTTGATCAATTCAACAATTCAACCACAAGTTGTAGGTTTTTTTTGTTTGTTTGTTTTTGTTTTTGTTTTTCTAATTTCTTATGTAAGCATTAAGTTCCTTTATGTTTTCTTTTTTTTTTTTTTTTTCAGGTGTTTGGAGATCACTAGCTTTTATTTTTTTATTTTTATTTTTTCTGAAAAATTTCACAATATAATGTTGATAGTTTACCATGAAGAAATTAAGAAAAGAGAATAGTTTCTAATGTTTATCCATGTATTGACTGTTCATAGTGCTCTTTACTCCTTCCTGTATTTCCAAGTTTTGTTTTGATATTATCATCATTCATAAAGGACTTTATCATTTTTTATAGCTCGTGCATGCTTCCTTAGCTTTCATTTCTCTGAAGGTGTTTTCACCCCCATTTCAAAAGATACTTTCAATGAATATCTATTACAGAATTGACAGCTTTAATTTTTCAGCACTTTATTTTTTTTTTTATTTGATAAATTAACGCCTTTTATTGCCATACCTCATTTTACTGTGCTTTGCTTTAGTGAACTTTATAGATACATGTTTTTTTTTTTTCCTTGTTAATTTTCTGTTTAGTTGATCTATCCATAAGTGTGAGTGGGGTATTAAAGTCTCCCACTATTATTGTGTTATTGTTAATTTCTCCTTTCATACTTGTTAGGATTTGTCTTACATACTGCGGTGCTCCCATGTTGGGTGGATATATATTTATAATTGTTATATCTTCTTCTTGGATTGATCCTTTGATCATTATGTAGTGACCTTCTTTGTCTCTTTTCACAGCCTTTGTTTTAAAGTCTAATTTATCTGATACGAGTATTGTGACTCCTGCTTTCTTTTGGTCCCAATTTGCATGGAAAATCTTTTTCCAGCCCTTCACTTTCAGTCTGTATGTGTCCCCTGTTTTGAGGTGGGTCTCTTGTAGACAACATATGTAGGGGTCTTGTTTTTGTATCCATTCAGCCAGTCTTTGTCTTTTGGTTGGGGCATTCAACCCATTTACGTTTAAGGTAATTACTAATAAGTATGATCCCGTTGCCATTTACTTTATTGTTTGGGGTTCAAATTTATACACCATTTTTGTGTTTCCTGTCTAGAGAATGTCCTTTAGTATTTGTTGGAGAGCTGGTTTGGTGGTGCAGAATTCTCTCAGCTTTTGCTTGTCTGAGAAGCTTTTGATTTCTCCTTCATACTTGAATGAGATCCTTGCTGGGTACAATAATCTGGGCTGTAGGTTATTTTCTTTCATCATTTTAAGTATGTCTTGCCATTCCCTCCTGGCTTGAAGAGTTTCTATTGAAAGATCAGCTGTTATCCTTATGGGAATTCCCTTGTGTGTTATTTGTTGTTTTTCCCTTGCTGCTTTTAATATTTGTTCTTTGTGTTTGATCTTTGTTAATTTGATTAATATGTGTCTTGGGGTGTTTCTCCTTGGGTTTATCCTGTTTGGGACTCTCTGGGTTTCTTGGACTTGGGTGATTATTTCCTTCCCCATTTTAGGGAAGTTTTCAACTATTATCTCCTCAAGTATTTTCTCATGGTCTTTCTTTTTGTCTTCTTCTTCTGGAACCCCTATGATTCGAATGTTGTAGCGTTTAATATTGTCCTGGAGGTCTCTGAGATTGTCCTCATTTCTTTTAATTCGTTTTTCTTTTATCCTCTCTGATTCATTTATTTCTACCATTCTATCTTCTAATTCACTAATCCTATCTTCTGCCTCTGTTATTCTACTATTTGTTGCCTCCAGAGTGTTTTTAATTTCATTTATTGCATTATTCATTATATATTGACTCTTTTTTATTTCTTCTAGGCCCTTGTTAAACCTTTCTTGCATCTTCTCAATCCTTGTCTCCAGGCTATTTATCTGTGATTCCATTTTAATTTCAAGATTTTGGATCAATTTCACTATCATTATTTGGAATTCTTTATCAGGTAGATTCCCTATCTCTTCCTCTTTTGTTTGGTTTGGTGGGCATTTATCCTGTTCCTTTATCTGCTGGGTATTCCTCTGTCTCTTCATCTTGTTTAAATTGCTGAGTTTGGGAGTCCTTTCTGTATTCTGGCAGTTTGTGGAGTTCTCTTTATTGTGGCGTTTCCTCGCTGTGTGTGGGTATGTAGAGGTGGCTTGTCAAGGTTTCCTGGTTAGGGAAGCTTGTGTCGGTGTTCTGGTGGGTGGAGCTGTATTTCTTCTCTTTGTTCAGTCGCGCTATGGGGAGGGAGGGAGGGATGCTGCAAACAAATGACACTGGCGTGCGCTCGCAGTGCCTCAGCCACACTGGGTCTGCCCCCGCTCACGGCGCGTGTAGCCTCCCTGCCCACACTGCTCAGGCTCTAGGTTGTTCCGCCGGGAACAATCCGAGGCTGGGCCTGGGTTGCATGCACCTCCCAGGTCCAAGCCGCTCAGGTTCAGGCACTCAGGTAGTCCTCAGAGGCGCAGACTCAGTTGGGGCTGCGTTTTGTGCTCTTCCCAGGTCCAAGCAGCTCAGGTGATGAGGTGTTTGGCGAGCGCCAATGCTGCGACTTATCGCCTCCCCGCCACTTGTTTATCTGGGTGTAAAACTGGCGCACCTTCTCAGGCAGATGTTGACCGTCCAGACCCCCAATAAGTTTTAGTTAGCAAAGAAGCCAGTTTTATAGATAATGTCTCTCTGGGGCTGCGATTGCCCCCTTCCGGCTCTGGCTGCCTGTCACCGGAGGGGGAAGGTTTGCAGCCGGCTACCTCTGTTTAGTCCTTTGTTCCGTGCGCGGGCTGGCGGTGTCTTAGGTTAGGGCTGGCTTTTCGCATGGTAGATATCCCACAGTCTGGTTTGCTAGCCCAAATTATTTCGCTCAGATAGTGCTCAGGGTATTCAGGCCAGATTCTTACTCTCAGCGATGCAGCCCGCGCCGCGCCTCCCTGCCCAGCCCCCGCTTGCTAATGGCGGATGCAGGCGTCTGCGCTGCTTCTCCGCTGGAGGAGTTACCGTAGGGCTCGCAATCTGCGAGTTTTAATTGTTTACTTATTTTTTCTCCCTGTTATGTTGTCCTCTGTGCTTCCAAAGCTCGGCACGGATTCGGCAGTGAGAAGGTTTCCTGGTGTTTGGAAACCTCTCTCTTTTTAAGACTCCCTTCCCGGGACGGAACTCCGTCCCTCCCTCTTTTGTCTCTTTTATTGTCTTTAATATTTTTTCCTACCTCCTTTCGAGGAGTTGGGTTGCTTTTCTGGGTGCCTGATGTCCTCTGCCGGCATTCAGAAGTTGTTTTGTGGAATTTACTCGACGTTTAAATGCTCTTTTGATGAATTTGTGGGGGAGAAAGTGTTTTCCCCGTCCTACTCCTCCGCCATCTTGGTGCCTTCCCCACAAGTTGTAGTTTTAAAAAAAGGATTCATTTAAAGTTCTTTGAAACAGTTCATCGATTAAAAGTTTTCTAATCCTTGCAATGTTGTTAACTCTATCCGTTTATTCAGCAAACTGTAAACTTCAGCTCAGGTCAGGCATAAATTTTTTAATGCTCTGTTTTTTTTTTTTTCCCAAGGATTGAGTATTTTTTATTCCTCTATAACTTTTAATGCAGAAAATCTCTTCTATAAAAAACAAATTAATTTCTCCTAATAAAACCATTTCTAATATAGTCTCATTTTAATCTCTGAGTGTACATAAAAATAATGTATTTAACTCATGTATATGTAAACTTTACTATTCAAGTTAATCTGTGCAAAAGACAGATCTTTCCAGGTGGTGCTAGTGGTAAAGAACCCTCCTGCTAATGCAGGAGACATGAGACGAAGGTTCAGTCCCTGGGTTGGGAAGATTTCCTGGAGGAGGAAATGGCACACACTCCAGTATTCTTGCCTGGAGAATCTCATGGACAGCAAGCTTGCCGGGCTACATTCCATAGGGTCGCAAAGAGTCAGACACAACTGAAGCAACTTAGTATGTGTATGCAAAAGATAAATAACTAGTATGATTCAATCCAGTTACTGAATCTCTACATTTGCAAGGTTCTGTGTTATGAATGATATTTTACTTTATTTTTAATTCTTTTAAAATTTTTTTCCCATTTGGGTTATTACAGAATACTGAGCAGAGTTCCCTGTGCTATACAGTAGGTCCTTGGTTATCTGTTTAAAACATAGATGTATATACATGGGGTTTCCCAGGTGGTAGTAGTGGTAAAGAGCCCGCCTGCCAATGCAGGAGACATAAGAGACGTGGGTTCAATCCCTGGGTTGGGAAGATCCCCTGGAGACGGAAACGACAACTGACTCCAGTATTCCTGCCAAGAGAATCCCATGGACAGAGGAGCCCGGAGGGCTACAGTCCATGGGGATGCAAAGAGTTGGACACAACTGAAGTGATTTAGCATGCATGTACGTGTCAGTCCCCCAAACTCCCAGCCTATCCCTCCCCTCCCCATCCTTCCTCTCTGGTCACCATAATTCAATCTCTGTCTGTGAATTTGTTTCTGTTTTGTAGATGAGTTCATTTGTATTTAAAAAAAAATTTTTTTTTTTTGCATATAAGGGATATCATATAATACTTGTCTTTGTCTGACTGCTTCACTTAGTATGATCATCTCCAGGTCCACCATCCATATTGCTGCAAATAGCATTATTTCAATATTTTTAATGGCCAACTAATATTCCACTGTATGTGTGTACCACATCTATACTGTACTAAAGCCCAGGCTGCAGCAGAACCCATTCTTGGGAATATAGGAATTGAGACAAGTGGATAGTATACTTTAGATTTTAGGATGTCTACATTTCTCAGATTCAAAAGTGATCACTTTTAGAGTCTAAATGTAGGAAAAGAAGGGCCTTCATAAAACCCTAAAGTTTTCAATTCAGAATTCCTAAGAGAGGCTGGAGGGAGGGGACAGACCATTGCAAAGGTCTGGGGAGTCCGCAATAGAGGTTTAGTGGTTTTATGCTGTAATTTTTACCATAAAAACACATTTCTAAATTCGATTGTGAAACGATTTAAAAGCCCATATACTTGAACCATTTTCCTCTATTTAAGGGAAAAAAAAAAAAATCACTCAGTTGCTACTGACTAAATAGAATCTGTAATGACAGAAGGGCCAAGAAAGAGAAGCAGCATTAGCTAAGTAGCAGGAAAAGCTGTGTACAGGTCCTTTTTAAAACCTCCACCCACTTCTTGAAGGGCTCAGAGAAAATATGCTACTGTTGCAGATGCTTACAACATCCTTATTATACCATCCTGATTTCTACAAAGTGAAAGAAAGTAAGTGAAGTCACTCAGTTGTGTCCAACTCTTTGCAACCCCATGGACTGTAGCCTACCAGGCTCCTCCGTCCATGGGATTTTCCAGGCAAGAGTACTAGAGTGGGTTGCCATTTCCTTCTCCAGAGGATCTTCCCAACTCAGGGATCAAACCTGGGTCTCCCGCAATGTAGTCAGATGCTTTACCATGTGAGCCACCAGGGAAGTCGACTTCTACAGAAGGAAAGGAATTGCAGAGCCCTGGTAAAACGAACTACAGGAACGGAACTAATGGGCTAGAAGAATGTGTGTGGATGCTGCAAAGATGGAGTACAGCTTACACAGATTTCAGAAACAAAGGGTAGTCGCTGTGTCTTATCAGAGAGATGGTCCTGCCAATGCAGGAGATGCAGGAGACCTGGGTTTGATCCCTGGGTCGGGAAGATTCCCTGGAGAAGGAAATGCCAACCCACTCTAGTATTCTTGCCTGGAGAATCTCATGGACAGAGGAGCTTGGTGGGCTACAATCTATGCAGTGGCAAAGAGTTGGACACAACTGAGTGACTGAGAATGAGCACGGGATGACTTTTCACATGAGATCTTGTGTCAGGATGATGAACTGACTGAGGGCCAACCAAACACTTGCTTCAGAAAGCCAGAGCCAAGCCAAAGGAAGCAATTGCTCTCACTTTTGCATCCCCCACCCAATGACATGCTTCCCCTGCTCTTTGTTCCAAAGCACATCTTTGGAATTAACAGAGTCGAAGCAGATGACATGACCCAGGCAACACGTGACACTAGAAGTATCATCTCTGCTCTACGCTGGAACCGAGCGTCAAACTAAGCAGTTAAACTAAATAAACACAAAGAAGTAAACACACACGATGCTACGGGTCTAAACAGCTGTGGTAAATCAACTTTATTACACATATTTTAACTTTGTATTAGTTACACCTAATACATCATAAAATATACAAGATTTGCTTCATTACCAAGTGGGACACAATCAGAGAAGTTTTCATTGGGATTAGCTGACTTGTATACAATGAGCTTCTCTGGCTTAATACTGCACTAATTATTTTCAATGGAATTTGTTTTGGGCTGGGCAATTTTAAGGGCAAGGCAACACCTAAGAGAAGGTACAGAGATTCCCCATATGCCCATCCCCCCACCCAAACACAGCCTCCCCCATCATCAACATCTCCCCCAGAGAGAGAGGTTACAACTGATGAACCTACATGGACACATCATTACCAACCAAAGAGGCACTTCTAATACATGCTGATCTTGTACTGGGTTTGAATGCTTTATGTATACATGTGTATATGTGTGCGTGTGCATTTTATAGAGACTGCTGTTTTTCCTGGCACAAAAGCTTCTGTATCTTTGAAAGGATTTGAATATATATGAAATAAATGATATAATAACATTTGAGCCACAGAATATTTCTGAGATCAAACTGAGAGAAAGGAAATGTGCATTTAAAAATATTTCAATCCCAATGTACCTTCTACAAACCTAATCTGTGGTAATCTGTTATTTAAATTGTTTCCATTACATACTGTCAGAAGCAAAAGAAAAAAAATCATTCTTATTTTGAGATATATTTCATTAATAAGAGCAACAGTAGAATATTAATTATAAACATTCAGAAAAGGTTTATTATCAACAACAAAAAAAAACTAAAGCCACAGTAATACCATTAACTCATAAGGAAAGCAGACATTTGAATTTGGGCTATTTACATAAAGTGTAAAAAAGCACCCAGGGAAAATTTTGCCTCTGGTTTCTCATGAACATTGAGAGTGAAACACATGTCACATTGTATCTTAGGAAACTGTTCTTTTTCTTCATTAGATCTGCATAGATGTTCACATCTTTTATTTTATCAAAAATCAGACCTTCTCTGAAAGCTGTTTGGCATATCCATAGGGAAGAGAATTAATGGCAAGAAGGGAACTAGCTAATCAAAGAAAAAAAGTCTTATTATCATCCACGTCTGTCACATGCAATTATCACTCCATCATATTTACCTGAAAATGACCTAACAAGCTTTAAAATAAGAGGCTTTGCAGTAGTTCTCAGTGCTCCAAGGACGAAACACAGTGTCCCAGATTCAAGCACGGCTAGCTCTACAAACATTCAGAGTTAGAAATGAGTCTCTCTGCTCTTAAAACCCTACAACATGCCAGAGGTGACAGAGCCCCACTGACTTAGTGTCATCCCAAAGAGTGGACCTCGCTTCACTTTTAGCATCACATGACCCACCAATACAGTTTTAAGTTCCTTTTAGTCTTTTCCTGGCTAGAGAAACTCCTGGTCATTCATCACCTATAACAGATCTTAAGATCATTTTCATTAAGCACTTAAATTCTAAAGCTCTGAAGTGGTGAGTAATTCTAACATGAGCCAGTGACCTTCATTGTAAGGTCACTGACAATCCTAACACGTACCATACAAATCTGAAGCAACTTCTTTTTTGATTATTTATGTTTACATAAACAAGTCATGATTCACAAAACTTCAGATTATTCATGCTCCAAAGTGGCAGTTATCTAACATGGATCATTTAGAATTTATGTATTCTTTAAGAATATTGATTAGACTAGGGTTTAAATACAGTGGCTAAATGTTTATTTAGAAAGGTTCTATAGTGATATGGTTAAGAACACAGAATTTAAAGTAAGACTGCCAGAGTTTGAATCCTAGGTGCTTCATTTATTAGTAAGGAAGATTTAAGCAGTTTTCTCAACCTCTCTGTGCTTTGGTCTCTTCATATATAAAGAATGGATACAAACAAATACAGTAAGCACTTAGAATGGTACCAGTAGGAGGCTGCGGAAGAGACTGCAAGGTAGGAGTAGAGAGAGGGTGAATACTTCCTTATCTTTTTGGCTTCCCTCTGTAGGGCTATGATTTGGTGATGGTTACATTCTTTGACATATATAGCCCCTTCCCACTGATCTTTCTTTCTTGTCTCTGGCTCTTACTAGGTTCTGCTATATCATTTCTTCTACATACCCTTCTTCAGATCAAGGGTGGTAAAATCTTATAGCTGGTCGCTGAGTGCCTCTAAATCTTTTTGTTTCTCTTTTCCTGCCAAAAGCTCTGTAAATAGCTCTTTCATTAGTTTTTCTTCAGTTAAATTCTTGAGTATGGCATTTGCTTCCTGCTGCGGGCTGACTGATGTACACAGCAAATGTTGTCAACTTTATCCTGTAGCTAAAATGGGAAGCTGTGCAAGATTTTAATGACAGGAGTAATCAGCTTAAGTCAGCAATTTGTATTTTTCACTCTGGTAACTGTGAGCAGTATGGATTTCAGGGGCAAAACATTCTTGCTTTGGAAAAATCAGTGAAGAGATTTTGGCAATTGTCCTGGTTACACAGGGTGACTGATCAGAATACAGGTAGTAAGTATGGAAAGTAGGTATGATATTTGAGAACTATTTAGAAGTTAAATTCCTTAGTATTCGTGATTGACAGAATGCAGATGACATAGGAGAAAAAGTGCTCAAAGGTGAAGGCTAATTTCTGTCTTAGGAAGTGACAGAGTGGTTAACCACACTTATGACCAGCAGGGCAGTTTTGCAGAGCTTCTAAATGCCAGCACAGAAGTGAATTTACCAGAGACGACAGTGAATCCATTTACTCTTCATTGAATCTGAGGTGTTTGTGCGATATTGAAGTGGAGCTGTTCAGAGAGTAGTTATTCAGGAAATCCTGAAGCCTGGGAAACTGCTTGGAACTTCAGATGTAGATTTGGGAGTCATTGATTACAAATGATAGTTGAAACTTTAGAGGTGGTGTTGGGGAACAGAGGCATTTGAAGAATGGACAGAGGAAAAGTGGCTCTGAAGAACGCAGAAAGGACAGCCAAAGATGCAAAGATGTACAAGAAAAAGCAAAAGAATGTGGTCCTCCAAGGGAGGGGTCAGAAGGAGGAAGGAGTGATCACCACTCTCAATTGCAGAAACACCGAGTGATCGGGGAGCTCCTATAGTTCTCTTTACTACTGAAAAACATCTATTGGGTTGGACATTTTTCTCATAGGTTTGTTAAAGGGACCATAAAGATGTAAATTCTCCAGCACAGTGACTAGCACATTGTAAGCCTTTTGTTAGTTTTTCTAAAGTATTTATAAAAGTTTATACACAGTAGTAAATATTGGATGTCAACTTTAAAAGTTAATTTAAAAACTATAAATTTTGTTGTAATTCAACTTAAATTTGAAAACATCAAAACAAGGAATTAGTAAATAAAATCTTTACTACTTGGATAAACAAGTGACCAGGGTAAACAAAAATCCATAGGCTATTTATTTCTTTGGAGAAGGAAATGGCAACCCACTCCAGTACTCTTGCCTGGAAAATTCCATGGACTGAGGAGCTTGATGGGCTATTTCTTAGGCCAAATCTTGCATCCTACTGGGTAAAATTGGATATTGATTGGCAGGAGTTGAAGTTGAAGGTATGCATGTGTCCTAAGTCACTTCAGCTGTATCTGACTCTTTGTGACCCCATGGACTATAGCCCATCAGGCTCCATTGTCTATGGGAGTTTCCAGACAAGAATACTGGAGTGAGTTGTCATGCTGTCCTCCAGGGAATGTCCCTGACCCAGGGATCAAACCCATGTCTCTTATATCTCCTGCATTGTCAGGCAGTACTACTAGTACCACCTGGGAAGCCCCAAAATGGTGAACGTTTTATGGTGAAGTGTAGAAGGAATGGCCATTGAAACTTTTTCAAAGATGCAATGGCTCCAATTTTTCAAGACATTTTTTTTGAACATTATGGACCAGGAAATACTGGTGTTAAAAAACCATAGGTCTATTTACAATAGCCAGAACATGGAAACAACCTAAATGTCCATCAACAGAGCAATGGATAAAGATGTGGTACATATATACAATGGAATATTACTCAGCCATTACAAAGGAACAAAATTGTGTGGTTTGTAGAGACATGGATGGACCTACGGACTGCCATACACACTGGACTAAATCAGGAAGAGAAAAACAAATATTGGATATTAACGCACATACATGGAATCTAGCAATATTGTATAGATGAACATATTTGCCAAGCAGAAATAGAGACACAGATGTGGAGAACAAAAGTATGGATACCCAGGGGGAAAGGGAGAATGGGATGAGTTGGGAGTGACATAAATACACGACTGTGTATAAAATAGATAACTACTAAACAGCACAGGGAACTCTATGAATGCTCTGTGGTGACCTAAACGGGAAGGGAATCAAAAAAAGAAGGGATATATATATACATCTGACTCACTTTGCTGTACAGCAGAAATTTTAATACAACATTGTAAAGCAATTATACTGTGATAAATAAAAAGGAAAAACATTAAATTTAAAATAAGTAAATATGGTCATAGGAAACTCAAAAAAATACCTATAGGTCTGATAAGATTTGTTCACTTTTTGAAAAAGAATGTTTACCTTTTGATGTAAATTTAACTGGCACATGTCTTCCTTTGATATGCAGGGTTTTCCACCAGGTGTCTTAGAAGACAGGCAAATAAGCAGATCCCAAGAGTCCAAATCACCTAATAGCAAAAGAGTATGGAAAAACAAACACTTTATCAGATTTGTAAAGGCACCATTTACGTCTTCAGATTAAAGAATGTAAACACAAGTAACAATGATTCTGAATATACTCAAAAGACAATATTCAAAGTAACTAAAATTCAACTTTTCTGATTAAGCAGAGCTTACATTTTCATATTGTATCTTAGGGAAAATCCAATGATCTGAAGTTATATCAAGAAATTCCTCTAAAAGACAAAATTAGAATGTTTCAAGTCACTAATTTTATAAATTTATAAAGTCTCAATTGGAAATTGGAAAGAAAGAAGCTTATAAAGTATTTTTAAGAGATGAAGGAGTTGTAAATCAAATAACAAGAAGCCAAAACACTGAATATTTTGTTCTGGGCCTCTGTATTACCATTAATTTTCATACGTCTTAAAAAATTTTTTTTAAAGATTGTTTTCTACTTTTTTATAATTTTATGTATTTGTTTATTTTATTTTTGGCTGTGCTGGGTCTTCATTGCTGTGTGAGCTTTTCTCTAGTTGCAGCAAGTGGGGGCTACTCTCTAGTCGTAGTGTGCTGGCTTCTCATTGCTGTGACTTCTCTTGTCGGGCACAGGCTCTGGGGCATGTAGGCTTCAGTAGTTGCAGCACATGGGCTCAGCAGTCGTGGCTTCCAGGCTCTAGAGCACAGGCTCAGTAGTTGCGGTTTATGAGCTTAGTTGCTCTGCAGTATGAGGAATCTTCCCAGAGCCGGGATTGAACCTATGTCTCCTGCACTGGAAGCAGATAGATTCTTTACCACTGAGTCATCAGGGAAGCCCCCAAAAATACTTTGATGATTTTTTTTACAAAGAAAAAGTTGGGCTAAGTAGGAAATAAAATTCGATGAAAAATTTAAGACAGGTTTTTTTCAAAGACAAATGTATGTTCTAGTTACAGTCAGCAAAGCTGACTTTAAAATACAGAGTATAACATAGACTAAAGCAAATGATATTTTAGATATTTCACCAAGAACAAAGTTCTTTGCCAGTAAATCATAGTTACTTGCCAAAATAATCTCTGCAGAATACATTCTTGCATAATGCTTAAACTTTTAAAAATTAACATTTATGTGGCTAGATGGGTTTATTTTCCCTTATTCTTTTTTGATCTATTTACATAAATTTGTGTCAGCATACCCCTGCATATAATTGATGCTTAGAAACATTTTTTATATGAATGAATGATGAATGAATAAGTAGCTAATGACAGGAGTAGTAAACACATTACTTCAGAGACAATATAGAAATATCTATCTCAAAAAAAACCACACAAAAAACCCATAAAAAGAACCTTAAGTAATACTCAAAAGAATTGGTACTACTTGGGAAATTTCTCCATTTTAGATGGAAATCCAGTTGAGAAAATGAGGCAATTTCTGTACACATGGCATCTTTTGTTGATCAATCCTAAGATAAATGATCCTTCAAGTAACATTTAGTATTTGTTAGTATTTATGCCAGACCTCACAAGTCACTTCCTGCATTGTTAGTAGCTTCAAAAAGCTAGGAAATATTCAAGGCCATCTTAAAAATGTCCTAGAATTTCACACTTGATAGCCTAATGCTTTCAAAGAAGAGCCATATAGGGGAAAAAAAGGTTGATGAGGAATAATGATCTATGATGATTAGGAATGAAATTTCATTGTTCACTGCTGCCGCTGCTGCTAAGTCGCTTCAGTCGTCTCCGACTCTGTGCGACCCCATCGACGGCAGCCCACCAGGCTCCACCGTCCCTGGGATTCTCCAGGCAAGAATACTGGAGTGGATGGCCATTTCTTTCTCCAGTGAATGAAAGAGAAAAGTGAAAGTGAAGTCGCTCAGTCATGTCTGACTCTTCGCGACCCCATGGACTGCAGCTTACCAGGCTCCTCAGTCCATGGATTTTCCAGGCAAGAGTACTGGAGTGGGGTGCCATTGCCTTCTCCGGTTCACTACTCAAGTCCTTTTCCATTTGACAGGTCCTGTGCGGTCTGAGTTATTTGGTCTATAGTTGCCCTGTTGCTAGATGGGAAACCTCTCTGCCCAACCAAAGGATCCAGACAACTGAACTCAAGTTAACATCTGAGCTTTCATCCTAGAGCTTTTCTGCTTGCTTGATGCATCTCAAGATGCTGGAGGATAGCACAGTAGTTCAACAGACCAAGGAGAAATGATGCTGGTGATGGGGAGCTGGGAGAAATCTCATCCAGTAATAGCCATCAGGCCTCAGATGTCAAGGGACTCCCCTGTCTCATGCATCCTCACTTTGAAGGAAACTACAAATAGATTCCCGTAGTCAAAACCTAATACTCTATGATGATCCCAATATTTTATTTTAAACGTGCATCTGGCATTTTCAGCCAAAACCATTTAATATGGATTCAACAGGGAAAACACAGAGACTATTTTCATTTGCTATTACTTCTAGCCCAAGAAACTAAAACACTAGAAGAAACCTGCTGTCATAATACACACAACTAAATATTTTAAAAAGATAAGAATATGCAGAGAGGGGAGAATTTCATATTATGGACTATACTGTTTGGGTGTTAAAATCAGAGTATGTTTTGTATTCCTCTAAGTCTGAAGCATGCCCCTCTTCACTACCCAAGGCATACACACAATTTCTAGAGTTGATAGAAATATATATTTAAGTCATAAATGTTTGAAACTGGAGACTCATTTAAATAGTTCAAAGCATTCAATTTACTAAGAACCTCCTCTGAGCCAAACACTACTAGAAATATGAAAGTCAATAGCAAAACAAAAGGGCAGACAGTCACTGCCCTTAGCAATCTGTAAGGGATCTAAACATCAAAAGGAATTTAGGCTAATTCATGAAGCATCACACAATTTCTTGACATTCATAACACTACCCCTCGTCTCTCAAAAATATTTAATTAGCATTTAAAAATAAAAGTTAATATTTCAAAGCCACTTTATAGTACATCAATTTCCTCTTAAAATGAAGGAAACTATAACTCAAAACTTTAAGTGATCTCTTCATATGGTTCTTGCTTAATTCTTGCCACCATGATCTGAAAAAATGCTGATTGTTTCCACTCAAAATTTCTATTGTTATTTTATTGTTACTCTACCTCTATTTCCTAGTTAAATTTTCTAGTTAAAGTAGACCTGTTCACCTTCTCTTCATTTCTTAGTCTCTTCAAGTCTGCTCCTCTCCCTGACTCCTACAGCCCTTTTTTAAAGAAAAGGCATTATTTGTTTCATGAGTGGTGCTATGTATTCAAGCTTGGTTTTAGAAAAATACCCCAAAGCCATGCTGAAATCTAGAATCTGGGCAGAGAGCAAATCACACTCAGTAGTGAAATAAATCACATTCAGAAGTCAGCCTTGGAGCATCTTGGATACAAATCTATGCCTCAACAAGACTAGAAGTATGAGTGTTTAGTGGACAATGCCCACGTGGACAGCAGAGACTGCAGAGGCACAAGGGGAGTACCAGCCACATATGGGGTGTGTTTGGCCTGCACCGTGTTTGTTTTGGTTTTAATTTTAAGCACTTGCCAAAATGCAAGTGTCAGCACAAGTCACATAAAAATCCAGATTTCAGCTTTCACTTGAAAACATAGACGTTTTGGGTTCATATCCCACAAGGCAGCCACTGACAGTTGAGGGCAGCTTCCCACATTTTCTGTGGTTGTCTATAGTAGTCCTGCCTGGTCCCACCTCTGCCTGGGCTTTTTGCCTTTAGTAGTAGCAAATAGTCCTTAGAACTGGCTGGTGTAAAACACTGGTGTGTCAGTTTTCCATGAATCGTTCTTTGAGCAAGTTGATGTTCCAGCTTTGAATGAATTAGGCTTGTTCATTAGTAAATGGGTTTTGTTGAGATGACTGTAGGCAAGTTGCTATTTGTTCAGTTGGTCTTTAAAGGATGTCTGAACATACCCTTTGATTTCCATTTTTGGCCAAGCTTTTCCACAAGGTTGAGTAAGGTCACTTCAATTCCAAAGACATTTGGTTGTTCATGCTAAAGTTGGCAGGGGCTTAAGTGTGGCCTCTTAGAGTCTTCTTTCTCCGAGAAGCCTGGGGAAAAAACAAATCAAGACTGCCCCAAAGCCATCTTTTTCCCATATGTCTTTTCAGTTGGATTGTTAAAGTGGGCCAGGTCCCACTCCTAGGTGGACCTTCCTTCATTTCTTTCTTGTTCACACTCTTTTTGGATTCTCTCCACATTCAGTGTGTCTTGGGCTGTTGCCACAGTTATAAGTGGCCCAAGATAGGCTCTTTCTAGACACTGAGGCAAGTATTTTTGGTGTTGGTCTTACTTGATGTGTTTCTTCTGCCCCCCGAATGTTGACATTAGTTTAAGAGCTGAGAAGTCAGATTTGAATTGTTGCTGTATGCAGAAACTAACACAGCATTGTAAAGCAACTATACTCTGATAAAAAGTAATTAAAAAAAAAAAAAAGATTTGGATTGAGGAAAAAACGGGCAAAGCAGGTCCTGGCCAATTTGGATGATGGCTTCTTAGGTTTTCCTGGCACAGGGAAAGATGACTTTTATGTGACTCAGCCTAATCAAACGCCAAGGCCACACCATAAATAAGGAAGAACAGCAATAGTAGTGATAATGAATCAACAGCAAATAGTCCTTGAGTACTTATAGTATACCAGGTACTGTTCCAAGTATTTGCATTAATTAATTTATTCTACACAATACCCTGCTAGGTATATATATTTTTTCTTTTTTCAGCATCAGTCAGTCAGTTCATTCACTCAGTTGTGTCCGACTCTTTGCGACCCCATGAATCGCAGCACACCAGGCCTCCTTATCCATCACCAACTCCCGGAGTTCACTCAAACTCACATCCATCGAGTCGGTGATGCCATCCAGTCATCTCATATCCTCTGTCGTCCCCTTTTCTTCCTGCCCAGCATCAGAGTCTTTTCCAATAAGTCAACAATTTGCATGAGGTGGCCAAAGCATAGAAAGGTTAAATAACTTGCCCAAGGTCAGCCATCTAGTTCAGGGTGGGAAGAGAATTTGAATATAGGAAGTCTAGCTCCAGAAACCATGTTTGTGATCATTACATCATTATTGTTTCCAAAAAAAAAAAAAACTGGAAGGCAAGAAAGATATCTAGCTTTTAACGCCTTTTATGTATTAACTTATGCAGAACTTCGAACAACACTGTGGAGTAGAAACAATTATTATATATACTTTACAAAAGGAGGAACAAAGAGGAACTATTTAGCTTTGGTGTTTTCTCAGATATTGGTATTTTTCATTTGGGATCATGGAGGAAAAAAAAGACTATAACTCAGCTATTCCTAGAACCTCACCCAGCAATAGCACCCTAACACATTATTAGTGATACCAGTGATAACTGAAGTAACAGAAATACTAATGTATAAAAGATCTCTCCCAACTGCAAATGGACTGGGGAACGATAAATATTAACTGGGTTTCCACCTACTTTTGAAAAGAAATCTCTAGAAGTTTCTCAGATGTTTTGATGGTTGTAATAATTTCTTTCCCTTTTCTGTCACAAATAAACCAGAGCAGGGCTAGCTCTGAGATCAGGCTGGCCAAGCCCCTAAGAGAGATCACAGGACATGGTTCTAGGAAAACAGGATGTGGATGTTCATTCTCCATCTCAAAATTACAAAAAAATGAAAAATCTACAGGATTCTTTCCCAAAACTATGGAACACTATTGTTCATTATCATGCCTCCACAGCATTGACTCTGGAAGCAATGAAACTCCATAGATAATTTTAGAAGGCGACATCAGGTTCCAGATGTATTCATTCAGACATAATATGGTGGCGCTGATTGAGTTTTTATCCTTCTCTAAGCTGTTCTCTGGAACAACCTAATGTCTCAATATAAAAATAAGAGCTATTTTTGAAGGTTTTTGTTCTCATTTTTGTTTTAATCAAGCATCTGCCCTAAGGAGTGAGGCTGCCTTTAGAATATTTCCAGTTTCTCACAGGCAGGCTGCCATGTAAAGCAAACAATCGTTTCCTGGCTCTCAAATGACCTCCTCATTGATAAAGTCTGCTGGATCAGTAATTCAATCCAGAGAACAACAGAGAGCTCTGAGATAGCATCATTCCTACAGGTGCTGTTTATTCTCAAGGAATGACAAATCTACTCCTGCTTTATTTTTCTCCATAATATCTATCATCATCCAACATATTATATATTTCTTATCTATTTGTTTATTGTCTGTCTCTCCCCATTTGAATGTGAGCTTCTTGAGGGTTGAACTGGGTCTATTTTATTCACTGCTGTATTCTTAGTATCTATAACAGTGGCTGGAAGTTAACAAGTATTTGCTACCTGTTTGCTAAACATGTAAATGAATGACCAACTGAATGTGATCAGTTGTTAAATCAATAACTAAAATTCATATCCTAGGATATTGAAATATTTTTGTAAAAATTAAAAATGGATGAATAATAAGAAAAATATTAGAGTAGTTTTTAAAAAAGGATATAAAGATACATTTCTTAGTAAGGATGGAGAGAAGTACATAAGAAGAACAAAGGTAGCTATTCATTGCATTTAAAGAATTATAGTATCAATTATGAAAAGTAATAAAAAATTTCAAGTGCTTTACTTATTAGAAACTTTTCTGTGAACACATACACTATATTGAAGCAGAAAAGACTTATAAAATATGACTTGGAAAATAAACTTGTCTAGGAACTCTTAAGATACATAGCCTTAAAACCAAGTCTCATTTATTCTATTAATACTATCATATTCCTTAAGAATACAAAAGCATGATGCCCTAAAATCTGTTATTTCCATGTGAAATACTAAAAAAGCTTAATTTTAAAATAATAGATAACATTCCTTCATAATATAACAATGATTTAAAAATACATAATATTCCTTTATTATATAACAATTATTAAATGATATATAATGTTCATTTATATATTATTGTGTATTATATTTATATATTATATGTATTATGTATTCCTCTATAACATAACATGAGGACATTTCATATATTCACTGTTCCAATTTTATACCCTTTTCTTAAGAGTCTTATTCATATTCAGTCGCTCAGGGTGGCTCAGATGGTAAATAAGATTCTTACCACATAAAAGTCTTCCTTTCTCTGTATCCTTCCTTTACCAGAATTAGTAGTTTATATTCATGAATACTTATTAACTTATTGATAATAAATTGGGCTCTATGTTTGATTCTACCACAAGATTGTTTGAGTATGAAACAGCCGTTCCTGAGTCAACTTGCATTAACTAGTTCCCTTAACTGTATTCCTAATATGATGGATCTACAGAACAGTAACACAGCTCTCATAATTCATGGCTTTACTTTAAAGACAACAAACATTCAAGTTGTTGTATCTAACACTGATTATAGTAGACACTTACTAGATGTTTATTGGATTTTATATTTCAATTTTCAGAATTTATTTTAAAAGCAATCATTATATTGAAACTTGAGATTTTCAATGTATTATATAACATGGTCTCAAAATCTAATTAAGTCTGGTTTCTTGCCCTAAGAGTCTGGTCATGGATTTTTGCTTGTTATGCCTCTGGCTCCTTATCCTTTAAAGAGTTGATGATGAAAACTTTTGTGTTTCACCAGAGAGAAATTCTAAACCATTCTCTCCCTTGATGTTCTAAATCCACACTAGAGATAAAATTTTCCCATCCTAATGTCTATCCACTTTCTGCCCTAAGAGAGGTTTGGAGATTGTTTCTGAGAAGAGTTTTTTGAGCTCCTGAAATTCTTCTATTCACCTACTCACTAGCTCAAAAAGGCAACATTTTAAACTTTTGCAAAAGTTAAAAGACTCCTGCTCTAAAGAAACTTTTCATTAAGAAGAGCATGAAAAAAAATAGATTTGTTTATTCATATGAAATAAGCCTGAGAAATGTTTACTTTAGAAGGCTTGCTGAAGTTTCCTTCCACAAGTTTTTTTAAGTGATTTTATTTTTATAAAGATATTCATGCCACTTTTGCAGTCTTCTATTGAAGTATAACTGGTTAGATGTGTGTGTCTGTGTGTTTAAAGTTTTACTGCTTTAAAGACTATTGTTTGCCTGTGAGAAAAGTCTTATTATTGCATTTTACCAAATTTCTGAAAGTCTGGAATTCTCACCAACTTAGGCAACTTTAAAAGAAATGAACTCTGCAGCAATTTAAAAATCAGACTGTACCTCTCACCCAGGTATCAGTTTCTAATACCATTCTCCAATAAGAAGAAACCAGGGGTCTTCGGAGACATGGCTGATTCAAGGGCCGGAGAAGTTAAGTATACAAGATGAGTCTAGGACACCATAGTTCCAGAAAATGAAAAAAAGCTCAAAACCAAACAAGCAAATAAATAAACAAAAGCAATGATGGAGGTATATTAAAGAGGCATGGGAGCCAGTGGTCAAAACTGGCACAATTTTAGAAAAAAAATAAGTAAAGTAATATTGGATTATAACCCAAAGTATAAAATAAATATCCACTAGTCCATATGGATATAAACAAATTATTGAATAAATAAACAAATGAGGAGGAAGAGACAAATCTTTGGCATGGAAAAACACCGAATAATTTCCATAGCTACTACAAACTCAAGGAGGTAGATCACAACTTTCTAGTCCTTCAGCTTGAGTTGTGCACAAGAACACCCTTCCAAAGAGTCTCGTATAGAAAGGGGGAATAAAAAAATAATTTGCAGTGGAAAAAACTTGACAAACACTACCCCAGTTAGGTGATTAAGGTTCATATCGACAGTGAGAAGTAATGTGTACAGTCCATACCATTCCCTTGATACGATAAGAGAGGAATGATGCTTTATCTTTGTGGTCTTACTCCCCCAAACCATAACCCCAGACTAATCAGAAAAACACCCAGGCATATCCCAATTGATGGACATCGAAAACATCTGACTGATTCTTCTCAAAACTGCCAAGGTCATCAAAAAGAAAGAAAGTCTGAGAAACAGTCACAGCCAAGAGAAGCCTAAGGAAACAGAACGACTAAATGCAATATATCTTGGATGGGATTTTGGAACAGAAAAAGGACATTAGGTAAAAAAAGTTTAAAAATCTGAATGAAGTATGGACTTTAGCTTTTTGTTTTATTTTGTTTTGTTTTTAAGTCAGAATAAATATATTCTCCAGAGAAAATAAGATGATGACCGTTAAGTATATGTGGCTGTAGCTAGACACATATTAATTATATATCTCATTAAGTATTTTATATGTAGCCCAGGTGGTGCTAGTGGTAAAGAGTATGTCTGCCAGTGCAGGAGATGTAAGAGACACTGGTTCGATCCCTGGATTGGGAAGATCCCCTAGAGGAGGAAATGGCAACCCACTCCAGTACTCTTGCCTGGGAAATCCCATAGACAGAGGAGCCTTGGTGGGCCGCAGTCCATGGGGTCACAAAGAGTCAAGCACGACTGAGCACAAATTTTATACTAAAAATGTTGTATTACAAAACCAATCTGCACTACAATGCAGAAAGTGAAAAATAAGTACTCTCTCCAAGATGGATTCTCTGATAATAATTCAAATGGTATTTAAAATACAAAGGGCTGAGAAACATATCAAGTTCAAGGTTTGAGACCCTCCTCAATACATGTTGGAGAAGGAAATGGCAACCCACTCCAGTATTTTTGCCTGGAGAATCCCATGGATGGAGGAGCTTGGTGGGCTACAGTCCACGGGTCACAAAGAGTAGGACACGACTGAGCGACTTCACTTTCAATACATGCAGCTCCCCAAATTTTTAGTCTTTCTTTTCACTTGTTACCATTTTTCTCTAAACCCAAACTCCTTGGTTGCTTTTATTTACATTCATTGCTTTAGCTATATAGCTTCCCTGCCACTGATTCTCAAATTTACATTTCTCAACTTTTCTTATGTTTCAGATTTCCAGTTACTTCCTACAACAGATGCCCTGCTGAATGCATCAGAACCTATAATCTGCCAAAAAAACCTGTCAGTCCTTCCACTTTTGTTACCATCAAAGGTGTAGCCACCTTCTCTCCCTCAAGCTGGAAAGCATTACGTCATCTTCAACTTGGACTAGTCTCCCATTCCACTTGCCATCGATTTCCAATTCCCATTCAGTCTAATTAGAATTTCTTAAATATTCCCTGACTTTTTCAAATCCTATCACAGACTCTAAGATTTCACATCTCTGCAAAGCCTCCTAATTACTGGCCCTGCTTCTAATTCTTTTCCCTTCACTAATCCATCTTCCTTCCCTAGGGCCATGATTATCCTCTGAAAACAGAGGATCTTATCATCACCAGCACAATACAGATCAAATTCTTTAGCAAGGCAAGGGAGATCCTTCACACCAGCTCCCACCTAGTCCTCTAGACCTTTCCCTCAAAGCAGCACCCCAACCCCCACTTCCTCTTAGCCACATGGACCCTTATTGGTGTCTGAGACTCCATACACTTGTAGACCTGTGTGCCCTTGCCTAGAGTTCATTCTGGTGAATGCTCTTGCCTCCAAAATCTGCTTGAGAAATCATTGTCACATACCTAGTATTCCACTTGTGACATCTTGATCCCCACATTCAGGATGGGTCACTTCCTTTACTATTCTCTCAGAACGTTTTATTTCTTTTATTCATACTACTTCTATTGTATCTTGGTTTAGTCGCTAAATCATGCCCTACTCTTTGTGACCCCATGGACTGTAGCCCACCAGGCTCTTCTGTTCAAGGGATTCTCCAGGCAAGAATACTGGAGTGGGTTGCCATTTCCTCCTCCAGAGGATCTTCCCAATCCAGGAATAGAACCCAAGTCTACTGCATTGCAGGTAGATTGTATCTTACATTACAGTTAAATATGGAGGTCTTTCTACTCAAAAATGGTCTTTGGATCTGTAACATTTTCATATACTGAAAGCCTGTTAGAAATGAAAGATTTTAGTCCTCAATTTGTGTGTGTGTGTGTGTATGTGTATGTGCGTGCTCGCTAAGTCTCTTCAGTCGTGTCCAACTCTTTGCGATCCCATGGACTGTAGCCCACCAGGCTCCACTGTCCATGGGGTTCTCCAGGCTAGAATACTGGAGTGGGTTGCCATGCCCTCCAGGGGAACTTCCCGGCCTAGGGATGGAACCCGTTTCTCCTGAGGCTTTTGCATTGCAGCCGGATTCTTTACAGCTGAGCCACCAGGGAAGCCCCTGGATCTGTAACATTTTCATATACTGAAAGCGTGTTAGAAATGAAAAATTTCAGTCCTCAAGTTAGACCTCACCAAATCAAATTTGTGAATAACAATGTCCCCAGGTGATCATACACACAAATGAGTCTGAGAAACACATATACACCTACACCTCTGCCCTGTAGTTCCTAGAAAGGTCTTACCTTCATAATGCTCTCTCTCCAGCCACACCAATTTTAGAGTTTTACATAAATAACCTTGCATTACATAAACCATGTTTAGTGTCAATATTAAGATATTCTGATGCCTGGCTATGATGTCCTGGTCATAATCCTTGTTATGAGAGTGACACTTTAAACTGGGTTCTTTTATTACTTGAGTACTTGACATGAGTTTCTGATAGACACTCCTTACACCGAATTCCACAGTACGGTGCAGGAGGTTTTAGTGTATCATTACTGAGGTGCCACTTCATTTAACCAAATATTATTCCTTCTTCCTGTTTTATTAGAAGTCATTTTCAATGATTTCTTTCAAATGCAGTGAATAAAACCTAATCATATCTAATTTGACACTGTATAATAACGCACTGGGAACTGTGAGCAATCTGAGAGGGAGGTGGGAGTCACTGATTTAAAATTTTATTCTAAGAATAATTCCACACTAATTCAGCACAGATGAGAACTAAGGCTTGAGAAAATATAGTTCACTAGTATGAGAAACGGAGAAGGCAATGGCACCCCACTCCAGTACTCTTGCCTGGAAAATCCCACAGACGGAGGAGCCTGGTAGGCTGCAGTCCATGGGGTTGCTAAGAGTCGGACACGACTGAGCGACTTCCCTTTCACTTTCCACTTCATGCATTGGAGAAGGAAATGGCAACCCACTCCAGTGTTCTTGCCTGGAGAATCCCAGGGACGGGGGAGCCTGTTGGGCTGCCGTCTCTGGGGTCGCACAGAGTCAGACATGACTGAAGCGACTTAGCAGCAGCAGCAGTATGAGAAAAAGAATCAGTTCTATCAATGGCTTATTACTTAATGACACAAGCATTTTAAGGTTGCACAGCTCTTATTCATAAAGCATTATTTTCAATAATCTTTGAGGATTTACTTAAAACAATCATAATATTTCCATGAGATATTTATGAAGCAAGTCTTATCTTCTATTTTCAAACTAAGCAATAGGTAATCTAATGCGCTTATTCAAGGTCATTCCAAAAAGCAGATGTGAAGAATAAAACTCAGACCTCCTAGAAATAATAATACCAGTACTGGTGGGATATTATGAAAATTTAATGAGTTAATATTGGTAACATGCTTAGAACAGTGCCTAGTACTTGATAAGCTTTACATAAGCATTTGTGGTTAAATGAATAGACAGGTGGGTAGGAGGTAAGATACGGGCAGATAAATTTGAGGTCTCAGTGATAATAAGTCTTGCAGCTTATTATTCAGGGCTTCTGATTAGAGTGATAGAAGAGTCTTTTAGAAAACACATAAAATAATCTCTCTCAACTCTGTCACTCCTTCATGTTTCATTAACAGGCCTTCATACCATAGGAGGAATGTATGTTAACTCACCAGATACCCACTCATTGCTGGTTTTGATCTAAAGCAAGAGAGGACCTCATCAATATGAGGCCTCAGTTAAAATTCATACGCATTATCTAGAACTGGGATCTGCAGCTTTCTCTCATTGGCAGTACAAGTGCATTTGCTAAAATATGAGACATCTTTGAGCCCTGAAACTGCCGATGAAGAAAGGTACTTGTCGTGAGTGAGCAGCAATGAGTCCCATGTGGTAGCTGTAACCTGACAGGTAGGCCACCCTGTGGGGCCCTAAAATGGGTGCTTCAGGTAAGAAGGGCCTCGGTAAGGGTAGACAGGACTATTGGCTAAAACACATTTCATCCACTTCACGATTTTTGTAAAATTGGCCCTGTTCCCAGGAGCCAAAGGGGTATCAGAAGTGTCTCCTGGGGCTAATAATTGTGTCATCTATGAGATGAAGAACATTTAAGCCAATATGAAACTATGCCAAGTACTTTTAAAGTGTATTGTTCCTATGCATCTGAGAAGCATATTTTTTTCCACATATTTTAATAGAATTCTGAAAAATCAGAATTTTCCTCTATAACATTACTTCTCCACCCCTCCAAAGATTCTTCACACATAATTTCCTATTTTTCTAATTATTTATTACTAAAAAATTGTAATCTCATTTCCCTCATTTTGATTATCCTTATTTGAAGCATCTTCTTTTTCTTTGACATTGTTAATTTTAATCTATTACCTTCTGATGCTTTAACTTCTATCATATAGATTCCCAAGAATAATATTACTGGCTTAAAAATTATAAGTATTTTAACTGTTATAGATGTTCCAGATTGCTTTCCAAAAAAAAAGACTACAATATTTCTCATTTCTACACTCAGTGTATGAAAGCTTTCCTTGGAATATCCACCAGCAGTAGGTGATATTACCAAACTTAAAATTTGCCAGTCCTGTGACTGTAAAGTGATATGCTATACTTTAAATGGTCTTTCTGTAACTTTTTGTGAATTTCATATCTTTTCATCTTTATTTTACCATCTGGATGTGAAAATACAAACTGCTTATTCATATCCTTTATATAAAAAAAGATTTGAAAATAAAAAATTAAATTTAAAAAGACGGCATTTAAAAATAGAAATTGTTTTAAATTAATATATAAGTAAAACTTCCTTCCCTATTAAAAAATTTAAATGATGTGACATTTTTAACTTCACCAGATTAAAAAATGTGATAACATCTAATACTAAAGATCCATGGAGAAATAGCACTGTCAATGAAAGTTAAAATATGAGTCATAATTTTGTAGAGGAATGTGGCAGGAGGAAGCACAGTTTTGATATTTTGCCCATGTCGACATCCTAGGAATCAGCAAACTGAAATAGACTGGAATGGGTGAATTTAACTCAGATGACCATTATATCTACTACTGTGGGCAGGAATCCCTCAGAAGAAATGGAGTAGCCATCATGGTCAACAAAAGAGTCCAAAATGCAGTACTTGGATGCAATCTCACAAATGACAGAATGATCTCTGTTCATTTCCAAGGCAAACCATTCAATATCACATCTAATCCAAGTCTATGCCCCAACCAGTAACACTGAAGAAGCTGAAGTTGAATGGTTCTATGAAGACATACAAGACCTTTTAGAACTAACACCCCCCAAAAATGTCCTTTTCATTATAGGGGACTGGAATGCAAAAGTAGGAAGTCAAAAAACACCTGAAGTAACAGGCAAATTTGGCCTTGGAATACGGAATGAAGCAGGGCTAAGACTAATAGAGTTTTGCCAAGAAAATGCACTGGTCATAACAAACACCCTCTTCCAACAACACAAGAGAAGACTCTATACATGGACATCACCAGATGGTCAACACTGAAATCAGATTGATTATATTATTTGCAGCCAAAGATGGAGACGCTCTATACAGTCAGCAAAAACAAGACCAGGAGCTGACTGTGGCTCAGACCATGAACTCCTTATTGCCAAATTCAGACTTAAATTGAAGAAAGTAGGGAAAACCACTAGACTATTCAGATATGACCTAAATCAAGTCCCTTATGATTATACAGTGGAAGTGAGAAATAGAGAAATAGATTTAAGGGCCTACATCTGATAGATAGAGTGCCTGATGAGCTATGGAATGAGGTTCATGACATTGTACAGGAGACAGGGATCAAGACCATCCCCATGGAAAAGAAATGCAAAAAAGCAAAATGGCTGTCTGGGGAGGCCTTACAAATATCTGTGAAAAGAAGAGAAGCGAAAAGCAAAGGAGAAAAGGAAAGATACAACCATGTGAATACAGAGTTCCAAAGAATAGCAAGAAGAGATAAGAAAGCCTTCTTCAGCTATCAATGCAAATAAATAGAGGAAAACAACAGAATGGGAAAGACTAGAGATCTCGTCAAGAAAATCAGAGATATCAAGGGAACATTTCATGCAAAGATGGCCTTGATAAAGGACAGAAATGGTAGGGACCTAACAGAAGCAGAAGATACTAAGAAGAGATGGCGAGAATACACAGAAGAACTGTACAAAAAAAATCTTCACGACCCAGATAATCATGATGATGTAATCACTGACCTAGAGCCAGACATCTTGGAATGTGAAGTCAAGTGGGCCTAGAAAGCATCACTACGAACAAAGCTAGTGGAGGTGATAGAATTCCAGTTGAGCTATTCCAAATCCTAAAAGATGATGCTGTGAAAGTGCTGCACTCAATATGCCAGCAAATTTGGAAAACTCAGCAGTGGCCACAGGACTGGAACAGGTCAGTTTTCATTCCAATCCCAAAGAAAGGCAATGCCAGAGAATGCTCAGACTACTGCACAATTGCACTCATCTCACATGCTAGTAAAGTAATGCTTGAAATTCTCCAAGCCAGGCTTCAGCAGTATGTGAACCGTGAACCTCCTGATGTTCAAGCTGGTTTTAGAAAAGGCAGAGGAACCAGAGATCAAATTGCCAACATCTGCTGGATCATGGAAAAAGCAAGAGAGTTCCAGAAAAACATCTATTTCTGCTTTATTGACTATGCCAAAGCCTTTGACTGTGTGGATGACAATAAACTGTGGACAATTCTGAAAGAGATGGGAATACCAGACCACCTGATCTGCCTCTTGAGAAATTTGTATGCAGGTCAGGAAGCAACAGTTAGAACTGGACATGGAACAACAGACTGGTTCCAAATAGGAAAAGGAGTTCGTCAAGGCTGTATATTGTCACCCTGTTTATTTAACTTATATGCAGAGTACATCATGAGAAACGCTGGGCTGGAAGACACACAAGCTGGAATCAAGATTGCCGGGAGAAATATCAATAACCTCAGATATGCAGATGACACCACCCTTATGGCAGAAAGTGAAGAGGAACTAAAAAGCCTCTTGATGAAGGTGAAAGTGGAGAGTGAAAAAGTCGGCTTAAAGCTCAACATTCAGAAACTAAGATCATGGCATCCGGTCCCATCACTTCATGGGAAACAGATGGGGAAACAGTGGAAACAGTGTCAGACTTTATTTTGGGGGGTTCCAAAATCACTGCAGATGATGACTGCAGCCATGAAATTAAAAGACGCTTACTCCTTGGCAGGAAAGTTATGACCAACCTATATAGCATATTCAAAAGCAGAGTCATTACTTTGCCAACAAAGGTCCGTTTAGTCAAGGCTATGGTTTTTCCTGTGGTCATGTATGGATGTGAGAGTTGGACTGTGAAGAAGGCTAAGCACCGAAGAATTGATGCTTTTGAACTGTGGTGTTGGAGAGTCCCTTGGACTGCAAGGAGATCCAACCAGTCCATTCTAAATGAGATCAGCCCTGGGATTTCTTTGGAAGGAATGATGCTAAAGCTGAAACTCCAGTACTTTGGCCACCTCATGCGAAGAGTTGACTCATTGGAAAAGACTCTGATGCTGGGAGGGATTGGGGGCAAGAGGAGTAGGGGGCAAGAGGAGTAGGGGACGACAGAGGATGAGATGGCTGGATGGCATCACTGACTCGATGGACATGAGTCTGAGTGAACTCCGGGAGTTGGTGATGGACAGGGAGGCCTGGCGTGCTGCAATTCATGGAGTTGCAAAGAGTCAGACACGACTGAGCAACTGATCTGATCTTATCTGATCTGAATACAATAATTCCAAATTATACCCAAATCTCAAAAAAAAAGCAATATAAATAAATATTGTGGTAAAGTTGTATTTTATATTAACAAAGTTAAAAAAATTCTAAATATCTTTCATATACTTTCAAGAAACTAGGATGATATTGTGGTTAAAATCTCACATTTAGAGACAGACAGTCCTTGGGTCAAACCTTAGCTCCATCATTTATGATATGTGCTACTCAATTCTGCAAGTGTGAAACGGAAATAGCTACCTTGTGGACTAGAAGTGAGAAGACAATAAGTTAATGTATATAAGCTGTATAGCACAGTACATTTAATTAGTGATTTACAAAGGCTAACTTAAAAACTAGTGACATGACACTTTGTTACAATTCTTAAAAACTACATTGACATGGAAAGATAATACAGTCTTTATTTTTATCAAAATATTAAAAATGTATCAAGAATTCCCTGGTAGTCCAGTAGTTACAACTCTGTGCTTCTACTGCTGGGAGCCTGGGTTCAATCCCTGGTCAAGGAACTAAGATCCTACAAGCCACATGGTATGGCCAAAAAAAAAAAATTTTTTTTAAGTATCTGTTAAAACATGTGGAGTAAACTTGCAAAAAGAGGCAGGAGACAACTGTGTTATCTCTGCAGTGATTTTTGCTTTTACCTTGGTACTCGCAAATGCTTGATTCAATATTCTATCAAAAACATAAAACATCTTGTTAAATGGGAAAACTATTTTCTAAAAATGTGGTTTGAATATGCATCCAAATAAAGCACTATTATTCTCTATGAAAAACAGACATTGAGTCTTTTCAAACACTGTACATCTTTCAGAGCACTCTATGATGCCAATCAACTGCTATATAGAAATGAAAATAAACGTAAAATTAAGCTAGACCTCAATCATTTTACAATTCCAAATGTCTCTGATATAAAATACTCAATGTGACAAAGTGATAGAATTACGTTCCATAAGACGAGAAACAGTATCAGTTTCAGGGTGCTATAGTCATGCTGTGTACAGTTATGAGTGGGAGATTTCAGACAACACAAAGCAAAGTCTTCCTGATAAAACTTAATATGCTATTTCTTCAAAAATGAACAAATAACGAACATGAATCCTTGAGCAAACAAGCCAATGGAAGGGCAAACACTCATGATTCCTGATACTGGCCCTCTCGGATGAGCCTTCAGATTACCATGGAATGTGCCTGCCATTTTCACATTCCCAGCATTCCGGCCATGATGCTAGCACCAATTTCCAGCAGAAACTTAATCTGTCTTATACTCCAGCTGTGAACTTGGATTTCCATACCACACTTCCATAGAATAATTTTCTGAGGGCATTATTTATAATAGCAAAACATTAGAAAAATCATAAATATCTAACAATATGGGAAAGATTAAGAACAATCAATAAATATTACATACATCCAGTAATATAATGTTAAGTAGCCTCTGAAATAATATATACCAAGTTTCTATGGAGTGTATTTCTGACATAACAGTATGCTAAAAAAAAATCAAACTAGAAATTGTATAAAATGTAGAAAAAACTTGTAAAGAAGTATGTCTTTGTTGGCATTTTAGGTAATCTCTCTCATTCTTTATTATTCTTTTTACATTTTTTTTTGCATTGTTATTTTTTATTTTTATTTATTTTTTTTTAATTTTATTTTATTTAACTTTACAATATTGTATTGGTTTTGCGATATATCAAAATGAATCTGCCACAGGTAGTATATCTAATCCAAAAATCTTCATTTTATGTAAAATGAAAGGAATCTAAGAACTTAATTAAGTAATTTAGTCATGGTTTCACAAAGACATAGAAACCCAAGCCAAAATTCCTCTTTTCCACAGTACTATCTTGCTTATCCTTCAGTTCAGTCACTCAATCATTTCCGACTCTTTGCGACCCCACAGACTGCAGTACACCAGGCTTCCCTGCCCATCACGAACTCCTGGAGCTTGCACAAACTCATGTCCATTGAGTTGGTGATGACATCCAACAATCTCATCCTCTGTTTTCCCCTTCTCCTCCTGCCTTCAATCTTTCCCGGAATCAGGGTTTTTTTTCATATGAGTCAGTTCTTCGTATCAGGTGGCCAAAGTATTAGTTTCAGCTTCAGCATCAGTCCTTCCAATGAATATTTAGGACTGATTTCCTTTAGGATGGACTGGACTGTTGGATCTCCTTGCAGTCCAAGGGACTCTCAGGAGTCTTCTCCAACACCACAGCTCAAAAGCATCAATTCTTCAGCACTCAGCTTTCTTCACAGTCCAACTCTCATATCCATACATGACCACTGGAAAAACCATAACTTTGACTAGATGGACCTTTGTTGGCAAACTAATGTCTCTGCTTTTTAATAAACTGTCTAGATTGGTCATAGCTTTTCTTCCAGGGAGCAAGCATCTTTCAATTTCATGGCTGTAGTCACCATCTGCAGTGATTTTGGAGCCCCTAAAAATAAAGTCCGTCCTTGTTTTCATTGTTTCCCCATCTATTTGCCATGAAGTGATGGGACAGATACCATGATCTTCATTTTTTGAATGCTGAGTTTTAAGCCAGCTTTTTCACTCTCCTTTTTCACTTTCATCAAGAGGCTCTTTAGTTCCTCATCACTTTCTGCCATAAGGGTGCTGTCATCTGCGTATCTGAAGTTATTGATATTTCCCCTGGTAATCTTGATTCCAGCTTGTACTTCATCCAGCCCCTCATTTCTCATGAGGTACTCTGCATATAAGTTAAATAAGCAGGGTTACAATATACAGCTTTAATGTACTCCTTTCCCAATTTGCAACCAGTCTGTTGTTCCATGTCCGGTTCTAACTGTTGCTCCTTGACCTGCATACAGATTTCTCAGGAGGCAGGTAAGGTGGTCTGCTATTCCCATCTCTTTTAAGAATTTTCCAGTTTGTTGTGATCTACACAGTCAAAGGCTTTGGTGTAATCAGTAAAGCAGAAGTAGATATTTTTTTGGAATTCTCTTAATTTTTCTATTATCCAACAGATGTTGGCAATTTGATCTCTGGTTCCTCTGCCTTTTCTAAAACTGGCTTGAACACGTGGAAGTTCTCAGCTCACGTACTGTTGAAGCTTAGCTTGGAGAATTTTGAGCATTACTTTGCTAGCGTGTGAGATGAGTGTAATTGTGCCGTAGTTTGAGCATTCTTCGGCATTGCCCTTCTTTGCAATAGGAATGAAAACTGACCTTTTCTAGTCCTGTGGCCACTACTGAGTTTTCCAAATTTGCTGGCATATTGAGTATAGCACTTTAACAGCAGCATCTTTTAGAACTGAAATAGCTCAGCTGGAATTCCATCACCTCCACTAGCTTCTTTCATAGTTATGCTTCCTAAGGCCCACTTGACTTCACGTTCCAGGACGTCTGGCCCTAGGTGACAGCTAAGTGCTTCTCTTTGGGTGCATATAATTACCATTTAGAATAAATCATCTGTCCATATTTTTACCTTGATTTCACTATCTTCAAGCAAGCCCATCATGTCCAAAGACAGTGTAAATTCAGCTACTTGTTCCTATTCTTTTAAAACGGTGTCACTGGGCTTGACTGCAATTAAGCTTTGCATGTTGACTCACAATTAATGGGCTTAGCATCTATATAAATTTTGGAAGGGCTTCTCACCAAGGTAAAAGATTGATTTGGGGTCCCATGGAGGCAAATGGGAAACAGTTTGGCCATTAAATACTTAAAAGGGCAAATAGGCAGAATATCTTTGTGCTTCTGGAAGAAAGACTGAAAATCTGTAATAAAGAATGACCTAGGACACTAGTTTTCAACAAGTGGTCCTGGACAGTACATTAGCATTACCTGGCGACTTATTATTTCTCAACTCACCTCCACATTCTTACTGAATCAGATCAACTGAGAGTAGGGCCCAGCAATCTGTGATTTACCAAACCTTCCAGACAATTCTGATACACACAAAATTTGAGAATCATAGTTCTAGCAAATCAGCAGATATTATGGTCAAGTTTTGCCAAAAATACATTCCTTAAACATTCAGGCAAAGAGTCTCTTTACCTTCTGGTAAGTATAAAATACAGAGTGAACAATTAGAGAGTCAAGGCAGGCTAAGAGACATCTTTGCCCTCTACGCCCTTTAATCACTTGTTTGGTCACTCTGATAACAAGATGGAATGCTAAGTGGATTTTTTAAATTCCTAAAGTTCCCGGCTCTAAATAGATCATTTTGTTGCACAGATGATGAGATTCACATATGATTTTCATATTTTTCCTTAGTGAAAGAGCTGGAAAGAGTTTTTATTATTATTAAAGGCTATTATTAACTTATTAGCAGAATTCGTCTTTCTTTGGAAACATAGACATCACTGACTTGACCCCTCTGATACAAGGTTACAGGGAACTTTCCCTAGAGGCAGTGGGCCTGTGAGATCTGTTCTTCAGTTGACAGACACAGCCCAAAGCACATTTCATTTAGCTCTATAATAGTTATTTCCTACAAAGCACTCACTATTTTTTCTCTAAACTTCAAAGAAGCAAATGATGCTTGAATGTCTGAAGTATTCAGCTCTGTTATTAATATATTTACAGGTTTATTTTTTCAATGGCTTATTCATTTGATTGTGTACCTACTAGGTATATACAAGACACTGTCCTAGGCACAGTATAAAGAATAAACAGATGAATAAAATACTCCCTGTTCTACAAGAAGTTTATCATATAGAAGGGGAGATGAGATTAACAGACAAAAATTATTAAAAAATAAAACACAAGTATAAACTAGGCATCAGAGGTGTAGGAATAACGAGTGATGAGGCCTTAGTTAACTTGTTTATAATTTTGAGTTTGAGGGGAATTTATGGGTTAATTTTGGCAACCCACTCCAGTGTTCTTGCCTGGAGAATCCCATAGACAGAGGAGCATGGCAGGCCATGGTCCATGGGGTTGCAAAGAGTCTGATACAAAACTGAGCAAATGACACTATGGGTGAGTTTAGATATTCATTTGGATTTCAAGAAATGGTAGAAAGGAGGAAATTCTAGGATACAAGTCTAAATAACACTGCAAAGTAGAAAGCTTTGCAATGGGATCAGGCAGAGGTGAGTAGGTTAATCAAAGTGGTTCTCCATCCCACCCATACATTAATATCACCTTAACGTGAAAGCCGCTCAGTCATGTCTGACTCTTTGCAACCCCATGGTCTATACAGTCTATGGAATTCTCTAGGCCAGAATACTGGAGTGGGTAGACTTTCCCTTCTCCAGGGGATCTTCCCAACCCGGGGATCAAACCCAGGTCTCCCGCATTTCAAGCAGATTCTTTACAAGCTGAGCCATAAGGGAAGCTCAAGAATACTGGAGTGGGTAGCCTATCCCTTCTGCAGGGGATCTTCCCTGGGATACTTTAAAAAAAAACCTGATGCCTGATATCCAGAGAAAACTATAATTCAAAAAAGATACATGCACCCCTGTGTTCACTGCAGTGCTGTTTGCAACAGCCAAGATATGGAAACAACATGAATGTCCATCAGCAGATGAACAGATAAAGAAGTGGTACATATAGACAATGGAACATTACTCTGCCATAAAAAGAATAAAATAATGTCATTTGTAGCAAGATGGATGGACCTAGAGATTAGTATACTAAGTGAAGTAAGTCAGAAAGACAAATATCATATGATATCACTTATATGCATAATGTAAAATATGACACATATGAACTTATCTACAAAGTAGAAATAAACTCACACATAAGACAACAGACTTGAGGTACAGGTTTCGGGGGCAGGGAGGGATGGATTGGGAGTTTGAGATTAGCAGATATAAACTACTATAAAAGGAATAGATAAACAACAAGGTCTTACTATATAGCACAGGGAACTATATTCAATATCCTGTGATAAACTCTAATGGAAAAAGAATAAGAAAGTATGTATACATAACTGAATCACTGCTGTACAGTAGAGATTAACACAACATTGTAAATCAACTGTGCTTCAGTAAAATAAATTTTTAAAAAAGAACTCAGGTAAAATAAGAACTTTAGGCCAATAAAGTTAAGATTTTCTTTTTAAAGTGATGTACAAATCCAACTCTCTGACCCCGCAATTCTGACAAAATTTTCTAAGTGGGGCCTGGGCATTGGCTTCTTTAATTTCTACATTTCCTAGGTAATTCAAGTGTAGGAACAAGCCTGAGAGCCATGCTATCGCAGGGGTATGGAGGTATCCAACTCCATGGCATGGGAAGTGCAGAATGTTGGGCTAAGAAATTTGCATTCTGCTTCAGTTCAGTCGCTCAGTCGTGTCCGACTCTTTGCGACTCCATGAATTGCAGCATACCAGGCCTCCCTGTCCATCACCAACTCTCGGAGTTTACTCAAACTCATGTCCATCAAGTTGGTGATGACATCCAGCCATCTCATCCTCTGTCGTCTCCTTCTCCTCCTGCCCCCAATCCCTCCCAGCATCAGAGTCTTTTTCAATGAGTCAACTCTTTGAATGAGGTGGCCAAAGTATTGGAGTTTCAGCTTCAGCATCAGTCCCTCCAATGAACACCCAGGACTGATCTCCTTTAGAATGGACTGGTTGGATCTCCTTGCAGTCCAAGGGACTCTCAAGAGTCTTCTCCAACACCACAGTTCAAAAGCATCAATTCTTCAGCACTCAGCTTTCTTCACAGTCCAACTCTCACATCCATACATGACTACTGGAAAAACCATAGCCCTGACTAGACAGACCTTTGTTGGCAAAGTAATGTCTCTGCTCTTTAATATGCTATCTAGGTTGGTCATAACTTTCCTTCCAAGGAGTAAGCGTCTTTTAATTTCATGGCTGCAATCACCATCTGCAGTGATTTTGGAGCCCCCCAAAATAAAGTCTGACACTGTCCCCACTGTTTCCCCATCTATTTGCCATGAAGTGATGGGACCAGAAGCCATGATCTTCGTTTTCTGAATGTTGAGCTTTAAGCCAACCTTGTCACTCTCTTCTTTCACTTTCATCAAGAGGCTCTTTAGTTCCTCTTCACTTTCTGCCATAAGGGTGGTGTCATCTGCATATCTGAGGTTATTGATATTTCTCCCAGAAATCTTGATTCCAGCCTGTGCTTCTTCCAGCCCAGCGTTTCTCATGATGTACTCTGCATGTAAGTTAAATAAGCAGGGTGACAATATACAGCCTTGACGTACTCCTTTTCCTATTTGGAACCGGTCTCTTGTTCTATGTCCAGTTCTAACTGTTGCTTCCTGACCTGCATTCTGCTTACTGCTGCTGCTGCTAAGTCACTTCAATCGTGTCCGACTCTGTGCGATCCCATAGATGGCAGCCCACCAGGCTCCCCTGTCCCTGGGATTCTCCAGGCAAGAACACTGGAGTGGGTTGCCATTTCCTTCTCCAATGCATAAAAGTGAAAAGTGAAAGTGAAGTCGCTAAGTCATGTCGGACTCTTAGCGACCCCATAGACGGCAGCCTACCAGGCTCCTCTGCCCATGGGGTTTTCCAGGCAAGAGTACTGGAATGGATTGCAGACATAAAAATCATTGAACACTTCTCCAGAGGGAACTGACGGGAGCAGAGCTGTGCTTACGGAATATTAAACTGGCACTTGTGGGACTTCCCTGGTGGTATAGTGGTTAAGATTCTGCCTTCCAATGCAGCGGGTGTGGGTTCGAAATCTGGTCAGGGAACTAAGATCCCACATACTGCAGGGTGAGTCCAAAAATGAAAATAAATAAATAAATAAACCTTGTAAAAAAAAAACTGGGAATATTGGAGATCAAAATGAAATATTTAAAAAATAAAAATAAAATTAACTGGCATCTGTGGTGAAGATGTATAATATAAGGAAGAGACCAGCATCTGGGAGAGTAATTGTTACTGTGATGGCACAAGGGAGGCACAGGAACTGTAAGGAGTGTGGAGTCATGGCTGAGAAGGCATATCACAGGGTGTGGTGTCTGTTGTGTGTTATGGTGAAGGAGAGAGAGGATCTGATGATAAGCTTTAGAGTCTACAAGGCTGAGGGCTCACAGTCAGCATTACTAGTTAAGAAAAACATTCCCAGAGAATGGAAGCATCATGCATTATCCACCATTTATACATATCGAGGTCCAGGGACATACAAATGAAAACATCTATCAGGTACTAGGAAAAGCAATGCTTTCTCAAGACTCTGCCTATAGGTGACAGATTAGGATTCAACATTATTTTTAGGTTATCCCCAGAGAAACTTTCTTGAGATATAAGTGACATCTAACATCATGTTAATTCAGTGTGTACAACATGATATTCTCTCTCTCTCTCTCCATACATATATCTACTAAGCACATATATATGCTATGTGCTTAGTCACTTCAGTCATGTCCAACTTTTTGTAATCCATGGATGGCAGCACGCCAAGCTCCTCTGTCCATAGGATTCTCCAGGCAAGAATACTGGAGTGGGTTGTCATGCCCTCCTCCAGGGGATTTTCTGACCCAAGGAATCCTCCTGCATTGCAGGCAGATTCTTTATCACTGAGCCACTGGGGAAGCGTGTGTGTGTGGGGTTGTGTGTGTGTATGAACTGTGAACTTCCAGATGTCCAAGCTGGATTTAGAAAAAGCAGAGGAACCAGAGATCAAACTGCCAACATCCGTTAGATCATAGAAAAAGCAAGAGAATTCCAGAAAAACATCTACTTCTGCTTTATTGATTATGCCAAAGCCTTTGTCTGCGTGGATCACAATACACTGGGGAAAATTCTGAAAGAGATGGGAATATGAGACCACCTTACTTTCCTCCTGAGAAATCTATATGCAGGTCAAGAAGCAACAGTTAGAACCGGACACGAAACAATAGACTGGTTCCGAATTGCGAAAGAAGTACGTTAAAGCTGTATACTGTCACCCTGCTTATATAACTTATATGCAGAGTATATCCCATGAAATGCACGGTTGGATGAAGCACAAACTGGAATCAAGATTGCTGAGAGAAATAACCTCAGATATGCAGATGACACCACTCTTATGGCAGAAAGTGAAGAGGAACTAAAAGCCTCTTAATGAAAGTGAAAGAGGAGAGTGAAAAATCTGGCTTAAAACTCAACATTCAAAATTACTGCAGATGGTGATTGCAGCCATAAAATTAAAAGATGCTTGCTCCTTGGAAAAAAAACTATAACCAATCTAGACAGCTTATTAAAAAGCAGATACATCACTTTGCCAACAAAGGTTCATGTAGTCAAAGTTATGGTTTTTCCAGTAGTCATGTATGGATGTGAGAGTTGGACTATAAAAAAGCTGAGCGCCAAAGAATTTATGCTTTTGAACTGTGGTGTTGGAGAAGACTCTTGAGAATTCCTTGGACTGCAAGGAGATCCAACCAGTCCATCATAAAGGAAATCAGTCCTAAATATTCATTGTAAGGACTGATGCTGAAGCTGAAACTCTAATACTTTGGCCACCTGATGAGAAGAACTGACTCATTGGAAAAGACCCTGATGCTGGGAAAGATTGAATTCAGGAGAAGGGGAGACAGAGGATGAGATGGTTGGATGGCATCACCGACCTGAAGGACATAAATCTGAGCAAGCTCTAGGAGTTTGTGATGGACAGGGAAGCCTGGAGTGCTGCAGTCCATGGGGTCACAAAGAGTTGGATACAACTGAGTGACTGAACTTCCTGATATATAGTAGAAGTTGCTCAATTGTGTCCAACTCTTTGAAACCCCATGGACTGTACAGTCCATTGAATTTTCCAGGCCAGAATACTGGAGTGGGTAGCCATTCCCTTCTCCAGGGGATCTTCCCAACCCAAAGATCAAGCCCAGGTCTCCCACAATGTAGAAGGATTCTTTACCAGCTGAGCTACCAGGAAGCCATATATATGTATTTATAGTATGTGTGCGTGCACACATCTGTGCATATTAAATAATAATAACCACAATAAATCTAGTTGAGATCTGTAACCACACACAGAATTATACCTTTTTTTTTTTTTTTTTTTTGGTAATGAGAACCTTTACAATATACTGTCTTAACAACTTTCAAATATACAATATAGTATTATTAACTATAGTCACCATGGCTTAGATGGTAAAGAATCTGCCTGCAATGCAGGAGCCCTGGGTTCGAACCCTGGGTCAGGAATATCCTCTGAAGAAGTAATGGCAACCTACTCAGCATTCTTGCTTGGAGAATTCTATGGACAGAAGAGCCTGGTGGACTACAGTCTATGGGGTCGAAAAGAGTTCGACACCACTGAGTGACTAACATTACTACTACACTAACTACAGTTACCATGTTATATAATACATCTCCAGAATTTATTTATGACTGGAAGTTTGTCCCCTTTGAACACCAACTCCAGCCTCCAGCAGCTGCTAATTTGTTTTCCAGAAGCAATTTTTCAATCCATAGAGTAGAAACGTTTCTTTGAGGGAGTATCAAGTCACGTGGAAAATAAGATGACTAGGGATAAACATATTGGAGAAAACTCTCATCTGGAAGAAGAACATAAAGAAGGATGGGACAGGAAGGTGGGAGAAGCAGGCAAGGCACAATTAAGGAAATTAAGAGATGGGAATACCAGACCACCTGACCTGCCTCTTGAGAAACCTGTATACAGGTCAGGAAGCAACAGTTAGAACTGGGCATGAAAAAACAGACTGGTTCCAAATAGGAAAAGGAGTACGTCAAGGCTGTATATTGTCACCCTGCTTATTTAACTTATAAGCAGAGTACATCATGAGAAATGCTGGGCTGGAGGAAGCAGAAGCTGGAATCAAGATTTCTGGGAGAAATATCAATAACCTCAGATATGCAGATGACACCACCCTTATGGCAGAAAGTGAGGAGGAACAAAAGAGCTTCTTGATAAAAGTGAAAGAGGAGAGTGAAAAAGTTGGCTTAAAGCGCAACATTCAGAAAACTAAGATCATGGCATCTAGTCCCATCACTTCATGGCAAATAGATGGGGAAACAGTGGCTGACTTTATTTTTCTGGGCTCCAAAATCACTGCAGATGGTGATTGCAGCCATGAAATTAAAAGATGCTTACTCCTTGGAAGGAAAGTTATGACCAATCTAGACAGCATATTAAAAAGCAGAGACATTACTTTGCCAACAAATGTCCATTTAGTTAAGGCTATGGTTTTTCCAGTAGTCATGTATGGATGTGAGAGTTGGACTATAAAGAAAGCTGAGCACTGAAGAATGATGCTTTTGAACTGTGGTGTTGGAGAAGACTCTTGAGAGTCCCTTGGACTGCAAGGAGATACAACCAGTCCATCCTAAAGGAGATCAGTCCTGGGTGTTCATTGGAGGGACTGATGTTGAAGCTGAAACTCCAATACTTTGGCCACCTGATGCAGAGAGCTGACTCATTTGAAAAGACCCTGATGCTGGGAAAGATTGAGGGCAGGAGGAGAAGGGGACGACAGAGGATGAGATGGCTGGATGGCATCACTGACACAATGGACATGGGTTTGGGTGGACTCCGGGAGTTGGTGATGGACAGGGAGGCCTGGCGTGCTGTGGTTCGTGGGGTCGCAAAGAGTCGGACATGACTGAGCGACTGAACTGAACTGAACTGAACTGAAGAGAGAAAAGAGTTTGTAAGAAAATGGTGGACCCTAATGCACCCATTCAGTACTAGGACAAGTGTTTATTCCACTGGTTCATACTTTTCACCAAGTTTGGGAAACTCTGCTAGAGCAAGATCAAGGACATTAAGAAATTATCTCAGTGAATTTACATTAAAGTTTAGTTTATATTCTACTCATGCTCAAATCTGCTCTTCTACCAAAAATATTGCAATCATAAATATAGTGGCTGGATTTGTAACAAAATGGAGTTTCTTGGCAAATTCTGAAAGGATAATTGGGGAAGGTAGAGTGTGGTGTGGTGCAAGTCTGATTACTGAGGATTAAATAGAGAGAGATTACCAAGAGGGGGAAAAAAATCTCCTTTCCCTTGAGTCTTTGTTTCCCAAACTGGTTTTGACTTCTGCAAAGAGAATCTGTTAACAGGAAGTAACTTTAGCTAAAAATAAGATAGAAACCATACAGGATATCCAGAGGGAAACAGTAATTAAAGAGGAAGTGACTTGGGATGTTTCAACAATATTTATAACAATGAGAGTAGAAAGTAAAAGTGATATAAGGTCCTCTGTTTATTTTTTGAGTTGGTTTCTTCAATGTTGAGTTTCATGAGTTATGTGTATATTTTGCATATTAATCCTTTATCAGATAAAATTTTTCCAAATTTCAAAAAAAAAAAAAAAATTGAGAGGCAGCCCTGAAAATCTGGTTCGATGCTCCCAAACTCCTACCAGTTTGAGGACAAGGTCTAAAATATTTCAAGCAGCTAAATCTGCTAATGCACTAGCATAGAAACACACTATGTCTGAAGTCTCCAAATTCCACACACTCTGTCTCTTGAAAGGTCCCATATGAAGGAGTTTGTTTTCCTTCCTGGAGTCTTTCTCCATCTAAATATGATACGAATATTTGTTTTTACAAATTCAACCTGTCACTTAAAGCACAGTTTAGTCTGTGGCAAAATCAAACAAAAAAGTCTAAATTTTCAAACAAACAAAAAATCCCCCAGTATTTTCAACTCTAAAGAAATATGAAGAGAACAAGGACCTGTAACAAATTACCTGATAAAAGTTCCATGCTGCATCTTTTTAAAAAAGTAGAAGCAGAAGAAAGTGCATTTAAAGTAACAGTACAAAGGATCTTCAAAGCGGCATTAAACATTTCCCAGCTATGGAAAACTCAAATACCCAATCTGGTTTCTATGAAACTTAAAAAGATCAAACAATTAGAAAGAAAGTAGGCTTGAAGGAGAAATGCTAGGGATTTCAGTAAACATCTGGTTACCATTTCAATTGAAAGAACTAACCCACTTAAGGAAGTAGTTTAGTTTCTTTGGAGTAAAAATGAGACAGTGGCTTTTTGTTCCCTTTGCACAGTGGAGGGTAAAGGAAACATCAGAGTGGGGAGATCACTCATAACTCAGCTTCTATAAATAAGAAAGGTTTTTTTTTTTTTTTTCCAAAACTAAAGTAAATTGAACTCGGATCCCTGTAGTATAAACAATTCAACCAAAGTTAAGGTTAAATAAACATTCCTTGAGCGCTCCCCTGCCAATTAAGGAACACATTCTGTTTGGGAGTAAATACATCAGTAATTCTATGAGCGATGAGGAAAATAACAATAAACCCGAACACACAATTACTATGTGTCATGATACAATAAAATAGAACAGTGCAGCCCTATGCCATTTCTTTGATTCAGTTTCTTTTCTTTACTAGTTTGATTAACTCAGGGCACAGAAGCGCTTCTGATACCGTCCAAAACCTATTACTTGCCTAATAAAAAACGTATGTCAAGTGCATTCCAGGCAAAATACCGACAAAGCGAAACACTGTGCCTTTCAAATGTGACCTTTCCTCTTCTGTCTTCCTGCTGAACAGTCCTAGTGCATATTAAACTCAGGAAGGCAGCAGGGGTGCTGGTATGGGGCTGGAGGGGAAAAGGAATGAGTTCATTAGGCTCTCAAATTGTAAAGCAGAAGAAGCATCTGCTGTCAACCTGCACCCCCAGCCTAAAGGGACCACTTCCAGTTCGGCCTTCGGGTCCACGTTTCTTCGCTCCATCTTAGCTTCCTGTTCCTCTCTTCTGCCAGAGGACAGGAGACTAAAGGCAAAGACTAAAGAAAAGGAATTCTAGAATAATAGAGGTTTAAAATCTTGTCTTGACTTGTGGACACAGTGGGAAGGAGAGGGTCGAAGAGAATAGCATTCCAGGGAATGATTGAATAGGGATAATCTAGAATAGGGAAGAATCAAGACAGTAGCATTGAAATATATACACTACTGCAGTGTGTAGATAGATGGCTAGTGGGAAGCTGCTGTATAGCACAGGAGCTCAGCTTGGTGCTCCGTGATGACCTAGAGGGGTGGGATGGGGGGTGGTGGGAGGGAGGCTCAACAGGGAGAGGATATAAGTATACATATTACCTGATTCATGTTGTACAGCAGAAACTAACACAACATTGTAAACCAATTATACTCCAATTAAAAAAAATATTGTCCTGCTTCCTCTGATTTTGTGTGTATGAGTGTTAGAGCGCATCCCCAAACTGCAGATTTGAAAAAGGCTTTGATGCTGATTCTATGTATTCTCCTGAGTGATAAAGCAAGCCCTCTGCAGCATTCCTGCTTTGCTCTTATTCCATCAAAACTTCCTACTCTTTGAGCTGGGCTATTCCATTGCTGGGTAAGTCTGATTGATACAATGTTCATCCTTCAACAGGTCCTGGGCCTTCTAGGGTTACTACAAATAAATCCTGTACTCAAGCGACCTTTAAACAGTGGGGATACAAAAATATTGGCCCAACTACTTGCAGGCCTCCCAGAAATGGTCTTTTCAATTGGAACAATCTATTTTCTTGTTCCTGCTACAGTTCTTGGTTTGTACTGCAACTGTAGAAATATGCCTCCTCGAGTATACATAAATAATTCCAAGCCAAAGATAAAATATACTCTGCATCAGAGTCTCCCGAACTACATATTACTTAGACTCTACCCTGGGTGCAAGCTTAAAACTTTTGGAAAATATTTATTCTCTCTTAGGCCACTATTCATTCTATGAACTAAAACAATGATTTACTAAATAGTACCTGGATGCTAGGAAAGAGAATTTGATGGTGACTTTCTTTTCCTTTAGAGACGTACATGCTGTAAAAATCTTGGGTCATATGACGCTTTTCAAAGCAAGGGACTAGAAGTGAATGTTTCACACAATGCTAAGAACTCACCGACAGGACCTAAATGACATGATAGGGGTTTTCACCTTTAATGCTCTCTACAGTCATGAGCAGCAAAAGATATAAGCTTACTTTTCCGTGTCCTTTACTGGAGAGCAGCTTTAGGTAACTCTGTGTGTTCCTCTGTTTTATGGAATATTAAACCTTCAATGAATCAGTTATCATCTATAAGCAGATAGCCCGCACATCTACATCTCCCACCTGACCTCCAGTCTCTGCTAAGTACATTTATGTGAAAATCTCAAGGCACCTGAGCCTGCACATGTTTAGAACTAAACACATCTGCCCTTCCTGCAAAAACAACAGGTTGAGGAACACCGCTAAATATGTCAGAGGAGTCTTGAAATCCAAGGAAGGGGAAAACTGAAAAACAGACACAGGCATTAAAAACCTCAACAGTCTAGAATTGTTTGATGTATAAAGTATTAGCTTTATCTCCTACCACAGTTGTGGTTGCATTATTTTTGTTATATGAGCAGATTTGAACATGAGTAGAATATCAATGTTCCTTTAAATTTACATAAAAATGAAAGGCTGAAGAATTAAGTTTTAATGTGAAAGTCTAAGGTAGTTCACTATTTAAGGGGCTCAACTGTACTATTTCATCTTTATTTATTTATGTATTCTAATAAATATTTATCATGTGCCCCTATGTGGAGGGCATAGTTCTATGTGATGAGCTGAGCAGACAGGGTTCCTAATCTCAAGGAGTTGACAAATTTTTTTAGAAGTGAAGTTGTTTTTCCTAATGAAATGATCCAGGAAACCGTGTGTCAGAATTTCAGGAGGGTTAACAACCCAGATCGTTCATGAAAAAATATTAAGTTGGGAAGGAGACTTGAATAGGACTTAATAGGGAGATTTTAATGCAAAATTTCCAGTAGCAGCAAGCACCCTTCTGCTACTGGTAAGTTGTGTCCAACTCTTTGCAACCCTATGGACTGTAGCCCACGAGGTTCCTCTGTCCATGGGATTTCCCAGTCAAGAATACTGGAGTGGGTTGCCATTTCCTTCTCCAGGGCATCTTCCTGACCAGGGACCAAACCCATGTCTCCTGCATTGCAGGCAGATTCTTTATCACTGAGCCATCAGGGAAGCCCCCCTTTAACGTACCTCTCCACAAAGGAATCTTCATGATCTCCTTTCTGTATCTAGTTCCTGGCAGCAGTAGCAATATTATCTCCCATTTTTGGAGTGCCTACCACATGCCATTCTCAGAACAGTCTCAAAACAATCAATTTCAGAAGAGAAAAACGAGGGCTTTGAGAGGCCAACTTGTCCAGGGTAGTGTAACCATTAAGATAACCCTAGGGACTCCACCCCAGGTTCAGTCTTACTCCACAGCTTATTCTCTTTAATTACCACAGTCCACTACCCTCCCCAAGAAAGCAATTATTGTGGTTAGGCTCTTCTTACTTGATTGAAATCTCAACTTCCTTATGGCTTCTTTTTGAATACAAATAAACTAAAGAAAAATCTGAAATACATTTTCCATTACAAAAGTTAAGATTGATCTGCAGTACTTGTTTTTTTCCACACAACCGGCAGAAACAGCTTTTGGCAAGTAGCCATTATAAATAAACCTTCAAAATGAGACTAAATTTCAAATGCTACATGGATGTGTTGGACATTTTTAAGAGTACAGGTGAATGTAAATAAATTTATGGGAGGGAAGAAACTATGAAATTATAAACAGGGAAGGAAATGGGCTTTCCCTTTTTTAAATACATTTTCCACAACATTAAGCAGTAGTAACATCTTGCTCTGCTAACTGTATCTTTAATAGTACATCCCAAGAACATAGCTGGGAAAATTACAGTGTCCTTCTTAGTGGGGGGAAAGCTGTAGCAATATTATTTAAAATATCATCTCTATAACACAATATAGCAAACGTATCAACACAAATATCGATAAATACTATTTATCACAGTATTAATCCTGTCTCTTCTTAGAGATGTTTTCATTATGTCATGCTGTCATGTCACACTCAGCTCACATCCACTTCGTCTGCAATACAAATGTTGCTCTAGCCCTTGACCGTACATAACATCATCAACTTAATAATCCTTTTGAAAAAGTTGTTTTAAATGTACTATCTGGACATGTCAGAGATCAAGGGGAGGCACTACAGTGTCCCCTTCTTCCCGAGAGCAAAACCTCTCTCTCTACTCTTCCCCTGTTGCCAAGCTGAGTACTTGGCAGCTCAAGCCAAAATTAGGCTCAAATTATGGTAGCTAAGAGGAATATCCAGTTTTAGTCCTACTTTTATACTTCCATCTGAGTAATCTTATTATTATATGTTTGACTATAAACCATCAAATCCTTTTTCAATGAGGTTTGAGTTAAGTTAAAAACCTAATCTATCTCAGTCCTTGAGTTTAACCACCATCATGAGATCAAATGACATAGAATTAGTCTAGATCCACAGGTCAGCAAACATTTTCTGTAAAGGACTCAATAACAAATATTTTAGGCCTTAAGAGCCATATAGTCTTTGTTGCAACTACTTAGCTCTGCTGTTATAGTACAAAAATGGTCAAAGACAGTACAAAAACAAATGAGTGGCTGTGTTCCAATCAAACTTTGTTTATAGGCACTGGGCCAGATTTGGCCAGTGGGCCATAGTTTGTCAACTGCTGGCAAGAAAATTTATATAGTCTTTCACTTTTTATAGTTCTTCAAAGACTATTCTGTATAAAAGCTCCAAGTTACAAAAATAAGAGCAATCTGAAATCATAAGACAGTCAGTCTCCAATCCTGTAGCTTGGATAGCAGTTGGCATTTGTTTTTCACATGGACTATACAACACAACTCCAGTACTTTGGCCACCTCATGCGAAGAGTTGACTCATTGGAAAAGACTCTGATGCTGGGAGGGATTGGGGGCAGGAGGAGAAGGGGACGACAGAGGATGAGATGGCTGGATGGCGTCACTGACTCGATGGACGTGAGTCTGAGTGAACTCCGGGAGTTGGTGAGGGACAGGGAGGCCTGGCGTGCTGTGATTCATGGGGTCACAAAGAGTCGGGCACGACTGAGCGAGTGATCTGATCTGATCTGATCTGATCTGATACAACACAATTCAAAAGTGCAGGGTATACTCAAGAGTGGGCAGAAAATTGCTAAATATGCTCTAGCCTTCAAATATACATAAATAATTCTGATCCAGTGATGAAGTACCTTGAATCAGAGTCTCCTAGAAAACACCTTTCTTGGATGTCACCATGGGAACAGGTTAAGAGCTTTTGGGGGAATACCTGCTCTCTTTTAGGCCACTATTCTTTTCCATGTACCAGAGCACTGACTTACTATATAGTATCTAGATATTAGGAAAAGGAATAATTGGTTGGTCCTTCAATCTTTTCCTTTAGAGACATATATTCAGAGACTTCTATGGTCTTACAAATGCAGAAACAGAAGATATGTTTTTCCAAAGTAGGAGGCTAAAGGATGATAAATGTGTATGTTTCATAGTCTGCTGTTTTGTAGGCATAAATCTGTAAAGACAATTGTCCTCTTACTGTCCTCAAAATCAGCTTAAAGTTGAAATACTTATAAACAACCATACCAATAAATCTTCACTATTAATAGTTTAATGGCATATAGCAAGCACACTTTTGTATCATTTTATTACAAAATGAACTCTAAAGATTGCTATTTTTTGAACCAGTAGTATATCCCTTAGGACAGTGTTCCTCAAACCAGGCTACACATCAGAATTACCTGTGTCTGTTTTTAACATACAAATTTCTGGGCCCCACTCCCAGACTACTGAATGAGAAATATTGGCTGGGCTTTACTTTGTTTCCTCCCAGAACTCTGATGGGTGTGGACAAAGTGATTAAATTCTCACCACATATTCTCGTGAAGTAAATATCATTACTGCCTTTAGTTTAATATATAAACTATGATAAGACTCAGAGAACAAGGCCAAATATATACAGATCTATTGTTGTTCTGGTTAGAATCACCAATATCTATTATATCACAGAACAGAATTAACCAGGGGAAAACATAATACCTATATTTGAATTTTCAACCTAAGACTGCTTACTTTTCCCTCCAATTAATGTTTACTAAATTAGTAATTAAATATAAGATGAAGCCCAAATATTACTCTTTAAGAACATATTATTCTTAATAGTAGAATGTTGCCTGCCTGGACTAGCACTCTTTTAAATTTTTTCCTAATTTTTATCCATTTCTAGCCTTAAAAGTTTTTTTTTTTTTTAAAGGGACCCTGAAAAAGGCCACCTGTGCTTCAAAGGATGGCACAAAAAAAGAGATAAGCAGAAATGATGGGGGAAAAGTCAAAACAGGACTAGAGAGCAGGTAGAATAAATGGATAGAACAGGGAAAATGTGTTTTATATTTATTTTCTTAAGACCAAAAATGTGTTTTATAAATGTGTCAACTCTGCACCTTGGTACTTAATAGCATTTGTAGAAGTGCTTCTTTTGTTTTTAAGGTAATCTTTTCAAATCTCAGGTTAGCAAACAGCAAATGATGAAAAGAAAGATAAGGAGAGTAGGTCTTCAGATCATTCTCAATTGCTTTCACTTCCACCAAGCTGCTTAGCATGGGGAGATGAAGTTTAAAGGGGACAATTTAGGGTCCCACTCTCTGCCGCTGTACATGTAGTAAGACAAGCATAAGTTGAATACGTGAAACTAGAGCAAAATAAATTTTACACGAATTAAATCTCAAGAAAATATTCTTGACAGTAAGTGCTTCAATTCAAACAGTCTATAGATTAAATGTGTGGCCATGGAAAACAAGCTGCAATTTAAAAAGTGGCTTTTTTTCTATACGTTAGATAATCAGAAACATATTAGATGATGGTCACGGAGATTTTTTATCTCAGGTATTCGATGCACAGGCTCTCACAATGAAAACTACAAAATCAAATGGAGAACCAACAATATCCCTTACTTGTGAAATTGCTACCCTTTCTTGAGGCCTATCCAGGAATAATATCTTACCATATAAAGCAAAAGAATAGCAAGAAAGAAGCAGTGAATGTTTTCAAAACTGAGGAAATGTAGGGAAAGCGAGCCAAATCAGTATTTACACTGACAAATTCCGGTGACACCATCTAGTTATCTTGTGCTACTGTGCCCAGCAGCTCCTCTGGCTGCCAGATTCTATTGCCTTCAGGCTTTCTTTGCACTTTCTTGGTATTTGGAAGCTGCAAAGTAATTCTCCTTTTTCTTATAAAACTGACCCAAAGGACATCAAGGGAGAGAAGAGACATATTCCTTTTTTTGCAGGTGGATAAAATGGAAATTGAAGTTGAAAGCACAGATAACCCGTGTTGTGCCCATATACAATGAGTAGCAGCACTGAGGGGGCAGAAAACACGTGAATTTCAGTGTTGTGTTATCAGGGTCAAGGCTTTGCAAGAGCCCAGGACCACAGCTCACGTGGCACAAGGGTGGTGCTAATACAATCACCTTGTTCAGCGGTGAAGAAGACAAAGTGCTTTATATCTTTCCTTAAGTTTGGCAGCTATTCTGGTCAGTGGTGTTCTGACAATATCATTTATGGATGTTTTAGAACTTTCAGTTCAGTTCAGTTCAGTCAGGCTCTTTGCGACCCCATGGACTGCAGCATGTCAGGCTTCCTTGTCCATCACCAATTCCCGGAGCTTGCTCAAACTCATCTCCATCAAGTTGGTGATGCCATCCAACCATCTCATCTTCTGTCGTCCCCTTCTCCTCCTGCCTTCAATCTTGCCCAGCAGCAGGGTCTTTTCCAATGAGTCAGTTTTTTGCATCATGTGCCAAAGTACTTTAGACTCCAGATGGGTCCTTCTTAGAACCAACTTCAGTGAGGTTTGTAAACTTTGTCTCCAGCTGCTTCCATATTCCATATCTTTCACCTCCCTTTTGCTTTTCTTATTTGCTTCCAAAAGCTCTAGATTAACATACTTCTCCTGGGGGCAGAGGCCGGCAAATGGCATTCCTGAAGACTCGTCCTAATGGACTGTATTCTGCACATTTTTAAGTCCTTTCTTTTCATCAAAGTAGATCTTTTGACGCTTTTTCCCCTGGGAGCTTTGTTAGTGAACTAGCTTATAACTTTATCACCAACATTGTAAAAAAAAAAAGGTGGTAAAGGGTGATCATGCTAAGTGTTCCCAGCCTCTTTCATGACCAACGTAAACTAGCATTTTAAAAAGCAAAAGTGAAAGTCGCTCAGTCTCAGTCGTGTCCAACTCTTTGTGACCCCATGGACTATATAGCCCATGGAATTCTCTAGGCCAAAATACTGGAGTAGGTAGCCTTTCCCTTCTCCAGGGGATCTTCCCAAAGCAGGGATCAAACCCAGGTCTCCCACACTGCAGGCAGATTCTTTACCAACCACAAGGGAAGCCCTTAAAGAGCAAGGGGGGGCCTAATTAAAAAGCATGTGCTATGAGGATGTCAGGATGGCTGACACTGAAATGACAAATGAAAATTACTGTGGCACTGGGATCTATTTTCTCCCAGAAGCAAACACCATGGAGATCAGCAGTTGATTCAAATTACTTTTCCTCTCCTCCCTTTTGATAAATAGGAAAACAAATACACACTGTGCCATCCTAAAGAGAAAACTCTTATTGGCCCACAGAGAATGAGTGCTCCACGTTCTGGTAGCTGTAAAATGATCGATTAATGCAAGAAAAGACCCTGATGCTGGGAAAGACTGAAGGTAGGAAGGCAAGGGGATGACAGAGGATGAGTTGGTTGGATGGCATCACTGACTCAATGGACATGAGTTTGAGCAAGCTCTGGGAGATAGTGAACAACAGGGAAGCCTGGCGTGCTGCAGTCCACAGGGTCACAGAGTCAGATATAACTTAGTGACTGAACAACAAAGGGGTCAAAGAGGGAGTGAGCAACATGGAGATGAAGAGGATGAGCACAGAAGTGAGATCTGGAATCTGGGGGGTTCAAATCCTGCCCCTCCATCTCCACAGTTTAAGATACAAGGTGCATCCCTGAACTATTCTAAGCCTTGTGTTCCTCTTCTGCAAGTGGAGGAGGGATGAATATTTCTTTCTTAAATTTATTGGAGTATAGTTGCTTTATAATGTTGTGTTAGTTTCTGCTGTGCAGCAAAGTGAATCAGTGATACATATATCTATTCTTTTATAGATTTCCTTCCCATTGAGGTCACCACAGAACATTTACTGTGTAGCTCAGCTGGTAAAGAATCCACCTGCAATGCAGGAGACCCTGGTTCAATTCCTGGGCTGGGAAGATCCCCTGGAGAAGCGATAGGCTACTCACTTCACGTTCTTGGGTTTCCCTGCTGCCTCAGACGGTAAAGAATCAGCCTGCAATGCAGGAGACCTGGGTTTGATCCCTGAATCAGGAAGATCCTCCGGAAGGAGGGCATAGCAACCCACTCCAATATTCTTACCTGGAGAATCCCCATGGACCAAGGAGCCTGGCAGGTTACACTCCACGGTGTCGAAAAGAGCTGGACATGACTGAGTGACTAAGCACGCACACAGAGCACCAAGTAGAGTTTCCCGTGCTATACAGTAGGTTCTCACTAGTTCTCTATTTTATACGTAGTAGTGTATATATGTCAACCCCAATCTCCCAGTTAATTCCACCCCCCTTACCCCTTGGTGTCCCTACATTTGTTCTCTATGTGTGTGTCTCTGTTTCCCCTTTGCAAATAAGTTCATCTACACCATCTTTCTAGATTCCACATACATGCGATATTATACTAATCTGTTTTTCTCTTTCTGAATTATTCAATTCTGTGTGACAGTCTCTAGCTGTATCCAGGTCTCTGCAAATGACACCACTGTGTTCTGTTTTATGGCTAAGTAACATTCCATTGTATATATGCACCATATCTTCTTTATCCGTGTCTCTGCTGATGGACATTTAAGTTGCTTCCATGTCTGGCTATTGTAAATAATGCTGGAATAAACATTGGGGTGCATGTATCTTTTCTTGGGGGTACTCAGAGGCTTTCAGTGAGGAGTAAATGAGGCCATGAATACAGAATACAATATGTCACATGGTTAGTCACTCAAGATCTGTCAGCTGTATTGTTACTGCCCTTTTTGACCCTCATCATCTACTCAACTTCCTTTTCAAATAACTTATTTAAGAAACTGTCTCTTATTTTTCACTTCAAATGATAGAAATAAAAAGTACTTGACTAGTAACAGTGTGTGAGATAAATATCTACACTTCTTTCGCATTTAGAGCCAATCTGTGATTCACATTTAAGTTGGCTTCTCAAAACAATTTCCAGCACATTCTACTTGCAGTCAGATGAAGTGGCAATTTTCTTAAAATATGGAGCAGTTCGGTGCTGGGCAGAACATGTATTCAGGCTCATAAACATAAACATTTTTATGCAGCATTTAAAGATGAGCTATGTAACTCCAAAACGCTGCAAAAATATAAACAAAATAATTTCAGGAATAAAGAAATGCAGCTAAAGGAGAATGGAGAGGAAGCTAAAAAAGAATCCAAGTTTTCTATGGTGCAAGAAAGTTGATCATGGGTAAAAATTTGTTCTTGTGAATTTTTTTAGAGGAAGACGGTAGCACATTCCAGGAAGTATTTACACTAGATGACAAGCAACTTTGGTAATTACTCCTGATTCTGACCTTTTTCTAGTAGCCCAGGGTCGGCACCGAGCCTTTCTTCAGAGATGACAACCGTATAGTGATGCTGAGTGAGAATGCTCCGGTGGAGCTGAAGCTCCCTTTGGCTGGAGGAAGAAGGCCTGTAGAGAACAGCCCTTCTGCCATGGCTGCTGAAGTGGGTCTCAACTGACTGTTTGATCTACAGGGGGAAAAAAAAAAGAAGGTGTAAAAATTCGAGAGGAAAACAGGAGCACATTTCCTTTGAAGGAGATCATTAATGTAAATCGGGAGCCATTCAGAAAGTTGACTTTGAAGGTTTTCTCCGGCAATGCTCTGAAAGGCGCACCAGGACAAAAGCAACCTCATTTGTGAGAACTGAAGGTGAACTGTATTTTTCTCACTATTCCAGAAAGATGAAGATTTCAAGCCATTAAATACAGAGTTCCTGGCGGAATACTGTGATATACCGAGCTCAACTCTGCCTGAAAAATAGAAATTAATAGCGATGCTTTTCATCTGCATTGTGCTTTTCTGTAATAGTTCCCGCTGCCTTATCTTTTAATAGTTCTTTTAGGTAAACACAGTAGAGGAAACAGACCCAGGGAGGATGGATTTTGTGCCGGAAGGACATGGGAGACAGCTGAAAAGCAATCCCAGAGCTCTCTGCAGGCACAATGCTGTCACTTCTCTCCATCAGGATGCAGCAAAATTTCAGTGCCTCTCACTGAGACAGGATGGATCTTCATGTGAGAAGAGGAGGGTATCACTCAAGAACCATAGATTTTAGGCTCTTCCTTCAGCTGTTGATTGCTCCTCCAAATAAATATTCTTTCTCACAATGATGCTTGAAGTATCATTAACAAAAGGGAAGTTTTGAATTGGCAAGTAGAAAGAATGCTGACAATGAAATTCATTATATGGTTTAAGCCATTCCTAGTGACTCAGACAGTAAAGAATCTGCCTGCAATGCAGGAGACTCGGGTTGATCCCTGGGTCGGGAAGATCCTCTGGAGAAGGGAACGTTACCCACTCCAGCGTTCTTGCCTGAAGAATTCCATGGACAGAGGGCCTGGCAGTCTACAGTCCATGGGATTACAAAGAATCAGACAAGACTGAACGACTGAAATACACACACACATACACATATGGTCTAATGCAGATACTGTGTGTTTTCCTGAAAATTTTTGTGATTAAACCTTGATAAAGTAGACATTTTTTACTACTGAAGGGAATGATAAGATTGGGTGGAAGTTAGGGCAAAAAAAATGGGAGAGGCCAAAGAAGAGGAGACAAAGGGTTGGAGAAGGCAGTTGAGGGGAAAGAGGTAAAAAATGAAATTAGGAATCCACATTACTTTCAGTGGCAGCTCTGAATCAAATTGTCCATTTCATGGCCCTCAAACATAATTTGTACCATGTCTTTCACTCCTTAAATTTCTTCATTATTTCCCATTACTGACCGAATCAATTCCACATCTTTATCACAGAATGCAGGCCACCTGAACTTAAACCCCATCTTCCTTCCCTGGTCATGTCACACTTTTAATCATTTCCATTCCTAATCCTAACCTGCTACTTCATATAGACTCCACTGTGCCTTCTCACTACAAATCCTTCCTCTCTCTCCATTCTTCCATTTAGCAAACTCCAAATCAAGCAGTACTTCTTTGGAAAATTTTCATTGACAAACATCCTTCCATCAGCACTTACAAAATTGTGTGTCTCTCTGATTTGAGTTCCCTAACATGCAGCCTGCATTGCCCCTGTGTCTTTGGTAAACACTGCTGCCACTACTGCTAAGTCGCTTCAGTCGTGTCCGACTCTGTGCGACCCCATAGTCGGAAGCCCACCAGGCTCCCCCATCCTTGGGATTCTCCAGGCAAGAACACTGGAGTGGGTTGCCATTTCCTTCTCCAATGCATGAAAGTGAAAAGTGAAAGGGAAGTCGTTCAGTCATGTCCGACTCTTCACGACCCCATGGACTGCAGCCTACCAGGCTCCTCCATCCATGGGATTTTCCAGGCAAGAGTACTGGAGTGGGGTGCCATTGCCTTCTCCGTGGTAAACACTACATATTCAATAAATGACCATATCAAGTAAAATAATGGACCATAATGCTCTATCAAGATCTGATCTTTGAAGATATGTATGAAAAGAAAGAAGAAACAGATTTAGATTGTTAATCCTTTGAAGGCAGGCACCATATTCTACTTTTCATTACATACAAATGATGGCTATATTAAAACCAATCTACAAAGCACGATACAGTGCAGAAGGACACAAAATCTGCAGCCAGGAGGCCGGCTTTGAATCTCTTGGTTCCACCAGCACTAATCCTATGACCTTGGACAGTACCTTCTTCCTAAGGTGGCTTCGAGGATTAAGGAGTTAGTATTTGTAAAGTGCTTAGAACTGTGCCTGGCCTATGTGCTTAGTCCCTCAGTCGTGTCTGACTCTTTGTGACCTTACAAACCGTAGCCCACCATGCTCCTCTGTCTATGGCAATTCTTCAGGCAACAATACACGAGTGGGTTGCCACGCCTTCTTCCAGGGGATCTTCCCAACCCAGAAATCAAACCCAGATCTCCTGCATTGCAGGCAGATTATTTACCAGCTGAGCTACAGAAATCTGCCTGGCATATAAAAAGTGCTATACGTGTGTTTTTAAAATAATCATATGTCAAAAAGAGCAAAGAGTCAGGAACACGGTTTCCGTGTCTGAGCTTTGCCTGGCACACGCTAACACAGGCGTATAATATGTGTGTGATGAATACAAAGGGAAGAAAGAGAACACCAGCTACCATACCTTCTTGTGCATGATACTTTGGGAAAACACAATCAGATATTTCCCCTTGTTGTTGCTGCTGCAGCTAAGTTGCTTCAGTCGTGTCCAACTCTGTGTGACTCCATAGATGGCAGCCCACCAGGCTCCCCCGTCCCTGGGATTCTCCAGGCAAGAACACTGGAGTGGGTTGCCATTTCCTTCTCCAATGCATGAAGTGAAAAGTGAGAGTGAAGTCGCTCAGTCATGTCCAATTCTTCACGACCACATGGACTGCAGCCCACCAAGCTCCTCCATCCATGGGATTTTCCAGGCAAGAGTACTGGAGTGGGTTACCATTGCTTTCTCCATTCCCCTTGTTAAAGAACTGCATTTTATTGATAATGAATCTATTTAAACTCAAGAATTTAACTGAAAATTGGAACATAATTACTCAGCAAATGTTGTGATTGTTTTAGTGATAAACTTTTTAGAAGGAGAATTTGAAACCAAATACAGGCTGAGTCTTTGGACTCAGGAGTCAGAGGGAACCAGTACCAAGAGCTCACAGGAGGCCAAAATAAACAAAGGTGGGTCTAGGTGAAAGGGGAAGACAGATGCTTCCAAATATATCAGTGTCACTCAAGCAAAACGCAGTGTCCAGAATTCCCTTCTCACATTATTTTCTTTCGAAATCACAGGATGCTCCTCTCAGTTACAGCTGGCTCGGATACAGGAGTGACTTCCCATGAGAAGACTGTATTTTCAAACTTTACCTTCTTATTAATTTGAAAGATATAATCCCTCTTCCTCACCCCTCCCCTAAATCAGGATCAGTTTATGTAAGAACACCATAACCTTACCAGCATTATCTTACAGACAGCATATTCTAAATAGAGTATTAATTACTGGCCATATTTTATCATAACCTTTATAACACATTGAAATTTTAACTCACGTCTCAGACTACAGAGAATAAATAGGAAATGAGTGTGTCCATCAAATTAGGTTGCATTATCCTGTAATACAAACTGCCCCTGTCCTTGTAATATTTATAACAGCCTGTATCAGCAGAATGGCCCAATACCAAGGGGCGAGAGCGGTTTCAGCCGGTCGGACAACAGGTGCACTGCACTGCGTCTGTGAAATACAATTATGTCAACCGCACCAGCAAGTGCGGGATGATCAAACGCCCAGAGCAGCAGTTTTGGAAATGAGAGCTCCTGATGACTCCTACGATTTTGAGAATGTATTTTTAGCGGAAGAATACATTTAACCTGGCCATAACTACAGCGACTGAACTTGAGACTTGCAGATCTGCTGGGGAGAAATTAGGAAAGAATGTGTGTTTCTGGCCATTTGACAGGCTGAACCCAGAATCACTTCCCTGTCTCCCTTCTTCCTGAGAGATCTGCACAAAAGTCCGTTGGAAATTGCTTCGCTAGACTACACGAAAGTTGTTTTCATACTGAACATTTACCATTTTTACTGGAAGGACTTCAATACCTGAAGTCTCTATGCTGCCTGAGGATAAAGTGTTGTAATAAACTAGGTGGAGGACTAGATGCAGGGACATGGAGTAGAACAGCAGTGCGTGTGTGTATTAGACGCTCAGCAGCGTCCAACTCTTTTCGACCCCATGGACTGTAGCCCACCAGGCTCATCTGTCCATGGGATTCTCCAGGCAAGAAGTGTGGAGTGGGTTGCCATTCCCTTCTCTAGGGGATCTTCCCAACCCAGGGATTGAAGCTAGATCTTCCGAATTCCGTCAGATTCTTTACCACAGAGCCATCTGGGAAGCCATCAGAACAGAGGAGGGCTGGGAATCAAAAATCTGGACTTGGGATTCTGGCTCTGCCCCTGGCGTGCTTCCTCCACTGGGAGAGTGACAGTCATCTCCTCACATCAGAGTTTTCTCACATTTATAGTTGAAGTAACAAATCTTACTTCATGAGATTGTATGGGGAATTAAATCGTATTTCTATATGAAAACATGCAGCACAGCATCCCCCCAGTAAACCATGTGAAATATATACACGGAGGAAAAGGGGACGACAGAGGATGAGATGGCTGGATGGCATCACTTGACTCAATGGACGTGAGTTTGAGTGAACTCAGGAAGTTGGTGATGGACAGGGAGGCCTGGCGTGCTGCGATTCATGGGGTCGCAAAGAGTCGGACACGACTGAGTGACTGAACTGAACTGAAAACTGAATAAAAATCATTATCATAATGTAACTGGTTTTACATTAGTAATTAAGTTTTTCAATTAATATAGTCTGGTCCCTGTCATAACTTCTATATATACCCTGGTAAATATTTCTCTCTGTAGGGCTTATCATCTTTTAAGGCAAAAATATGATTTCCTTATTATTTTATTGTCCATTTTCCCAAACCATAAAAGAAGGTAAAAGAAAGCATATATTTTTGTCTGTTTTGTTCACTTATGCTTCCCAAGCCGAAGAATGGTATACTTGGCACATAGCAGGCACATAATAAATTTTCTTTGAATGAATGAATACAACATATTTTTTTTTCAATGTGTAAAAGTCATTTTTATAAATACTAGCATGAAAGATTTGGATCAGTTCAGTTCAGTCGCTCAGTCGTGTCCAAATCCTTGCAACCGCATGAATCGCAGCACGCCAGGCCTCCCTGTCCATCACCAACTCCCGGAGTTCACTCAAACTCACGTCCATCAAGTCGGTGATGCCATCCAGCCATCTCATCCTCTGTTGTCCCCTTCTCCTGCTGCCCCCAATCCCTCCCAGCATCAGAGTCTTTTCCAATGAGTCAACTCTTCGCATGAGGTGGCCAAAGTACTGGGGTTTCAGCTTTAGCATCATTCCTTCCAAAGAAATCGCAGGGCTGATCTCCTTCAGAATGGACTGGTTGGATCTCCTTGCAGTCCAAGGGACTCTCAAGAGTCTTCTCCAACACCACAGTTCAAAAGCATCAATTCTTTGGCGCTCAGCCTTCTTCACAGTCCAACTCTCACATCCATACATGACCACAGGAAAAACCATAGCCTCGACTAGACGGACTTTTGTTGGCAAAGTAATGTCTCTGCTTTTCAATATGGTATCTAGGTTGGTCATAACTTTTCTTCCAAGGAGTAAGTGTCTTTTAATTTCATGGCTGCAGTCACCATCTGCAGTGATTTTGGAGCCCAAAAAAACAAAGTCTGACACTGTTTGCACTGTTTCCCCATCTATTTCCCATGAAGTGATAGGACCAGATGCCATGATCTTTGGTTTTTGAATGTTGAGTTTTAAGCCAACTTTTTCACTCTCCTCTTTCACCTTCATCAAGAGGCTTTTATTACCTCTTCACTTTCTGCCATAAGGGTGGTATCGTTTGCATATCTGAGGTTATTGATATTTCTCCTGGCAATCTTGATTCCAGCTTGTGTTTCTTCTAGCCCAGCATTTCTCATGATGTACTCTGCATGTAAGTTAAATAAGCAGGGTGACAATATACAGCCTTGACGAACTCCTTTTCCTATTTGGAACCAGTCTGTTGTTCCATGTCCAGTTCTAACTGTTGCTTCCTGAACTGCATACAAATTTCTCAAGAGGCAGGTCAGGTGGTCTGGTATTCCCATCTCCTTCAGAATTTTCCACAGTTTATTGTGATCCAGCACAATCAAAGGCTTTGGCATAGTCAATAAAGCAGAAATACACGTTTTTCTGGAACTCTCCTGCTTTTTCCATGATCCAGCGGATGTTGGCAATTTGGTCTCTGGTTCCTCTGCCTTTTCTAAAACCAGCTTGAACATCTGGAAGTTCACGTTCACGTATTCCTGAAGCCTGGCTTGGAGAATTTTGAGCATTACTTTACTAGCATGCGAGATGAGTGCAACTGTGTGGTAATTTGAGCATTCTTTGGCATTGCCTTTCTTTGGGATTGCAATGAAAACTGATCTTTTCCAGTCCTGTGGCCACTGCTGAGTTTTCCACATTTGCTGGAATATTGAGTGCAGCACTTTCACAGCATCATCTTTCAGGATTTGAAAGAGCTCAACTGGAATTCCATCACCTCCACTAGCTTTGATCATAGTGATGCTTTCTAAGGCCCACTTGACTTCACATTCCAGGATGTCTGGCTCTAGGTCAGTGATCACACCATCATGATTATCTGGGTCGTGAAGATCTTTTTTGTACAGTTCTTCTGTGTATTCTTGCCATCTCTTCTTAATATCTTCTAAAAAGTGGTAAAAATTTGTATTTATAAATTTGTTTCAGTAGAATTTTGAATAGTGGCAAGAATGACAGAGTCAAATTCCTGAGCAAAATAACGAATTTACAGTAAAAGAATTCAAGAAAGAACTATATTATAAAGGCACTATATTTCTCAGTCAGCTCAGTAGCTCAGTTTTGTCCAACTCTTTGTGACTCCTTGAAATGCAGTACACCAGGCCTCCCTGTCCATCACTGTATTTCTCAGTTACTATTAAAAAGTCTTCATCAAGACTTACTACAAAAGCAAGAAATACAACTTTTGAAAAATATAGTAGAGATGAGAAATAAAACTTGTTTTTTTTTCTGTATGATGGAAAGATTTTTTCCGGATTTATTAAAGTAGCTCTGTATTTATGACATCTTTTGATGTGTGAACACAAATCATAGAGTAGACCTCAGATGTGTGTCATATATAACTAAAAGTTAAATTGCCATGCTGTCTAGATTTCTGGCATTTTAGAAAGATTGTAGAGTCTATCATAGTGAATTACGTTTTAATTTTTCCACTACAAGAATACAGAATTTTTTTTTTCCATTGGCGAAATGTACCCTTATTTTAGAGAATTCAGGAAATAAAATGGATGGCATGTCCTAGGATGCATATCCTATACATTTTCTACTTAAACATTATTTATAATTGTAGGACAGTTTAGGAATTGCAGGTTTTCTGGATATACAAGCAGAGCCTCTGAGAATATTCCCTACTAACGTGACCTCTAGTGACCCTTGGCCTCCATCTCACAGCTGACTCAGCTACACCTTGAGTCGATCAGTGAATGATCACACCTTTCTCAGAACTACTTCATGACCCTGAGTACCCTCTGAATGCACCCGCAAACTGTATACTGGGGCTATCCCAGCACCCAACATCCAATGTAAGGCAAATTTACCCATCTGTAGCTCTATATAAATTCTAAACAAATAAGAGAGAAACAAAAGCAATAAATTTCAATATAAAAAAAAGGATCCACAATATTGCTTTGATGAAATGGCACCCACTTAAATAGCAATTGCCGAAACTCATTTTTACCTGTTCCTCATTCTCATTTTCCCTTTGACACTCTCACAGTTTATAGTTATAGACATGTGTTTACTATCTGCCCCTCCTACAAGTCTGTATGTTTCAGAAGGGTCTAGACTTGTCTGCTTTGGTCATTATTGTACAAACAGCTTACTGCTAAATAAGAGGGAATGGAAGGATGAATGAGCAAATGAATAAATGCTAAAGGCAAAGTATGAGTTCATTACTTGTAAATATACGCATGCCCTTTTGTTATTTTAGTTACTGTCAGGTGAAACAATCTACTAGGAAGTCTCAAAGGAGGCTTCAACATCTGCATCTCAAGTCATAAGGTATCCATGACCTCTTCATCCCTAATGACTCTCTCCTCTGATTCACTGCAACCACCCACTCCAATGGCCAGATCTTTTTCCTTGTGGTCCCCCAAAGAACCCATCTCTGAAATTATAAAATAATTTACTCCATTCTCTGATTGCATTCATCTAATTCCAGCTCTTTTTATTTATCCCTAATACATCAATTCCTCAAGCACGAGTCTTTCCCCCTAATGCCAACTTTCTACTGGCCTGTTTTTCACCTCCCTTCTCCACATCTCAGATTCCAGGACCCAATACTCTCTACCTGGTCCATTAACTCACGTTGTTCACAGTCATATGGCAAAACCTCAAGCATGGACGACTCGGGGACACAGCAGTAAACAAGGTAGGCAAGTCCCTGCCCCAACAGAGCTGACACCCCATCAAGGCAAGCAGACGTAAGCATCTGGTTATAATCAATTATGACATGCTGGGTAAATCAGGAGGGAGAGGATGCTGTGGAAACTCTGAGCTGAGAGAGTCAAGGAAGATCTCTGCAGCCCGCCTGACCTGCCCCTGGGCTGGGGTGGTTGACAGCTACTGAAGAAAAGGGGCCAGATGGACAGATCCTGGCTGGCAAAGCCAATGCAGTCTTCCCACTCCCTAGACCATCCAGCTATGCTTCCTGGGTCAATTCTCTCTCACATGCTCCAGAGTGACAGACTTGCCCACTCTTCAGCTACCTCCTTATTTCTGCAGATAACTGCCTCCCGCTGACAGACGAAATCAGCCATCTTAGAAAGAAATGCACTGAGTTAACACAGCAACTCTTTTGGCAAACCTATAGCCTATCCACATAACTAACATTTCCTCTTTTCTTCTGATTTCCACAGGAAAGAAAAACTGCCCTCTTCTTATCAATAGTCAGTCACTCTGCGTATTCTCCAGACTCCAGCTCTGCCCAAGCAACAGACCTCCTCCCAAGCTCCATCTTCAAACCCCTGAGAACTTGATCCTTCTTTTAGTTCCTTCTCCTGGATCATTCCTATACACTCCCCCTGCCCCCCACTCCTTCTCTCCCACTGGCTCTTTCTCAGTGTTTATGTATTTTCTTATTTAATATTTCTGAAAGCTTTCTATGTGTCAGACATGGTTCTAGGCTCTGCAAAATACAACAGTGAAGAACCTGGATAAAGTTCTAGCCCTCACGGAGCTTACTTTTTAGTGGGAGGAGCGACAGACAGTTAATGAAATGATGCAAGGTAAGTTCCTGCAGAGATAAAACACCCGGTCAGGGTAAAGTGTCAACAATGACCCAGATGGTCATGCTGCTGTTGCTTGTATGTGTTAGGAATGTTGTGTATGAATGACAATGAGAAGAAAGAGAACTCTTAGAGAAACAAGAAGGGAACAGGCATTAAAACAGAAGTCCTTGAAAGTCAGCAGCAGAGGTACTTTTTGTTGTGAGTGGTAAATATGGTCAGGCAGGCAGGCAAAAAGAAATAATGGGCGGTGAGGATAGAAGTGGAGGTAATGCAACATGACTTATTATCTTATTAAGTAACTAGTTGTTGTTCAGTTGCTCAGTCCTGTCCAACTCTTTGCGACCCCATGGACTGCAGCACACCAGGCTTTCCTGTCCTTCACCATCTCTATAGGAAGTAGTGAGTAGGGAACCAAGACGTAGCGAGCAGTAGAGAATTTAAAAGTTGGTCTCTTTATGCTGGTCTTTCTCCCTAGGTGCAAATTTTATGAACTTTGATGCCTTTTATGAAAAGCCATGGCAGGGAAGAGGAAGATGAGGAAAACTAGACTTACTAAGGTAGAGGGAGGATGGATCCCCTGATAGAATTTCAGAAAAAGAGACATCTACTACCTAGATCACAGGATTTCCTAAGAACTCTATGTCATAGGTCCTGTGATGCAGAAAATAAGTCTTTCGGTTTGTTTGTTTTTGTTTTTTAATGGAAGCACTCAGTGACCTGGGAGACCATACCATAAAAGGGAGAGCTGAGACCTGTCCTAAGAAGGCATGTAATGGTGCTCGGGGGACACTGGGAGGCAGAGCACTGTGAGAGAAGGGCGGTGAGAACACTGCACTGAGGTCCTGGGTTGGGTGAAGAAGTGAGGCAGGAAGGAGGCAGAGTACAACCCTTAAAAGAATGACATAACCATTGAGGACAGGACATAAACTGGTTAGAACAAACTAGGTCCAAGATGGCAGACAAGGTGATCTCCACTAGACCTTGAACCTCCGTATACGTTCACTATAACACATCAGCAAGCTAAGTGACACACTCACAGGCACCATGACAGTTCTGAAGCTGACCAGAAAGGCCCAAAAGTAGAAGGTGACCCAATTTCTGGAAATCCCTGCCCTTCTCCCAAATGCTTGAAATAATCCACCCACTCATTAGCTTATGAAATTATCCACCCGTATAAAAACTGACAACTCCATACCCTATGGCCTCTCTTGCTTTCCGAGATGGACCACAGTCTGTCTATGGAGTGTGTATCTCCCCGAAAAAACCTTCTTTCACTTTACTATGGCTTGCTCTTGAATTCTTTTGTGTGTGAAGCCAAGAACACACTCAGCAGCTACCCCTGAGCTCTGGGATGTGACCTTCCTCTTGTGCCCCACTTTCTTCCCTGCACCAGAAGGAGAGGCAGCAACAGGACAATCACACCTCAGAGTGTAAATGAAGGAGAGGTAGGGTACAGAGGATGAACACATTCCAGAAGTAGGAAGAAAGTTCCCAAAGAAAGGATGTGCAGTGAAGATTTTAAGTAAACAGAGGAGGAGTGTGCAAGCCTGATACATGAGAAGAAAGAGAGGTGGGCATAAAAGAGAACAGAAGAGAACAACAGCAGAGAGCCTGACCCGGCCATCCTAAGCTAGAAATTATTTAAATGAGAAACCAGATCAAATTGCCTTAGTCCACCGGGAACAGCTTAAGATATTTAGTATGGTATTTGTCCACCAGAACAGACTTCCAACCCATCAATAAAATACGAAGCATGTAAGCTGATGATTGTTGTTTAGTCGCTAAGTCGTGTCCAACTCTTTTACGAACCCATGTGAAGGAGGGAACAGACAGAACAGGCTCCATCTTGAAAGCAGGACTCCATCTTGGGCGAGATTGTGGACTTTGAGCTATATGCCCAGTATCTATGGAAACAACATACCAACTAGAAAACCAGGCTCCCTGGATGGAAGAGCCCCGGGGCTCGTACTTAGACTCTCTGTTGCCTGAAAGAATACCCTAATTATCTGTGTAACTGAATAGAATCATAAATTCTATTATGCTTATTGGGGTATGACCACAGGCCTATTGATAATTGTCCACTGTTAGCTACCTAGGCTTAAGGCATATGAATCATGGGTTAACTTTGATTGTATCTTTCTTCTCCTTTGATCAGACTCGTTTCAGGGAATTTGGGGAGGTGGGTTTGGGCATGTACACTTAGGGTATATAAGGTTTTCACAAAAACTGGTCGGGGTCCTTGGCTAAGAGGAGACTCTGCCTTGGGCCGGCTGGTGTAATAAACTGCACTCCACTATCTGCATTGTCCTTCTGAGTGAGTTTGTTTCCCAGAACACATAGCTACAACATTTGGTGCATGGGCGGGGAAACTCCTCACTTTGAGGAGACAAGTCCCATTTCAGACTACTCCGAGGCCTTGCGGCTTGAATCTTCTAGAGGGGGGAAGGCGCCTCGCCCTTCTGAAAGGATTCTGCTTCTCAATGCCCGGACCTTTCAAGTTAGCAGGTAGTGGACGGCAGCAGGGGAACTGAGCGCTCAGGTGAGGAGGAACCCACCCGGTAGGGTGGAAGAGGGGGCCTGATCAGCCCCCTGGGAGTGATTAGAAGGGGCACAGACCCACAGGAGCCTGGAATAGCCAGGTGGCAACGATTGCTTGGTACATAGGTTGACAAGTGTGTTAGGGCTTAGGAAGGAAATTTGTGAAGGTCATTTAGGAGGTGGTGTCCATGCCGTCTTGGGGAAAATTATTACCAAGCAACTGCCAGGGGATTTTTTAGGAGAAGAAACTTTGTTTTTGTGTGCTCATATTCTGCCCTCCCCAAGGAGGTGTCCCATCTGCTATGAAATTCTTGACCCCCTTGGAATTGTCAGGCTAGAAGGAGGGGATACATAAGTGAGTACGAATTGGCTTTTCTGGAGACGGCCTGGGACGTGGGATATTTAACCCATCTGTATTTTCATTCACATCTGATCAATCTCACCGAAGCAGAAAGAACTTTAAAAGTTAAGGGAGAAAGTCTTGGATCATGTGGTATTCTGGTTCGGCTGTGCTGACCGGCAGGTGAAGACATGCTGATCCCCCTTCTCCCTCTGGGATCTGGCAGGTAAGGCTCTTCTCACCCCAATTAGGAAGGAGGCAGAATGGCAATTTAAGTGTCATTGAGTGGAAATATCAGAAGTACGTAGGGTACTGAGAACTTCATAGACAGAACGAAAAGGAAAAGTAGAAGGTCCAAGAAGGTAAGCAAGATGGGGGGAAGTGAATCTAAGGCAACTGTATTGGAGGGCATGATTAACAATTTAAAGAAGGGATTTGGAGGAGACTGTGGGGTGAAGATGAAGCCTAACCACCTCCACATACTCTGTGAGGTCGAATGGTCCCCCATGGGAGTAGGATGGCCACCAGAGAACACCATGAACTTAGAAATAGTGGAAGCAGTCTGTACAGTAGTCACAGGAGAGCCAGGACACCTGGATCAATATCCATATATTGACTCATGGCTAGGATTAGCTCAAGACCCTCCCACTTGGACAAGGTTCTTTATTCAGAAGAGAAAGAGAAAAATATTAATGGCACAAAAGTTGACTGATGATAAAAAGGGAAATTCTACAGGATTTGGACGGGGATGAGCTGGCCCCTCCCTCATACTGGATAATGACGTGCCTGCCTCCCAGTGCTCCACCAGGATGGGAGGCCACCTTACTACCCAATCCAGGGCCAGGTGAAGTTCCTGCAGCAGCCAATGCTCTTCCATCAGCTCTCCCTGAGTTCGTAGAGCCGCCATTTCGGTAGGCTCCAATCCCAGCAATGGAGACCTCTGGTCAGTGCCCCCAGGATTCCACCTCAGCTGGACCTCCTAGATTGTATCCACCTCTCCCAGTGAGTACTGACGGGAAGGGGGAAGAAAACACAGCAGTTAGAGGCTGCGCTCTGCCAAGGAACAGGGGAAAGAACCCCACAACAGATGCCCCTCAGAGAGCTACAACAGCCTCCAGTTCAGGACGCATGGGGCACTACCATCAGCCCCCTGTAGCCTGTTATTACCAGCCATTTTCCTCTATGGATATATTAAACTGGCAGAGACATGCTCCACCATACTTGGGGGAGCCACAAGCCATGATTAGGCTAATGGAGACTATTTTGCAAACCCACCGCCCTACATAGGATGACATAATCCAACTACTAGTCTCCCTTCTCAGCACTGAGGAAAGACACAGGATCCTAACTGAGGCCAGAAAATGGTTAAGAGAAATGGCACCTGAGGGTACTACAAACCCGCAGCGGTGGGTAGAACTAGCCACCCCCGATGAGAGGCCCAGCTGGGACTGTAAGGCAGAGGAAGGGAGGGGCCACCTGGAGAGATATCGGGTGACTATTTTACAAGGTCTCAAGAGGGGGGCCCGAAAAGCTATGAGTATCGCAAAACCCTCCTAAGTGATTCAAAGGGAAAGCAAATCACCCTCTGAGTTCTGCAAAAGACTGTGCGAGGCCTGTAGACTTTCTAGGCCAATAGACCCAGCCAGAGGCTGCTGGGTCTCAGATGGTGATAAATGCAGCCTTTGTGTCTAGCCTACCCTGAAAATGTCAGATGGGGGGACACCAAGTGTCTCGTGAATTTTTATACATCCCTGAATGCCCAGTACCTTTCTTAGGAAGAGACTTGCTGTCTAAATTGGGGGCACAAGTGACCTTTCCCCCCACGAAAGACCCACTGTTTGAGTGGGCTCAACCACCTATTTACTCTTCCTCAGTAACCCCTCAAGATGAATGAGGTTGTACAATCTCCCGGAAAGGAAACCGGACAGGCTAAACCGTCAAGTTCAGTTCAGTTCAGTCACTCAGTTGTGTCCGACTCTTTGTAACCCCAAGAACCACAGCACGCCAGGCCTCCCTGTCCATTATAAACTCCCAGAGTTTACTCAAATTCATGTCCATCGAGTCAGTGATGCCATCCAGCCATCTTATCCTCTGTCGTCTCCTTCTCTTCCTGCCCTCAATTCCCCCCAGCATTAGGGTCTTTTCCAATGAGTCAACTCTTTGCATGAGGTGGCCAAAATATTGGAGTTTCAGCTTTAGCATCAGTCCTTCCAATGAACACCCGGGACTGATCTGCTTTAGAATGGACTGGTTGGATCTCCTTGCAGTCCAAGGGACTCTCAAGAGTCTTCTCCAACACCACAGTTCAAAAGTATCAATTCTTTGGCACTCAGCTTTCTTCCCAGTCCAACTCTCACATCCATACATGACCACCTGAAAAACCATAGCCTTGACTAGATGGACCTTTGTTGGCAAAGTAACGTCTCTGCTTTTCAATATGCTCTCTAGGTTGGTCATAACTTTCCTTCCAAGGAGTAAGCATCTTTTAATTTCATGGCTGAAATCACCATCTGCAGTGATTTTGGAGCCCCCAAAAATAAAGTCTGACACTGTTTCCCCATGTATTTCCCATGAAGTGATGGGACCAGATGCCATGATCTTAGTTTCTGAATGTTGAGTTTTAAGCCAACTTTTCCACTCTCCTCTTTCACTTTCATCAAGAGGCTTTTTAGTTCCTCTTCACTTTCTGCCATAAGGGTGGTGTTATCTGCATATCTGAGGTTATTTATATTTCTCCTGGCAATCTTGATTCCAGCTTGTGCTTCTTCCAGCCCAGCGTTTCTAATGATGTACTCTGCATAGAAGTTAAATAAGCAGAGTGACAATATACAGCCTTGATGTACTCCTTTTCCTATTTGGAAACAGTCTGTTGTTCCATGTCCAGCTCTAACTGTTGCTTCCTGACCTGCACATAGATTTCTCAAGAGGCAGGTCAGGTGGTCTGGTATTCCCATCTCTTTCAGAATTTTCCTTTTTCTCTTTCCTTTTGAAAGAGAAAATTTATTTTCAGTCAAAGGCTTTGGCATAGTCAATAAAGCAGAAATAGATGTTTTTCTGGAACTCTCTTGCTTTTTCCATCATCCAGCGGATGTTGGCAATTTGATCTCTGGTTCCTCTGCTTTTCTAAAACCAGCTTGAACATCTAGAAGTTCACAGTTCACATATTGCTGAAGCCTGGCTTGGAGAATTTTGAGCATGACTTTACTAGCATGTGAGATGAGTGCAATTGTGCGGTAGTTTGAGCATTCTTTGGCATTGCCTTTCTTTGGGATTGGAATGAAAACTGACCTTTTCCAGTCCTGTGGCCACTGCTGAATTTTCCACATTTGCTGGCATATTGAGTGCAGCACTTTCACAGCATCATCTTTCAGGATTTGAAATATCTCAACTGGAATTCCATCACCTCCACTAGCTTTGTTCATAGTGATGCTTTCTAAGGCCCACTTGACTTCACATTCCAGGATGTCTGGCTCTAGGTAAGTGACCACACCTTCATGATTATCTGGGTTGTGAAGCTCTTTTTTGTACAGTTCTTCTGTGTATTCTCGCTACCTCTTCTTAATATCTTCTGCTTCTGTTAGGTCCATACCATTTCTGTTCTTTATCAAGCCCATCTTTGCATGAAATGTTCCCTTGGTATCTCTAATTATCTTCAAAAGATCTCTAGTCTTTCCCATTCTGTTTTTCCTCCTCTATTTCTTTGCACTGATCGCTGAGGGAGGTTTTCTTATCTCTCCTTGCTATTCTTTGGATCTCTACATTCAGATGCTTATATCTTTCCTTTTCTCCTTTGCTTTTCATTTCTCTTCTTTTCACAGCTCTTTGTAAGGCCTCCCCAGACCGCCATTTTGCTTTTCTGCATTTCTTTTCCATGGGGATGGTCTTGATCCATGTTTCCTGTACAATGTCAAGAACCTCCATCCATAGTTTACCATGCACTCTATCAGATCTAGTCCCTTAAATCTATTTCTCACTTCCACTGTATAATCATAAGGGATTTGACTTAGGTCATACCTGAATGGTCTAGTGGTTTTCCCTACTTTCTTCAATTTAAGTCTGAATTTGGCAATAAGAGGCTCATGATCTGAGCCACAGTCAGCTCCTGGTCTTGTTTTAGCTGACTTTATAGAGCTTCTTCATCTTTGGCTGCAAAGAATATAATCAGTCTGATTTCGATGTCGACCATCTGGTGAAGTCCATGTGTTGAGTCTTCTCTTGTCAAGAGAGAGAGTTAACTCGACAATTCCCTGAGGTCTGGGTGGAAGACAACCCCCACCCACCACCCCCAGGCTTGCAAAACAAGTCCCACTGGTAATAGAACTCAAATCTGGTACAATTATGTCAGCACCCACCTTGGGCCTGCCAGATCTTGCTAAGCCATTTACTGTTTACCTGACTGAAAAGGACAAGGTGGCTTCAGGAGTGTTGTCCCAGACTGTGGGGAGATGGGACAGACCAGTGACTTATCTCTAATCAGCTGGACATTGTTGCCACTGGGTGGCTGGGATGTTTATGGGCAGTTGCTGCAGTTGCCTTACTGGTCAGGGAGGCAACCAAGCTGACTTTGGGGCAAGATTTGTTTGTAAAAGTCCCGTATGAGGTCAACCCTCTCCTGCGAGGGGACCCCCATAAATGGCTGTCAACATCCCGGATTACTCAATACCAGGGACTGTTATGTGAGAACTCCCATGTTACTACTGAGCCTTGTCAGGCCCTGAATCTGGCCACTCTCTTTCTTGTGGGAGAAGGTGGGCCCTCACATGATTGCAAGATAATATGCCAGCAGACCTGATTTGAGAGACCAGCCAATCCTGGACCCAGATTTGCTCCTGTACACCAATGGCACCAGCCTGGTGAAACAAGGACAATGACAGTATATGCAGGATATGCAGTAGTCAGGATATGCAGTAGTCATGGAAGAAACCATCGTTGAGGCTAGCTCTCCGCCATCACACTGGTGCGCTCAATTGGCAGAACTATATATGCTCTAATCCAGGCCTCCAGCTGTCAAAAGGACAAAATCTCAGAATTGCACCGCCTGCTCACAGGTCAATGCTGCCTTTCGGCACAGACAGAAACCTCCAGGGATTCAGGTAAAAGACACTCTGCCCTTTAAACACCTGGAAGTGGACTTCACTGAAATGAAACCTCACCGACACTATCATTACCTGCTGGTCATAGTATGTACGTTCTCAGGATGGGTAGAAGCTTTTCCTACCCAGACTGAAAGAGCATCAGAAGTAGCCTGGTGCCTGCTTAGGGAGATAGTTCCCAGATTTGGATTTCCTACCAGCATTGGATTGGACAATGGCCCGGCTTTCGTAGCTGATTTAGTATAACAAGTAAGCAAAACTTTAAATATCAAGTGGAAATTACATACAGCATATAGGTCCCAGAGTTCTGGGATGGTGGAAGGAACCAATCGGACACTTAAATAGACACTCTCCAAGTGGATCTTAGAGACTGACTGTTCCTGGGTGGACTTGTTTCCCACGGCTCTGCTCAGACTCAGGATGATCCCATAGCCCCATGGCTCTTCTCCATACAAAATTGTGTATGGGAGGCCCCCTCCCATAATAAAACAGGTGTCAACAAATTTGCCTCAGGTAAGGGGAGATGAGATTTCACAGCAGATGGAACAACTGGGTAAGGTAATAAATCAGGTAACTAAGTTTGTACAAGAAAGGGTGTCATTCCCCCTTGGGGAACAGATTCACGAATTTGTGCCCAGGGATCAGGTGTGGTCAAGGCCAACACGACTCCTTGGCCCCTCATGGGAAGGGTCCATATACTGTTGTTCTAACCAGCCCTATGGCAGTTAAAGTTGCAGGTGTCACTCCCTGGATCTTCCACATGAGGGTGAAGAGGGCATACCATGCAGACCCAGGGGACGCGGAGCAGACTACACAAAAGGACCCCACTGATCCCTGTGAAACCAAGATCATCTTAAAGAAGAAAAAGAGATGAAGCTCTACAATCAACTGCTGCTACAAGGACTTGCTGGTATCATCTTGAGACTAACCATAGTTTCAGTATAAAGAGGGACCTGTGCTATAATTAAAGTTGAATGTTGTGTATATAGTCCTGATTTATCTGGCTACATATCAGCCACCCTAGATGACATGAAAGGTCAGGTAAAAGTTATGTCTGAGGATAATCTTCCTTTTTGGACTTTGGTCCTATCTTGGGTGAAGGGTGAATGGTGGAAAACTACATTTACCATTGTTATAGTTGCCTTGATAGTTCTGCTTTGTGGACCCTTTATTTTACAATGTATTATGAACTTTGTAACCCAAAGGTTGATGTCATTCTCCCAAATTGGATGTCGGAGAGTCAGGGTGCAATATATTCCTATGAATTATGCTCATACTATGAGTTAAGAGCATCAAGAGGGGGGAATGAAGGAGGAAACAGACAGAACAGGCTCCATCTTGAAAGAAGGACTCCATCTTGGGTGAGACTGTGGACTTTGAACTATATGCCCAGTACTATGGAAATAACATACAAACTGGAAAACCAGGCCCCCTTGGATGGAAGAGCCCCAGGGCTCGTACTTAGACTCTCTGTTGTCTAAAAGAATACCCTAATTATCTGTGTAACTGAATAGAATCATAAATTCTATTATGCTTATTGGGGTATTACCACAGGCCTATTGAAAATTGTCCACTGTTAACTACCTAGGATTAAGGCATATGAATCACGGGTTAACTTTGATTGTATCTTTCTTTTCCTTTGATCAGACTCGTTTCAGGGAATTTGGGGAGGTGGGTTTGGGCATGTACACTTAGGGTATATAAGGTTTTCAGGAAAATTTGTCAGGGTCCTTGGCTAAGAGGAGACTCTGCCTTGGGCCCACTGGTGTAATAAACTGCACTCCACTATCTGCATTGTCCTTCTGAGTGAGTTTGTTTCCCAGAATGCGTGGCTACAACACATGGACTGTAGCCTCCTCTATCTATGGGATTTTCCAGGCAAGAATACTGGAGTGGGTTGCATTTCCTTCTCCAGGGGATCTTCCAGACCCAGGGATTGAACCCATGTCTCCTGCATTGCCAATGGCTTCTTTTACGACTGAGCCACCTGGGAAACCTGATGGTAAACCCTGAGAATGTCTCATCTTCTCTGTCTAATGCCCTTTTCCTTCCTAACTCAGAACCATGCTGAGCCTTTCTAAGAAGGGTGAGCAGTATACAGCTTGTGCAGCCAGAGGAAGGAGAAGACCAGCCAGAGGAGAGCAACTTACAGGATAGGAAAAAAGAAAAAAAAAAAAAAGGCTGCTTCTCAGCTCTTCAAACTCCAGCCAACACAAAGTCACGCTGGGCACACACAGCTTCAACTGTGTGCTGCTCCTTCCTTCCCCAGGTTAACCCACACACAGAGCAGGAATCTTGGAGATTAGGGAGAGATTAAAAACAAACCAAGAACACAGAACAGGGATTTCTCCTCCAGTCCCTATCTGGAATCTGCTGCTGTAATTTCTTACTTCATACATCCCACAGTTACTGGCTGCCGAGCTCAGCCTCACTGAAACGCTCATCCATTTCAACCATCAAGGAGGAACTTAGATTCCCTCTCTGCTCCTCCAAAATTTGTGTTCCTCTTTTCTAGCTGTTTTGAAAGTCACATTAAGCATCTTTTTCAGCCTCCTCCAGATGTAACAGGGAAGAACAGGGTCTGACTGTTCTTCCTTGTTTCATGGAGGCTGTTCCTCCAAGGAATTCAAGACTCTTTCCCTTGAGAAGCCACCCACGATGCACAGCTGTGGGCCATCGGTTTACTTTTTGCTATAACTTCCAGACATAACAAAACCCAGCTGAGATTACAAAAACACAGGACTAGCTGGGAGATGGTGGTCATGATAGCTTCCTTCAAGATATCTTAAAGAATGAGACAGCTTTCAATGAGAACAGAAGTAAATGTAGATTGCTTTTTCTTTGGGTGAAACTGATTTCACTGTCTATTTTGGATCAAATTAAAAACCACTCTGTGTCCCTCTTTTGCCTCTTCTCCTTCCTCTGCTTTCCTCTTTATCTACAATCCTTTCCCATTTTCAGTCTTCTATTAATTCGATACTTTATGACACAGAGCTTCAGAGGAGGAAGACGTCATTTGCTTTCCATCCTCAGGCCCTGCTCATATATGCTGGTCTTAGAGCAACAGCTCCCCTGCCCCCTGAATCTTATCACAGTGTCAGCAGTAGTTAAAGGACATCCGTAATGAAGAAAATACAAAATTGACAATTCCCAATTATGAAATACCAAGCAGAGGACAAGGAGAGACCTTGTTCTTTCGAAAAATGTTAAAATAATAGCAAGTCTCTGTCCCCTCATGCCAAAACAAGGAGTTAATTCAGCAGTTCAGTCTTAAAATAGGAAGTCCATACAAAGGCAACGTAACAGAAAGGAAAGTACACTGGGGTCATTACAACAATATCAATACCTAAGCATCATACAATCTACCAAAGAGTTTCATGGATAGATGCCAGAGACTCTGACTCTAAGTTAGAGGCTTTGCCAGCAACTCCCTCAAGGACTTCTGAATGCTGAGTCTCTGCTCTACTCCCCTGGTCTCCATGCCTAGCAACCCCGTTCATTATCTCCTGACACCACTTAAGCTCCACTAGATAGATGTACTTCCCTTTCCTCATCTGCAAGTAAACCTTCCACCCTACTTTTCTCACTGTTGTAAGGATCAAAGGAGACTCAGTGAAACAAAAGCTTTAGGATATATATATCCCCTCATAAATATAAACTGTATTTAAATGTCTCTTCAAAGGTGATCACACTGGGACTTCCCTGGAGGTCCAGCAGGTAAGACGTACACTGCTTGCACTTACCCCTGCTTATACTGCAAGGGGTGAGAGTTCAATCCCTGGCCTAGGAACTAAAATCCTGCATGCCAACGAGTGCAGCCAAAAAAAAAAGTGATGACATAAAAGTGATCTTGACAAATTAAAATATTTTACATTGTTAAAAAATATTTAACTGAGGCATATTTAAAATTTTAAGAGTTTATTTGGGCAAAAACCCAACTGGACAGCACCAAAGCTGAAGTGATTAAGAGCACTCCATTAACTGGAGCTGAGGGAAGACTTATACAGAGAAAGTGTGGAAGAAGAGAAAGGAAATTACTCATGGGCTGTAGCCTAACTGTTATTTAGTTGATAAGTTGTATATGATTCTTTTGCAGCCCCATAGACTGTAGCCTGCCAGGCTCCTCTGTCCACAGGATTTCCCAGGCAAGAATACTGGAGTGGGTTGCCATTTCTTCCTCCAGGGGATCTTCCCAACCCACGGATTGAATCCGTGTCTCCTGCCTCTCCTGCATGGCAGGCAGATTCTTTTATCACTGAGCCAGCCTAAAGCCTAGTTGGCTGCTTGTGGCTGGTTGTCTTTGGCATCTCGATTTAGAAATCCTGAGCCATTCAGAAGCTTAGATTTTGGTTTGCCTACAGAGGCCACATAGCCTCAGAGCTGCCTCAATCTAATGGCTTGTTTAATTAATTTAACAAAATTAAAACCTTAAAAGTTTAAATCATATAATTTCATAAGGGTTCTATCACAAGTACAGAATATGAAAGGGTTGTGTTTATATATTAGGGCATTAAAGTATTTAAAAATAATCAATGGATCAGCATTTCTACTATTCTTCTCTGACAAAAACCAGTGTCAGAGCAAACATATGAAAATAACACATGGACACTGATACTGTCTATACAATGGATACACTTTTTAGATTTGGGTGTTAGATAAAAGACAGTATTTTCATTGCACAACTAAATATGATTTAATTTTATACCTTATTACAGTGTTCCATAAATAAATTCACAACCAGGATATAAAAAGCCCCTTATCACATTACATTTCCTCTTTGGGGCTTAGAAAATGTAACCATAGCTTGGTCTTAGAACCTTCCCTAGGACTCACCTATTAACTTTCTGAACCCCTCACTTGCATTCTCCATTTCAACTCTGCTCTCTGTAGCCTCCCTACTATCAGCCTTGCTGCACATTCTCCCACTGCCCACCATGCCCAGTTAATGACACTGACCCTCCTCTCAGCCCTGCAGTCAGTCCTCTCTGCACGGCACCACTGCACACACACAGAGTCCAGGCCTCTGCATGAGGCCATCATGAAAAAACTTGTGGTGGCCAGCTAAGAATCTCTTCCAACACCATAGCAAACACGCCCTCCCCTGGACTGAGAATCCAGCCTAAATAAAGCAGCTGTTGGATGCAAGCATAGAATTCAGGCACTGAGATGGGGATTAAGACGTCCATCCAGTGCCCATCCAGTTGCCACATTCGTGCCCCCAGGAGAGGGTCTTCAGGTCACTTCAAGAGTTTACTATTGTTAATCCATGCAGACAGCATCCCTGACTCCTTTCTTCTCTTCTCAGCACTCACATCTGAGTACCAACAGTTTATTTGGATTCTCTCCAGAAATCCAGGGTCCCCATGAATGGCACAGACAGTTAAGGATGGAAAGCCAGTGCATTCTATGCAGGTGACCCTGCAGCTCCAGGGCAGCAAAGGCAGGCTCCAGTTCCTGGGGGAATGAACAGCTACATCTCACAAATCCAGAGGAACTTGCATCACCCTACCCATACAGGGGCCAAAGTAATGGGAGAACGGGTGTTAAATATCCAGACACCAAAGTCTGCATAAAGCAAATATCCCACCTTACACCAAATGTGTAGACCAAGTCTCCTTAAAGTGAAAGTGTTGGTCGCTCAGTCATGTCCAACTCTTTGTGACCCCGTGGGCTGTAGCCCACCAGGCTCCTCTGTCCATAGAATTTTCCAGGCAAAAATACTGGAGTGGATAGCCATTTCCTTCTCCAAGAGATCTTCCCGACCCAGGGATCAAACTTGAATCTCTGGCACTGCAGGGAAATTCTTTACTATCTGAGCCACAGGGGAAGACAAGTCTCCTTAAGTACACATTTATGCCTTGGCACACATTCTGTATTTTACTCTGAGCACCATTGGGGCTATTCACTCTCTATGGCCTCCTCATCTTGTCCCTTCAGCTCACTGGCCAGTACCAGTATACAACCTCGGGAATTATCCTGAGTAGCACCTTTCCCAGCCTGACTGAGCCTTTAGAACCCTCCTCCTCAAGCTTCCCTTCTAGAAGCTTCCATCCAGTCTGCCTTGTTCCTCCCCACACTGCCAGATGCTAAACTATCACACCACTGCCTTGAAACACAGCTTCACATATTCCTCTCAAAATCTTCAGTTCAGTTCAGTTCAGTCACTCAGTCATGTACGACTCTTTGCGACCCCATGAATCGCAGCACGCCAAGCTTCCCTGTCCATCACCAACTCCCGGAGTTCACTCAGACTCACGTCCATTGAGTCAGTGATGCCATCCAGCTATCTCATCCTTTGTCGTCCCCTTCTCCTCCTGCCCCCAATCCCTCCCAGCATCAGAGTCTTTTCCAATGAGTCAACTCTTTACATGAGGTGGCCAAAGTACTGGAGTTTCAGCTTTAGCATCATTCCTTCCAAAGAAATCCCAGGGCTGATGTCTTTAGAATGGACTGGTTGGATCTCCTTGCAGTCCAAGGGACTCTCAAGAGTCTTCTCCAACACCACAGTTCAAAAAGGCACTCAGCCTTATTCACAGTCCAACTCTCACATCCATACATGACCACTGGAAAAACCATAGCCTTGACTAGATGGACCTTTGTTGGCAAAGTAATGTCTCTGCTTTTGAATATGCTATCTAGGTTGGTCATAACTTTCCTTCCAAGCAGCAAATGTCTTTTAATTTCATAGCTGCAGTCACCATCTGCAGTGATTTTGGAGCCCCCAAAAATAAAATCTGACACTGTTTCCATGTTTCCCCATCTATTTCCCATGAATTGATGGGACCAGATGCCATGATCTTAAGTTTCTGAATGTTGAGTTTTAAGCCAGCTTTTTCACTCTCCACTTTCACTTTCATCAAGAGGCTTTTTAGTTCCTCTTCACTTGCTGCCATAAGGGTGGTGTCATCTGCATATCTGAGGTTATTAATATTTCTCAAAATCTTAGGACTCTCCAAATTACACACTCATTCTAGAATGTTTAAGTAGTTCATGGCCAACTTTTTTGCTTTAAAAATCAAAAACTGGCAAGAAATGACAATATCCAGTAATACCACAACATAAGTACTATCTCTAGAGGAAAGAATAAGACATCATCTAATATTGTTATCAAATTTTCAACACCCTAAACTCTATAATCCTTTCCGTGAGGGATGAATTGTGCTATAGAAGAGCGTTTGGCTTTTTTTTTCCCCCTGTGACTAGCTAAAAAAGTAACCTCCTTTGCTAGAAGTCCAGTTTTTCTTAAAGGGTCCAGCAGACGGTCTCATAGGTCAGGCCTGAAGAAGAAAGCATCTCTTTAAACAGGACAGATTACTTTGGTTTTCTCAGAAAAGCAAGAGGGAAGGACGTCTTATAAGTGGAGAAGAACCTGGATGAACCCAGGGGAGATCAGTGTTTAAGAATCCACTTGAAAGTACAAAAGAAGAATTTAAGCACTGCTGGCCACCACAGGAAGTTCTATACTGGACACAACAACATCAATTATACAAGTTCCCATTCATCCATTCATTCCACGTGTTATATGCCAGGCATTGTGTAAACTCAATCCCTGCCCTGATCCAACTGCCAGTCATTTATTGGAAGGTTTTGTGTAAATGCTGGACTTCACGGGGAACGGCTGCATTATTACAAGCACTTGGTTCTTTTGTTTCGGGTTTTGCTAAGAATTGTGCTTAAGATCATGTGCTCATCACTGGATGATAAGATATCCTCCCATTTATGTCACAGAAAAGGGTTTCCTTTTAAAAGTGTTATTTTATAGTAAACGCAGGAGACAATTCTAGCTTCTTGAGGTTTATATTTCCGACAGGATATATATATGTATATATACCCAACAGGATATATAGACAAATACATTGACTCTGCTCTACAGCAAACAAGTGTGTTTAAAGCAGACATAGTATTATGTTAACCACTGTTTCTTTAAAAGAAATCAGCTGACCTCCTTTTCCCTGTATCTATGCTTCCTTGAAAAAGAAAATTAACTGTTTCAAATCTATCTGCTCTTAAAATAGCTTATGCAGCATTAAAATACATGAGAAACAGGTTTAGCGTATGTGTAGGAAGTATCAGATATGTTATTAATTGTCATTATTTACACAGAAAAAAATAGTTAATAATAAAGGGAAGAGTGAGGAAAAAAGCCCATTTGAAATCTCCTCTGTCCTCTGGGTGTGGCCAGCAGGGAAGGTTTACTGCTTAATATGAAAGTCAACTTTCTGGCTGATACTTTGCAAAGGTCAGGCAAGTCCTACAGTGCTATAAAAAAGTTAATTTCCTGTTCCATTTTGCCTGAAGCATCTGTGCAGTTTGGCTAAATTAATGCTAGATTTTCCACCAGGGAAGAACCAGACTTAGGGCTGAAACTATTGGAATACCGGTATACTTCCTATTGCTTGTTAAAGAAACAGTGAAACTCAATTGTGCTTAGTTACTCAATCCAACTCTTTGCAACCCCATGGACTATAGCCCACCAGGCTCCTCTATCCATGGGGATTCTCCAGGCAAGAATACTGGAGTGGGTTGCCATGACTTTCTCCAAGGGATCTTCCATGTATCCAATCCAGGTCTCCGGCATTGCAGGCAGATTCTTTACTGTCTGAGTCGCCAGTTATGACAACACAATGCTAGACTTCTAGTGGCATTCTGAAGCATAACTGTATAACCTGACATTTGTAGAGCACACAATACGTATAACTTTTTAATGAAAAAAAGGACTATTTCTGGTATTCACAGTTATGTTGCATATACGTGCATTCTTTTCCCTCAAGACGCGCCAAATGCAATGAAAATATTTTCATGACGTTATACTTTGGGATATGTTAAATTAATTGAACAAAGAGACCATGAGACGGAGGTGACTAATGCTGCGGCGGTCTATATGAGCAGATCAAAGTGGAGGTTTTGAAACTGACACTTAAGGACAACCAGTCACAAGCAGCAAAGAAGGTTTTAAGCTACAGCCAATCTACAACGTCCTTGCTCTGCTTCTACATTTTCTCTGTAGTAGTTTCTCCCTGGATTCTTGCCCTCCAAGTGCTCCTAACCACTTCCGGTTTGGCACTGCCCAGATGGAATCAAGTTTTGCTCAGACTCTAAATTTTTCAGTATGCTTCAGTTTGCATGCATGCCTGCTTAATCACTTCAGTCGTGTCTGACTCTTTGCGACATCATGGGCTGTGTAGCCTGCTAGGCTCCTCTGTCCATGGGATTCTCCAGGCAAGAATACTGGAGTGGGTTGCCATGCCTGCCCCCAGGGCATCTTCCTGACCCAGCGATCGAACTGGAGTCTCCATCTCCTGCACTGCAGGCAGATTCTTTACCACTGAGCCATTGCGGAAGCCCCATCCTTCAGTTTATCGTTTAACAAATATGATAATGTCTATTCCCCTGCCTTTTATAATCTCAGTGTTTTCCAAAGCATTCTGCCTAATTTGATCAGGTAATATCTGTGTAACAGGCATTTCCATCTGCAAGCCTCAGTCCAGGAAAATGAAACCTCCAAAAGTCAGTTATCTAAGGTCATTTAACTTTTCAGCATAGGTACTGGGTCCCTGGGCTTCGCTGGTGGCTCAGTGGTCAAGAATCTGCCTGTCAATGCAGGAAACTCTGCTTTAAACTCTGGGTCAGGAAGATCCCCTGTAGGAATAAATGGCAACCCACTTGAGTATTCTTGCCTGGGAAATCCCATGGACAGAGGCACCTGGTGGGCTACAGTCCGGGGTCACAGAGTCATAAGTCAGCCACTGAGGACGCTCGCGCTGGGTTCCCATCTCCGTGTGTCCTCTTTCTCCTGGAGACGGTGCGGGGAGAGGAGGGGGTACAGCACGATTTGCCTCAGATACACAGACCTTTAACAGTTGTTCAGGAGGTTTCCAGAAATCTGCACTACCAGCCCCAAACCATCTACTTTTTCTTATGTCAAAACAAACAAGAAACACCAGGATCCTGGAGCAATATTACTATTCAAATAAATTCTCCTTTCTTCCCCTAGATTGTCATCAGGCTTTTTTCCCTGCCTGAATCTCCCAGCCTGAAGTGCTGTTCTTCCCCAGATCCTTGTCTTAGTCATAGTCATAATACACTTGGGCAGCAGATAAGAGTTTCTTTTTGTCAAGATCAGGTGTGAAGTATGTTCTAAGAAATTGGTTATAAAAAGAATTAAAATGTCAAAATTTATAAATAATTTACACTTTGTAAACCAGGGGACGTGAGTTGCATTCCCACTGTTTGCAAGCAAACACTTTCTTGAGTGGGAGAAGAAGGCAGTATTGTGCAGAACCCTGGAAAACCAGTGGAATGTGTCTGCATTTGACTGCACTGAGAGGGTCAAAAGAGAAAAGTGACAGACAGTTAGCATACAACATGCTGCTTTAAACATTTGCCTAAGCAGATATAACGGAGAAAGAACATAGGGTGAGGATCAAAAATATGTACTATATAGGAAACAAATAAATTTAAAGTGCTTATTTTTGAGGTCAGAGCTTAAACACAGCTTCTTATGGGGGCAGGAAGAACACCAATGTTTAATGAATGCCAACTCTGATTAGCCACCACGCTTGCTGTTTTCAAACACGTATTCAGTTTTCACTAGTAAGGTTTAGTTAGCCTCATTTTCCCAATGACAACATTGAGAGTTTAAAATCTAGGTAAAATGTGTCTGTGTGTGATTGCTAGTAAATGACACAGCTGGAATTTGAACCAATGTGGAGGAAAGCCCATGCTCGTTCCACAACATCCTGATGCTCTAATAGACTGCGTATTCAACATAGTAAACAGGTATGGGGTTAGGAACCTTGCTGAGGACAGTCAGGCCTGTTCTCCCCAGGAATATTCAGAGTCTCCAAGTCTCCCCCTTAGAGAGTTCTTCTGACTGGGCGGCAGTATAAACAGACTGGTGGGGGTTCCTATTCAGAGTCCTCAAGTAAGGATTAGCAAAATCAAATGGAGTCTTATTTCAGAGCACACTGATAGGGCCCATTCTGTACCCTCAAGTCTATGTGCTCTTTTAATTATTACTTTGGTTCATCTCTTAAGTACCCATAGCCTCTGTTAGTGAATTTAATTGAAAGTTCAACATTTTTTTTCATTAATATCCTTATCTATAACAAAATCTCAATACATCTTTTATCAATATGTTCCTTTTTTAACCGTGTGTCAGATAACCAGGATATTTTGTTTTGCTTGTTGAACCCATCTCTCTAAAGTACAAAAGTTGACAGAGGACTTTTACCTTGCAGATTGCCAACTTTGGTATAGTTTTTGTTACAGAACATAATTTCTATTTTAGAACATGAGCTCATTCTTTTGGTGAGAATGGCTCCCTAGAAAAAATAACCAAAGGAAATCAAAGGGAAAAATAAAACCAAAACATTCCTTTCACCCCAAAGGCCACAGACTCAAAGTTGATCATATGAAGCACTTTTTATAATGTCACAGTGTATCGCAGAGGTTTCCATTTCAGAGAGTTTAAGCTTATGTGAGTTTCCAATTCCATTGGAACAAGAAACAGAATTGCTTACAGGGAGAAAGAGGCAGAGGCTATTGCTGCTATTGTGAAAAAACAAGAGAGAATGACACCTATAAACTGATTGATTCCTTGATTCAAATGAAATTTAACAAACTTGCTTAAATATAAGCTTCATCAAGACTTCAATAAAGTTTGTCTAACATAAGCAAAATTCACAATTGCATAAAATCCTCTCAGTATGAACAATTTTTAAAATTTCATTGTAAAAATTTGACATAGCTCTAATCAACTATCTCAGAGAAATCCACAAACATTAAATGCTCATCACTAGCCCAACCAATTCTAGGAAAATCACATATCTATTAGTATGCTGACAACATCTCCTGAGAGCCTCCAATACATAGACCTCTCTATTTAGATGCCATCAGCACGATTTTAGAATATTTACATCTAAATCTATTTAAAATATAAAAACATGTAAAAGAAAAAGCTCAATTTTGGAGAAAATCAATCTGTTAAAAAATGGAAATTGCTTGAGACAAAGAGGTGAAATGATGGTGACAGAGAAGTGAAGAGGGTTGGGTATAGTTAGCGAGCATACAGGTTGCTAACATTTCTTTTTTTAACTTACGATAGATACTTTTTATGCTTTTGAACCGTGGTCTTGGAGAAGACTCTTGAGGGTCCCTTGGACTGCAAGGAGATCAAACCAGTCAATCCTAAAGGAAATCAGTCCTGAATATTGGAAGGACTGATGCTGAAGCTGAAACTCCAATCCTTTGGCGACCTGATGCGAAGAACTGACTCATTGGAAAGACCCTGATGCTGGGAAAGATAGAAGGCAGGAGGAGAAGGGGACAACAGAGGATGAGATGGTTGGATATGGCATCACCAACGTGATGGACATGAGTTTGAGCAAGCTCTGGGAGTTGGTAATGGACAGAGAAGTCTGGCATACTGCAGGCCGTGGGATCGCAAAGAGTCAGACCGACTGAGATACTCGAGGATATTTATTTACAGGAGAAGAATCCCAAAGAGATAAATGAGCTGAAAAGAACAAGAGAGAAGAACAAGAGAGACAGGTGATAACTGATGAAGAAATTCAATTAGCAAAATGGCAAGACCATTATACCAGGCGAAAGTGCAAGAAATGTACAGAAAGGACTTCAAGAGATACTGGTACAGGAAAAAGATGGAGTGAAGGATCCGAGAGTTCAGCAAAGGAAAAAAGAAAGAGGAGGAGTTCCTCTCATTTCCTGGCCTCTGCTTTAATGAGGACTGTCTCTGACCCTCCAACTCATGATTCATTTATTTATTCATTCATTGACCACATATTTATTCAGTGCGCATTACATGTCAGATACTGTTTTGGCACCCAGGATGTAGCAATAAACCAGTCAAATAAAGCCCTTGCTCTTAAGGAACTTATATTCTATGGAGGGAGACAGACAGTAAACAAATACATATTTATTCAGGGTCAAAATCTTAACTGCTTTCCCCTACTGTACACCCAATTCATCTCTCCACATCCTCAGCTCTAACATGTGGTTAATGCTAGCCTCGTAAACTTAAAAAAAAAAAAAAAAAAATTCAGCTCAAACTGCAGACCTTGCTTAGAGATAAGCAGGCTTGACTCTGAGTAACATATCAGCCTCCCTAGGTTTCCTCTTGATTCTGAAGGCTCATTCTACTGTGAAAAGGCAATAGCTGAGAGGCTGGAGAACAGGGAGAGAAACTCAGCAAGGCTTTTCTCTCAGACTCTCCTTACTCATGTTCATTACAGCAATAACTCTGCTCACCTACTTTGGGAAGGCCAAATGTTAGGGTCTATAGAAACTACTGCTGCTGCTGCTGCTGCTAAGTCACATCAGTTGTGTCCGACTCCGTGCGACCCCATAGATGGCAGCCCAGCAGGCTCCTCCCTGGGATTCTCCAGGCAAGAACACTGGAGTGGGTTGCCATTTCCTTCTCCAATGCATGAAAGTGAAAAGTGAAAGCGAAGTCGCTCAGTCATGTCCAACTCTTAGCGACCCCATGGACTGTAGCCTACTAGGCTCCTCCATCAATGGAATTCTCCAGGCAAGAGTACTGGAGTCGGGTGCTATTGCCTTCTCCAATAGAAACTACAGAGATGGGTAAATCCTTAAGAAGATTCAATAATAATTATTCTGATAGTTAACACTAACCGAGTACTTCCTACTTGCCAGATACCTCAAGCGCTTCACATGTTTTCTCTCATTTAAGCCTCTTGTTAGCCTTGTAAGATGGGTGATAATATATACATTTTCAGGGTAGGAAACAAAATACTGAAGAGATCAAGAAATGTTCCCAAGGGAGCAAAGTAATCAGTGCTACTGATTCAACTTGAGAGCTCATGGGCTGAACCCATTCTGCCTCCCCCATTTTATCAGTTTCCTAGGACTGCCTGTTCAAAGTACTACACGCTGAGTGGCTTAAAGCAAAAGAACATTCAGTTCAGTCGCTCAGTCGAGTCTGACTCTTTGCGACCCCAAGAATCGAAGCACGCCAGGCCTCCCTGTCCATCACCATCTCCTGGAGTTCACTCAAACTCACGTCCATCGAGTCGGTGATGCCATCCAGCCAGTATTGTCTCACAATTCTGGAGGCTAGAAATCAGAAACCTAGGTGTTAGCAGCACCATGCCCCACCCCCTTGAAACATGCAGAGGAATCCTTTCTGGCCTCTTCCAAGCATCTGGTGGTTTGTTGGCAATCTTTGGGATGCCTTGGCTTGCGATTGCATGACTGTCATCTCTGAGTCAGCGTCCCAATTGGTCTGCCTGCCTTCAGTTCAGTCCCCTCCAGTCCATTCTGCAGTGTGCATTCTGGAGTAGTCTGTCTAAACCTAAGTCTAATCATACCACATTTTGCTTTTCATTCTTTCGGGGTTCCCTGTTACCTTCAGGAGAGAATCTAGATTCCGTATCATACCCTCATTTCCAACATCTAGACATCTAGACCCTGCTGAACTCTCTACCTCATCAATTTGCCTTCTTGCTCTGCTTCCCTTAACACATTACACACACACGCACACACACACAGAGAGGCTAATTTCTTCTTTGCGCATGCAGTGTTTACTTTTCTTTCTCTACCCTTTATAGTTCCCTCTCATCTTTCAAAATATAGTCTTAAAGTTATGGGTTTCCTGACATTCTATTTATTTATTTGTCTATCTCACAGTGCCTTATATTGGGTTGGCTAAAAGTTCATTTGGGTTTTTCCATTACATCTTATGGGAAGACCCAAATGAACTTATTGATCAACTCAATAATTCTGTATCACCAGTACCTGGCACAGTGTCTGGCACAAATAAACTGCCCAACAAATATTTACTAAATGAATAATAAAATAAATGAATGAATAAGTGAATGAATGAATGAAAGGGATGAGAAGGAAACAAGCTAAAGAAAGGTTTATTTTTCCCCACCCCCAGTGGGAGAGGAGAGTTCTTAGTGAAATAGTTATAAACATCTCATTTAAAGAAAGTGATGTCATTTCCCAAGAGTGGGTACATATTTAGAAATTCTGTGTAGATTTCAAAAAGCAAAATTAGCACAAATATTGGATCAGACACTAGATCACTCTGCCTCACGTACTCTTCCAGTGGCCATTTTGCATGCCACTGTTGTGATCATAAAGCTGTGGGACACTTCACCCCCGTGGCCATCACAGACCTAGAAACTCCTATGCACAGTACAGATTGAAAGGGAAGGGACCACTCCAATTTTTCCCTGGTGGCACTGCAGTCACGGAAGCCCTGACCACCCCCCCAACCCATGGCCGCCCAGAGAGTCAAGGCAACACTACTTAGAAGTAGCATGGGACCAATTCTAACAAAATAAAAGACAGAAGAAAGAAAACTGGAGAGACAGATAAATTGCTTGTCCTTCCTGCCCTTTTCCCCTGGTGCCTGTTCTGGGATGTAATAGTTTAAAATGGCCTGTCTGGAAATCTCCAAATAATTCACCCACTTGTATTTGCTCTCCTTCTTCCTTTATTTCCCCTTCTCTCATGTCCCTGGGATTGTACCAACCTATAAAATGTTAGCATCTAAGTGTTTGCCATGGGCTCTGTTTCTGGGCTATACAAGAAATTTTTAGAAATTTTCAGATGTTAGATATATCATGTATTATGAGGAACACAAGCAGATTAAACAAAAAAGTATTTACAGTGAAAACATTCATTTACATTGGTTTATGGTGGGACACTGGGACAGTAGTTGTAGGGAACAGTCGCTACAGAAAGAATAAAGAAGAAATGGAGAATGAAGAATCAAGCGACAGAGAAGTAGTCAGTCTCCTTGTGTAGAATCAACAAGAGATAATCAGAAACACATGGCTATGGTGAGTACAAATATATTCCCCAAACAGCTAAGTTTCCATTAAAGGAGCAGATACCAAGGAGATTTTCTTCCATTGTGTCTGTTTATAACTTAATGTGGTCCCTATGTTATGAGATATTGAAGTATTAGATTCCAGGAAAATGAAGAAATCCATTGAGTGACCTATTTCAGTGAAGATAACTGAAACTGTCTTCAGTTTGTACATTACATTGAAATAATTTTAAGAAACAGCACAAGCAATGAATGTTGAGAGAAAACCCAGAAGAAATGACACAAATACATCTGCTTAGCAAGGCTCTTTGGAAGCTCAAATGGAAAAAAAGAATTAAAATTTGGCCAGAAGAGCATTTCCTCACTATGGAAAGTTGGCATATTCTATATACCATGATCTCAATCTGTACCGAAAACGGTTTTAGACATTGAACCAGATCCCAGTTAGAAAGGTGTAAAGAGCACAGTCACTCACCTTTAAATATTTGCTACTGCAGAACCTTCTATTACTTGGCAGATAAAGCACAAAAGTTTCTCTCTGAGAAACAACTACAACCAAATCGACTGGGAAATACTTATTGCTTATTCATGAAAGTATGAAAACTATGATTCGAGAAGTACTCTGTGAGTATACTTTGGTTTTAGACTGTTTATGCCTGCAGACACTACAGCATTCATTGAAACACTTTTTACAAATGTTCTCAAGTGGATTCTTTCAGATTTTTTTTTTTTCCTTTTTCAGATTTATAAACTCAGACCCAACTTACACTTCCGGAAGGGGCAGTTTAAATGCACTTTAAAGTTTAAATGGTCTGCTTCTTAAGCATTTCTTATTTCCTAGTATTTCTTTCGGTCTGAATATCTGAAGGGGATTGTAGTTTCTCCCACATAGACAACCACACATACATGTACACACAATTCTTTGCATAAAATGCTTGGGTTTGGCAGACATCTTATGCCTCCAAATACTTTCTGGAATCTGTGAACCTTAGGTCAAAGCCAGATGTTTTAGGTGACTTTAATAATCACCTAAAGATGGACGGAGTCAAGTAAGAGAAAGCCCTAGTAATGTGAATATTTTGGTTTGACAATAAAATAACAAACCCCAAAATTTATAGCTAGAAACAATGCTTCTTCTAAATAATGCCTCAAAAGCTATATTTTAGGTCTTGTGGGAAAATCTAGGTAGCTAGCGTTTCATCAGTTATCTTTTTAATGAGCTTCTTAAGTAGCTGTTTTTGAGACGGATTTATGTATAGACTCCAAAGACATTTCTTTCTTCATTTTAGCCATCTGATAGAATATTTAATCTTCAAAAAGGGATTATTATGTGATTCTTTTCTGGGACATATATTGCAAGGAGAACTCATTTATATTTAACTAACCTCCACATGACACTTTCTGGCTCTAAACCAATGGTTGGCCCAAGTAAAGTCGAAAATAGAGGTACACAGCGAATGTTTGGAAATTCAGTTTTCATATCGATTGAGCTTCTGAACTGTAACTGTGATTTCAGAATCTTGCTTATAGTTAAAATATTTAAGACTGTGGAAAAAAAAGCATCATGTGTTAAGCATTTTTAGTGAAGAACATTCTAGAGTGAATGTTTTACACCAGCAGCCAATAAGTTTCAGATGGTTTATAAGTGGCAGAAGGTCCAAAGCTAAAATGGAATTTTCTGTGACAGCCTACAAATAACAGTTAACATATGCCTAAGTTACAGGCAACAGCAGGAGTCCATTGTAAAGTCAAGTAGTGAGAAAGAAAGGCTGCAAATTAATGAGTAAAAACCTTTTTATCCAAATTCTTAGCAAAAAATTTAAGCACTTAAAGAGCAAAACCATCTCAAATATTTTTAAAGAAATTACACTCATTGGAAACAAACAAGAAGTGACTTTCAAAGTCAAAGTTTATACCCATCATGAATTTGATGTGTTAAAAACACAAATAAGGGTTATGTTAATGATGATATAAATGAATAAAAAACACAAATTCTTCAATTATTTTAGAGAATTTAATATTTGATTCACACTTGCCTTTGAAGTTTCATCTAGATGTGTTCCTAGTTTTATTATTTGCTTTTTTGGTCATATTTCTGGACACTGCTGATAAAATAAAGTCACTCAAACGTTTTCAAATTTTCTTTGTCAAATCTGATATTATCTTGCATTTCATTTAGTTCTTTCAGCTGTGGTTTCACAAACTGTTATTAGAGCTTTGAATTTACTTTTATTTAGAGAATCAGCACTGCAATAGGGACTAGATGAATGTACCATGTCATAATGCTTGCCTAAACTGCCTTGAGTGTCATCATACCTACATTACCAACCTTAAAGGATTATACGTCTGAAATGAAATATGTGAAATGTTTTTTTTTTTAAATTTTTTGTCAACAACATTTTCTCTTTTTAATTTTCAAAATTCTTTTTAGTGTGAAAGTTTTTTGGTGTTAGCAATGATGGTAGCAATAAGTTGATATTTGACAAGAAATTCTGCTCCAAACAATAACCATGATCATAGAATCTACCTAGCTCTACACATGTAAGCTATTGCTTACAGATTCCTAAATTATCTTACTACACTACCTGCTGTAGTATAGAAATCAGTGATTTTGTTATCATGAATATTTGTGCCTGTTTTCTGTTTTACGCTGGTTTGTTTTCATTTTACTAACAGGCACAAACAGAGTGGTATAGTAAAAGAAAAACTCTGTGTACTTCCTTGTGCCTTGTATTTTATCCACACTTAACAAAGTAAGATTAGTAAAGTTAATTAGGATAGTATAAATATAAAATAATCTGTATTTTCCTAATTTTATAAGCAATAAAATGCACTGTGTCAATTCTTTTGAAGAAACCTATTACACTATTATATTGCTATAGAAATGTGCTCAGCAATGATAAATAGACATAACCAATTAGAAAATGTAATTTTGGAGTAACTTGGAGTCTATAATGGTCCGGCCATTCATACAGACTACCTTGAGAAAAGAGACAGTCAATCTTTGCCAAGTTTTATGAATCTTTGATTTATGTTCCCAAACTGTAAATCTTCAGATCTCTTAGAACCCCAATTTTTAAAAAGAATTCACATCACCCCTATCCCCTCCAAATGGTCTATTTCATTTAGCCGAAATGAAGTGAAATTCTGAGAGATAAGATAATGACCAGGACTCTCCGGAAGTAAAAAAAGAAGCTGAAGCTAGCATGTGTTTCACTGTCAGAAGGTCACTCTCTGGGCTGTGTATACTCTGGATCCTTTTCAGACCTCATGGAGGTTAATTTTAGTCTTACAGAAGGAACAGAGAGAAGCAGACTGCTATCTTTGCTGAAAATGTCAAGGCTAAGCTTATGTCCAGCCTTACCTTTCCAATTTCCTGTGCAATGTCAGAGAGAAGGAAGCACTGCTTGTCCAGGAAGAATTCTTTGGTGCATCTGCTTGCTTGGGTTTTGGTGGGTGTGTTTGGGGCAGCCCCGGGGCCAGCAGCTGCAAGCTTCTTTGTCCCCCAGAGTGTCAGAGTCTGGTAGAAGAGACAGATTGCCACCACCAAGCCCACCAAGAAGGGCCGGGAGCAAAATCGCCGACGACAGAGGAACATTAGACGACAGATCATGACCAGTTTAGCTTCACTTGGCCCCTGTCCACGTTGCCGGAAAAGTCATAGCAGCTATTTTTTGTCAGCATGAAAAAGACCAAACTGTCTTCTTTTTCCACAACTTTAAATCACATCAAGATAGCGCCATCTCCACTTAAAAAAACTTTCCGAAGCATCCTGCCAAAGAATCATAGATCCCAAACGCCTGAGGCGGTTAGTAAGAGCCCTTCCATGGAGGACAGTAAAAAGTGGCCGGCCTGGCTTTAAAAAAAAAAAAAAAAAAAAGACATCAAAATAATAATAGTTGTAACTAATAACCTGAGCGTACCCCAGGCTGCCAAACTGTTGCTTCTGGTAATGTCTTACTTTTCACAACATCTTTAAACTCACAGTAAAAGCTTCACAGGAAAAGAGAAACAACACCAAAGTAAATCTGGAGGCTAAAAACAGCCCCAGAGAACGCAATAGGTTTAAACCAAAGTGCCTGTTGCACAGCTGGAGGCAAGCCAGCTCGCCTTAACAGTTCCTCATTTTTCCTCCGGTTTTAAAGCAGTGCCGCTTTCAGTCTTTCTTGTTTCTTAACTGTTTCTTTCCCTTCATTCCGTTTTAAATTGCCACTTTCCTCTAAGCCTTCGAGGCTTTTGACAGAAAAAGGGAATACACGGTCTGAATGGACATGGTTATCATCCTCAGGGTTTGGCTTGTATTTGTTTCATTCCGTTTCAAGTTCAAAGTTCTCTGTACTTACTCAGTTTTCATCCTTTTAGTCAGGAAAAAAAAAAAAAGTTTCCACGATCCCCTAATGGATGGCTGACCAAAACCACTCGGAAGGAAACACCCAGTCGTATGATTCCAATTCATCTCCCACCCACGGACACACGCGCGCGCAGACACACAGACCCGCACGGGCGCGCTGGCCGCGCTCGAGGCTAGGATCCCGGAGCCGGAGGAGCGGGGAGCCCGGCCCGCGGGGAGCCAGCCCCCGGCCGGCGAGAAGGCGGGGCTAAGGCCCGGGCTCCCGGGTCCCGGGCGGGGGTGGGAGGGTTGGGGGGGCTGCCGGAGCGCTCTATGAGCCCCGCATCTGAGACGCCTGGCTTCCCCAGACTGGAAGCAACATTGCTCATTTCCCCCTGAAATGTGGCTGATCACCCAGAGCTGCAGAATTTTAAATATATATTTGATGTCTGTCCCCTTATGTAATTTATTTTCCCTAATCCAGCACTGGAAAAACAAGTAGGCTTTCATCAACTGATGACAAAGGTCGAGGCGAAGTGTAAACAGACTCGGTGCGTGAGTTGAGAGGATCTTCACTTGAAGGAACTGCGGTCACTGCTATGGGGATAAGAGGGTCACGGGTACTGTCTGGATCTCAGCACGTGAAAGTCTGTTTTATGCACTGATTCCACTGGAAATTATCTATGATCTTTTTTTCTGCTCTGAACCCAACTCCTATCACATCATTACTCCTCTCCTGGGCTAAACTGAATCTTTAATTGCCTGACACTGGGTTCCCCTAAGGACTGGATTGTAGCTGACATTCGTAACTTTTGCTCAGCAGAAAGGGGTACACAGCGGGCTTTGTCTAGAAGTCAACTCAGTCTAATGCTATACAGAGTGCCACAAGGAACCTTTAGCAGGGCAAGTCTGCAGACTCCATCCACTTGTGCAGAGTCAGCTGAGGACATGCCACGGAGAAAGCAAATTGGCTAGTGCCTGTTGCTCACCTCTCTGGATACCCAGGACTGGCTTAGGCTCATAGCAGACAATTCTTCCATGGCTCCTCTAAATAGGTTTTTGTGACCTGTTTCTGACCCAAACTTGGTCCTGTGAGCTGAGCTTCTCCTGTAAGGCCACACCCCTTAAGTGATCCTATCCCTTTAGGCACGCTCCTGTCACTTATATTTTGTGAGACGGAGCGCCCCCTACGGGTGCCTCGCTATTATAGATTCAGAGACTGGGGCGTCTCCTCTTCTAGCTTAAGAGACCACCAATACTTGAACACGTTAAAGCTTCAGAGAATAAGCATTCACACTAAAGCTAGATTTACCTCAAACCCTTGCATATATCCCCTCCAGTGTGTTTAATATTGCTTGATTTATAGATTCAGAGTCCTCAATCCCATGACAAATGAAGGCACAGAGGAAAATGAAGGGGCAGTCGACTTTTAGAAGCCAAGAGAGTATGAAGAGGAAACAGCTAAACAGCAGTATTGGAAGATATAGTTTTGGTACATGCAATGTAATTTGACAGACAGTAGGAGTTATGAGATCTCTAAATTGGAATTGTCCCTGTGTTGATGTGATCCAAGCTGACACCAAGTTCTTCAGTAGATGAAAAGGAATGGACATGTATTTCTATCAAGGCAAAAAGTCTGAAGACTGAGTATGAGGAACCTGAAGTGTTATTTTGCTGCTGTTGCTGCTGCTAAGTCGCTTCAGTCGTGTCCGACTCTGTGCGACCCCATAGACAGCAGCCCACCAGGCTCCCCTGTCCCTGGGATTCTCCAGGCAAGAACACTGTTATTTTGGGGCATCATTAAATTGTTGAGTACAGGCTATGAGAGAAAGCACAAACCAGATGCTAAAATCATATTGTCTTTGAGCTGGGAGAAGTGAAAGACAACAGCATAGTTAATTTTACAGCTAAACTTCAAGTAACAGGAATCAAAAAGAAGATGGTAAATTCGTGTTTTAGAAATGATACCGGCAGACTGAAAAACCCAATTTTCCATTTTAACCACTGAGTCTGAGGGAGTGAGAGAAGACAGTAAATAAAACAGTATCTGCAGAAGTGAGAAAAGAGATAGTTAAGAGTGGGATGGTAGGAAGAATAGGTGGAAAAAACGACACACATAGACTAGGGAGTCCATTGACAACATTCGAGGTAGCCCCAATCTGGGTAGAATCATGGCACTGCCTCTTATCACTGGTTTTAAACAAGTGTTTTGTGAAATGAAGATAATATTAGTGCTTCCTTTGAAGTGTTGTTGGAGTGACTAGATGAGAGAATGTATAAGAGTTCTGTACACATGTGTTGGAAGAATGCATGCTGTTATGTCTTTGATCCTGGGGCTGAGCTCAGGATCTGTCTTGGTGGCAGATACATGAACAGATAATTATCAAATAATGGAGGATAAGCCTCCAAAGCAAACATGAGCACTTGGTTTTAGTCATCTTTCCTTTATTCTGTGAAGTGGGGTTGGGTGGTCGATGCTGGTTTGGGAAAATGAGAGCAAGTATGAGATGGGAGTGAGTAGAAGGTGGAGGCTACATGTGGGAGGTATTGATGCCCTAGTTGTGATGGAAGGTGAAGTAGCATGTGTTAGAGTTTGGAAGCATCAGAACAGGGAACAGTGAAGACAGAGAGTAAATTGGTTCAGTGAGAGCAGTAGAAGCAGAAACTGTATATGAACCTGTGGATTCTGGCAGTATTTCAGAGTGAATGTTTTTGTGCATACAATTTCATAAAGTACCTCTTCTCCTAAATCATTTCAGTATTCAAGGGCCTGTATTTAAGCAGCATTAACCTGGGCCAATAGAGTGGCAGGTCTTTTAAAATTCTATAAATTCAAGGTTGGACCAGCAGTCTTCCTCTTTAAAATTCTCCAACACAAAAGATACTCTTCTATCAAACATATGTTTCATTTTGGTTTGGGTATGAAATGGAGGTGAACGGGGAGATTGAATTTAATAGCTGTTGTTTGAAAAAGTTACTTTAAAAATTGCTTTATTTTGTAAACTAGAGGAATAAAGCTATCTCTAATAGAGAAGTTTCCAGTATCTGATCAGGAACTTTGGGAAAGTCATTTCTCTCTTTGAGTGTCAGCGTAGTCATAAAATATGGACTTCAGTGATTGCCAAGCTCAAAGGTCACCTAAGGCTCCAAGGTTGTGCTCATAGGGATATATTTTTGACATGGATTTCCTCTCTGTTGTATCCTGATAAGAAGAGGAAATCTTCAGATTCTGGGCCCTCTTGGTTTCCTGCAAGGCTTTCTCGTTCAAGAAGGCTCCTGACTATTATGATGTAAAATCCAGGTATACATACTAGTGGTGATGCTGTGAGTTAAGTTCTGGGGTTTCTGTCAGCCACGCCTGGGTACTCACTTTCCAGTACCTCCGCCCTAGAGGATTTGTCTGACCTCTTCCTAGCTCCTACCACCTCTCTTCTAATACTGACTATGGAACTTGCCCCATAAGCTCCAAATGTAACAGGATGCTTTTAAATCATGAACTACATATTTAATCTTTACTATGTAAAAACATCATTCCAGGTGATGTGGAAAACACAAAACATTTGACAAATACCATAAATGACTAAAATATAATAAACACAAAGGCAAATTGGTCAGGATAGGGTAACTTCTATAAAAAGTAACCATGAAATCTCAGTGGCTTGACATAACAGGAGCTCATTTTGCACTTATATCATTTTCCAGTGTCAGTTTCTATTAAGACATTTTGTACCAAAGGTCCTTCCACCCAGTGACTTTCCATATTCTAGAATCTTGGATACCCACTGAGATCCTCTGAATCATACTAGCAGATGAAAAATGATAAAGGCATGGAGAATTATGTGACAGGTCTTTTGGGACCAAGTTTCAAATTGGCATATATACTTTGGCCCACATTCTGTTGCTCTGAGCCCGCTCATATGGACCCATCTAACTGAATCTGAGGTGGAATATGAGGAAAAGGAAAAGAGGCTGGTGCACATATGACAATCCCAGCCACAACTAAGGTGGAGATAAGTCAAGTGCCATGAAGAATCATAATCAGGAGTTCACCTCTTTTTTTTAATTACTTTTTACCGAAATATAATTGCTTTATAGGAGCTCACCTCTTTTGAGAGGTGATAAGGAAAGCTTCAGGAAAGTGGCAGTTTCTCAACTTGACCTTGAAAAGTCACAAATATTTCAACTGCTGAAGGTTTTAGGTTTTAGTGGGAGACCACTAAGGATAAAGGGTTTCCCAGGTGGCATTTAGGAGACATAAGTGACATGGGTTCGATCCCTGGGTTGGGGAGATTCCCTGGAGGAGGGCATGGCAGCCCACTCCAGGATTCTTGTCTGGAGACTCCCATGGACAGAGGAACCTGGTGGGCTAAAGCCCATAGTGTTGCAAAGAGTCAGACAAGACTGAAGCGACAAAACATGCATGCACACACTAAGGATAAAACTGGAGAGTTTGGTTCTGATCAAGGATGGCTATAATTTCTAAGTTAAAGGGTTTATTTAGCCATCTGTAGACAGGAATCCAGAAAGTTCTTTCCCCAAATCTTTTATTAATGAAGATATTATGGTAACTGTCAGACTAGGAAGCCCGTTATTTATGATTATCTGAATATACTGTTATATTACCACTATCTTTAGTTGTAAACTCACAAAGCAAAATATTTTTTTTTTTTTTTAGGAAGGATAAGTACAATAACAGGCTTTCCTAGTGGCTCAGATGGTTAAGAACCTGCCTGCAATGCGGGGGACCTGGGTTCAATCCCTGGGTTAGGAAGATCCCCTGGAGGAGGGCATAGCAGCCCACTCCAGTGTTCTTGCCTGGAGAATTGCTATAGAGTAGGTTGGTGGGCTACAGTCCATGGGGACAATAACGTGGGTCAAGTTTATGGGGTTACTCTCAGAGGTGCAAAATGCAAGACTGTTGAACAGAAAAGTCCATGTGCAATGTCATATTCTTGCCTTAGTGCCTTCACTGTCCTTGTGCAGGAAAATGCTGCACTGGTTTAAGGTCTGTGCAGAGACACCTGATCGTGTGTTATCTCCCAGAGCCACATAAACACAGAGCACTAATTTACATCAGGTTTAGGATCATGCGTCCTTTCACCTGTCTTTAGAACTTTCCATCTACCGCTCATGATAATGAAAAACCGAAAGTTCAGTCTGCAATTAGGCTGAGGTCTGGTTCTTGATATGCTGGAGGACTATCAACAGAAATCCTAAAACAGACTTACAATTTTTCTGCAATTTCTAATGCAGTCAACATTAAAAATTTTTTTGTTGTACCGAGGCTAAGTAGTGTCCAGCTCTTTGCAATCCCATGGACTGCAGCATTCCAGGATCCTCTGTCCTTCACCATCTCCCCATTTGCTCAAACTCATGTCCATTGAGTTGACGATGCCATCCAACCTTGTGCCATGTCACTCCTTTCTCCTCCTGCCCTCAGTCTTTCCCAGCATCAGGGCTTTTCCTTTTAACTCAGTTCCATTGACTCTCTCCTAATGATTATATGAAGTCACTTTTTCGTACAAATCTATGGATTTCAGCTTAAGACCACTGAAACTTTATGGGGCTTTTTGTGCATTAAAAAAAAAAAAATTCTTCCTTTGTAGTGGTTAAAACCACTACAGGCTAAAACCACTCTAGGCCGCTAAATGGTGAGCTCAGGGTTTGCAGATATCCGGGAATTGCATTAGGGTAGAAGAGGCTTCCCTCAGGCACAGCATTTGTTCAATTTACACATGGAAATAAAATACTAGAGTGAAAATCTTCATTTTCCTTCTATCTTTTCCTTGATTCATGTTTGTTTGAACAGACACATTCTATAGTCTCTAAATTCCTAGATGAACAAAACAGTCCAGATAGACTTTACCCTCCAGAGTAAGGGCTTATCATTTTAAATTGTCCACCGGACCAGTGTTTCTGAGCATATAAATCTCCTGGATATTCCATATGACCACACTTGCGGGTGCCCTTTTGAAATGGGATGTTCCATGGGATGTACTCTCTCCAGCTCTCCGTAGTTATTGACCCGTCACTCTATTTTTCACAAGTTTCTGTCACCATAGGCATTTTGAATATGCTTGCACCAGTATCCAAGATGACTTTTTTTTAATCATATTCTGTTCTGCCTTCTAACTACTAGTATACTTATATCTCTTTACAGTAGAAACTGCTGACTGAAACTATTTAACTCACTTTCCTATTATTGTAGCATCTATCAGCATCTTTTTGTGAATAATTAAAAAATTCCCATTTCATAAGGTTTATACATCATAAATTCACATATTTTTCCATATCATTGCCATTTTCCCACAAGAAATATTTCACATCTTGGTAACATATAACCCAGTGGGGGTAATTTTGTCCCCCAAGGGGCATTTGGCATTGTCTAGAGACTTTTCTGGTGGTCACAACTTGTGGACCCAGGGGAGATGCTACTGACATCTCCTATGCAGATGCCAGGAATGTGCTGAACATCCCACAATGTGCGTGACAGCACGCCACAACAAAGAATCATCTGGTTAAAAATGTCAGTAGCGCTACGGTTGGGAGACTAAAACTTACCAAAGGAAGGCTTTGTTACACAACTTTTCCATGTGGCTGCCAAAAATGGTCTGTTACCTCATTTAGAATAGTCCCTGTGGCAATCACACAATTAGCTCCATTGGGATTTTAACCATTTCTTGAATGTGTAATTATACTGCTCCTCCAAACAAATGTAATTTGGGCACATCATTTCCTTGCAGCCTTTGAAGTTTGCTTTTAAGATTCACATCCTCTACATAGGTAGAATGGTAAATATTTAAAGCAAAGAATTGTATCTCTCCAGTGTTTTACTCTCCTTTGGATATAAACTTACATTTTGGCATACAGCCAGAATTCCCAAGCTTTTATCAATTAATACATAAAACATGAACAAATATCATACAATCAAATTACATTAATTAAAGATTTCATTCCTCTTTTCTGCTGATTTACAGCATAATATTCCTTGGAAATCATGATCAATTATCTCAAGATAACTACATAACTAGCTTGTTTTCTTTTTTAAAATGTAACCACAGTTCAATCATCCATTTTTGTTTTCAGAAAATGAAAAGTATTAAAAATTTTCCAGTGCTGTTTGTTCCCTGAAAGACTGATGTGTGTAATGGGGGATGGGAGGGGATAGGTTTGGTCTTATTACTCCAATGAAGGCTGGCATTCATTTAGCTAATCTAAGTGACTAAGAAGGAAATGTTCTTTGACAGAGTATGGTTCTTTGGTTACATGTATACCACACAAAGTCAAAAGATTACATCTATATTTAAATCATATTTTCTCTTATATATAAGCCTATTTTTTGTTTTATTTTCAACACATAAGGGGATTCTTTTTCAAACACTTACAAATGACAACCATTGGAAAAGTGAAAAAATCTTTTGGTACACTTGGAAACCCATGAAAAAATTATCTTTAGAATCAATGCCTCCAACTATTCAAGAAAATAATTATTTGTCATATTAAAGATAAATATACAAATTCATCAAGAATACAAATAAAAAATCGATAAGTTCTAGTGGAACATACTAGGGAGGTCACATTAAAAGCTTCTATTAGGCTAGTTATAAGATAGGCAAAACCATTCTAATGAACTGACTCCTATTTATATTCAGGGTTATTTAGAAATATTTCCGCCTGGTCCCTTGTATTCCATTTGACCTAGATAGCTTTTTAAAGTTACCTAGTACCAATTATAATTGTTCTTATTTTAATATGTTAGCATGGAAGGTCCCTATAGTAGAGTAGGTTTAACGGTGCAAAAATAATTAAAATACGGTTATTGTTTTTTCCTACAAGCAATATTAAACTTATGAATGCTTTTAAAATAGTTTATCATTAAAGACTAGCAAGTATACACCTTCCTGTGAAAAATTACTCTTAGTCATTAACAGGCCAGTAGAAGTGAGGGATGAGAATAAGCTACACACACACTATACACATTCCTCAAGCTCACTTCTCACATTGGCTTCTGAATTTATAATGAGCCGCAGAAAAATGACTATATATATATATATATTCTGTTTTTCTTTTTTTTTGGTCGCACCAGGTGGCATGATGGCTTTTAGTTTCCCCACCAGGGATGGAACCCAGGCCCTCTATATTGGGAGCCCAGAGTCTTAACCACTGGATCACCTTGAAATCTTGTAATGTTCTCTTTACAGTCTCCTTTGCCAGGAGTGATAAAAGTAAAAGGCTCTGAAAAATTTATTAATTATTAAATTTATTTCAAATAAACATTTTAATGTCTAGACTTCTAATAATGTGTTACTAAAGTTATTTATTAAGTTAAAATACTGACTTATAAGGTATACATGACTGACTACTTTAAAATGGAAATGGCCAGAAGAGGTTATCTCTCTTTTATCAAACTTCAATTAAACATAAAACAATTCTGAAGTCATTTCATCTTTAATTCACTTTAAATTTTTTCTGTTGTAGCTAAATCAAAACATGAAATATTAAGATCCTGGGTCAGAAATTATAATCTGTTTTAATAATTTATATTTTACCATCTAAATAGGGAAATCTAAAAATCTTGATGATTTGATGAATTGATGAACAATTCTGATTTGTAGCTTCAAAAATTGGGAGAAAAGATTCACCTTAAATTTAGAATTTTACAGCCATTTGCAAGACTTAGTCTTAATTTTGTCATCTCTAGCTTATAATCTCAGTAAGAAAAGTGCCATAATTTAAACTTAAATAATCAGAAAGTATTCAACTGACAATATGTAACTGCTATCACTACTCCCACTGACAAACAACTGTATGGCACAGTGAACAGACTCTCATGAATTCATGGCTCATGAACAGACTTTCACTCAGCTTCTAGGTTCCTCCTCTGTCAGCACATTTCCCTATACCACATCTACTCATTTCAGACGACTTTTAAATTCCCAGAATGTCCATGACTCTAAAACCATTTCACCTGCCTGGAAAACCATCTGTTTTTAGGCATCATTTATTTAAATAATAGCTCTTAAATTAAATTTCTCACAGTTCCTAGAACAATGAGTACATCCATTGATAGCACTTACTAAAATACAATTACTCATTAACATGTCCATCCTTCCCACTTCTTCCGCCCACCCCTCACACACACAAATACCTTCATCTGTGTAATCTCAACATCTAAATGCTTAACGTTTGATTATAAAAATGAACATTTTTGAGGATATTCTTTTTTCTCTTAAAACCCTCCTGTTGAAAGATTTTTTTTTTAATGTGAAAGCTGAAGGCAAACACTGCAATGTCTACACATTCAAAGAGAATCTTACCCCTTATGGTATATTAGACATTTGTTTTTCTAAGTCTAAAATAATTCATTATGTCAAGAAGACTATTACTGAGGTCTAAGGACAAAGGGCACTAACATTGTACAAAACAAAGACGGTTAAAAATCTAAAATATGTGGAATTTGCTTTGAAGGATAAAAGACTAAAACAAATGAACTGCCCTAAAAAAGAATGATTGTACGTTTATCAAACACTCAGCTTCGTTTAGGCATTTCATTAAGCCATTTATTGCTTCAAATGTGTCACCATGAACATTTTAATATACACTCCACAGCAGTAAGGCCTCAATTTTCACCACCTATAAACTGTGAACCCACATTCGGATTTTTCTTATGCCACCAACTGTTACACGAGTTTTGTACAACAAAGATTTTGAATGTGTATAATACCAAAAATGCTCATATACCCCTTGATGTAAATGTCACAAAGAATTATTAATAGTTGGCCACATTTTTTTTTCGATGAGGTAGTTCCATGTTTGGCCCATTATATAGATCTCAGATACTAACAGGTTCCACCCATTACTAAATAATTGCACAAAATTTTTGTTTACGTTCTTTATACACGCTTCAAAATATTCAACGTTTGAGCTTAAAATTTGTCAAAATGTTTTTCTGAGTGATTTGGTTAAATAGTGGAATTCACACACTGAAAGGGACTAGCTATAGCAGCTGGAAACAGGGATGTTCCTGACTCTGACAAGAACTTTCTCTTAAAATAAGGCTGTACATAAGGCTTTTTCCTTGAACCAATTCCTATAAAACAGTGAGTTTAGAAAAGTCATTATGTATAAGATTAAACAATACCATTGAGCATCCCCAGGCAACATGCTAATAAGCTAATTGAATACTACATTATATATTATTTCTTTAGGGTTTATAAAATCTCCAAGAAAATACTGAGTATCATCACCCACAAATGAACCTAACTTAGTTTTATGGGCTGTCCAGTTATAAAATTAGACTGCAGCAGCTCAGAACTGTGGAATCTCGAAGCTGGAAGAGACCTTGAAAATCCCCTATCTAATCCATACCCTTTTGGGTAGCATTGCATAGATTTTACAGTTTTCTATATAAGTTCTAAGAGGCTCATAAGTGGTTTTGATTAAAACATAAATCTGATGGGCCCAGTACATTTCAATATAAAAGAAATATGACATAATAAGTATTTCTAAAGTTTTAAGGATTTTTCTACCGACCAGACTCAATATTATACCTTAAATAAAACTTCCACTATGCAAAATTTCTAGTTTAAATAGCACCTATAGAATAAAACTTTCAGGATTGCTTACAGACATCCTGAAGCTGGCATCACCCTGGTTTAATAAGGGCCAGAGTGACTAAAGAAGTGAATTAACTGGCATACCAACATGTGGTAAAAGCAAAAAGAGAACTGAATTTTAAGCTCCAATCCAAGGGGTCTCTCTATTTCAGTTTGGCCACAGTGCCTCAAGTCAAAACAACTATAATGATTATTTCCGTTCGTCTGCTGTAATTAGACTTCTTTCATGTCCCTTAGACTGAAGGAAAAGCCAGGGGGATCTTCTAGAAAAATACATTTGCATTTCACATTTACATAAAAATGTCTTTTCCTTATTTTTGTATCACAAATTCCAAGCATTATTAAAGACATAACAGATTACGCAGCATTCTGTGTCCTGGGCCTCTGTCCTTTTGAGATTATGAAAATTGGAAGTTAGTTGGAATTAAGAAATTTTCATTATTAAGTGTGTAAAGTATAAATACAAGTAATTTTTTAAAAACTTTATTTTAACACCTAATACAATTCCAATTTTAAGGATTACTTGCACAAAAAAATAAACACATTTGGTATAAAAATGTTATCACTTTAACACCCTTTCCCCTCAGCCCTCCCACCCCACCCTCATGAACTGCACTCTGTCTGGATGCAGAAACATATAAAGACTAATGGCCCAGATTCGTTTTTACCTACAGGAGTTTCTGTTTATGTACCCAGGTACTCTAGAGGACATCAGCCCACTTTATCACATGAACCATTTGCTTCAGCCCGCTGAATTTAGTTTCACAAAGAAACAAAGCTTATTATAAAGGCATTTAAAAAACCATTATCTTTTTAGAAGCACTTTTTTTTTTGCAACCATTTATATACAGTGTTACATAACAGCTCTGGAGTACAGTACATGCAGCAGAACATACCTGTTGAATATAAAATACTTTTCTTAAAATCTTCATCGTTGGAATTCTTTGAAGTCTACATTATAGAATGCCCATTACTTGGAGAAAATGGTTGAGGAGTACAAATGTCTGCATACGTTGGCCACTGAAATAATCCAAGGCTAACTGGAGTAATATTTGGAGCACACCAGGAGTGCATAAATAATTTACTTACATTATTAAAATACAACCCATAAAATTTAAGTTCAAGATCTTATAGGATTGTCTATGTAAATCCTTTAAGTGGTTGCCTGCAAATGCACTGCTTCTTCTTTTTTTAAAGTCCTATATAAAATGTTGAAGCTTTTTTCTTCCACAAACGAAATGGCCTCCCTTATTTGTGCCGACTGCCTCTCCTCTTCATGGCAGCGGTGCACTGTGGACAGTACCATTTTCCTTTGGGGGCTTCTGTCAATCCAACACATCCATAATGGAACCATTCTATGGGGCACTAAAATGCAAAAACGCCAAGTAGTTTTTAGTAAAAGATCAGGAAGTATGTTAAAACATGCCCGCCCAGCAGATTAAATATTCATAATTAGATTGATGGAGACAGAACTTAGACATCTAGGAGATGGCTTTATAGATCATTTAGTCCAACTGGTAGGGTTCAGAGATGAGGAAATGGAGACACAAAAAGTTATATGCATCTTTGTTAACTCTGAGTTTCATGTAATCTACTCCCATAATCTTAAAATAATGAACACAAATCATTAATTTTTGTTAAGCTGGAGAGTATGTGGATACCAACTCACAAGGACAAGAAGTAAGATGGGTCTCTCACATAGCAGGTAAATGTATTTTAAAGATTTTGTTTAATATTCAGCCTTATTTATTTCCATGGAAAAGATGTGCAAAAAAGCAAAATGGCTGTCTGGGGAGGCCTTACAAATAGCTGTGAAAAGAAGAGAAGTGAAAAGCAAGGGAGCAAAGGAAAGATATAAACATCTGAATGCAGAGTTCCAAAGAATAGCAAGGAGAGATAAGAAAGCCTTCTTCAGCGATCAATGCAAAGAAATAGAGGAAAACAACAAATTGGAAAGACTAGGGATCTCTTCAAGAAAATCAGAGATACCAAAGGAACATTTCATGCAAAGATGGGCTCGATAAAGGACAGAAATGGTATGGACCTAACAGAAGCAGAAGATATTAAGAAGAGATGGCAAGAATACACAGAAGAACTCCACAAAAAAGATCTTCATGACCCAGATAATCATGATGTTGTGATCACTGACCTAGAGCCAGACGTCCTGGAATGTGAAGTCAAGTGGGCCTTAGAAAGCATCACTATGAACAAAGCTAGTGGAGGTGACAGAATTCCAGTTGAGCTATTCCAAATCCTGAAAGATGATGCTGTGAAAGTGCTACACTCAATATGCCAGCAAATTTGGAAAACTCAGCAGTGGCCACAGGACTGGAAAAGGTCAGTTTTCATTCCAATCCCAAAGAAAGGCAATGCCAAAGAATGCTCAAACTACCGCACAATTGCATTCATCTCACACGCTAGTGAAGTAATGCCCAAAATTCTCCAAGCCAGGCTTCAGCAATATGTGAACCGTGAACTTCCTGGTGTTCAAGCTGGTTTTAGAAAAGGCAGAGGAACCAGAGATCAAATTGCCAACATCTGCTGGATCATGGAAAAAGCAAGAGAGTTCCAGAAAAGCATCTATTTCTGCTTTATTGACTATGCCAAAGCCTTTGACTGTGTGGATCACAATAAATTGTGGAAAATTCTGAAAGAGATGGGAATACCAGACCACCTGATCTGCCTCTTGAGAAATTTGTATGCAGGTCAGGAAGCAACAGTTAGAACTGGACATGGAACAACAGACTGGTTCCAAATAGGAAAAGGAGTTCGTCAAGGCTGTATATTGTCACTCTGCTTATTTAACTTCTATGCAGAGTACATCATGAGAAACGCTAGACTGGAAGACACACAAGCTGGAATCAAGATTGCTGGGAGAAATATCAATAACCTCAGATATGCAGATGACACCACCCTTATGGCAGAAAGTGAAGAGGAACTAAAAAGCTTCTTGATGAAGGTGAAAGTGGAGAGTGAAAAAGTTGGCTTAAAGCTCAACATTCAGAAAATGAAAATCATGGCATCCGGTGCCATCACTTCACGGGAAATAGATGGGGAAACAGTGGAAACAGTGTCAGAGTTTATTTTTCTGGGCTCCAAAATCACTGCAGATGGTGACTGCAGCCATGAAATTAAAAGACGCTTACTCCTTGGAAGGAAAGTTCTGACCAACCTAGATAGCATATTCAAAAGCAGACATTACTTTGCCAACAAAGGTTCGTCTAGTCAAGGCTATGGTTTTTCCAGTGGTCATGTATGGATGTGAGAGTTGGACTGTGAAGAAGGCTGAGTGCCGTAGAATTGATGCTTTTGAACTGTGGTGTTGGAGAAGACTCTTGAGAGTCCCTTGGACTGCAAGGAGATCCAACCAGTCCATTCTGAAGGAGATCAGCCCTGCGATTTCTTTGGAAGGAATGATGCTAAAGCTGAAACTCCAGTACTTTGGCCACCTCATGCGAAGAGTTGACTCATTGGAAAAGACTCTGATGCTGGGAGGGATTGGGGGCAAGAGGAGAAGGGGACGACAGAGGATGAGATGGCTGGATGGCATCACTGACTCGATGGACGTGAGTCTGAGTGAACTCCGGGAGTTGGTGTTGGACAGGGAGGCCTGGCATGCTGTGATTCATGGGGTCGCAAAGAGCTGGACACGACTGAGCGACTGATCTGATCTGATCTGATTTATTTCCTCATAAAGTAGAACAACCTATTTGTAATTAAAGATGTAAGGATCTCCCTGGCTTTCCTTTTTTTGGCATTTATCTATTTCTAGATATGCAGAGGAAAAGAATTCCACTGTGTAATATATTAAGCGGTTCTATACTCTGACAGAAAATCTTAGCACTCCAAAGAGCACAAAATGAGAGGGATCAGAGAGAGTGTGATGCGGTATTTATAGAAGTATCATTCATCTTTTCCACCAAGCATCCCAGAAGACAGTTTACAATGTCTTCTTGGGACGGTTTTGCAGTCATCATGAACAGCCCACAAGTGGGTCTGCAGAGGGAGGTGGAAGGAGAGCCTTTTCTATGTGAACCGTGTTATGGGGAGCCTGGCAAGTCAGGGAAGTACACACTTCTGTGTGTCAACTCTGATCAATCTTCAAATTGCTTTAAAATTTTAAACTCTTATTATCAACCTTAGCAGCCTGACATTATTGATTAGCCCTTTATTAGAATTCAGGCTTCTGTCACTTCCCTGGAGGAAAACATGGACAAAAGGGAGCTAAGCAGTGTGACAGTAAGAAGGGAGTGGAAATTACTAGACAAAAATATTCTCAGCATTCAAGAAAAATATATCTCTAACTCAAAATAAGCTTCAAGGAAAGTAAACAGGAATTCTTTTCTTCCAAACCTTATTTTTTAATATCAGAAATGGCTCTTACTGGCTGACACCTGCAGAACACAGCAGGAAATACACTCTAATGGGAGGACAATAACCCACATCAGAAGCCTCACCTTTGCATCATTTTTCCTGAAAGTATTGCTCTAAAGTTCCAATTCTTCATTGTGATAAGAGAACCAAATCCTAGCAAACACAGAATTCTTTGGCAAAAGGGAAAAAGGGTGTTTCTAATTTTCATACAACCTGATGCCTTTTGAGAAATGTAATCTGCACATAAAACCATAAAATTAGCTTTAAAAAAGTTAAAATAGGGAACACATTAAGGGACACTATCTTATTTGGGGGAGGAATATTCCAGCCTTAATATAATTAACATTACTGCAAACCTGTTTCCTTAGACTGAGAGACACACTAAACAAAAAATATACATTCCAGTAACAATAGGTGAGACCTGTTTTTTCATTCCTAAGTAGAAAAATTTAATACTTACATCTTGGTTATCACAGCCCACCATCTCACCATAGGATACCTAGTTAAAAGAAAATTAAATATTTTTATTATGACTATATTAACAAGCACCTAAATTCAAATAACTGTTTATGATACTGTAAAGAAAATAGAGGGAAATACACAGAATATACAACTGAGTTAAGAAACAGGGCATGTAGCCTTATACAGTTTACGGGTTTTTTTTTTCTGAAGGATTTTTGGGAGCAGGGGTGTACAGCAGGATAACAGAGAAATTACATGCTCTTTGAAAGTCTATAAAAACTTGTTCTATAAACTACCTTGACAAAAGAGTCAATTTTTTGAGTGGTTCCTTTAATAAAGATTTTAAGTTTCTTTCTTGGTTATCAACATAAAGTTTTTTTTTACTTTTTCTTGGGTCATGTTCGGTCATATATATTTTTGCAGTCAGTAGTCTATTCTACTGAAACTTCTAAATTATCTGTTTATTACATGTCATTTCTCATTTTTCTTTTTGCTTTTCATCACTAGCTGGAGAGTATGTGGATACCAACGCACAAGGACAAGAAGATGGGTCTCTAACATAGTAGTTAAATGTATTTTAAAGATTTTGTTTAATATTCAGCCTTATTTATTTCCTCATAAAGTGGAACAACCTACCTATAATTAAAGACATAAGGATTTCCCTGGCTTTCCTTTTTTGGTATTTATCTATTTCTAGATATGCAGCGGAAAAGAATTCCACTGTGCAATATATTAAGTGGCTCTATACTCTGACAGAAAATCTTAGCACTCCGAAGAGCACAAAATGAGAGGGATCAGACAGAGTGCGACACAGTATTCATAGAGATCTCATTCATCATTTCCACCAAGCATCCCAGAAGACAGTTTACAATGGTCTTCTTGAGACGGTTTTGCAGTCATCATGAACATGTCTTTTTATCAGAAGCAGGAAGAGGATATAATAAAAAACCAAAGGTATTTTACTGGAGTAAAAAGAACACTAAAAAAATGAAACAGCTCTTTTCCTATTTTATTCAGATTATGCTTCTATAGACACGTCAGACTCATACCTGATTACAAATGCAGTATCGTGGTTCATTGGGGTCATAAGTCCAATCAACCTGACTGTTGGAATCAGATTCTGGTACCACTGTTGCTTGTTGGGAAATTTCCTGTACAACAGTTGATGATGAAGAACATGATGACAAGGAAGAAGAGGAGGAAGAAGATGATGACTGTTGGCTTGAAGACTTGTTGTTGTTTCTGAAAAAGCAGTATCAGTTTTATTTGCTCAGCATCCAGAAGAACTTAATTGAGAGTAACTTCTAATTAATGGCATGAAATGAAATAACAGTAAATATACAAAATACTCTTTAACACTCAAGCCATCTGATAAATGGATGTAAAAGCACAAGTGTTTAGAGCAAAAAGAGCAACATTTTTCATAATAGCTTATTTTTGTTTCAGATTTTGTTTTCTGGAAAACAAAGATATTCAAAGGAAATTCTTTTAAAATATTTCAAAGTTTTTAGAATAAACTTTTAATCTGTTACTTCTTACCACTGTTTAAAGAGTAGGCCATCCTTTTAAGAATTAGTATTAGTTATGGCTTCCGTACAGACATTCTTTGTATTTTTAAGCAAACTGAATACTCTTGATTAGAATCAAAAATACAAATACACGGAAGCATTTGATGAAAATGATAACCATCATCTGATATGGGAATACTCACCTATATAGAACATGAAGCAGAGTGTGTTAAAATCCACAAGAAATTTACCATTATACATATGCTAACAAATTTTAAAAATATGAAACTTTATCATCAGCAGTTATAATAAATTTGGGTCACTAAATGAATTTTTAGATATTTAGCACTTTTGTGGTAACTCTACATTGATCATTCTTTTAGAGATTCATCCACAGGAAGCACAGGAACACAGAAAATATAACATTTACTGACAGAAAATATATTTAAAAATAAACTGATACAATTATGATATAATTCTTTTGGACTAGCAACTGAACTCTCATTATGTATGAACACCTAACACATGCAGGTACTTTGGAAAGATGGTGCCAAATGCTATTAAGTTTTCATATGTGTGCTAAGTCGCTTCAGTCATGTCTCATTCTTTATGATCCTATGGACTGTAGCCCATCAGGCTCCTCTGTCCATGGGATTCTCCAGGCAAGAACACTGGAGTGGACTGCCATGCCCTCCTCCAGGGGGTCTTCTGGAACCAGGGATTGAACCCACGTCTCTCATGTCTCTTACACCGGCAGGCAGGTTCTTTACCACTAGCGCCACCTGCAAAGCCCCTTTCACATGTATGCGTTCATACAATCATCCTAAGAATCGTATCTACAAAATCTAGGGATATTTTCATAATATCAGTTTAGGAGACATAATATCAAGGACTAAGACAATTTGTTCTTAATTAAAATGAAGACCAGAAAACACATGGCAGAACAAGGGGTTATAAGTTAGAAAAGGTTTCATTAATGGTTTATCTTAATGAACAAAAGAAAGCAATGAGAGGTCATCTATTAATAACCCCAATTCAAGACTTTAGAAAAATCAAGGTTTCTTAGAACTTTTTAAGGACTTTACCTCTTTCTAGGTAAGTCATTGTGAAGTAAATGTCATGTCTTCCCACCTCCCCAGAGTTCACCCTGACCCATTATATATATACATGCATGTGTGTGTGTGTCTGTGTGCTGAGTCGTGCCTTACTCTTTGTGACTCCAGCAGCTATATTCTGCCAAGCTCCTCTGTCCATGGGATTTCCCCGGCAAGAATACTGGAGTGGGCTGCCATTTATGACTCCAGGGGATCTTCCTCCCGACCCAGGGATTGAACCCGAGTCTCCTGTTTGGCAGGTGGATTCTTTACCACTGAGCCATTTGGGAAGCTGCCTCTGTTTACTACACGGAAGCCCAGCTGGATGCTAGGTAGTCTGCACACTCAGTAAAGGTATGAGCTACTATAACAATAAAACTTACTTGCTCTTTCTCCCACTCCTTGAGTCGGCTGTTGATGAGCTGGCGTTCTGTGTTAATGTAGTCATGAGCGCAGATGATGATGAATAGCCAGCTGCTTCCCGGGGCATGGAAAACTCTTTTCCCAGCTGAAAGTCATTATTCTTAAATGCTTCATAACTGGCCTTTAAACTTGATGTCCTTCGTCCCTCTTTCATCTTAAAAAAGGCAGTCATTGATATTATTAATACATATAAATATGCACATTTTCTTTTGTCTATTTACAGCATTATTTTGGCTTATCTAATATTATTTTGTTTTAAACCATTATGTTCATCATTGTAATTTAAGTTATTTTACATAAAGATTTAGGATCAGTTTTTACCCAGTTACGAGGTAACTACAGGATGGGTAACTTAATTCGGAATATAGATGATAGCCAGCACAGAAATGAACAAACTCAAGGCAACCTAAGTTCCAAGGCTACAGAGAAAGCCCTGGAACGGGAAGAAAGAATAAAGTATTGTCCCAGCTTTAAACATTAGCTATCATAAAACTAGGATTAAAAATGAAACTATACAATGCAAGAAAACTCTTTTTGTTCACATCAAGTTATTTCTGCTAGAGTCTGCCAAGGATTCAGACAAAACTTAACATTCCGTTTCTAAACCTTTTCTTTTTTACCTGAGCTGTAGCTTGAACTGCTTGAGCTGCTGCCATGGTAATTGCCCCCGCACCAGTTCCTGAAGATAAGGAGCCAATATTATAGGATGCCAGAGGTTGGGAGGAATTCACATTGTAAGCGTTGTTGGAAGCGGCCGTGGAATTATTATTTCGACAACCTGTGTAGAATTAAAGAAGGAATGAAAATGGTTAGACAGAACAAAATGTCAGTGAGCTTAAAGTATATTATTTCTCAGCACAGATACAATGATTAAATTAAAAATTTCATGTCACAAATTTTCTTTTTTTTTTTTTTTCTTCTTACGGTAGACTCTAACCAGGTAAAGAATCTGTATAATTAACCTTAAATGCTGTCATTCCCCTTTATTTTAATAAAAACCAAAAAAGAAAACAATCACATTTAAGATAATAAACTTACCTAGAGTATTTTCCTTAGAGGCATCTGATGTTAGGGTAGATAAAAGAGCTTCAGATTTAAACTTCTTTTCAGGTAAATGATCTGTTGTCGTATGGTGAGAGGTTGGGTTATATTTCCTTTCTGAATATAAATAAAGAATTCATGTGTTTTTAAATTTTAGAGAACTATGGGCAAGGCATAATACATTCATCTGATTATAAACCAAAACAACATTATGTTTTCTGAGAAGACAAGAGAAATAGAACTCTTTGTGCCACATGTCTTATTAACAGCTGACTGCTCAGACATTTAAAAAACTTCAGTAGCAAAGCAGCGAAGTAAGCCATGATGCATACTGGTTTCATATATAACATGAGAGATTTTTTTTTTTAAAAACATTACCTACAATTTAAAATATTTTTCAATCAACTTTTCATATCAAATTGATTTGTCAAAAAAAGGCATCAGTACAGTCAATCTAGTCAGCTAGCATCTGACTAAACCACTCATTTACTCACTAACTCAACCATTTGAGACTTTATTATATGCCAACAGTAGGCTAAGCACTTGAGAAAGGATGAAAAAGAACACTCCCTAGAGAGAAACAGGTTATTTGTATCTAGAGAGTATACACTGCTGTTAGTACCACACATTCTTCCTTTGAGAATGCCAGGGAAAACAGACTACCTGTTCCCAAATCAAATATGCTCTTCCCAAATGAAGAAGATAAATCTGCCAGTAGTTGCAATGAAAAACTGTATCTCACAAGATAAAAGAAACAGGAGGATATCTGTTTCTCAATCGGTTGTGCAGAGCTAATGAAAGAGAATATATAGATGATACAATGAATTTTTAATTGTTTTTAAGATTTTAGCTCTCCTAAATCAAACTTACTCTCCACTGGAGTATGTGAGTGAGCATGGTGATTGTTCACTGGCTGTGAAGGAGTGTCTAATTCCAGAGATCCTAAAAAACCAAAAAAAGAGAGATAAGCACAGAGATACACTGCCATGAGATGTCACCAGAGAACTTTACACATCAATCAGCTACAGGACTGTGGACCCTTAACCAGCAGAGGACCAGCAAGCTCTGATGTCTATGCCTGTACCATTTTAGTCAAACACAATAGAGGGTCATCACTGCCTATTTTACCCTGCGCCAATCTTATCCTCTTTCTAAACAGTAAGTAATCCATTTTTTAATATTCACCTTTAAGTACAAAATGGGTCAAGGCATGCTAATGTCTGGCTAAGGAATTCACCACATTTGGTACCACATAAGTGGATGAATGGATGTTATAATTTCATTACTGATGAGACCTGAAAAACTCAACCTAGTGTTAACCGAGTTGAAGACCTTTTAATGGGAGATCCTAAAGTATCAGGTGATGGGACATTACTATAGGAAAGAAAATTCTTTGATCATTAAAATGATATATGAATGTAAAGACTTCTAAGGGAAGTTAGGGATTTTGCTTGTGAAAAGTGATGCATAGATCTCTACCTCCAAGTTTTAAAATACTTTTAAAGAATGTCCTCAGTTTATCTTGGTCCCTTGAGATGAAATTATGGCAGGGCACAGGGTGGAGCAGTTTTCATAACTTGATCTGATGACTTTCATATGCTTGTGTCCTTACAGAGGATGCTTCATTAACCTCCCTGAGGTATTGAATAGGCATGGATTTACTGCTACTCACAGCTATTATCAGCATTTCAAGAAAACAAAACATTTTATTTTGTCTCAAGATACTTATCATCCTCAGATAGGATTCCCTTGGAATGAAGTATCACAAATAAATTAGATAATCATCTAAAGTGATGGACCTATTTTTGAACACAAAAATGCAACTATTGTACCAAGGATTCATGTGTGGTTGTGCCCTAGCTGACCTGTAGAGAGTATATGAATAGAGATATATGTAACCTAACACTCTAAAGAAACCTTTCATCCATGTGTAGAAACAGGTATATGTTCTTGCTACTGATATGCACCAAGAAAAAAGATGCCTGAACCTTTAGTTAAATTATATTAGAAATCGGCCATAATACTGACTTGATTCAACTAACATTTAGTGAGTGCCTACTCAGGGCTTACCATGGCACCATCCGCTTTTATGGACACTGTCTATTTAGGCTGAAGAGCTAAATTCGTTCAAGAGACAGAGCTCATGTCTCCATTTTGGGGAAATCTCCTGAGTTAAACCCTAGGAATGATAAGAGTAAATTATAGCAGGAGATCAAGTCCAAACAGTCCAACTGCTGGGGACCAAATGATCCCACCAGGTGCCTCTGTCCACCAAGGAGCAGGATCTGAGAAGTGTCTACGGAACCAGTGTCTCCTCGGTGACGTGCACATGCATTGCAGAGAAACATGAAAATGGCTTCTTACTGAGAAGAGAAGTTTAGGAAAGACTTCTTTGAGAAAAAGAGGAGATGCTGAAGAACTCATTAAAATCTTTTTCAGTAGCACAATTGAGGGAAAGCTTTAAGGAAGTTCTTAACAAAAAATAACCACTTTCCTCAACACATAAGTGCCTAAACAAACCATGTAATGCCAGATGATTGACTTGTTTCTAAGATGCTTGCATTTCTTTAAATCTTTGTCCCTACCATTCATCTTACTGGCATATGTACATTATTAAAAAAAGAAAATGACTTAATATGTTATCGTCATACAGAGCGAGTGGATGATATATAATTTCTCCAAGTATCCACAACCCAAACAGTCCAACTGCTGGGGACCAAGTGATCCCACCCAGGTGCCACCATCCACCTAGAAGCAGGATCTGAGAAGTCTCTGCAGAACCAGTGTCTCCTCGGTGATGTGCACATGTATTGCCCAATGGTGATGGAAAATTGTAAATTTTACTTACGCCTCTCTAGTATCTCTGTAATCCCAGCATTATCAGCTTCCAGCTCCATTTTAAATTTAGCCAGTTCCTGATCCAGCTTTCTCAAGTGTCGATCTACCTGTTTCAAAGAAGATCAAAGATAACCACCACAATTTGGGACACTATTAAAGTGTCAGTTTAATGAGGAAACCTAAATTTTACTTCTTTTAGTGCATCTGCTCTGGATCCTTGAGCAAGTCAATTAACCTACACTATAGGTTTTTATTCTATAAAATGAGGTTGCTAGGCTAAATATCTCCCAAGTCTCCTTGAATACATTTTAAGAAACCAGAATTGCAATTTGTCAGAAAATGTTTGGAGGAAATAGGCTATGAAACATAAGCAAAGATGAGGGGTGGGTGGCATAGGAAACTTTTCATATATGCCTTGGGATTACTTTCAGCCTAATCTCCTCCTCCTTATAACAAGACCATCCACACTGCCAGACCATAGTAACTGTTACTTACAGTAAGGAATGAAAGATCCTCAGTCTACAAACAAAGAGCCTCCTATACTTTACACATACATTTCTCTAAGGCAGGAAAGCATACCATTATACTTGTAAACATTTATGTAAAGAGTTGAAACAAAAAGGGCTTTTAGCCAGAAAGTTCCATTCTACAAAAAGCTTGGTCAAAATGGTTTTCTTGAAATACTGTCGCACTTGGTTAAGGTGGCAAAATTGTATATTCTCATTCACCTAGAGATGTCTGGACTGACTTCTGAAAATTTTATAATACCTCAAACTAACAACAAGTCTTCATTTATTTTTTTAAGCTTAATATTAAATATGGAGAAGGCAATGGCACCCCACTCCAGTACTGTTGCCTGGAAAATCCCATGGATGGAGGAGCCTGGTAGGCTGCAGTCCATGGGGTCACTAAGAGCTGGACACGACTGAGCGACTTCACTTTCACTTTCCATTTTCATGCATTGGAGAAGGAAATGGCAACCCACTCTAGTGTTCTTGCCTGGAGAACCCCAGGGACAGAGAAGCCTGGTAGGCTGCAGTCCATGGGGACGCACAGAGTTGGACATGACTGAAGTGACTTAGCAGCAGCAGCAATATTAAATATCTCAATACTTTTTCAAATTTACTGCTTTGAAGTCAAACCAAAAAAAAAAAAAAAAAAACAAAGTCTTGAAAAATATTCATGTCATATTATTAGCAATACCTTTTTTCAAATTCTAATGTCCCTCTTAATCACTGTCATAATTAAGAGTAACTTTCTTACAAATATCAAAATGTCTCCCATACATCAGAAGGCAAAAAATTAAGTAAGACTGTCAATGAAATAATGTGTATGTAAGTGAGGGGTAGGGAAGAAGAGTACCAAAAGACAATCTGTGGGTGTTAGAGGCCAGGAAATGTGTTTGGTGCATTAAAAGGACTATGTTTTCTAGTCCTTGCTCAAACCTCTTGAGGTAGGCTAGTACTGTCTCCATTTCATAAGTGAAGAAACTAGGCTCAGAAAGGTTAAGCAACACCTGCAAATTCAATAGCTAATGCATTACAGAAACAAGACTTAACTCTGATCTGTTTGTAACGAATTGTGCTTCACTGTTTATACCTAACATTGCCTTCTGAATTTCCACATGCAGGAGCCAATTTCTTAACTGAAAGTAATATAATTCAAATTGAAAAAACATAAAAATATTGTATTATTATTTATATTTTATATATAAACAGCAATCATTGAGATGTTGGTTTGTGACTTTTCAATTAATTCAAAGCCCAATTTTCCTTCCATCTTCACACACGTGTTATTTTTCAGAGCTTTGTAAAAGCTCTACAATATTTAAAATCCTATAGGCTCGGAAAAGGCAATGGCACCCCACTCCAGTACTCTTGCCTGGAAAATCCCATGGATGGAAGACCCTGGTAGGCTGCAGTCCATGGGGTCGCTTAGAGTTGGACACGACTGAGCGACTTCACTTTCACTTTTCACTTTCATGCATTGGAGAAGGAAATGGCAACCCACTCATGTTCTTGCCTGGAGAATCCCAGGGACGAGGGAGCCTGGTGGGCTGCCTTCTATGGGGTCGCACAGAGTTGGACACTACTGAAGCGACTTAGCAGCAGCAGCAGGGTCACATCTATATTGTAGACACACGCTCCTATTCAAAGAACCTGCAGGTAACTGAGCATCCTTTAATGGAACCGCCTTTCAATAATAAAGTATGAACACAGACCTCTTATTCAAGAATATCTCTTACACTGTCAAAATTTAATCTCAAGGGAAATCAGAAAAAATACTCATGCTTAAATTCCAAGTCTACTTAATGCAATGAAAATACTCCACCACCTTTCTTACCTACAACTATATTACTAATAAATACTGAGTTCCTATTGTGTGCATCAGTTCCGTTCAGTTCAGTCACTCAGTCATGCCCGACTCTTTGCAACCCCATGAACTGCAGCATGCCAGGCCTCCCTGTCCATCACCAACTCCCGGAGTTCACTCAAACTCACGTCCATCGAGTCGGTGATGCCATCCAGCCATCTCATCCTCTGTCGTCCCCTTCTCCTCCTGCCCTTAATCCCTCCCAGCATCAGTCTTTTCCAATGAGTCAACTCTTCGCATGAGGTGGCCAAAGTACTGGAGTTTCAGCTTTAGCATCATTCCTTCCAAAGAACACCCAGGACCCATCGCCTTTAGAATGGACTGGTTGGATCTCCTTGCAGTCCAAGGGACTCTCAAGAGTCTTCTCCAACACCACAGTTCAAAAGCATCAATTCTTTGGCACTCAGTTTTCTTCACAGTCCAACTCTCACATCCATACATGACCACTGGAAAAACCATAGCCTTGACTAGATGGACCTTTGTTGGCAAAGTAATGTCTCTGCTCTTTAATATGCTATCTAGGTTGGTCATAACTTTTCTTCCAAGGAGTAAGAGTGTTTTAATTTCATGGCTGCAATCACCATCTGCAGTGATTTTGGAGCCCAAAAAAATAAAGTCTGACACTGTTTCCACTGTTTCCCCATCTATTTCCCATGAAGTGATGGGACCAGATGCCATGATCTTCGTTTTCTGAATGTTGAGCTTTAAGCCAGCTTTTTCACTCTCCTCTTTCATTTTAATCAAGAGGCTTTTTAGTTGCATGGCGCTGGGTAAATGGACAATACCTGAAGAATGAGAGAATCCCTGCCTTCACAGGAATTAACACTTAACTAACAAATCAAGATTTATACAAGATTTTTAACATAACAGTATAAACAAATAGTCTCCTAGACGTAACAAAAAGAAAAAGGGTCAGAAGTCACACATAAAGAAAAAACATAATATTGGGGTCTTGTAAGCATAAAGGAGCTATGAATAAGTTAGTGAATAATGGACTGTCTTCAAATAGATGGAAAGAAGGAGTAATAAGGAACTAAAGAATGTATAGAGACACAAAAACAAAAAAGCATTTTTGTCACAGATGTAGACGGTATAAAGAGGTGATGCCTGCATAGGTGTAGACAGTACAGAAGACAAGTGTTAGAATTTCAGTTGGGAGGGAGGGGTTGGGGTGAAATGAAGAATACCTCCCTAACACATACCTCCCTAACCCATTCCATCTCTGCATTTAAGAGCCACTTAATTATATTAAAGACAGTACTAATAAGGTTTATTATATTGGACATGGAACAACAGACTGGTTCCAAATAGGAAAAGGAATACGTCAAGGCTGTATATTGTCACTCTGCTTATTTAACTTCTATGCAGAGTACATCATGAGAAACGCTGGACTGGAAGAAGCACAAGTTGGAATCAAGATTGCCGGGAGAAATATCAATAACCTCAGATATGCAGATGACACCACCCTTATGGCAGAAAGTGAAGAGGAACTAAAAAGCCTCTTGATCAGAGTGAAAGAGGAGAGTGAAAAAGTTGGCTTAAAGCTCAACATTCAGAAAACGAAGATCATGGCATCTGGTCCCATCACTTCATGGGAAATAGATGGGGAAACAGTGGAAACAGTGTCAGACTTAATTTTTTTGGGCTCCAAAATCACTGCAGATGGTGATTGCAGCCATGAAATTAAAAGACGCTTACTCCTTGGAAGAACAGTTATGACCAACCTAGATAACATATTCAAAAGCAGAGACATTACTTTGCCAACTAAGGTCAATCTAGTCAAGGCTATGGTTTTTCCTGTGGTCATGTACAGATGTGAGAGTTGGACTGTGAAGAAGGCTGAGCACCGAAGAATTGATGCTTTTGAACTGTGGTGTTGGAGAAGACTCTTGAGAGTCCCTTGGACTGCAAGGAGATCCAACCAGTCCATTCTGAAGGAGATCAGCTCTGGGATTTCTTTGGAAGGAATGATGCTAAAGCTGAAACTCCAGTACTTTGGCCACCTCATGCGAAGGATTGACTCGTTGGAAAAGACTCTGATGCTGGGAGGGATTGAGGGCAGGAGGAGAAGGGGACGACAGAGAATGAGATGGCTGGATGGCATCACCGACTCAATGAACATGAGTTTGAGTGAACTCTGGGAGTTGGTGATGGACAGGGAGGCCTGGCGTCTGTGATTCATGGGGTCACAAAGAGTTGGACACGACTGAGCAAATGAACTGAACTGAACTGATACTTGAAAATATGGAAATAACAATGGAATTCCCAGTATTAGATAGCTCAGAAAAAGCAATGGGACCCAAAGAATTAATAACTCAAAAAACCAAATTCATAATTAAAATAAACAAAGACAGAAAAGCCTCAATCACACCGTGGTGGGGAGTTTTGTAAGATAGCTTCCAATCAGTCCTACCTCCTGGTAGATTAAAAAAGATTACGAACTGATTACTATTATAAGCAACTATCAGACAATGAGAATTCTTTTTATTCAATTCACCATTACTGTACTAAATCAAATTTGAAGCTGGAAAGGAAGCAGATCACAAGATTTAACTTTAGCTATAAAGCACCAGAATATTTAAAACAGTATTAAACAGTCATAGCAAGAGCTGAGCTGAACATGTCTGAAAGCTATTACTATCTATTGGGTTGGTCAAAAAGTTTGTTTCAGGTTTTCCTATATCACCGTTTGGAAAAATCCAAACAAACATTGTGGTCAACCCCACAATGTTTAATGCTGAACAGGTAAAGCACCAATCCTAGCTGATCACCATAACAGCCCCACAGGTATAAGGTAAATCAAGAATCTAAGTTATTCCATCCCTCCACCTGACCCTATAAGATGGCTAAGATTGATTTATAGTAGTAAACAGGGTACTGAGCCAACTGAGAAACTTTCCATTAACTACAGGTTTCTAACACAAGGCTGACCACAAAGCCTAATTATTGATTTGTTCCCCAGTTAATGTCAATAAATGCCAGCCACAGACGTTTCCTTATTCTACAACCCTAAATCATATCTTACAACCCCAAAGCATAACCACTTTAAATGTACTATCCTTCTGAGCTTTTCAGAGACAAAGGGAATTCTGTCAAGATTATTTTTCAACATATTTAAGATCACAAAAACATTTAAGTCACACTTGGCCTCTGAATAAAACAAATAAATCCTCAGCCTTTAATTATTTTTGCATAGAGCTGTAATCCCTTAGCCTTTCTCTCTTGTCTCTCCCCGTTTTCCAATATTCAAATTTCAAAATGTGTTACCTGATGGACTCAAACTGAACTAAATATAGCTTCTTAAAAGTTTTCCCATGATTTTATGGCTTCCAACACTGACAAATTGTGAAAGTTAGATGTTGAGTTGCCCTTTCCCAATGAGCACTCAGTCTACAATGTTCTAAGTTAAAAACCATGGCAATAAGCGATAAATTTCTATCCATGAAGAGATGGAGTAACAGCGAATAGAGAGGGTAAACTGCAGAAGAAAGAAATGATGGCAAATTATTTCTCTGATGATCTATCATGAAAATGATTCTTCACATTCTGAATTATACTTAAACTGGATAAAAATTTGATCTACCTTTAGGGTGAATCAAATACTTAGGCCTTAGCACATAAACTACATCTAATCATTCTCCTAAAACACAATAAGGATAGGAGACAAATCAAAAGGTCAAGCTCATATAATATATTTCCTTAATTAGAGTATCAGATGAGGAATTCTCAAATTTATAGGTAAGATGTGGGCCTGAAATATAATCATCTGAGGAATAAACCAGGATATAAAAAAGGAGCAAGTTCAAGGGTATTTAGCAATGTAAGAGGCTGCTAAAACCATTCAGGCATTCACAAAAAGCTCAAGCTTTATCACAGTATATATAAATCACCTTTATTAGGTATTGTAATCTAATATGGCTTTATGACAGTGACATCTGGCTGAGGAACACAAAAAAGTGTTTAATGACTATGAGTATCAGGATTCTAGAAGGAAATTATTTTAATAAGATAGGTTTTTTTTTTTTTTTTTTTTCAGTCTGTTAGTCAAATTCCACTAAGCCTACTTAAAGTATTCGTTTGTTTCAATAAACGTCTAATTTCAAAATTTCTTCATTTGTGGATATTTATGTGGTCTCTTGTTTTCCCTTAATAAATGAAGTAGTACGGTGCTAGTCACAGAAATAAAAAAATTTACTACCAGTTTTAAAAGTAAATAAACTATTTTAATAACGAAGAATACAATTAAATACTGTGCTATAGAAAACACTGAGAGGCAGAATCAAACACAATTAATTATACTCAGATGCTGTATCTTAAAAGCTGTAAAAATAATACCTGCTTACTTTACACTGTCATAGTAATATGCTTAGGCAAAGCCATACATACAGTCTTCTCTAAAGTGTATTCCATGCCTCAGTTTAAAATCCTTCACTGGCCTCCCACTGCTCTGAAACTAAGAACACTGCTGCACTGGCTTTCAAGCCCTGCAAGTGTTGGGTTCGCATGTCCCTCTCATACCTCTCTTCTTCCTTTTCATGACACACCAACCACACTGGCCTCTCTCCCGGTTTAATCTGTCAGACCCTTTTCCACCTAAAACACTGCACTTGGTCCATCATCTGCTTGAAATGTTCTTCCTTAAGCTTGTCACATAGCTGGCTCTTTCTCACCTTCCAAGAACTACCTCAGAGGTCACCTCCTTAGGACTATGCTTATCCTGATAAGCAGACTCTTCATAGCCTCCACTGGTTATTCACTCTTTCCCCCTCTTTCCACAATGTTTATTTCCTTCATAGCCCTTAGCAAAGTCTCCAATAATCTTTATTTAATAGTTTGCCCTATTCACTGTCCAGCTATATCATTACTGCCCATTTTGCACCAGTGACCACTCATATCTGGATATCTATGAATATTTGCTGAATGAGTGAAAGTTATACCCTCCCACTATGTAGAACTGTACAGACAGAAGTATCACTGTTTATTTGGTAAAAGATCTGTAAATAAAAATTATTGTATTTTGACACTTACACTATATCCTGTCCACTCACCTCTGCAGCACAAAGCACTCTAACCTTCCATATGTTAAATGTGATAGGAATTTAATGAGGGTGCATAATTGATTTTTAACATTTTAACAATTATTTATTCATGAGAAATGATGTTAGAGAAGTAAAACAAGAAGCTAAGAGTTAACACGATGACTTCCAGGGCCTAGCAATTCTCAGATAAAGATGAATATACTCAGAGGAGAAGTCTGAACTTGAAGAATAATTATGGTATAATTGCTAAAGCTAAGTGTTCACGTGGAAAAGTAATGGAAACATGTTTCTCAGCTTGGGTGGTGAGTGGGGAGTGGGAACGAGAGGAAAACTGGCATTTGACAGAACAACGCTTTACCGTGTGGCGTTTGGTCTCATCAGCCTCCGGAGCTGGGGATGAAGATGAGAGGAAATTACCTCTACAAGAGAACCAAGAGGACAGAGTAACAAGCAATAAAGGTCAAGGACAGAACCCTTTCAAACACCAACCACTCTGAGCGATACCCAAGGAGACTGAGAAAGGCCATGAGGGTGGGAGGATGATGAATTAACATAAAATCTCAAGAAGGATGGATTATATAATAAGGATATCATGGTCACATGGAATGAGTATTTAATGAGACATAAGGAGAAAGGGGGGGGGAAGAGTAAAAGAAAGGAAAGGGGAGGGAAAGGACAGGACAGAGACAGGAAAGAGTAGAGAAAAAGCAAAAGGCAGTCTTAGAAATAAATCATGAGGGAATGGGGGGAAAAAAAACAGGTTTAATTTGGCAGAGCTCAAAGGGATGCAGTGGCTTCAGGAAGTAGAAAACTTGTTAGAGAAATGAGATGAAGTGAGTTTATTAAAGAGTGAGGATCTACTATCTGCCAAACTATGAGGTGGGTGGGTGTGGGTGTGTGTGTGTAGACAGATGTAGGTAAGAGATACAGAGACAGATGTAGATATGTGTATATATGTATACAGATGTACCTATATTTGTCTATTTCTATCTCTCTCTGTTGAAAGAGACAAAGAGACCCAGAGAGCACTGGAAGGCACAAATCAATTCTGTAATTTTACAGATAAGGAAACTGAAGTTCCAGGATTATATCAATTTTCCAAATTCCTGCTGTCAGTGAAGTGGCTGAATTCACATTTGCATGAGTCCATTATGGGTCCTTGGTTTTTAACCCATTCATTACATTGCATTCACTTTGTTACATCATTTTTTATTACTTCAATCTCTAGCCTAAATAATCCATCTCCCTCATAAAACTCTTAATTTTTATTTTCACTCTGTTTTTCCATGACCTCTTAGTGAAATGCTTTCCCCTCAATACTATGCTGAATCCAGGTGCCTGAGGCTCTAAATAAATTCTGTTCAAAACTCATCTCATACCTCTAAGAAGCCAACAGTAACTCTGCTTGATTTAGTTCAATCTTTACCAGATCCCTTTAATATCCAAATGTATTCATCTTTATTTGTTAACATGTTTCTGTAACAGGCTCTCCATTTTACTGTGGGCATCTTCCCAACTAGGTAACTTGAGGTCAGGAGCATTTATAACATTTACTCTTCATTCCTCCACTGTACCTACATAAAACTCCATTACACCAAGTACAGAGTCGATGAACAGTGCGGTTTGTAAACAAGAGACGGATACATACACCCATTTAAAAAGCATATGTTTGTTATATATTCTTTTTCTAAATGCATGAAATACTTTTAATAAAGGTGTAAAAGTAGTAAAATAAAATAGAAATGAAAGATTAGAATCAAAGAGCTACATGGTTTAAAAAGCAGGTAGTTTTTAAATAAAGATTGACAACTAGTCACTATATGTGAGGAAGAATGATACCAAACAAATTAGCCTTGTATTCAAATATAATGTCTTTCTCTATGTTTATAGACTTAATTCAAGACCAAAACAATTAAGAACTTTATTTGGGTTTATTCCACCATAAATCAAGCCACCAGCCCACTCTACCCGTCTTTAGGCAGCATCTTTTATGAAACTGTTTTTAGAGTAACTGTACGAACAAAAGAGCCTAGGTCGTTATAGCCATTAAAATATTTTCACTATATCAAAGCAATTAGCCATTTCTGTGGTTTTACACAACATATATTTTCTAGTTTAGTATAGCACTCACAATGCATAGCGTACGGGGTATGCACCTTTTATCTGTGTCTTGCTCACCAATGACACCTATATTAACATGTACCTGTTCAATAAAAAAACTGTACCCAGACAAGACAAAAATAAGATATGAATCAATATGCTAAAGCAAATCAAAAGGAAGCATTTGTCTCCAGCTTTAACTTGCTTTGAGGCAGAACCAAAAAAGAGTATTTCCTAAAACATAAACTTTGGGAGATACTATACATTAAAAAAAAAAAAAGACTATAACAGCCTGAGAAATATTGCATATATATATCTTCTTAGTGATTTCAATCGTTAAGAAGTGCTGCTGCTACTGTTAAAAAAAAGAAAAACAATTTTAAGTTTATTTAATCTTGTATTTCCCAGTTTTGCCACATGTGCCAGTTGCTGGAGTACTATCTACTGAATATCACTTAATAGACAGCTGAGTACTATCTATTAAGAGATTCAAATAAGTCCCTTTTTCATTTTAATCAGACTACAAAAAACTGTCAGCACAATCCCCTTAGGTGTGTTCTGCCACAGAAACAATCTCAAGATGATTTATCAGACAAGTAAACACACTACCTTAAGAAGATAAAAATTAGTAAAATAAAGTTAAACATCTATTTTAATACAAAAAAACCCTAACATCAGCTACAATCTTACAGTGACGTAGATATGGCTAAATGTAAGGTTTTTAACTGACTGACTGTGGACTCTCTCTCTTCCACAAAGAAACCAAAAAGTGGACAGTGAACTCTGAAGTTAAATACAATCAAAAGAGCAGTAATTCAGTTTAGTCTGTCCTTCCTATTACATTTAAGTCAACATCATTTAAAACATAATCCATAATTCAAATACTTATGGCTATTAATTTTTACTTACCAAGTCATATATCTGGTTTGCCAACTGAACCTTCTCGTCTGCATCTTCCAAAGCTTTATAGTAATCCTGAATAAAAACATTCATGTTTCAGGAACAAATTAATAATTTAAAAATCTGTGTATCCAGGACCTATAACTGCATTTTCATTATCGTGGCTTGTTATCACTGTCAGTCATTACAGGGCTTCCCTGGTGGCTCAGATGGTAAAGAATCAACCTGCAATGAGGGAGACCCAGGTTCAATCCTTGTGTTGGGACGATCCCCTGGAAAAGAGAATGGTTATCTACTCCAGTATTCTTGCCTGGAGAATCCCATGGACAGAGGAACCTGGTGGACTACAGTCCATGGGGTTGCAAAGAGTCAGACATGACTAAGTGACTAAGCACTCAGGAACACACATTATACATAAGCCATAAAAATCCAGTTAGGGATAGGGTGGGGATGAGATAGTATTAGAAATTTTAGACAACAACCAAGGATTAAAGGAAGAGAAAAGAGATAACAAATAAACACCATCCAAGTCTAGCTATACTAGTAAAAATTATGTGAGCCAAAGAGTAATTATTTTTCTTTAAAAATAAATGTTATTTAGGATTCATCTAATTTGTAAAGAGTATTTACGTTCTCCATTTTTAAAACTTATTACAAACAACTACTGAAAGGCTTCTGACCTGCACATCCATTATGGAGTTGTTCTATAACTCTCATTTTAAGCTAGGAATCAATTCTCCCCAGTATAAAGCAAACTATTTTTTCTTAAATTCTATGAATTTCCATGAAGTGTCAAGAGTTTTTAGGGTATATCCAAGCTGTGCTACACCAAAAACCTAGTAGGAAAAAGGGATGATGAATGACTTAAGATGTGTATGTGTGATGTCTCTTACTCACACACACTTGGGCCTCCAGGTATCCTGCAAGTCAGGGTTAATTCTATAAAAGATTCTCAAGTTTTTGTTCCTAACAGAGTAATATTCCCTCCACGTGGTAAAATAAATAACACCAGTAGTTTCCAAATTTCTTTCTCAGTTGATTCTTGAACAATTCTATGAAGGTTAAGGGTAAGAGAGCCATTATTACTCAGAGATATTAAAGGACATGTCCCACATCACAAAGTCAAACTGCAGAGTCATGAGTAAATCCAGGGCTTGTAGATCGTTCTTCCAATATGTCCCCAAATTAACTAGATCGTATCTTTAAAGCAAACCTTGAGGGGAGAGCTGCTACTCATTCTAATCTGGAAGGGAGCTCTAAGTACTACAAAACTTGTCAGGATTCTGTTCTCCCGTGATTCCGCCAACGTAGGTACTTAGCAATATATGAAATATGCTTCAAGATTGCTAATTTTCATCCCAGTCTGTTGCCCAAATTGGAAGATACTACATTGAGTTGGTCAAAAATGTCATTCGAGTTTTTCCATAACATTTTATGAGCTGAATGAGCTTTTTGGCCGACCCAATAGATCTAAATTACCAAAATGCTTCAATGTTTAAAAGTTCCTACATCTGAAGCTCTAAAATGTAATGAATCATTTTTAATTTTGTACATCATTTTAAAATTCTAAAGAGCTATTGATAACTTTCCCTCACTTTGATATCCCCCAAACTATTTAATATTAAAATATCTTCCTCAGCTGTGCTGTGCTCAGTTGCTCAGTCATGTCCAATTTTCAACTGCTGAAAGTCGTGTTCAGTCTTTTGTGACCCCATGGACTGTAGCCTGCCAGGCTCCTCTGTCCATGAAATTTTTCAGGCTAGAATACTGGAGCAGGTTGCCATTTCCTATTGCAGGGGATCTTCCTGACCCAGGGATGAAATCCGAGTCTCTTAGGTCTCCTGGCAGGTGGATTCTTTACCATTGTGACTCCTGGGAATCCCCTATCTTCCTCGGAGAGTTCCAGAATTTACAGATAAATCATCCAGAGTGTTGAACACACCTTTTTGATGGATGCCATTTGTTCTTCTCGCCACTCTGGCTTATTTTTCTTTGCATTCATGAAGAATTCACTGACTCTTTGTTCTAGCTGATCCATTGCATCTAGGACATAATAAAAACATTTCATATTTAGATGACCAAACTCATACACTGAATATACATGCTTTGATGTGAAGAAAGATGTGATGTGAAAATATCTGACTACATACACTCTTTTACTTGGTCTGTAACTTAAATATGTCACATTCTAATAAAATTAATAAATATATCTTAATTATCTTAGTAAAGAAAAATTATAACTTTCCCTACCGACAATTTATTTTGTAAAATATCTGATCACATACATTTTTACTTGGTCTGTAATTTAAACATGTCATGTTGTAATAATATAAATATGCTTTATGCAATAATAAATATATATTATACTCTAATATAAATATACTGTAAATATATACTCTAATAAGTGTACTTTATAAATATATTTATAAGTGTAATATATATATATAATTTACTAATTACCTTAGTAAAAGTTATAATTTTCCCCTAGTGAAAATTTATTTTTGTTACTTCAAAACTGTTTCTGATAGTCAAAGCAGTCACCAAATATAGATTCCATCCACAGTTGTTGGCTAGTACAGGCTTGGGGTCACAAACTAATGGTATTAAGTCAGGCAGATGTGCCCAAACACAATTTCTTATTGAAAGTACTACTAGATAATCCTCACTTTTCTTTCAATAAGAAAATGTGATAAAAAGGTTTTAACCTTTTGTTATATACCATTAAGCACCACATATACAATATTATTTATCTGAGATAAGTTTTTTTCTGAAATGTGTGCTAAGAACAGTCATTTCTATGCCAAAAGAGAAAAAGTAAAGGGATTTTGTTGCTGGGTAAACTAAGGAAAACTTTTTACTATATTGTTTGGGAGATTTGCAGTGCTCAATAGTGCATCTCTTACCTTACAAAGAGGTATCTCTTGTTAATTCGTAATACCTATTAAATTTAGACAATTCTAATTATTGTAAAAAATGCTAGTTTAAAAAAACCTCTGATTTATATAATCAAGTCGAAATTGTTAGAGAACTTAACATTTGTGATATAAAGTACAAAATAACAACTACCCTTTATTGAATGCCCACTTTTGTATCAGGTACTAAACATTCTAATTTATGTGTATTTCTTTTAATCCTCAAGACCATAAAAATCCCTCAGAAGTGGTAATGTGGTTAAGGCCAATGAATTAAGTCAGTTAAGCCCTAAAATGAACTCAGATCTATCTGATGACTATGCTCCATCCTGTAGAAAATACCACTTTAGCAAATGTTTAGCATTTCAATTACATTAAAGTTAAAATGAATTTTGTGAGCAAGGTGAAGAAATACAGAATTCAGACTTTTACACTATAATGTGAACAAAAGGTGACTTCCATGATGTATCACCTTGCATTATGTACCACATAAAACCAACAGGAGGCTGAGAAAAGAAAAGTCATGATCAATGGGTATGGAAGTGTGTGCAGCGGTGGTAGAGAAGTGGGGGGACAGGTTCTTAGCTACCTCAAGATTCCCACTCTGGAACGTTCTGTTCTGATTGCTTTCCGTGATACTCCTTTCCTCCTTATCACACCCCAAAATCCAGATCTTCCCCTAACTATACTTTTCTAAGAAAATCTGTCAGCACAAGAAATTTACCTCAAACCTAATTCTATGTATAGTCTAAATACAGCTAGAACACAGGGGATCAAAAAATGTCTTCTGCAGGAATAGCCCTTAAACAGTTAAGGAGTACTTACACTTTTCCGAACCAAAGGAGTGACACGCAGCCAACAAAGTACACTGGGTTATACACTTTAATTGCGTATCACATCATTCATTTCACATTCTTAATTTTTAATACAGTATCTCTGCAAGACAGCTGGATCAGCTATATTATACTCATTTCACAAAGGGGGAAGGTGTGTGAGGTTCTTTCAGAGCATGATGGACTCCAAGCGTACTGAGCGCTGTTTTCTTATTTCAAAATTTTGCCTTGTTACCTCTAAAGTTATTTATTCTCTACCCTCTCTAAATCAAAAACATGACCATATAAACTAAATACTGCTCTGTGAAACAGCAAGGTTATTTTAGGGAAAAAGTATCCTGACCACCAAGCTATAACCAAAAGAAAAATAAAAAATTTTGCTACAGCAGACAAGAAGCTTTACTGTAAAATTTTATTTCCTTTCCCATTTTGACTGACAAACTATCATACTGTTTGACAGTTGAGAATGCATCCTTTATCGTGTAACTTTTCAAATGGGACATTCCAAGTTCACCACAGTCTCTAAATAACTACATATAACCTCTGCTTCTATGTGTTGTCCGCTCTTGAATTTTGCCTAGCATCAACTTTAACAAAAATATAAATGCTGAAATCTATGTTCTACACATAAAGTCTCAAGTCAAAATCTTCGCAACATCTATGCCGATGTGCACTAAATCGTATCTACATTCTCAAAGAAAGTACACAAACTTTTATTGCAGTCCCAAATTCGAGACAGGAGCATACATGCTCTAATGCCACCTTCTCTTGTAAGTCAGGAGAAAAGTAGTGTGGTAGACAGAAGAGGCAAGATTTGGCATTGCCAGTTCTTTTTGACAACTCCTTCTGTACTAGCGAATGAGCCGGAGGAGAGCCAAACACCAGAGCCGCTGACGTCGATGGCACGTAAGTCTGTCACTGAACGCGCGCAGCGAACAAGGGCAAACGCGCCGACTTACTCTGCACCTGCAGGTCCATCTCGCGCATCTCAGTGAAGCGATCCCTCAGGTCCATTGGAAGCTGCTCAATCACTGTCAAAGGGAGATTCCGTCAGAGGGGCGAGGCCAACGGCGAAAGTACGCGTTTACGTCACTGCGTGTGTGCGTGCGTCGAGGGGGGTCGAGAGAGCCCGCAGCCCACAACGAGGCTGCCAGTTACCGTGAGAAAGAAACATCCCCCGCCTCCCCCTCCCTCCCGCCATCCCGCCAGCCGGTCTACTCCCGCCCTCACCCGCCCGCAGGTACCCCGGACGGGCCAGCCAGCGCCGCCCACTCACTTTCCAGATAGTCCTCTAGGTACAACATCGTGGCCCTTAGAGCTGGGGGAGCGAGGGGGTCCAGGGGTTTATTTGTGTCACTCGCTGTCGCCGGAGTTTTGTCTCTTCCAATATGGCGCCTCCGCTAGCAGCACCCGCTCGGCTCCGGCGGAAAAAAAAAAAAAAAGAAAAAAAAAGGCACTTTGGCGCCTGACGGCGCTTGCCTCACCGCCGCCCGGAGCGGTCATTGGCTGGCTGAATCAATGACGTAACCGACTGGACCCCGCCCCCGCGCCCTTGTGGGAAGTGTAGTTTTAGTCCCTCCCCAACAAGCTTGAACTTGCTGGCAGTTCTCCACGTGGAAACTACAAAAACCAGGCGCCGGTGCGAGCCGTGCGCAGCAGAATCTGAAATGCGGTGCCGCTATTTATTTGTTGATTTTTTCACGGGGGATGACGGGAGTTGTATGCTCCTGCAGAACACAACTGGGAAGAACTTTTCACCTGTTCTTTCTTGCTGTGATTCCATGCCCCGACGTTTGTGAGTCATGGATTTCAAGTAGTGCTAGGCAGACGGCGAAGGTTCTAACGCTAGAATAATCAGCAAAGTTCGGGCAATTGGGATTGTTTAAAACAGAGCTCATTGCTGGAATGTATCCTCAGTAAACAGTCCCAAATACACAAATGGGACGTCTGGTTGGCTACCGTATAACTAAAATAGTTTACACTTAGAACATAGAATAAATATTTCCTGTATTGAAAGATGCATCAATAGTTCTCGATAGCCTGTTATACACTGTATTTTGAGGTCCGTCTCGTCTTCATTCTAATGTAATTGACATATACGTACACCTTCACGGGAAAAAAAGTGAGCAACCAGGAATAACGGATGATGTCTTAATATCTAATGGGTTATTTTTGCAATAACTATATAAGGTTGAATAAATAAACTGTATTAAACGTCTGTCACCCCGGACGTTGTCTTTTTCTTTCGATTACTTCCCGCGTTGGTTCAACCGTGTTATATTTAGCCCTTCACTGCTGAGTTTGTTCCCTTTTTCTTAAAAACGTTAACACTCAATAGAGATTGGGTATTGTTATTTTTCACCTGTCTTTACTTAACTTTTTTTCCCCCCAGGGAAATGTGTCTTTAGTTCCTAATTTAATATTCTATTTCTGTTTTTCATATTGGAGCTGAAACACGTTATGTATTTGCATTTCTTTTCTCCCTCCTTTTTCTTATACACTAGACTTTTCCACAGTTCTTAATCAGGAGAGTTACCTGTCTGATGAATCGCGAAGGAAATTTACCTGAGTCTCAATGAGAATTACCTAGTTTATTTTCTGTACTTTTATCTAAAATCTGGGGCTTCCCTCATAGCTCAGTTGGTAAAGAATCTGCCTGCAATGCAGGAGACTTGGGTTCGATTCCTAGGTCAGGAAGATCCCCTGGAGAAGGAAATGGCAATCCACTCCAGTATTCTTGCCTGGAAAATCCCATGGACACAGGAGCCGGGCGGGCTACAGTCCATGAGGTTGCAAGAGTTGGACAGGATTTAGCGACTTAAATCTTCCTCCCTCCCTTCCTTCTTCTGGCTGTTTTTAAGACATTTTTGATATTTTTGCAATTCACGGTGGTGAATCTAGGTTTGAATTCCTTCCTTCCCTCCCTTTCTCTTGCCTTGAAAGCACACACACACACACACACACACACACACACACAAACTTTTTTTAACCATGCTTAGGATTTAAGAGGATTTCTGAATCTCAGGAATAATGTCCTGCAACAATTATAGAAAATTCCCACCCTTTATCTTTTTAGTGTTATTTCTTATTTTTCTCCATTATATCTTAGAACATCTATAGGACATTGGTAAGAATTTCTCACTTTATCCTCCATTTCTCTTAGCCTTTCTTTTATATGATCCATCTCAAATTTTTCAAACACTTTTTAGTTTTATAAGTTCTGTTAGCTTCTCTTTTTCTGCCATTTTCTAATTTCCTATACAAATTAAGAATAGTCTGTATTCTGTTAATGGAGAAGGTGATGGCACCCCACTCCAGTACTCTTGCCTGGAAAACCCCATGGACTGCGGTTCCTGGTAGGCTACAGTCCATGGGGTCGCTAAGAGTTGGACATGACTGAGGGACTTCACTTTCACTTTTCACTTTCATGCATTGGAGAAGGAAATGGCAACCCACTCCAGTGTTCTTGCCTGGAGAATCCTAGGGACTGGGGAGCCTGGTGGGCTGCCATCTATGGGGTCGCACAGAGTCGGACACGACTGAAGCGATTTAGCAGCAGCAGCAGCAGTACTCTGTTAAATCCAGTACTGAAAATGTTATGGGTCTTTTGTGCTGTCTGCTGTGTCTCCTAACTTTTGCACATGGTGTCTGCCTCCTTGTGGGTTATTATCTGTGACTCTGTGGTGTGTTTCTGGGATTGTAACTGGAAATTCTTACAGGCCATAGTTAAAACTCGGAGAAAACAATGGCACCCCACTCCGGTACTTTTGCCTAGAAAATCCCATGGGCGGAGGAGCCTGGTAGGCTGCTAGAGTCGGACACGACTGAGCGACTTCCCTTTCACTTTTCACTTTCATGCATTGGAGAAGGAAATGGCAACCCACTCCAGTGTTTTTGCCTGGAGAATCCCAGGGACGGGGGAGCCTGGTGGGCTGCCGTCTATGGGGTCTCACAGAGTCGGACATGACTGAAGCAACTTAGCAGCAGCAGCAGCATAGTTAAAACTAAGTTTTCCTAGAGATTATTAGAATTTGCTTCTGTAAATTTCTTGGAGGCACCATCAATTCTAGTACCAGATTAAATTATCCACTTGAGGTTTATTGGATTGTACAGATTGAATGAATTTGGGCCTCAAATCAAAGTGGCTTATTATAGATTGTCAAGGGAGACTTTTTCTCCTGGAGTCCCCTGATCAAGACAGGCATGAAGCCCACTGGCCCTCACTTACTTCTCAGTATGCTTTCATTTTTCTTGCTGCCTTTCTTTTTATCCCCTGTGAGAATTTCTTCACTTGTTACTAGTACATCAATTTATTTGATTTTTTAACCCAGCATTTTTGGTTGTTTTCAGCAGGTGGTTCATTCACAATTAGCTGAAAGAACATGCTGTCAAAAATTGAAGAAATAGAAGTCCATCATTTCAGGTTAATTTGAGCTTCAGGGAGTTTAACATATTAAGGAAACAGAGATAATATATCATTTGCAATTCAGTCAATATATATCCACCACTCCAGAGAAATAAAAAAATTATAGCACTTACACCCTATGTATTTTATTTAATGGATGTGATTTTTGTTGGTTTTTTCTTTGTTTCTTTTTTTATTGAAGCATAAGTGACTTATAACATATTACTTTCAAGAGTACAATGTATGATTTGATATTTGTTTTTTTAATGTTTTATTTTCATGCAATTTTAAAGGTTGTTTTCCACTTATAGTTTATTATAAAATAAAGTTTTTTCCATTTATATTTATTACAAAATATTGGTTATATTGCTTATATTGTACAATACATCCTTGAGCCTATCTTATACCAAGAGTATGTAATGACTGTAATTATTATTCTTGGACCATGTATCAGCTGCAGAAAATTGTACACAGATGTCATAGCTTCTTACATCATTAACTCATATAACAAATACTACTTGGAGTAGCTGCCCACTTAACAACCACTACTGCATTTCTAGGAAGGGCCCCTTCTATATAGGGATGACCATATCTGTATTACATTACTGTACAGCTGATTAGAGCTTATTAACTTACCAAGAACAGACCAAAGCCGGACCTATCAGATGCATTCTCTTGGGATTTTAAATTGGGAATGAAGAAGCTTGAAAACTGATGTCAGAGTGACAGAATTGCATTAATTTCAACACAATAAATAGGTGGTCCACAAACTCCTGTTGCCGAGATACTCCAGAGAAGTTTTTTTCCTTGCCTTTTTCTCCTTTTCTCTGTCACTTTTGATAACATGAGTTGTGTGATCTTGAGAAAGTTATTTTAACACTCTGTGCCTCTGTTTCCTGATCTGTAAACCAGAAATAGCAATAGTAACAAAGTTATAGGAGTGTTAGATTGAAATAATACCATCCATGCAAAGCACTTAGGTTAATGCCTGAGAAATATTATACAATAAATGACAGCTTCTTTATCATCATCATTAAGACTGTTAAGACCCCTTGTAAGTTATCCATATGCAGATGCCCCTTTGTTCTACTCTTAGCTTTGCGTTAGATCCCTGCTGATTTTGCGTCTGGACACCACCTAGAACTCACCTGTTGTGTTGCTACTGTCATACTAAATTCAGAGAACTGGTTCAAGAAAGGCTACGTGAGAAGACTGTACTGAAGGCTAAGTAGAAGGAATCAGAAGAGGTTCAAAGCAGATGCAACATGACCGTCTTGGACAGGAGTCCAAGACAAAGGAAAATTTAAATTCTTCATATAGCATGTCTTCAGGGGAAGCTTTGCCTATGGCTTAAGGTTCTGCCGCTTCCATGTCTTACAAAGAAAACTATCATCTTGAAAACTTGCTAGTAAAACTTTGAAATGAGATATTTTCTTCACTTTGTGCCAATCAATATATGCTCCCTGATAGACCTCTATAATAGAGTAAAATGCTATCTTTATAAGACTTCTCTAATTTTACATCTTTAAAATCCATTGAGCCATTTACTAGATCAGTTATAAGCAGAGAATAAGGTGATGATTTAGTCTCAAAGCCATGTCCTACTCTTGGGACCCCATGAACTGTAGCCCACCAGGCTTGTCTGTCCATGGGGTTTTCCAGGCATGACTACTGGAGTGGACTGCTGTTTCCTACTCCAGGGGATTGAACCCTTCCCAACCCAGGGATTGAACCCATGTCTCCTGCATTGCAGGCAGACTCTTTTTTTCTTTAACATTTTTTCCTCTTTTTAAAATTTTTAGTTTATTATGTATTTATTTTTTATTGCTCTGGGTCTTTGTTGCTGTACACAGGCTTTCTCTAGGTGTGGTGAGAAGAGGGCCACTCTCTACTTGTGGCACATGGTTCAGTTGTCCTGTGGAACGTGGGATCTTCCTGGATCAGGGATTGAACCCGTCTCTCCTGCGTTAGCAGGCGATTCTTATCCAGGAACCATCAGGGAAGTCCCACAGAGGGATTCCCTACTGCTGAGCCAGCAGGGAAGTCCAAGCAGTAGGGCAATAGTCTTACTTTCCATATCTGTGGATGTTTCCAGCCATTCCCACTCTCAATACTCACTAAAGAGATGTCGTTAAAGAAGGCTCTACTTTCCTGACCTGGTTCCTGGGTGTTTGTGATGGAAGAATCTGGGGAAGAGGAGAGGAAGAAGATGGCAGGTGACTAATGGGAGCAGAATTAAGAAGACACTGCAGAGAGGATTGCTAAGTGAGGGTTCAGTGCATGGGAGAGGGAAAATACTGAACAGAATATTGGATAATTGGTTATGAAGCTGTCACAAGATCATTTCTTCAAGACAACTGGAAATTCTGGATAAAAAGCTTGAAACCCTCATGTGCTGGAAATGAAGCATCAACTCAGAATAGTGAGCAAAAGTTGGAACAGAAAGAACTAGAGAGTTTATTGCCTTAATTGATGGGTGGTGGAGTTCTGACTGTAGCAGAGTGAAAATGAAATTTCTAGTTGAAAGATGGAGCCACTCCTTCCATGGGTGCCGTATCTGCAAACTAAAATATAGACATATTTCATGTCCCTGTAAATGTTCTGCTTGACCATAAACACAGTGTATCCAGTCAGCCAATCCCTAAAACCCAAGCCCATTGTGGGCTCTATATGTATTTCCTTCAACCAAGCAAGCTTGACTATGTGGCCCCAGCAGATTAGATATTTTTACTGATATTTAACCTCTTCCTTGTTCTTTATTCTTCACTTTACAAAAGCTTCCTGCCTTCAACCTCATTATGCAGTTCTCCAAATGGAGACGGTCCACTTCAAAAAGTGTTAAATAACATTTTCTTACATCACCTAAATTGTCTTCATTATCATTTTTTAAAAACAGGCTTCAGCTCATAGATTGTAGGGAGCTAAATCTAATCAATCCTAAAGGAAATCAGTCCTGGAAATTCATTGAAAGGACTGATGCTGAAGCTGAAGCTCCAATACTTTGGCCACCTGATGCGAAGAGCTGACTCACTGGAAAAGACCTTGATGCTGGAAAAGATTGAAGGCAGGAGGAGAAGGGGACAACAGAGGATGAGATGGTTGGATGGCATCACCAACTCGATGGACATGACTTTGAGCAAGCTCCAGGAGTTGGTGATGGATAGGGAAGCCTGGTGTGCTGCAGTCCGTGGGGTCGCAAAGAGTTGGACAGGATTGAGTGACTGAGCTGACTGAAAACTAACCATCTTGCAAAAAGCCGGTGACCTCAAAGGGCTGTTGCTTCTGTGAAACTGACAGTTTGTTCTTATCCAGGAACCATCAGGGAAGTCCCACAGAGGGATTCCCTACTGCTGAGCCAGCAGGGAAGTCCAAGCAGTAGGGCAATAGTCTTACATTCCATACCTATGGATGTTTCCAGCCATTCCCACTCTCAATACTTACTAAAGAGATGTCGTTAAAGAAGGTTCTACTTTCCTGACCTGGTTCCTGGGTGTCAAACTGCAAAGAAGGTTGCCAACCATCCACCTGAAATCATAAGTGAAAAGGCTGCTGCTACTGCTGCTAAGTTGCTTCAGTCGTATCTGACTCTGCGACCCCATAGACGGCGCCCACCAGGCTCCCCCGTCCCCAGGACTCTCCAGGCAAGGATAGACCCCAGACCTACACCCGTGCATGAGGGTAGAGTCCAAATTGAGACTCTCCACAAAATGCAGGGACCCTTTAACAAGGTAGTAAGCATGGGTCTGGCCCACTGACAAGTGAGAGAGTTCATATGGAGACAGATACACTAGTACCCAATAGGGTTGCTCCTCAGACACAAAGAAGAACTTCTGTTGGAAATGGGCTCAGGTTCAAATGTAACAACTCACTTAAGGAAATGAGGACTCTGAGAGATTGATACCAGATGAAATAAGCAGGGGAATTCTAAAAAGGTAAGTCTTGGAAATCAGGATTGATGAAATTAATACAGAAAGCAGAACAAACAAGAAAAAGAGAAAAAGATATGAAAATTTGAGGATCAGTCTTGAAGTGTCAATACCTGATCGCTAAGAGTTCCAGAAAGAATAGGAAAAAACGGAAACACTAAAGTGTACATACTCTATGACTCATACTCATGGAGGTGAAGTTTCTGAATAGGTAAAACTAATATAGGGCGATAAGACACAGGAGAGTGGCCACCGCTGTGGAAAGTGAGGTGCTTAACTAATCAGAACATGTTACTGACCACGTCTGTTTCTTAAGCACTGCTCTATTCCCAGGGTCACTCAATTCCTACTTTTTGATGAATAAACGGAAGCACTATTAGGTGTAACGGCTTTTCAATCAGACAGACTTGTGTTTGAACATTGTCTCTGTTATTTGCTCTTATGACCTGAGTCAAGTTACTCAATATTCCTAAGACTGTTACTTCACCCTTGAAATAAGAATAAAGAAGGGTATTTTGCCCTATTACACTGTGGTGAGGCTCAAGAGTAACATATAAGAGTACCTAGCACGGAGTCTAGTACAGAAGTATAACCATGAAACACTATTATTTGTAGAATTGACAGTACCATTAAGTAAATGGTCCAGTAAGTTCTATTCCAAGGGCATTACAACAGGAGCCGGCAAATAAGAGGGAGCATTGTCTTTGGAGGATTAAAAATAATAAAACTGACTTTTGCAATCTGCTTTTATTGTCACAATGTGCCAGTGAGTCTAAACAATGTCAGTGATAAAACATTTCTCCCTGAAAAAATATTTTGTTGGTGTAAGTTCTAAACAATCTCTGAAGTTATGGTTGAATTTTTATAATTGGCATTACATACTCCTGTTAAATACTGGGTCGGAAATAAACATTGAAAGCATGCTGGTTTATAAACACAAAGATGCAGAACTTGAATTATTCAGTTATGTAATTCTATATGATCACTTGAAGTTTTCATTTGTATTTTAAATGTAAAACAGTGAAATTGTGAACTGCTGGGGTAATATTTCTGTTTGTAAAATGCAAATTTTAGCTCATACATGAAACATTCCTGAATTTAAATAATATCTTGAAAATTGAAATGTATTCTTTTAAAATTGTTAGCTTTCTTGTTTGATATTTCAGTGCTGTTACATTTTAATGTAGTTCTTTATTCGTGCAACACACCAGTATGTTTTCCCTTTTCAAAAAATGCTTAAATGTAATTAAAAGGGATTAAGCCATTACTTCTTTCCTTTTCACTGTAAAATTAATTATTCATTATGAGCATGACTATATAATGAAATTTAATAAAAGAACGTATACTGTCTGGATTTCTTTTCTGGACATTATCATTATTTATTTCATTTGATTATTATTTTTGAAAATAATTTTCTTAAATTATTAAGAAAGGAGAGTATATTAAGAAAATTATCTGCTCCAAGTGTTAGGTATGCTGGAACACTTACTTAGAGGCTTCTCACAGTAGGATATAAATGTAATTATGCACAATGACATCATGGTCTATAACTACTTTTCTGTGTTTGATTTTGAAAGCCTTAGGTGCACTAATATTAATTTTTGTGAGACTGGTAATATAAAGATAAATTATCAAGCATCTTCTCTTTATGTTACAACATGAAAACATTTCAGTGACTGTATGGATATTTAACAGTGCTGGAAAACCTTAAAATATTTTCCTTTTCCTTTTCTTTTCTTGTTTATCACAAAGTAGCCTTATGATATTGACAAGAAGCAGTGTTTGGAGAAGTCAAGTTTTTTTTTCTTATTTTAATATAAATCTTGTTTTTAATCATTAAAGACTTAGGAAGTCTTATTTTGCTACTAGGGGCAAAACATTTTTCTAAACTTAGGATATTCCTACCTCTGAAGAAATTGAATGTGGAAACATGACAATACAGTGCTTTTTTTAATACACTCTGTACATAAATATCTTATGAAACTCACTACACTGTAGTATAGAGCCTGCCTCCCTATTAATTTGGAATTCCTCAAGGGCAAAGACCATGTTTTATTCATCTGTTGATCCACAGATCTGAAGGTAATATGAGTTTAATAAAGATGTAATGAATTATTGAATAAATGAATTCATGAGTATCAAGCACAAGTTCATAAGTTTCCAAGTTCAACCAGAGACAGCAAGATGAAGTTATCATTATTGCTAACTACTAAGCTCTGTGAAGAAAATAGGATTCCAGCGGTCATTTAAATAACTAGAATGGAATGCTGATGAGAATTTTCTAAAAAGAACATTTTCAAAAACTCTCAGATACAAGAGTTGATTGACTTCCAAAGTGGCTTTTAATTAGAGTTGCCTAGAAGAACAGGGGCTTCCTCTGTGGTTCAGTGGTAAATAATCTGCCTGCAATGCAGAAGCCACAGGAGATGCAGGTTCATTGGAAAGATCTCCTGGAGGAGGGCATGGCAACCCATGCCAGTATTCTTGCCTGGAGAATACCATGCACAGAGGAGCCTGGTGGGCAAAGTCCAAAGGGTCGCAAAGAATCAGGCACAACTGACGAAACTTAGCACAGAAGAGTAGGCAGAGGGAAACTGAAAGTAATATGGTAATTCATGATGCTCTGTATTTAAAAAAAATCATCTGGAGTCCTAAATATTAATGTGATCAATAAATAAGGCTCCTAGAGAACCTGAGAAAGAATAATATTTAGTTCATTTTTGTGAACATTTATCAAACAGCAAATACCACTGATACAAAATATGACTATAACACTGTTTCTGCTTTTACAGAATGTACATCTTGATAAGAGAAGCAGATAGTTAGGGAAATCCTATAAATACAGTCTGGTAAGTGGCCCAAAGAAAGGCAATGCCAAAGAATGTTCAAACTACCGCACAATTGCACTCATCTCACACGCTAGTAAAGTCATGCTCAAAATTCTCCAAGCCAGGCTTCAGCAATACGTGAACCGTGAACTTCCAGATGTTCAAACTGGTTTTAGAAAAGGCAGAGGAACCAGAGATCAAATTGCCAACATCCGCTGGATCATGGAAAAAGCAAGAGAGGTACAGAAAAACATCTATTTCTGCTTTATTGACTATGCCAAAGCCTTTGACTGTGTGGATCACAATAAACTGTAGAAAATTCTGAAAGAGATGGGAATCCCAGACCACCTGATCTGCCTCTTGAGAAATTTGTATGTAGGTTAGGAAGCAACAGTTAGAACTGGACATGGAACAACAGACTGGTTCCAAATAGGAAAAGGAGTTCGTCAAGGCTGTATATTGTCACCCTGCTTATTTAACTTCTATGCAGAGTACATCATGAGAAATGCTGGACTGGAAGAAACACAAGCTGGAATCAAGATTGCCGGGAGAAATACCAATAACCTCAGATATGCAGATGACACCACCCTTATGGCAGAAAGTGAAGAGGAACTCAAAAGCCTCTTGATGAGAGTGAAAGAGGACAGTGAAAAAGTTGGCTTAAAGCTCAACATTCAGAAAACGAAGATCATGGCATCTGGCCCCATCACTTCATGGGAAATAGAAGGGGAAACAGTAGAAACAGTGTCAGACTTTATTTTGGGGGGCTCCAAAATAACTGCAGATGGTGATTGCAGCCATGAAATTAAAAGACGCTTACTCCTTGGAAGGAAAGTTATGACCAACCTAGATAGCATATTGAAAAGTAGAGACATTACTTTGCCAACAAAGGTCCATCTAGTCAAGGCTATGGTTTTTCCAGTGGTCATGTATGGATGTGAGAGTTGGACTGTGAAGAAAGCTGAGTGCCAAAGAATTGATGCTTTTGAACTGTGATGTTGGAGAAGACTCTTGAGAGTGCCTTGGACTGCAAGGAGATCCAACCAGTCCATTCTGAAGGAGATCAGCCCTGGGATTTCTTTGGAAGGACTGATGCTAAAGCTGAAATTCCAGTACTTTGGCCACCTCATGCGAAGAGTTGACTCACTGGAAAAGACCCTGATGCTGGGAGGGATTGGGGGCAAGAGGAAAAGGGGACGACAGAGGATGAGATGGCTGGATGGCATCACTGACTCAATGGACGTGGGTTTGAGTGAACTCAGGGAGATGGTGATGGACAGGGAGGCCTGGCGTGCTGCGATTCATGGGGTAGCAGAGTCGAACATGACTGAGCGACTGAACTGAACTGAACTGAAGTGGTTCAGGTCCCAAATGGTCAAATTTGGGAGATGCTACTAGGTTATTCAGCAAGAGGAATTTACACAAGTTTGATTGAGAACTGAAGGTCCTTTGAAGAATGGTGAAGGTCTAGATTTAGTGGAAGGAAAAAGTGCTGGAGACCAAAATAAAGATGTAGTGGATAAGATATCCAAATATTCAGGTACTTTCTAGCCATCATATATCATGTTTTTATTGCTATATAGGTAGCTAACAAGGGGCTTCCCAGGCAGTTCAATGATAAAGAATCCACCTGCCAATGTAAGAAATGAGGGTTTGATCCCTGAGTCAAACATTTATATCCACACAAAAAAATGTGCACGTGGTTGTTTATAGCAGTTTTATTCAGAGTCGCCAAAAGTTGGAAGCAACGAAGATGTCTTTCAATAAGTGAATGGCTTATAAACTGTGGCACATTCAGAAAATGGAGTAGTATTCAGTGCTAAAAAGAAATGAGCTATCAAGCCATGAAAAGATGTGGAGGTAAGGCATATTACTAAGTGAAAGAAGCCAACACGCAAAGGTTACACACAGCATGGTTCCAACTACGACATTCTGGGAAAGGCAAAAGTATGACAACGTTAAGAAGCCTGGTGGGTGCCAGGGATTACAGGGGGGGACTGGAAGGGTAAATAGGTGGATTTCTAGGGCAGTGAAGATACTCTGTATAATATAATGATGGAAACGTGTCATTACAGGTCATTATACATCTTTCCAAATCCTTAGAACGTACAACATCAAAAGTTGTGAACCATATTTTTTTAAATACGTACTTTGCTGTTGCTGCTGCTGCTGCTGCTAAGTCACTTCAGTCGTGTCCAACTCTGTGCGACCCCATAGATGGCAAGCCATCAGGCTCCCCGGTCCCTGGGATTCTCTGGGCAAGAACACTGGAGTGGGTTGCCGTTTCCTCCTCCAATGCATGAAAGTGAAAAGTGAAAGGGAAGTCGCTCAGTCGCGTCCGACTCTTAGCGACCCATGGACTGCAGCCTACCAGGCTCCTCCATCTATGGGATTCTCCAGGCAAGAGTACTGGAGTGGGGTGCCATTGCTTTCTCCAAAATATGTCCTTTGGGTGATTACAATGTGTCAGTATGGGCTTCCCTTGTGGCTCAGCTGGTAAAGAATCTGCCTGCAATGCGGGAGACATGGGTTTAATCCCTGGGTTGGGAAGATCCCCTGGAGAAGGGAAAGGCTACCCACTTCAGTATTCTGGGCTGGAGAATTCCATGGACTGTATAGTCCATGGGGCTGCAAAGAGTCAGACGTGACTGAGTGACTTACTCACTCAGTCAGTATAGATGTGTCAGTATAGATTAATCAGTTGTGACAAACATCATTTTGGTGGGGGATGTTGATATTGGGAGAGGATGTGCACAAGTGGAGGCAAGGACTATGTGGGAAATCTCTGTACCTTCCCCTCATTTTGTTGTGAACCTAACACTGTTGTAAAAAAAAAAAAAAGTAGAACTCTTAATTAAAATAATAAATAATTGACATATTTCTACTGCTTGGAAAAGAGCACCTGCTTGGAGCCACCAGAGTGTTCCATACCACCCCAGCTGCCCTGGCTCTTCCTACTAGACTCTCTGAGCCTCACTTATTATGTAGTTATGAATGAATAATCTCACTCAGGTGAGACCAACCTCTGTTCTATGGGCTGTTAATTATTTTGGCGATCACGCCTGATACATTGGGTTTCTCAGGGGGCGCTAGTGGTAAAGAAACCACTCGCCAGTGCAGGAGACATAAGGGACTGAGGTTTGATCCCAGAGTCGGGAAGATCCCCTGGAGGAGGGCATGGCAACCTGCTCCAGTATTCTTGCCTGGAGAATCACATAGACACAGGAGGCTTTTGAGCTACAGTCCACAGGGTCACAGAGTCAGGTACCACTGAAGGGACTTAGAATGCATGCACCTGATACACTATAAAGTATTAATTTAAAAATGGGTTACAAATACTGTGCGAAATATGATAGTCAGATCAGATCAGATCAGTCGCTCAGTCGTGTCTGACTCTTTGCGACCCCATGAATCGCAGCACGCCAGGCCTCCCTGTCCATCACCAACTCCCGGAGTTCACTCAAACTCACGTCCATCGAGTCAGTGATGCCATCCAGCCATCTCATCCTCTGTCGTCCCCTTCTCCTCTTGCCCCCAATCCCTCCCAGCATCAGAGTCTTTTCCGATGAGTCAACTCTTTTCATGAGGTGGCCAAAGTACTGGAGTTTCAGCTTTAACATCATTCCTTCCAAAGAAATCCCAGGGCTGATCTCCTTCAGAATGGACTGGTTGGATCTCCTTGCAGTCCAAGGGACTCTCAAGAGTCTTCTCTAACACCACAGTTCAAAAGCATCAATTCTTCGGCGCTCAGCCCTCTTCACAGTCCAACTCTCACATCCATACATGACCACAGGAAAAACCATAGCCTTGACTAGACGAACATTTGTTGGCAAAGTAACGTCTCTGCTTTTGAATATGCTATCTAGGTTGGTCATAACTTTCCTTCCAAGGAGTAAGCGTCTTTTAATTTCATGGCTGCAGTCACCATCTGTAGTGATTTTGGAGCCCAGAAAAATAAAGTCTGACACTGTTTCCACTGTTTCCCCATCTATTTCCCATGAAGTGTTGGGGCCAGATGCCATGATCTTAGTTTCTGAATGTTGAGCTTTAAGCCAACTTTTTCACTCTCCACTTTCACGTTCATCAAGAGGCTTTTGAGTTCCTCTTCACTTTCTGCCATAAGGGTGGTGTCATCTGCATATCTGAGGTTATTGATACTTCTCAGGGCAATCTTGATTCCAGTTTGTGTTTCTTCCAGTCCAGCATTTCTCATGATGTACTCTGCCTAGAAGTTAAATAAGCAGGGTGACAATATACAGCCTTGACGAACTCCTTTTCCTATTTGGAACCATTCTGTTGTTCCATGTCCAGTTCTAACTGTTGTTGCCTGACCTGCATTTAATTTCTCAAGAGGCAGATCAGGTGGTCTGGTATTCCTATCTCTTTCAGAATTTTCCACAGTTTATTGTGATCCACACAGTCAAAGTCTTTGGAATAGTCAATAAAGCAGAAATATGATAGTACCTTTAATTTAAAAAAAAGTGTATGTGGATGGATCCATACACACTCAGAGATATATGTAGATTTAGACTTGAATTTACTTTAGTTAGTAATTATTTCTGAGCAAAAGTGAAAATAGAAGTGACTGTATTTTCTACATATATTTATACATTTTCCAAAGTTTTAAAATTATTTTGTAATCAAAAATATATATGAAGAGACAGAATGAGAGGGAAATAAAAGCGATCAGATGGGTAACCTATGTAGTGTGTTGTGTCTGCCTCCCCAGTTTTTCCCAAGATCTATAAAACTGAGCACATATCTGCCAACTATTTTTTTAAATCATCAGTTTTTTTCTCTAAAAACCTTCACGCTGAATTGTGCTGCCTACAGTGTCAAAGTGGTATCCAGGAGTCAAAATACCAAGCCAAGTCATTAAGTAAAGGAAACAGTCAGGATTCTTGGTCTCGTTACCTAGTCTCTTTATCAGCCTCGGGTCAGACACATAGAGGTCAGGATCTGGGGGAAGCAGATACACAAATAGGAAATGAGGTCAAGAACACAAGGAGGAAAGGATTATTTGCCAAGTGAAATCCTGGAACACTGGGCAACATGCAAAATGCTAAGTTCGGCTAAGGTAGCAAAAACATTGTTCAGGCTTCAGGACTAATTAATGATAGAATTCTCACACTGTGCGGATTGTGTGCTAATAACGGGAGGGCGTGATGCTGAGAGGAAGGGCGCGATTAGCGGTATGCTACCACTTGAGTTGCCTCCTCATCTAGCTCAACAAGTGTGATTTTAGGGCTGAACTAATGGTGTAAACAAGGAAGTTTCTATGTCATATAGATTATAAGTGGATTCTTGGAACACATAACATTGTTGGATGCCTAGGGCCTTGATTCATAACAAGACTATGTTACAGATATGATTGCTAAACTGCAGACCAGTGGTTCTCAACCAGAAGTGATTTTGTGCCCTGGGGGACAGTTGGTAATGTCTGGAGACATTTTAATTGTCATGACTTGGGGTAGTACTACTGGCATCTAGTAGGTAGAGGCCAGGGCTACTGCTAAACTTTCTGCAGTGCACAGAAGAGCCACCTGCAACAAATAGTGTGCTGCACTTAGTCCCTCAGTCACGTCTGACTCTTTGTGACCCCATGGCCTGTAGCCCGCCAGGCTCCTCTGTCCATGGCGATTCTCCAGGCAAGAATATTGCAGTGGGTTACCATACCCTCCTCCAGGGGATCTTCTCAACCCAGGGATCGAACCCAGGTCTCCTGCATTGCAGGTCGATTCTTTACTGTCTGAGATATCAGGTAACAAATAGTGAGCAGGTCCCAAATGTCAAGCTTGAGAAAACCTGCTGCAGACTGATGTTGTCATTGAATTCCCAGACTTCTTGGGTCAATGTTCCATGCTTGTCAGTAACATTATTGTCTCCTTAACCAAACAGTGTTGGTTTGAGAAAGTTGTACAGTAGAGGGCAGTGATAAACAAAGTTTTATATTATATTACCATTCGTCCTCCATAGTTTTCTTCCTTTTTCTACTTCTCTAGTTCCTAAAAGTGATAGCAGAAGCAGATCAATAAAAATAAATAACTTTATACTTTTAATGAAAATATCATCACATTTTATGCAAAATTGTAGTAGAAATTTTAGAATAAAAGATCCAAAAATGTAGAACCCATGACTTCTTAGTGTATATCTTGAGCACTGACACTTGCAACTCTTTACTCACTAAAAAAAAAAACAAACAAACAAAAAAATGATCAATGGCATCTAAATATTAAGAAAATGAAATGTATTTCATATATTATACGAATGTATAATTGATGATACTTTTTTGGTAGACTATTCCAGTATTTAATAACTTATTTCTGGGAACTGCCAAGCCCATCACATTTTACCAAAGCATATGTTCTTCTGCAGTTGATTTAATGAAATTCAGACACATTTATTCTCTTCTCACTGGACTGTATATATTCAAGGAACTTTTAAAATATATATTTAGTTTTTTCCAAATTAATAAATAGTCATCAAAAAACCCAGAAAATCAAAGAGGGTTTGAGATAGTCCATTTTTTTGTACTCAACATCATACTTCCCCTTAGAAAAATTAATAATAATATTACTTACTCTTATTAATTTCATTGTAATAAAAATTATGATATAATAAAAGACTAGGAATCTTCCCAGTCTTCATCAAATCTATCAATATTTCACTATGGTTTCAGAATTCTACATAATGTGGCAATAAAAGCATTTCCATTTTAAGATTTTTAATGTTCACTCCATTTTCTTCTAGCTATCTTAAGATTTCTTTATTAATATGCTTAAACAATCTGAAGTTTGGCTTCGAATTATTAAATGAGAGAGGCAATCTAAAATAACTCTTTTTTAAATGATCATTCAGTTGTCCCCAAATTTTGTAGATAGAAATGAAGGGAATAGTTGATAGTTACATGTAGATTTTTTTCAGAGTAACACCTGTATGTGGTAACAATTTAATGGTATAAAGTAGCTTAGAATACAGTGCAACAGACTTCTGCCCTGTCCTTCCTCAGATTTCTTCCTTTCTCTGGAGGTAAATACTCTTTCTGTTTTTAGTTCTTCTAGTAGTTGCCTTGGGAACTCAAAATTTCATGTTTATAAAGTTCTTAAATTATTAATTTTGGGTAAGATATATTGTCTTTTCAATACAAAAGATGAAAATTTAGAACACTTACACTCCCTCCTTACTTTCAGGGTTTGATAAATAATTGTTCTTTCATTGGCTATGTTTGTAATGTTAATTAGATATACACTAAAAGTGTACAACCCTAATCCTAACTCCAACATCTTGTGCAAGCATCTCTGGACTTTTCCCTTGGAAGAAGGAGTCACTAGTGTGCCCACCTTGTTTTCTGTCTTGACTCCTCCCCTTCAGTTTCCCACCTTCTGCAGGTGTATTGTTAAATTGTCATATTTGTTAATATGTTTTGTCTTGTAACCACAGACTAATCTTCCTTCCATTGTATCTGCTGCTGCTGCTGCTAAGTTGCTTCAGTTGTGTCTGACTCTGTGCGACCCCAGAGACGGCAGCCCACCAGGTTCCGCCGTCCCTGGGATTCTCCAGGCAAGAACACTGGAGTGGGTTGCCATTTCCTTCTCCAGTGCATGAAAGTGAAAAGTGAAAGTGAAGTCACTCAGTCGTGTCCTACCCTTAGCAACCCCATGGACTGCAGCCTACCAGGCTCTTCCGTCCATGGGCGTTTCTAGGCAAGAGTACTGGAGTGGGGTGCCATTGCCTTCTCCGATGTCTCTAGGATGACACTAAAAGATTAAAAATAAACAACATTTAAATCATTAGGACAATAAAAGTCTGTTTTAGTTCTTAGGCAAAGAAGCTTTTCTTCCTTAGAGGTCCAACGTTGCAACTGTGGGGACAATCGAAAGTGTTTTTATTACCAGTTTATAACACTTCACCAAGTCAATGGGGTGCCAGAGTCAGATACGACTGACCGACTATCACAAAGTGCTCAAAATCATACCATTTTTGGCTTAGTTTTATATTTGGACCATAGATTGTTATTTATAGCCCTTTCCCCCTCGCCAACCCCCATCCCTGTAGTTTCTAATTATTTCTCTATTTTTCTTATATGAAATCTTCAACCACCTTTAATTCACAATTATACTATCTCTCTCTTTTTATATTCTACTCTAATTGGGCTTTCCTGGTAGCTCAGACGGTAAAGCGTCTGCCTACAATGTGGGAGACCTGGGTTCGATCCCTGGGTTGGGAAGATCCCCTGGAGAAGGAAATGGCAACCCACTCCAGTATTCATGCCTGGAAAATCCAATGGACCAAGAAGTCTGGTGGGCTACAGTCCATGGGGCTGCAAAGAGTCGGAAACGACTGAGCGACTTCATTTCACTTCACTTCACTAATTGGTACTGATTGTTGTCTGAGCTTCCTACACAGTTGTCATCCTAGAATATGCCTTTCTTTTAAACTGGTATATGAAATATAATTAACTTTAAAATACTGACTATATATCCTGTATATCCTGTTACCTTGCTAAATTTACTTAGCTGTAATAAGTTTGTTTTTGTTTTTTTTCTTGTAAATGTCTTAATATTTCCTGTATAGATAATCATATCATTTGTGAACAAAAGAAATATTGTGGCCTGAATTATCTCCCCCAAATTCCCAAGTCCTAATCCCCTGAGAATGTGCCTCCACTTGCAAATAGGGTCTTTACAGACGTAATTCATTTAAATTGAGGTAAAAGCCTTTCCTCAATGCAAAGAAATAGAGGAAAACAACAGAATGGGAAAGACTAGAGATCTCTTCAAAATAATTAGAGATACCAAGGGAATATTTCATGCAAAGATGGGCTCGATAAAGAACAGAAGTGGTATGGACCTAACAGAAGCAGAAGATAGTAAGAAAAGGTGGCAAAATTACACAGAAGAACTGTACAAAAAAGATCTTCATGACCAGATAATCACGATGGTGTGATTACTCACCTAGAGCCAGACATCTTGGAATGTGAAGTCAAGTGGGCCTTAGAAAGCATCACTACGAACAAAGCTAGTGGAGGTGATGGAATTCCAGTTGAGCTATTTCAAATCCTGAAGGATGATGCTGTGAAAGTGCTGCACTCAATATGCCAGCAAATTTGGAAAACTCGGCAGTGGCCATAGGACTGGAACAGGTCAGTTTTCATTCCAATCCCAAAGAAAGGTAATGCCAAAGAATGCTCAAACTACTGCACAATTGCACTCATCTCACATGCTAGTAAGGTAATGCTGAAAATTCTCCAAGCCAGGCTTCAGCAATAAGTGAACCGTGAACTTCCAAATGTTCAAGCTGGTTTTAGAAAAGGCAGAGGAACCAGAGATCAAATTGTCAACATCCGCTGGATCATGGAAAAAGCAAGAGAGGTACAGAAAAACATCTATTTCTGCTTTATTGACTATGCCAAAGCCTTTGACTGTGTGGATCATAATACACTGTGGAAAATTCTTCAAGAAATGGGAATACCAGACCACTTAACCTGCCTCTTGAGAAATTTGTATGCAGGTCAGGAAGCAACCGTTAAAACTCGGCATGGAACAACAGACTGGTTCCAAATAGGAAAAAGAGTACGTCAAGGCTGTATATTGTCACCCTGTTTATTTAACATATGCAGAGTACATCATGAGAGATGCTGGGCTGGAAGAAGCACAAGCTGGAATCAAGATTGCTGGGAGAAATATCAATAACCTCAGATATGCAGATGACACCACCCTTATGGCACAAAGTGAGGAGGAACTAAAAAGCTTCTTGATGAAAGTGAAAGTGGAGAGTGAAAAAGTTGGCTTAAAGCTCAACATTCAGAAAACGAAGATCATGGCATCCGGTCCCACTACTTCATGGGAAATAGATGGGGAAACAGTGGAAACAGTGTCAGACTTTATTTTTCTGGGCTCCAAAATCACTGCAGATGGTGATTGCAGCCATGAAATTAAAAGACGCTTACTCTTTGGAAGGAAATTTATGACCAGCCTAGATAGCATATTCAAAAGCAAAGACATTACTTTGCCAACAAAGGTCTGTCTAGTCAAGGCTGTGGTTTTTCCAGTGGTCATGTATGGATGTGAGAGTTGGACTGTGAAGAAAGCTGAGTGCTGAAGAATTGATGCTTTTGAACTGTGGTGTTGGAGAAGACTCTTGAGAATCCCTTGGACTACAAGGAAATCCAACCAATCCATCCTAAAGGAGATCAGTCCTGGGTGTTCATTGGAAGGACTGATGCTGATGCTGAAGCTCCAATACTTTGGCCACCTCATGCGAAGAGTTAACTCATTGGAAAAGATACTGATGCTGGGAGGGATTGGGGGCAGGAGGAGAAGGGGATGATAGAGGATGAGATGGCTGGATGGCATCTCCAATTCGATGGACATGAGTTTGAGTAAACTCCGAGAGTTGGTGATGGACAGGGAGGCCTGGCGTGCTGCGATTCATGGGGTGGCAAAGGGTCGTACACGACTGAACGACTGAACTGAACTGAATTAAGGTGGGTTCTAATCAAATATGACTGGAAATTTAGACTCAGACACACAAAGAGCAGACCACCCCCAAAAGTAACCAGCCTTATTGCACCTTGACTTTGGTCTTGTAGACTAAAGAAACAGGAGAAAACAAATTTCTGTCATTTCAGTCACCCAGTCTTTGGAGCTTTGTTATAGAAGCCCTAGAAAATTAATGTAGACTATTTAAGTTGTCTTTTCTATTTTGTCCTCAATTACACTGGGCAGATGCCTGCAATGCAGTGGACCCCGATGTGATTCCTGGGTCAGGAAGATCCCCGGAAAAGGGATAGTCTACCCATTTGCAGTATTCTTGGGTGGCTCAGATGGTAAAGAATCTGCCTGTGATGCGGAAGAACTGGGTTCAGTACCTGGGTTGGAATAATCTCCTGGAGAAGAGAACAACCACCCATACCAACATCCTTGCCTGGAGAATTCCACAGACAGAAGAGGCTGGTGGACTACAGTCCATGGGGTCGTAGAGGGTCGGAAACAACTGATCGACTTTCACTTTCTTTCACACTGAGTAGAATCCCTAGAATGTTAAAAGTATTAGTAAGGAAAATGTTCCTGCCTTATTTCTAGTTGTAAAGGCTAAGCAATCAGTTCAGTTCAGTCGCTCAGTCGTGTCCGACTCTTTGCGAGACCCCATGGACTGCAGCACACCAGGCCTCCCTGTCTATCACCAACTCCCGGAGTTTACTCAAACTCATGTCCATCGATATTTCTCCCGGCAATCTTGATTCCAGCTTGTGCTTCTTCCAGCCCAGTGTTTCTCATGATGTACTCTGTGTATAAGTTAAATAAACAGGGTGACAATATACAGCCTTGACTTACTCCTTTTCCTTTTGGAACCAGTCTGTTGTTCCATGCCCAGTTCTAACTGTTGCTTCCTGACCTGCATACAGATTTCTCAGGAGGCAGGTAAGGTGGTCTGATATTCCCATCTCTTTAAAAATTTCCCAGTTTGTTGCAATCCACACAGTCAAAGGCTTTGGCATAGTCAATAAAGCAGATATTTTTCTGGAACTCTCTTGCTTTTTCAAGATCCAGCGGATGTTGGCAATTTGATCTCTGGTTCCTCTGCCTTTTCTAAATCCAGCTTGAACAGTTGGAAGTTCACAGTTCACGTACTATTGAAGCCTGGCTTGGAGAATTTTGACCATTACTTTGCTAATGTTGTGAGATGATTGCAATTGTGAGGTACTTTGAACATTCTTTGGCATTGTCTTTCTTTGGGATTGGAATGAAAACTGACCTTTTCCAGTCCTGTGGCCACTGCCAAGTTTTCCAAATTTGCTGGCATATTGAATGCAGCACTTTCATAGCATCATCCTTCAGGATTTGAAATAGCTCAACTGGAATTCCATCACCTCCACTAGCTTTGTTCATAGTGATGCTTCCTAAGGCCCACTTGACTTCACATTCCAAGATGTCTGGCTCTAGGTGAGTGATCACACTATCATGATTATCTGGTCCGTGAATATCTTTTTTGTACAGTTCTTCTGTGTATTCTTGCCATCTCTTCTTAATATCTTCTGCTTCTGTTAGGTCCATACCATTTCTGTCCTTTATCGAGCCCATCTTTGCATGAAATGTTCCCTTGGTATCTCTAATCTTCTTGAAGAGATCTCTAGTCTTTCCCATTCTGTTGTTTTCCTCTATTTCTTTGCATTGATCGCTGAGGAAGGCTTTTTTTTTTTTTAATCCCTCCTTGATATCCTTTGGAACTCTGCATTCAAATTAGTTTATCTTTCCTTTTCTCCTTTGCCTTTAGCTTCTCTTCTTTTCACAGCTATTTTTAAGGCCTGCTCAGAAAACCATTTTGCCTTTTTGCATTTCTTTTTCTTGGCGATGGTCTTGATCCCTGCCTCCTCTACAATGTTACAAACCTCCATCCATAGTTCACCAGGCACTCTATCAGATCTAATCCCTTGAATCCATTTCTTACTCCCCCTCTATAATCATAAGGGACTTGATTTAGGTCATACCTGAATGGTCTAGTGGTTTTCCCTACTTTATTCAATTAAGTCTAGATTTGGCAATAAGGAGTTCATGATCTGAGCTACAGTCAGCTCCTGTCTTGTTTTTGCTGACTGTATAGAGCTTCTCCATCTTTGACTCCAAAGAATATAATGAATCTGATTTTGGTGTTGACCATCTGGTGATGTCCATTGTAGAGTTTTCTCTTACGTTGTTGGAAGAGTGTTTGCTATGACCAGTGCATTCTCTTGGCAAAACTCTATTAGCCTTTGCTCTGCTTCATTCTGTACTCCAAGGCCAAATTTGCCTGTTACTCCAGGTATTTCTTGACTTCCTACTTTTGCATTCCAGTCCCCTATGATGAAAAGGACATCTTTATGGGGTGCTAGTTCTAGAAGATCTTGTCAGTCTTCATAGAACTGTTCACTTCAGCTTCTTCAGTGTTACTGGTCAGGGCATGATATTGAATGGTTTGCCTTGAAAACGAACAGAGATCATTCTGTCATTTTGAGATTGCATCCAAGTACTGCATTTTGGACTTTTTCGTTGACTATGATGAGTACTGCATTTCTTCTAAGGGATTCTTGCCCACAGTAGTAGATATAATGGTCATCTGAGTTAAATTCACTCATTCCAGTCTATTTTAGTTTGCTGATGCCTAAAATGTAGATATTCACTCTTGCCATCTCCTGTTTGACCACTTCCAATTTGCCTTGATTTGTGGACCTAACATTCCAGGTTCCTATGCAATATTGCTCTTACAGCATCAGACTTTACTTCCATCACCAGTCACATCCATGACTGGGTGTTGTTTTTGCTTTGGCTCCATCTCTTCATTCTTTCTGGAGTTATTTCTCCACTGATCTCTAGTAGCATATTGGGTACCTACAAACCTGGGGAGTTAACCTTTCAGTGTCCTATCTTTTTGCCTTTTCATACTGCTCATGGGGTTCTCAAGGCAAGAATACTGAAGTCGTTTGCCATTCCCTGTGTGATCAATTGCTCATATTAAACATGATGGTGCTGTGCTGTGCTGTGCTTAGTCACTCAGCACTTTCCAACTCTTTGGGATCCCATGGACTATAGCCCACCAGGCTCCTCTCTCCATGGAGATTCTCCAGGTAAGAATACTGAAGTGGATTGCCATGGCCTCCTCCAGGGGATCTTCCCAACCCAGAGATTGAACCAAGGTCTCCTGCTTTGCAGGTGGATTCTTTACCATCTGAACCACCAAGGAAGCCCAAATGTGATGACAATTATGATGACAGTAGGAGTTTTGAAGGTAGCATTTATCCAACTGAAGAAGTTCTTCCTTTCTATTCCTAGTAGTGTTGACAACTGTTTTACAAAACTGTGAATCGGTGTTGAATTTTGTCAAATACTTTCTGTAAATCCAGTCATATTATATATAATTTCCCCCCTTTGCTGAGATATCATAGTGAATGTCATTAATTGAGTTTTTTTTCTCTCTCTCTCTCTTTTTTTTTTTTTTGCAGTATCTTCGTTCCTCCACCAGGGATCCAACCCATGCTCCCGGCAAGGGAAGCATGGGATCCTAATTCCTGGACAACCATGGAATTCCCTCATTGATTGATTTTTGAAGATTAAACCAACTTTGCATCCCTGGGATAAACCCCACCTGATTATACTACAGAAATATTTTCTATATTTTGATGGAATTGATTTTTTAATATTTTGAGGACCTTTTGTGTCTCAGGTCATGAGGATTATTGGTTTCTAGTTTTCTTTTCTAGTCTTTTGCATGTATGTTTTGATATTAGGATTATGTTCGTCTCCAGCCTGGAAGTCATGAGGAATTCTAAAATAATATGCTCTTTGCTTCACCACTGTGCTGGAGAAGTTAAAAAATATATAAAACTCCTAAATTATTTTCTCAAGGAATTCTAACGAATTTGTGACTGTGATAAAATAATTTTATTTTTGTAATCAATAAACTCCAAATATGATTCTACAAATTATAGGATTGTGGCATCAGGGAAATTCACAATCCTACCAGATCTTGTGTGAGTAAAATGATTTTTTTTGTTGTTGTTTAAAAATGAGTAGGGTAGGAAGAATAGGAATGGGGTCTTGTGGGAAGTTTGTGATGACTCAGAGGTCCTCAATTCCTGAATCTTTCTTAGCTTCCGCTGCCAGAAAAAACAAATCCTCCTTTTGTGGTAAAGTGAGGACATTCTTGCCTTAGTTGAAAATCCCTTACTGACCATTCCTGAGACAGTTACCTCTCAAGGGAAGCTAGTCTGCTCATCTCTCACTGGCATTTCCTCTGATTGTCTTCAAAAGGACATGTAGGATCAAATTCCAGCCTGACTCAGAGACTAAATCAAGTTAAACTGAAGAAAAGGCTAACTTGCCCACATTTGCAACATTGTGCTAATTTATATAGAAAATGGGAGAATAGAATTTCAAAGAGAGTGTGAAGATACTAAAGTAGAAAGGGAGAAACAATTTTAGGTAAGGCTGGATTTCTGTATATGGGTTCATGTAGATAAGCAGTTGGGAGTAGTTCTCTGACTGTTTGACTATGTATTTAACAGTAACCTAGATTTAATGAAGTTGAAATGTCACTGTTCCTTTATGAGAAGAATCTAAACAGGAAGGCTGGAATGGACTTACCAAATGTGATTTTGTCCCCTTAATCTTGTCTGCTTTGTGGACCAGAAGATCTCCCTTTTACAAAGACACGGAGAAACATATTTATGAGGAGAGCACCACTAACTTTGAAAAATACTCTAGAAAAATATTCTGTAAACCTGGAATGCTGGTATAAATGATGCAGTTGGCCTGAGTTCTTTGATTACAGTGGGGGTGCTGGAATCCAAAGCAGCATGAGCATTCAAATAGGGCATTTAACTACTAGGGGCAGAATGGGTTTGATGTTAATAACCACCAGGGTTTGAATGGTAATCTGAATGATCTAACCTGCAAAGATCTTTGGTGATGGCTAATTGTTGGTTAGGTCCTGGTATATTAAATAGATGGGCAGCACACACCTGAAGGTACTATTTATTCTCTATAACCCTAAACTCAAGGTCTAGAGAACAGGAGCTTGATTGGAAGCCCTGTATTACATTCCAAGGGGCTTCCTGGGTGGCACTAGTGGTAAAGAACCTGCCTGCAATGCAGGAGACATAATGAGACCTGGGTTCGATCCCTGGGTTGGGAAGATCCCCTGGAGAAGAGCCTGGCAACCCACTCCAGTATTATTGCCTGGAGAATCCCATGGACAGAGGAGCCTGGCAGTCTACAGTCTATATGTCTCAAAGAATTGGACACGACTGAAGGGACTCAGCATGCATTCATTAGGTTCCAAGACCTCAGTCAATTTAGAATACCTAGAATCCCTTTAGTGAAGAGGAGACTGGAACAGTGGAGAAGAGACCTCACATCATTGTGAACCAGTGACATCACTTTTCTTACTAACCTTCCCAAAGAAACAACAGGCACTTAAGGGAATACACTTAACTATTATGAGGATAGTGGATAGTTCTCTCAACTAATTGTCAATTCTTGGGTACGAAGAATTTTCATGATCCACAAGTGAAAGTAAGTGCTTATAGAATTCATGTAATTAGTAGAGTTTTCAACTGACTTTGCCTCCCAGTGGGCCCAGTGGTGCTCTGAACTCAGTCTAGGATAATTACCCTTGTTCCATAATATAATGTTGAAATAGATCTATTGAGCAACTGGGAAGATATCCATTTTGTAACAGTAGTAGGAAGGGTCAAGTGGAAACTCTCTCTCTCCCCCTAAAATTTACAGTTATCAAAAATTATATACATTTCAGGAATGTCAGAAAGATGAATTCTACCATTAAAAGTGGAAAGATGTCTGCCTGGGAAAATTTACCATCATCTCTCTGTGTGACTGTAATAGAATGAGAACTGGCTCCATGCTTCTCCCCACCCCCTTCCTCTCTAGGGTCCATTCTCTATGCAACTGGCAGAATTATCTTTATGATAAGGCAAATGATTTTTCTCCTCTGCTCAGAACCCTCCAATGAGACAAGAATTAACAATGATCCACAAGTGGACCCAGATGGTGGGCTGCAGCCCATGGGGTCACTAAGGGTTGGACACGACTGAGCAACTTCCCTTTCACTTTTCACTTGTCCCAGGGACAGGGGAGCCTGGTGGGCTCCCATCTATGGGGTCGCACAGAGTCGGACATGACTGAAGCGACTTAGCAGCAGCAGCAGTTAGATGCTTAGTGCTTGTGATTCTTGTCAAACTGTCACTTAGCCAAAGAAAAATTTGTTTGCAAGAATGAAAACAGATTTGGGTAAGTTTAATTCCGTGGTAATACTAATTGCTACTGTTGTTTCAGACCAAAGTGACTGGTCCTATTGCCTTTCCATTGTCATTTTGCTCTGTCTTCTCACTTCGCTCACTACACTGCAGTCATGAAGACTTCCTTACTGTTCTTTACACATGCCAGTCATGCTTCTATCTAATGGTCTTTCTATTTATTGTTTCCTCCAACTCTGTGAATGTCAGTCAAATTACATCCCTCGCAGGGACACTTTTTCTTTGGCCACTGGATATAAAATGTCAACCCCACCCCCCGCTTCCCAACTCCTTCCCCAACCAAGTTCTCCCTCTCTTTTTTTCATATATGTATACATGAAATATACAATCTTATATATGAAGTATATTATTTTATTTATTCATTTTGATTTCTACCTTCATTCTCTCAAGTACATAAACTCGGTAAAGTCAAGATATTTGCCTGTTTTGCTCATTGTTTTACTCCCATTGCTCAAAAAAGTACCTGACACCTAGGAATAGTTTCCTAATTATTTATTAAGGAGTAGTTAGGTGCTTCGGAGAAGGCAACGGCACTCCACTCCAGTACTCTTGCCTGGAAAATCCCATGGGCAGAGGAGCCTGGTAGGCTGCAGTCCATGGGGTCTCAAAGAGTTGGACATGACTGAGCGACTTCACTTTCACTTTTCACTTTCATGCATTGGAGAAGGAAATGGCAACCCACTCCAGTGTTCTTGCCTGGAGAATCCCAGGGACGAGGAGCCTGGTGGGCTGCAGTCCATGGGGTCACTAAGGGTTGGACACGACTGAGCAACTTCCCTTTCACTTTTCACTTGCCCCAGGGACAGGGGAGCCTGGTGGGCTCCCATTTATGGGGTCGCACAGAGACATGACTGAAGCGACTTTGTAGCAGCAGCAGTTAGATGCTTAGTGCTTGTGATTCTTGTCAAACTGTCACTTAGCCAAAGAAAAATTTGTTTGCAAGAATGAAAACAGATTTGGGTAAGTTTAATTCAGTGGTAATACTAATTGCTACTGTTGTTTCAGATGTGGTCTATTTCCAGGAGACAGTCAGTCCATCTCTCAGCACCTGGTATGCAGCTACTGAATCTGTGAATGCTTTTTTCTATATCTCAAGTGAGAACATCAGAAGTTACCTTTCATCTAGAAGGGATAACAGTGCACCTTTCTTACTTTAGCTCCATGCCACAATATGATCCATAGAGACAGTGACTATCTCAACATATTACTAGAAATTATCTTGGCTCACTATATTAGTGAAATAATATTGCCAAGATGGGCTTCGCTGGTGGGCTCAGACCGTAAAGAAATGGTAATCCAGGAGACCCAAGTTCAGTCCCTGGATTGGGAAGATCCCCTGGAGAAGACAATGGCTATCTACCAGAATTCTTGCCTGGAGAAGCCCATGGATAGAGGAAACTGGCAGGCTACAGCACATGGGGTGGCAAAGAGTTGGACACTTTTGAGTGGCTAACGCTTCATTGCCAAGACCTGAATATTAAGAACTTACAGATATTTTAGGGTCCTTGCATATCAGACACTGTGTATAAACAACTTCAGAGCCCTTGAGGTCATCTGTTCTAAGCTGCCTGAGCATTGGCTGACCTCACCACTGCACAACCAGACAGGTGGTTGTGCATGGTGTTCACACAATGTGCTTCATCCCTTTCACCTATACTGTGCAGTTCTTATCTCCAGCCCATGCTGCATGCCTCTTAGTTCCTGCTTCTGCTCTATGATCACGCCTCTGCATGCACACCCTAGAATTTCAGAGCACTTAATGAACTATGGGGAAAATCTTTGACCACTGAAAGACAGCAACTAATGGATTTTTTCACCTCCCAACCACCAAATGATTATCTGGGAATGTATTTTTTTTTACACTTCTTGACTAAAAGCAGTGGCCAGGTCAAAAATTTCATTCTCCTATCCCCTCTCCTTCCTTCCCACATTGCCTTTTTTCTCTTATCTCTACTCCCTCAGATTTTATTCCTTAATAAATGGAATAGTATAACAGAATAATTCCTTAATGGGCTTCCCAGGTGGCACTAGTGGTAAAGAATCCAACTGCTAATGCAGGAGTCGTAAGAAACGTGTGTTTAATCCTTTGGTCAAGAAGATTCCCAGGAGTAGGGCGTGACAACCCACTCCATTGCTTGGAGAATTCCATGGATAGAGGAGCCTGGCAGGCTACAGTCCATAGGGTTGCAAAGAGTTGGACATGACTGAAACGACTTAGCACATATGTTAGTTTCTTAATGGTATAGGAATAGTATAATTCCATTTAACCATAGGCTCTGCTTTCTGGAAAACCCAAGCTGAAACTGTTGGTACCAGAAGCAACCCTAAAGAACATCTTCTTAAAATAGAATTTTGAAATTGGTTATTAACTGGTCAGAGAGTGATAAGTGGGGTGGTGTTAAATCTATTTGTGATGTCATCATGCTACTGAGAATTCCTCCTGTGATAAAGTCAAATGAAAGATGAAACATTGTGACAGGCTGTGGCTGGGGAGACTGAACAGAATGGAAGTAATGCTAATTAAAAAACTGTGGCTTGGGAACACTGAAGGTAAGGTAGTTAGATATGTCAGTTTACAGATATGCCTAATGGTTTGACTAAATGATCTGGAACTCGGAAAAAGATGGTTGGGGAGGTAGGTAATAAAGGGTTTGGGGTAATGATCCAACATGTGAGAATACTTGTGTCTCGTATGAACGTTCACAAAAGACCTCCGTGGCAAAGTAAACTTTCCATAATTAGATGAGCAAGATACTCAGTTTTGTGGATATCAGTGAGCACTGTGGCAAGGACAGAGATTTTGCCTAAGCTCAACCACAAGAACTTTTCTCATCAAGACTGAGTTGGTCACTGCCACAACTATGTGTCAAATTTGACAGCAACAGCCAACTTTGTGATAGAGTGAGTATACTGGAAATCTTCCAAGTTAGAATGGCAGTGAGTTTTTCCTTAGGGAATAAAATCAGTTTTGAATCATGGGATTCACACATCTTAAGAACAATTCTAAAAGAATTCGTCCCTGTGGATTAGTATAATGGCCAGTTGAAGATTCAGATCTCTTGTACTATCTTACAGGATACACTATTTGCTCTAAACCGGGGACCCATTTATAGTGCTGCTTCTCCAATATGTGAGCCCTGGAATGTAATTCAAGTGGGAGTGACCCTCTTCCCAAATATTTGACCTCTAGCCTGACTCTGCTGGCTTGAAAAGTGAAAGTGTTAGTTGCTCTGTTGTGTCTGATTCTGTGACTCCATGGACTATACCCAGCCAGGCCTTTCTGTCCACGGAATTTTCCAGGCAAGAATACTGGAGTGGGTAGCCATTCCCTTCTCCAAGGGATCTTCCTGACTCAGGGATTGAAGCCAAGTCTCACACATTGCAGGCAGATTCTTTACCATCTGACTAGGGAAGCCCATCTGCTGGTTTAGATGTAGTCATTTATAAGATTTTAGAGGGTCTCTTTTTAAGTAGAGGGTGAATTTGTTTTCAGTGATAGAAGGAGATAATGTAATTGTGTTGCATTATCTTAGGTTGTGCTTTTTTGTTGTTTAGTCACTAAGTTATGTCTGACTCTTTTGTGACCCCATGGACTGTAGCCCGCCAGGCTCCTCTGTCCAAGGAATTTCCCAAGCAAGAAATACTGGAGCTGTTTGCCATTTCCTTCTCCAGGGGATCTTCCTGACCCAAGGATCCAACCCAAGTCTCTTGCATTGGCAGGCGGATTCTTTACCACTGAGCCACCAGGGAAGCCCTAGGTTGCTCTTATTGATGTTATTTTCAGAAGTTCAGCTTTGGAAAAAGAGTGTGCAATGTTGGGAAGCTAATGCATTGGGGGCTGTGGTGATATTTGTCATATTTTTGATTTGTCTTGAATGTATTGCCTATGTTTAGGGAATTCTTTATCTTACAAGAATAAAAGCCATGTAGATGATTGCTTTCCCAGATTTCCTTTCAGTATGTGATCTCAGCTCTGCCCATAAGATGAACCCAATGTGGACCAAATCAGAAATTAGAAGTTAATGATGACGCCAACTCTATGAGGGATTCATTCTGATAAGGGTGGTGGTGTCCACATCCAACGCTTGCAACTTGCAGAGCCAGTGGTACAGTCTCCACTTCCCATACTTAGCAGTGGTGACTGTATGTTCAGTTCAGTGCTGTGATGTTCTATATTGGTCTTAGCTTCTAAGCTTGGTTCATAGGTCCTGCCAGAGAGCTGGTGAACTACTTAAGGTTTCCTCTGAAAAATTCATTAATTATCTAAATTTATCAGACTTCATATATATTGGTTTCAACCAAAAATCTTACTGAACAATTTTTTTTTCATTGTATTTGATTGCTCCTTTTTAAATTCTCAAGATTAAAACATTTATTTTTATTCATTCTTGTGTAGCAATGCATGTGCATAATGCTAGCATTTCCTTTAAGCAGTGCTTTATTTTTCATTCTTATTACTATACATTGCAAACATTATAAAATTTTGATTTTGATATTGTTTTACCAGAAGATTTCGAATTTCCAGATATTGCTGTTGTTTTCTATTTTTGTTGACTTCTAATTTTACTACTTTGTGATCATACAATTTGTACAAGGAGATCAAACCCGTCAATCCTAAAGGAAATCAACCCTGAATATTCGCTGGAAGGACGGATGCTGAAACTGAAGCTCCAATACTTTGGCCACCTGATGTGAAGAGCCGACTTATGGGAAGAGACCCTGATGCTGGGGAAGACTGAAGGCAGGAGGAGAAGGGGACAGCAGAGGACAAGGTGGTTGGATGGCATCCCTGACTCAATGGATATGAGTTTGAGCAAACTCTGGGAGATGGCAAAAGATGAGGAAGCCTGGCGTGCTGCAGTCCATGTCGTCACATGGAGTCAGACACGACTTAGTGATTGAGCAACAACAACAATTTGCCCCGTGTTTGTTTCTACACTTTAGAATTTATTGAATTTTTGTAGCTTAACAAATGGTAAATTTTTGTAAATGCTTAAAGGAATTTTTGAAAAGTTGTGGTAATTTGGCATCACTGTGGTACAGCTTTGGCTTTTTAAATTTTGAAGCTGTTTTTTGGTGCATAAAGATCCTTTAGAGATATTTACTATAATTGTATTTTTTATTATTTTAAAGTATATTTTTTCTTTAATGCTTTTTGCTTTGACTTAGTAATTGCCCAATATTAATATCATAAAACTCACTTTTCCCCACATGATTAATATTTGTTTGCTTTTTTTCTTTCAGCCTTTATTGAATAATTTTAACTATGCCTCGTGTATCTAGTTGGTTATTATTTTACAGCTAATCTAAAGAATAATGTATTCTACTTCACTCATGATTTGAAAAGCATGTTGACATTTAGTTCTGATCACATTTTTGTTTTCTGTTTTTAGTGTTTCCTCTTTTTTTTTTTAAGTGATTTGCCAAGAAAACTAGACTTAGAGCATAGTTTTAAGAAGCACAAGATATTGAAAAAATTGTTTTCTCCCTAGCAGCAATAACTTCTATTTAACTCCTTCTCATTTACATTAAAGGGGATCACTGACCATGAACCTTTCTTAGTTTCAAATCTCCAGAGTCAAGTACAATCTCCCCGATTTCTTAACTCCAGCTCTTGATTTAGTATTTTGGATATATTTCAGCTGATATATCAAACATAAGACATGATTTTCCCTTATGAGTGCTCCCAATTAACTTTTCTGCATAGAAGGAACTGCTTTCTTTCTCTCTCCCATTCACACCATGAAGTATAATCTAGTAGAATAAGAGTTCATGATGACCTATGTCTATCCATAACGTTTAAAGTTATCTTTTCAGAGTTTTTTTTTTTTCTTTCTTGAAGAGTTATTTGTTCAAATGGATTCTCCCTCTCATTCCTTTAAAACTCAGAGCTTTAAAATCAAGGTCAGTAAAGAAAATCTTTTAACTTCTCTTAAAATCGTAACCAGTTACATAAACTTAGCTCCAGTAGGACCCGTGCCTCTCCTCTCTCCTCCTTCCTTCCCTTCCCTGCCTACATTATAAACACACAATGACACACAATCTGCTTTTTAGCGTTATGCAGTCATACATTCTTTTCTCAATAGTAAGCATGTTAACCATCTTCATTGCAGACTCTTAAAGACAGCCATATCAATATATGCAATTTGATGATGATTAATATTGATTAAGTAGTTCTTTATCATGAATATGTCTTTCTTATGGAAAAATTTACTTTAAATAATGCATCTACTTTTAAGCAAAGAAATAAATTGTGGGTGTCAATTTATCTATTTCAAAATCAAAATTACTCATTACTTGGTTCACCAACAGGAAAATGGAATTTCCATGTATCTTCAAACTTGACTTTTAGCCCAGATTTAAAGAAATACAGACTTTCTCTTTTAGTTCATTTAATTTACAGCTGAATTAGTCATAATTTCCTTTTTGTTTTCTTATAGTCTGCAAAGCCATTACCAGCTTTTAACCATTTAATTTCCATTTTTCAAAAATTTGTTTGAATTAACTTACATTATCATTATCTACTCTTGTTAGCATAAAGGTCTTTAACAATGATCAACCCTTAGACAAGTGAAACTTGAAAAGATCAATTTTAACTTAATGTTTTATTTGTGTGTGCAGTGAAAGACACAAGTTTTGAAGACTCATCTTTGCAATTTTTTTAAATGAATTAAAATACAATGCAACTTTGAATCCCACTCCAAGATATGTATATGGAGAAAAATCTGGTTGAAAGGATACATGTACCCCAAGGTTCACTGCAGCACTATTTACAATAGACAAGACATGGAAGCAATCTATATATCTATCAACAGATGAATGAATAAAAATGTAGCACATATACATACTGTCAGCCATTTAAAAAAATTAAACAATGCCACTTGCAGCAACGTGAATGAACCTGGAGGCTACCATACTAAGGAAGTAAGTCAGAGAAAGACAAATATACACTATTACTTGTATGTGAAATCTAAAAAATGATAGAGAACTTACATACAAAACAGAAACAGACTTACAGACTTGACTTAGAGAACAAACTTATGGTTACCAGAGGGATGGATGGAGGAGAGGGACAGATTGAGAGTTTGGGATTGACATGTATACACTGCTATATTTAAAGGAGATAACCACTAAGTACTTATGAATAGCACAGGGAACTCTGCTTAACATTCTCTAGTAACCTAAAATGAGAAAAGATTTTGAAAAAGAATAAATGCATATCTATGCGTAACTGAATTACTCTGCAGTACCTCTGAAACTAAGACAACACTGTTAATCAACTATATTCCAATATAAAATAAAAATAAATAAAATCTTAAAAAAATAAAAAGCATTTGAACCTTTTAAAAATATAATCCAATTTTGAAAGCTTACTTTTGAATTACTAAAATAATGAAATGTCTCCCAAGGCCTGATTCTTTTGCTTTGGTTTAAAATTTATTTGGCTGCACTGGGTCTTAGTTGTGTCATAAGCAAGGTTCAATCTTTGCTGCAGCATGCAAACTCTAGTTCCTTGACCAGGTTTCAAACACAGGCACTCTGCATTGAGAGTACAAAGGGAGTCTTAGTCACTGAACCACCAGTCCCTCTAAAGAATTGAAGTCCCTTCTGATTCTTATTCAAAGCTGTTGATAAGACATTGTTTATTGCTTTTATTGCTATGACAATAGATTTAGAGACAAATTTTAACTTTAATTTTTCTTAAAATGTTTTGAAGTGTCTTCAAAGTATACCGTGCTTTTTTTTTATCTTTTAACTTTTGTTGATGTATTGATTTGTAGTATGTGCTTAGGAATTCGACAGCATGGGATCAAATATCTTCTCCACAACTTATTGACTATTACTAGTCTCTCTTTGCCTCAGTTTATTTGTCTGTCAAATGGGGTTAATAGTTGCTACTTCATAAGGCTATTGTGAAGAATAAAAGAGTAGCTAAATATAAAGTTCTCAGAGGAAGGCCTGACATCTGTAAGCACTACAACAGCAACATTCCCCCAAGCTTATAGTGTAGTCATGAAAATCATGGACATTGGAACTGCGCAGACCTGGGAACCAATCCCAGGGGTAACTTACACTGTCACTGTGACACTGACAAGTCATTTCTTTGCTCTCTCTTCCAAACTCTTATTTCGCTATTTGTTAAGTGAGGGTGATAATACATACTTGACTACCTTAGATGAAAAGTTTAGCACAATACCTACCATGTGGTAAACATTCAATTAATGGTAACCAGAAACTCCAAATATGTTTTAAACAGCCTTTTAAATATTTTTTGATAGAAATCAAAGAGCAAGTTTGTACATTAAAGTGAAGGTAGGCAAAAAAAAAAAAAAAAAAATAGAAGAAAGAGAAGAAGAAAGAGAAAAAGAAAGAGGAAGGGAGGGAGAGAAGAGGAAGTTAGTTTATATTCCATTGTATTTTTAGGTGTATGAAGAGTATAATTTCCTTAAGTGCTGGTCTGTGGAGAAAGGTAGGCAGGAATGAAAATTTCTATGACTTGAATTAACACAACTCTGTGTCACTCTTTCCTTATTCCAAAGCTTAACTGGTCTAAATGTCTTCATTTGTTCGAATATTAATTCCCTGCTGATCCTCACTTACACCTAGGCCTGAGTTCATGCAGGGTTTGGAAAATGTCTATGTGGGAAGGCTTTCCTTCCAAAAGTTGTTTTTTCATAAACAAACCACCATTAAATGTGTTCTTATACTTATAAAAATACCTATCCTTTGGGAGATGTTAGAAATGAGTGTATTTTAAGAATGGATTTATTCATTATTTCTTAACAGCTAAGTGAGAATAGGACACTATGATGTTTGAATGAGAAACAGAGTAAAGAGTATTTTAAAAATCCAGGTGATTTTTGGAGAGTGCAATCCATTTAGCAGGTCCTGGGAAGCTCAGAAAGTAACAACTAATTTCCTTGAAACTTAAAACACAAAAGGAATATATTGTTTTTGTAAATACTTCTATTTTATAAACACAGCAGGAATTAAAAGAATCAAACACTCTTACTGTAAATTTTTGTTAATTTACAGATCAAGAAATTGTGACTTTAAAATAGTTCCTGTTTTACAATGACTTAAAATAAACTCTTGGAAAAAAAGCCCAAACTCAGGACTAGAGGTCAGGAAAAAGAGGAGCATGACTCATAGAAATTGTATTAAAGTTCCATCTGAAACAGCAAGTGAAATAATTTTTATTTATATTTATACTATACAGATGTTAGAAGAGTTCTTATTATTATGACTAATTCAGAGCCTTAGGCTTATATTTCTCTCCATAAATTGCTAGTCTCTCATCTGCACTTTCCCTCCCCCATACTACTGTGGTCAAAGCACATTTTCAATAGGATGTATTTAGGCATTTCTTTCTTAAAGTCCTTGCTGCTAATGTAACCGTGAGCTTGTGCCACAGATCTCAGTCACTTTCACAGTGACCCTTGTGCTTTCAATGAAAGATATTCCCATCTGAATGCAGAGTTCCAAAGAATAGCAAGAAGAGATAAGAAAGCCTTCCTCAGCGATCAATGCAAAGAAATAGAGGAAAACAACAGAATGGGAAAGACTAGAGATCTCTTCAAGAAAATTAGAGATACCAAGGGAATATTTCATGCAAAGATGGGCTCGATAAAGGACAGAAATGGTATGGACCTAACAGAAGCAGAAGATATTAAGAAGAGGTGGCAAGAATACACAGAACAACTGTACAAAAAAGATTTTCACGACCAAGATAATCACGATGGTGTGATCACTCACCTAAAGCCAGACATCCTGGAATGTGAAGTCAAGTGGGCCTTAGAAAGCACCACTATGAACATAGTGGAGGTGATGGAATTCAGTTGAGCTATTTCAAATCCTGAAAGATGATGCTGTGAAAGTGCTGCACTCAATATGCCAGCAAATGTGGAAAACTCAGCAGTGGCCACAGGACTGGAAAAGGTCAGTTTTCATTCCAATCTCAAAGAAAGGCAATGCTAAAGAATGCTCAAAATACCACACAATTGCACTCATCTCACATGTTAGCAAAGTAGTTCTCAAAATTCTCCAAGCCAGGCTTCAGCAATACTTGAACCCTGAACTTCCAGATGTTCAAGCTGGTTTTAGAAAAGGCAGAGGAACCAGAGATCAAATTGCCAACATCTGTCGGATCATTGAAAAAGCAAGAGAGTTCCAGAAAAACATCTATTTCTGCTTTATCGACTATGCCAAAGCCTTTGACTGTGTGGATCACAATGAACTGTGGAAAATTCTTCAAGAGATGGGAATATCAGACCACCTCACCTGTCTCTTGAGAAACCTGTATGCAGGTCAGGAAGCAACAGTTAGAACTGGACATGGAACAACAGACTGGTTCCAAATAGGAAAAGGAGTACGTCAAGGCTGTATATTGTCACCCTGCTTATTTAACTTATATGCAGAGTACATCATGACAAACAGTGGGCTGGAAGAAGCACAAGCTGGAATCATGATTGCCGGGATCCAGCAATCCCACTGCTGGGCATACACACTGAGGAAACCAGAAGGGAAAGAGACACGTGTACCCCAATGTTCATCGCAGCACTGTTTATAATAGCCAGGACATGGAAGCAACCTAGATGTCCATCAGCAGATGAATGGATAAGAAAGCTGTGGTACATATACACAATGGAGTATTACTCAGCCATTAAAAAGAATACATTTGAATCAGTTCTAATGAGGTGGATGAAACTGGAGCCTATTATACAGAGTGAAGTAAGCCAGAAGGAAAAACACCAATACAGTATACTAACGCATATATATGGAATTTAGAAAGATGGTAACGATAACCCTGTATACCAGAAAGCAAAAGAGACACTGATGTATAGAACAGTCTTATGGACTCTGTGGGAGAGGGAGAGGGTGGGAAGATTTGGGAGAATGGCATTGAAACATGTGAAATGTCATGTATGAAACGAGATGCCAGTCCAGGTTCAATGCACGATGCTGGATGCTTGGGGCTGGTGCACTGGGACGACCCAGAGGGATGGTATGGGGAGGGAGGAGGGAGGAGGGTTCAGGATGGGGAACACATGTATACCTGTGGTGGATTCATTTTGATATTTGGCAAAACTAATACAATTATGTAAGGTTTAAAAATAAAATAAAATTAATTTTAAAAAAATGAAAAAAAAAAAAAAAACAAACAAAAGAATATGCCGTTGGTTGCAAGAGCCTGTCCACAAAAAATAATCTATCCCAAGACACTTTCCATATCCAACCCTGACAGGGCCAGGCATAGGAAAGACTCAAGATCACAATTTTCTAAATAGTATTTTCCACAGCACTCATTGCACTTTAGAGAGTATATTACTTCTTTCATAAAATACATTTTTTCCCTACCCATGTCATTTGTAAGCCACAAATCTGATTTCTATAAAGTGTTGCCTACTATATTTTAAATAAGAGTTTGATGTATAGATCTCGTCTTCATTACTTTAAAACAGTGAGGTTTAACTGTTCTGATCACATTCTGCTTTTGTAAGATAATGTCAAACACTGAGAACAAATACACTGGGTGCAAAGTAAGTGCCAGCAGGAGCCAAGAAAACAGACTAGGCCAATGCTTAGTCTTGACTCTGTTAAACAACAGGAATTTCAGGACACCAAGAGAGCACTCTTTCAGGGATTCCATAGCCTAGGTGGTAAGAAGATAGGCAAACGTGCTGTCTCATATGATATGCCATACCTTATAGTGGTAAAAAAAAAAAAAAAAAGATTGCCGGGAAAAATGTCAATAACCTCAGATATGCAGATGACACCACCCTTACGGCAGAAAGTGAAGAGGAACTAAAAAGCCTCCTGATGAAAGTGAAAGTGGAGAGTGAAAAGGTTGGCTTAAAGCTCAACATTCAGAAAACAAAGATCATGGCATCTGGTCCCATCACTTCATGGGAAATAGATGGGAAAACAGTGGAAACAGTGTCAGACTTTATTTTTGGGGGCTTCAAAATCACTGCAGATGGTGATTGCAGCCATGAAATTAAAAGACGCTTACTCCTTGGAAGGAAAGTTATGACCAACCTAGATAGAGTATTTAAAAGCAGAGACATTACTTTGCCAGCAAAGGTCCGTCTAGTCAAGGCTATGGTTTTTCCAGTGGTCATGTATGGATGTGAGAGTTAGACTATGAAGAAAGCTGAGCGCCAAAGAATTGATGCTTTTGAACTGTGGTGTTGGAGAAAACTCTTGAGAGTCCCTTGGACTGCAAGGAGATCCAACCGGTCCATTCTAAAGGAGATCAGTCCTGGGTGTTCATTGGAAGGACTGATGCTGAAGCTGAAACTCCAATACTTTGGCCACCTCATGCAAAGAGTTGACTTATTGGAAAAGACCTTAATGCTGGGAAGGATTAGGGGCAGGAGGAAAAGGTGATGACAGGGGATGAGATGGCTGGATGGCATTACCGACTCGATGGACATGGGTTTGGGCGGACTTCAGGAGTTGGTGATGGACAGGGAGGCCTGGTGTACTGCGATTCATGGGGTTGCAAAGAGTCGGACATGACTGAGTGACTGAACCAAGCTGAATTGTTAATTGATTGTTACTGTCCTGATTTCCTCTTTATTGTCTTATAATGATTGGAATATGCATTATTTATTGTTTAACAACAAATTAAAACTTAGTGACTTCAGTTCAGTTCAGTTGCTCAGTCATGTCTGACTCTGGTACCCCATGGACTATAGCATGCCAGGCTTCCCTGTCCATCACCAACTCCCAGAGCTTCCTCAAACTCATGTCCATGGAGTCAGCAATGACATCCAAACATCACATCCTCTGTCATCCCCTTTTCCTCCTGCTTTCAATCTTGCCCAACATCAGGGTCTTTTCCCGTGAGTCAGTTCTTTGCATCAGGTGGCCAAAGTATTGGAGCTTTAGCTTCAGTAACAGTCCTTCGAATGAATATTCAGGACTGATTTCCTTAGGATTGACTGGAATGATCGCCTTGCAATCCAAGGGACTCTCAAGAGTCTTCTCCAACATCACAGTTCAAAAGCATCAATTCAAACACTGGTAAATAGTTGCTGTCTCTCACAGTTTCTTTGTCAGGAATTGAAGAGCTGCTTCAGTTCAGTCAGTTCAGTTTAGTTCAGTTGCTCAGTCATGTCCGACTCTCTGTGACTCCATGGACTGCAGCACGCCCGGCCTCCCTGTCCATCACCAACTCCCAGAGTTGACTCAAACTCAAGCCCATTCAGTCAGTGATGCCATCCAACCATCTCATCCTGTCTTGTCCCCTTCTTCTCCGCCTTCAATCTTTCCCAGCATCTGGGGCTTTTCAAATGAGTCCGCTCTTTGCATCAGTTGGCCAAAGTATTGAAGTTGCAGCATCAGTCCTTGATGAATGAATATTCAGGACTGATTTCCTTTCCAGGATGGACTGGTTGGATCTCCTTGCAGTCCAAGGGATTCTTGACAGGCAGCAATTCTGTTTCAGGGTTTCTCAGGAGGTTGTCAGAATATCTGCCTTCAGTCATCTGAAGGCTTGTTTGAGGCTGGGAGACCTGCTTCCAAGAAGGTTGTCTCACGAGGATGGTAAATTGGTACCAATTTTTGGTAGCAAATCTTGGTTTTGCTCCACATGGACCTTTCCAAGATCCATGGATTTTGAGTGTTCCTAACTGCATAATGGCTGGTTACCCTCAGCACAAGCAATACAGGAGAACAAAGCAGAAGCCTCAGGGCCCTTTATAAACCAACCTCAGAAGTCCCACACTGTCACCTCTGTCCTCTGTCATTCATAGCAGCCCTGATTCAGTGTTCAAGGAGAATATACAAGGGACTGACTGTCAGGAGATGAGAATCCTTGGGGGTGTGTGTGCTCAGTTGCTCAGTCGTGTTCAACAATGTAGCCCACCAGTCTCCTCTGTCCATGAGATTTTTCAGGCAAGAGTATGAGAGTAGGTTGCCATTTCCTTCTCCAGGGGATATTCCTGACCCAAGGATTGAACTTCCATCTCTTGCATCTCTAGCACTGGCAAGCAGATTCTTTACCACTGTGCCACCTGGGAAGCTCTAGGGTCTGCCTACCACACAGTAAAAGGATACGATCTGTTGTCCAATACTAGACACTATCTTATGTCTCCTGAACTGGGCTTCTCTATTTTCCAACAACTAGATGAGCCTGTGCCTGTCTTTTTGGCTTCAGTGATTTATTATAAATTCTGGTTCTGGCCACTCCTAGTCTTCACCATTCAGTGAGACAAGAACCCAAAAGATGCAAGTACAACTAAAATATACTTCTCAGTTAAATCGTCAAGGAGTTAATAAACAGTTTTATTCTCAGTGAATTGTTGGTGAACTTAGAGGATTGCTTGCCCCTTTTGAAGTTTAATGAGGGCTTCCCTCATAGCTCAGTTGGTAAAGAATCCACCTGCAATGCAGGAGACCCCGGTTCAATTCCTGGGTCAGGAAGATCTGCTGGAGAAGGGATAGGCTACCCACTCCAGTATTCTTGGGCTTCTCTTGTGGCTCAGCTGGTAAAGAATAAGCCTGCAATGTGGGAGACCTGGGTTCAATCCCTGGGTTGGGAAGATCCCCTGGAGAAGGGAAAGGCTACCCACTCTAGTATCCTGCCTGGAGAATTCCATGGACTACAGTCCATGGAGTCACAAAGAGTCCGACACAGCTGAGCAACTTTCACTTTGAAGTTTAATAACATTACACCTGTCAGTGTAAGCCTTTTCAAAGTCAGTAGGAGTTTTATACACTTCTCTTGGATAAAATATGTGTGGAAATAGGGAAAAACATTAACTTCATGGAAATGTATATTATATGGTTAACAATAATTATGAAAATTCTTGTTTTCCAAGCTGTACTTTTCCACTTGTTTTCCTTAAGGTTATTTTTACTTGGCCATAGATTGGGACTCTCTACTCCAGGTTTACTTTAACAGAAAAGTTTTACATGTAGGAGGTTATTGTTTGCATTTGTTAAAATAAGTACTCTTAGTTTATTGAAGTATGGGTTTCTTGTACTCTTATTTATTGAAGTTTGGGTTTTCCTTGGTATAAAAGAATTTATATAACAGTGAAATAATCAATGGCACAGAAATCTGTAAGCCAGGATACTTATACAAGAATGTGGTAAAATGATAATTATATAACTGATTGAACCAGAGTGTCATGATTAATGATAGAATTCTATAAGCAGATATACAAGGAATATGGTAATTCATCTGTTACTTTTAGAACAAAATATTGTTTATTAATTCTCTAAAACAGAAATTACAAATAAAAGGCAGATTATGTAAATGAAATATGTTGTATGTTGATTTGCAGAATTATTGATCAGATATTAAATTTCAAAACCTGAATAAACAATAATTAATGACCTAAAATTATCCTAAATGCATATTTTAGAATAAATGGACAATAGGTAGTGTAAATCTTGTGACTAATTTTATTTGCTGTAATTTTAATTGCATTAACATACATTAAGTATGTTAAACATATTATACGTTAATATACATTAAAACATAGCAAAAGACATTTTCTTAAGAAGTAGTTCCCTGCTTTAAAGTTGATATCCTTAGAAGATATTATTAGACTGTATTTCAGTGGTTCAGTGAAATTCACAGGAGATAACATTTCTCATTAAAAATTCCTGTAACAGCTCGTTGGGCAAGCTACATGAGTTTACTTCTGGTAATTTCTAGTGCAGTGTTCTCAAAGCCCATAGAATTAAAAATTGAAAAGGCTGGGAGAAAGGAACTGAAATATTTTCCCTTTCCTTTCCATTAGTCCTAAGCTCACAGTCTGAATCCAGCTGGTCTTTTACCCATTTGCCCTTCAGAGTTAGGAAGGGATAATCAAAGAAAGATCATATGAAGATGTGGACAATAAGAAGTGAAGAAGAAGAAGGAAGTAGGCTCACCTGGAGCCATTAAAACTTGCTTAGAAATTATGCTATAGACTTAATGTGTCTGCCCAAATGGGGCTTCATATGTTGAAGTCCCTAATCCCCAGTGTGATGGGATTTGGAGGTAGGGCTTTGGGGAGGTTAACTAGGTTAAGATAAGGTCATGAGTGTGGAGACTGCATGTTGGAATTAGTGCCTTTATAAAAGAAGAGGAGACCAAAGGCCTCTCTTTCTCTCTCTCTCCCAACATGAGAAAGTAGCTATGTGCATATCAGGAAAGGGATTCATAGCAGACACTGAATCTGCACCTGATTTCAGACATTCCAGATTCCAGAACTGTGAAAAATAAAAATATCTGTTGCTTAAGCCCCCGGTATATGGCATTTTTCGGAGAAGGCAATGGCACCCCACTCCAGTACTCTTGCCTGGAAAATCCCATAGATGGGGGAGCCTGGTAGGCTGCAGTCCATGGGGTCGCTAAGAGTTGGACATGACTGAGCGACTTCACTTTCACTTTTCACTTTCATGCATTGGAGAAGGAAATGGCAACCCACTCCAGTGTTCTTGCCTGGAGAATCCCAGGGATGGGGGAGCCTGGTGGGCTGCCGTCTATGGGGTTGCACAGAGTCAGACATGACTGAAGTGACTTAGCAGCAGCAGCAGCATATGGCATTTTATATGTATAACAGCCCAAGGTGACTAATCTAGGCAGATACCTCTGGGAAGAATGTTCTATGTAAAGGCAACAGAGAGTAAAAAGTCCTAGGGAAGAGCTTGTCTGGTGTATTATAGGAACAAGAGGAGCTTGGTATGGAAAACAAATCACATATACTTAAATTTGATTAACCAAAGTGGCATCATTTAATCTTCTGCTAATCCAACAGCTTTCTGTAAATGAGCAAGAGTGCGACAATCACTCTAGGAGCAGAAAATTTGGGGATGATTAGGGAAACTCTGTCCTTTCCATTCCAGGACACTTTCTTTAGAGGCCATTATGTTTTAATAACAACCACAGCAATTTTACCCTACCCTTAAAAGTAGCTCTGTTTTGTGTAATGTCTTGTTCATTGTAGGACTCAGGCTCCTCTCTTCTCTAGAAGAAGAAATCAATCTCCATAATAGTCAAAACTACATAATCGTATATGTAGTTATGAGCTCAATGAACTGATGAAATCCTTGTGTTTCATTTCCCCTGAACAAACATACTGTGGCCACTTTTAAAACACATTATCAGCAGTCTTTTATGTAACTCTCCAAGTTTGCTAACTTATCATAAGTTAGCCTAAATGCCATGAACAGTTTGCTTTATGACTTAATGTACCTAAAGAAAATCCCTTGACTCATTTTTGAATATAAATTGCACTTCTAGCAAGTCCAATTAAGGAAATGAGGTTTGGCCAGGAGTCACATCCAGCTTGTGAGTGTCTCTCTCATTTTTACATACTTGTGATTGACGAAATCCAGCTATAAAATTGGACTCTGTCATCTAATTTTCCATGACAATTTGGTGAGGACGTGGGAGGATCATCAGATCCTGAGAACAGCCGAAGAGACATCAGGACATCAGAGGACCAGATGTGAAAAGTGAAGCTCCCTACTGTCTTCCTTTCATTTCTTTCTCGTTGTTTCCCTGTTACTGTTCCTCAACAACCCTGAACAGTAACAGGGAACAAGGAGAAAGGAATGAAAATAATGAGGTTATTTTCATCCTAGATCTGTTTTTTATCCAGAAGTTTTGTTATTTAAGATAAACATTAGAAACTAATGTTATGTATCCAGCTCTTAGGACACCAGGTCCATGGTCTTTCAGACATCAAGCAATTCTGCAATTCTCTGACACCAACTGGGTGTCTTACAATTCAATCCTATTCTCGTGTTAACTACCCAGATTTACCATCAGACTCTACAGATTTAGTCACTCAGCTGTGTCTGAGTGTGTGTCACACAGCTGTGTCTGTGTCTTTGCGGCCCCATAGACTATAGCCCACCAGGCTCCTCTGTCCATGAGGATTTCCCAAGCAAGAATACTGGAGTGGGTAGCCATTCCCTTCTACAGGGGATCTTCCCAATCCAGGCATAGAACCTGGATTGCACTGCAGGCAGACTTTTTACAGTCTGAGCCACCAGGGAAGCCCCATGGCAACCCACTCCTTATTCTGGCCTGGAGAATCCCGTGGACAGGGGAGCCTGGCAAGCTATAGTCCATAGCGTCACAAAGAATTGAACCTAACTGCAGTGACTTAGAATACATAGCAAGCTACAGACATGAGGATTGATTTCCACAAGACTGCTCTCACCTCAGACACCAGTCCCAAGTCTCATGGACACAGGCTAACTACAATTTTGTCTCACATGGCTGCAAATTGTGAAACTGTCACAACTCCCCACCTCATTCAGGCTCAAGAATTCACTAGAATGAACTAGAATTCTCAGAACTCAGGAATAGACCGTTTTTACACTTAAAGGCTTATTATAAGTGATATGCAATTCATGGGGTCGCAAAGAGTCGGACACAACTGAGCGACTGAACTGAACTGAACTGATAAGTGATATGACAGAAGAACATCCACGTGGAAGGGGTCCATTAGGCAAGATGCAAGAGTTAGGTGTGGCAGGGGGTGTCCATGCCTTCTCAGGCACATCACCCTCCCAGCACCTCAGTTTGTTCACCAACCTGGAAGCTCTCCAAACTCTGTTGTTTAGTTGTGTGTGTGTTTTTTTTAATAGTTGAGATTTAATTACTTAAATGTGACTGATTAAATTATTGGCCATTGATGATTAAACTCAGTCTCCAGCCCCTCTCCCTTGCCTGGAAGTTGAAGGTTGATGCTGAAGGTCCTTATCCTCTCATTGAAAGTGGAAATGAAAATCGCTCAGTCGTGTCCCACTCTTTGCAACTCCATGGACTATGCAGTCCATGGAATTCTCTAGGCCAGAATACTGGAGTAGGTAGCTTTTCCTTCTCCAGACAATCTTCCCAACCCAGGGATTGAACCCAGGTCTTCCACATTGCAGGTGGATTCTTTACCAGCTGAATCACAAGGGAAGCAAGGGAAGCCCTATTCTCTCATTACCTGTTTGCATTTTCTTGTGATTAGTCCTTATTTGGAAGCCATCTATGGGCCTGCCAAGTCATCTCAGCAGAAGACAGGTATGGTGGAAAAAAGCTTGTTATAAATAACAAAAGATACTCGCATCACTCAGTCCAAGAGTTTTAGAATCTCTGTGTCAGAAACTAAGGACAAAGATCAAATATATTTTTTATTATACCACATCTATCCATCTCATGTCTTTCCTATTAGACAAAATAAAGAGTTAAGTTGTCCTTAGGAACCAGTTTAAAGGGGCTCCCACTAACCAAATCTGGGAATGACAAAAGACTGAGGAGGCAAAACTTAACTAGAAATCTCAACTGTGAAATGCTGAAGCAATAGTAAAGTTTGAAAGTAACCGTTTGGCACCCATCAGTTCAAGCCAAAATCATGAGTGGATACAAGAACAAATGGATACCAGTGCGATGAGAAATAGGACATCTAAGTAGTCTCAAAGTATCTCCTCTCAAATACTTTGGTGTTTGTTAAAAGAGAAATAATTTTGAGAAATCTGGCAGATACTACCTAAACTCATAACGAATGCTAATATTAAGAGAAATGAGGCAAATTAATAGCATATGCCTCCTGACACGATGCTTTGGAAAAACCCAACATTGCTTTTGTAGTATTTGTGCCAAAAATGTAGAACCTGAATCTAATTGTGGAAGAACATCAGACAAGCCCAAACTGAGAATATTCTACAAAGTAACTTAGCTAGAGTCTTTAAACATTGTCAGGATCATGCAAGACAAAACAAAACACGACAAATCAAAAAACTGCAGGGGCGCTATTCCAGATTAAAGGAAGACTAAGCCTCAAAACTGCAAATGCTTCAGTATCACCCACCCTTAAAAATGTGTTTGAATAGACATGAAATTTGAATATGTATAAATGTTCACAGTTCTAATACAGGGAGTTATCTTTGCTTTATGGATGCAGGACATATTCTCTCAAAAGAACCCTTTAGCACTATGACTCTTAAAAACATAATTTTTACAATTAAAAGGATAGTTTAAAAAATCTCTAATTCCCTAATTATGATTGTTTGAATAAGTGCTTTCCCATCAAATAAATAAAAAGCACTTAATTTTACAAAATGAAGCACTTATTGGAAAAATAGAAAATATTTGAGTTAGATTTTTTTTCCTGAATGACTATATATATGCATTTGTATGTAGTTAAAATATATATGAACCAAGTGGGTTTGATCAAGAACTATATTTTTCAGCACAGTCTTAGGTTCAAAATTACATTTAGTCTTTAGTTTGATAAGAACAGGCCACAAGTCAAGTAATAAGTAGTTTAATTATCACAAGTACATTTCTTAAATGGCAGTTTTAAGTCTTTGTTGTTTTTCAGTCACTAAGTCGTGTCCGACTCTTTGAGATCCCATGAACTGCAGCATGCCAGGCTCCTCTGTCCTTCACTATAACCTGGAGTTCACTCAAATTCATGTCCATTGAGTTGGTGATGCTATCTAACCATCTCACCCTCTGCCACCCGCTCCTCCTTTTGCCTTCAATCTTCCCCAGCATCAGGGTCTTTTCTAAGGAGTTGGCTCTTCGAATGAGGCGGCCAAAGTATTGGAGCTTCAATTTTAGCATCAGTCCTTCCAATGAATATTCAGGGTTGATTTCTTTAGGATTGACTGATTTGATCTCCTTTCAGCTCAAGAGATTCTCAAGTCTTCCTCAGTCCCACAGTTTGAAAGTATCAATTCTTTGGTGGTCAGCCGTCTTTATGGTCCAACTCTCACATCTGTACATGACTACTGGAAAAACCATAGCTTTGATTATATGGACCTTTGTCAGCAAAGTGATATCTCTGCTTTTTAATATGCTGTCTAGGGTTGTCATTGGAGAAGGCAATGGCACCCCACTCCAGTACTCTTGCCTGGAGAATCCCATGGATGGAGGAGCCTGGTAGGCTGCAGTTCATGGGGTCGCTAAGAGTCAGACACGACTGAGCGACTTCACTTTTACTTTTCACTTTCATGCATTGGAGAAGGAAATGGCAACCCACTCCAGCGTTCTTGCCTGGAGAATCCCAGGGATGGGGGAGCCTGGTGGGCTGCTGTCTATGGGGTTGCACAGAGTCAGACACAACTGAAGTGACTTAGCAGCAGTAGCAGGGTTGTCATAGCTTTTCTTCTAAGGAGCAAGTGTCTTTTAATTTTATGGCTGCAGTCACAGTCCACAGTGGATTTTGGGCCCAAGGAAATAAAATCTGTCACTGCTTTCAGTTCTTCCCCTTCTATTTGCCATGAAGTGATGGGATTGGATGCCATGACCTTAGTTTTTTGAATGCTGAGTTTCAAGCCAGCTTTTTTACTCTCATCAAGAGGCTCTCTAGTTCCTCTTCACTTTCAGCCATTTGAATGGTATCATCGGCATATCTGAGGTTGCTGAGTTTTAAGTCTTGCTTAGTAGCAAAAGCCCTGGTTGTAAAACAATAAAAATTGTGGGCAGGAAGTTATTCAAACTAACCTTACCCATCTCTGCCTTGCTCCTCCTTAGTTTGCTCAACGTTATTAATGCAGTTAATGCTACTGAACTGTACACTTTAAAATGTTTAAAATGGTAAATTTAGGTTATGTGTATTTACCACAAAAATTAAGAAATAACATGTAACTATTTCATTTACAATGTTTTAGACATTTTCCCAATTTCTTTATTATTTGGAAAAAGGTTTTCAAAAGTCAGCATCACAGATGTTGCTGTGATCAAGGTGCTTTGTAAAAGAAAATTCATCAACTTTTTGATGAATATAAGCCGTAATCCCTAGGAAGGCCAGTCAAGGAACTTCAGCTTCGGCTGCCTCCTTGTTCCTTCCTGCATGAAGCATTAGTAAATGACAGTCTTTATTTGGACGTGGACTGTGCAGTCCCATTCTCCCAAAGCTTTGTCTCCACTGCTTCTGTTGTACCAATGTCTACTTCTGTTGTTTTCTTTTTTTTACTAGCTGCAGCCTTCTTGCATTCACATTCTCAAAACGGGAGTCAGATGATCACAATTAGTGTCTATCCAAACTATAGCTTCTCTGACTGGCAGAGTTCTTAGAAGTTGCCAGGCCAGGCATTGATAAATACAAAATGCAATGTTTTGGCCAGGTTTCCAGGGGCATATGACACAAAGCATGGAAGCAATTATGGAAAAACTGGTTCAGATATTTTATTGAACATTAAACAACTACTTTGAAGGTTGATGTAGCATGCATTGGATTACTGCTACACTGCATGCATTGAACATTTGTATCAGCCAAATTAGAATTAAGGCTATCACTACATACAGACTCAGACAGAATGCACTGTTAATTGGTGCACTAAGTGAAACAGTTCATCAGAATCAGCTGGGCTGGACGGCAGTGTAATCTGTGACCCTGGCTTCGGATTCCTAACCAAACTAAAGGTCTAAAGAACAGCAGCGGATTGTGACTTGTTACATTTTTTTTTAAGATCTCATTTGTCATAATTACTGTTATCTTGTACTTAATACATTTCATCACCATCAATTGAAGCCATACTTTATCTAAAATGACCAGATAATATCACCACTACCAAGATTCTGGACCACAGCCAGTCCTCTGGCATTTCAGTGATCCTTGATGCAATCTAACACCGCTGTGAACAGGATGTTGAAGCAGCTGTTGCAGTAAGCTGAAAGGGGACATTTGCAATCAGCGAGCAGAAGAAACACATAGCAAACCGTACAAGCCAAGGTCAAGTCATGCAATAATGCCTTGAACAAAACATGATCTTCTGGGTTGAGAGAGTACTTGAATAAATGAAGGCAGAAATACAGCAGTCATTTCCCAGTAAAAATTCTCCTTCGGCAAAACTTAAGCATTTAAAATTTATTTATATATTCATGTAAATTAGCCAATATGTGATTTTTCAAATTACTCTTTTGATAATTAAAGAATAAGCTTATAGGCTGAGTAATATTTCATTATATTGAGTGTATCATGTTATTGAAATAAGTTAGACAAAGACAAACACTCTATGTTCTCACTTATATGTGGAATCGAAAAAATAGAACAAATGCATGCATATGACAAAACTTAAACAGACTCACAGATATAAAGAACAAACTAGTGGTTAGTGGAGATGGAAGCAGGGAGCCGGGAGATAAGAGTTTGGGATTAAGAGACACGGACTGCTATGCATAAATTAAATAAGCAACAAGGACATATTGTAGGGCACAGGTAAATAGAATAACTATTTTGAAGTAATTTTAAATGGAGTGTAATCTATAAAAACATAGAATTACTAGGTTGTATACTTGCAACTAATATAATTCTATAAATCAACTATACTTCAATAAAAATAGAAAATACAAAAGAATAGATAATAAATCAATGAAGTGAAAAAGAGGTCAAATAGAAGAGTAAGTGCACTTTCTTTTGCAATTCAGGCTTGGAAAAGATACTGAATGTTAAAGAGAAGAAAACTTAGTCCTTAGAAGAGGTGTGAGTGAACTGGGTCATAGACAAAAAAAAGCTGGTGGAGATGAATCAGAGATACAATACCAGGACATGAAAGCATAAGCCGGGGATTGTCATATAAATGACAACATCCCTAAGCCAGGAAATCATTAAACATTTGCATAAGAAAACAAAAAAGATTTCTCAATGTGAGATGGCAATTTTTTTTAATCTTCATTGAATTTGTTACAAATATTGCTTCTGTGTTATGTTTTGGTTTTTTGGCCACAGGGCATGTGGGGTCTTACCTCCCCAGTTCAGTTCAGTCCAGTTCAGTTCAGTCGCTCAGTCGTGTTAGACTCTTTACGACCCCATGAATTACAGCACACCAGGCCTCCCTGCTGCTGCTGCTGCTGCTGCTGCTAAGTCGCTTCAGTCGTGTCCCGACTCTGTGCAACCGGATAGATGGCCTCCCACCAGGCTCCGCTGTCCCTGGGATTCTCCAGGCAAGAACACTGGAGTGGGTTGCCATTTCCTTCTCCAATGCATGAAAGTGAAAAGTGAAAGTGAAGTCGCTCAGTTGTGTCCGACTCTTTTCGACCCCATGAATTGCAGCACACCAGGCCTCCCTGTCCATCACCAACTCCCGGAGTTTACTCAAACCCACGTCCATCGAGTCGGTGATGCCATCCAGCCATCTCATCCTCTGTTGTCCCCTTCTCCTTCTGCCCCCAATCCCTCCCAGCATCAGGATCTTTTCCAATGAGTCAACTCTTCGCATGAGGTGGTCAAAGTATTGGAGTTTCAGCTTTAGCATCAGTCCTTCTAATGAACACCCAGGACTGATCTCCTTTAGGATGGACTGGTTGGATCTCCCTGCAGTCCAAGGGACTCTCAAGAGTCTTCTCCAACACCACAGTTCAAAAGCATCAATTCTTTGGCACTCAGCTTTCTTCCCAGTCCAACTCTCACATCCATACATGACCACTGGAAAAACCATAGCCTTGACTAGACAGACCTTTGTTGGCAAAGTAATATCTCTGCCTTTTAATATGCTATCTAGGTTGGTCATAACTTTCCTTCCAAGGAGTAAGCGTCTTTTGATTTCATGGCTGCAATCACCATCTGCAGTGATTTTGGAGCCCCCCAAAACAAAGTGTGACACTGTTTCCACTGTTTTCCCATCTATTTTCCACCTCCCCAATCAAGTATCAAATGTGCACCGCTTGCATTGGAAGGTGAAATCTTAACCCCTGGACTGCCAGGGAAGACCAAAGATGGCTAATTTCTTAAACAATGGATGATACTGGCCTTTCTCCCCCCTCTTATCTATGAAAATAAATTCTAGCTTTATCTAGTCAGTTCCCTATCCCTCTGGACCCACCACCACAGTTCTACTGATCTCCAAAAGAGGTCCTGTCTTGTTTCTCTTGTCTTTGGAACTTTCATGATGAACTATTAAAAGAAGAAATGTGGGCCCAAAGAGAACAATTTGAGTACTAGAGTGGCTTGAGGATTAAAACTTTCATGGAGGACTTTCAGAGGAATTTTGGAAGGAGGGGCATGGAAACTACGATATGAGAATGATGCTGATGAAATGGGGAAGGAGAATTTTAAGCATTGCAGTAGAAATATGCTGCCTTCATGGACTTTAAGAAATGTATGTGAAGAGTTTAAATTACTTTAAAATGATCTCTTTGGTTGTGACTCCATTACTGATCTGGGTCTGAACCTTGTGGACTATGACTCTATAAACAGTTCATTCGCCTGTACAAACACCCTCAGTTTAATCCAACAGCTGTGCATGTATCTTGCTGAAGCTGCAGCGAAGAGATGGAGTCTTCATAGAGGCTTGGGTTGTGAACAACAAAGCACAGTACAGATCAAATTATTAACTTGTTTTCATCAATTGTCATTGATCATATCCTTCATGATAATAGTTTATTTTCTGCTTTGTGTCTTGAATATAAAAGTCTAACAGCTTTAATTGGTTAATTTCTGACTTCACTTACTCTATTTTTCTCAACTCTACATTCTTCTAGACAGGAATTTTCAAAGACATGGCCTCTATGGATAGGGAGCTACTTTGTAGTTTTTGAAAATTTTATTTTTCATAAATTTTATTGTTCGTCTCAACCAGAGTTTGGTCTCTCCTTCCACACTTAGATTTCAAACACACAGACACATCAACCTACAATTAACTAGACCTATATGAAGATGTGACTGCCTGTCCTGTGCTCTTCTCTGTCTTCCCCTGTCTCTGTTTTTCTCTTTCTATTACACACACACACACACACACACACACACACACACACTTAATGGCATAACAAAAAAGGTGGCAATAAGATACTTTTATAACACATTTCCCTCTGCTAAATACAAAGAGTTGATGGCACTTCCTATTTGAGCCTTGCAGTTTCAGTCTGAAACTGTATGAAAAGATACTGTAATTTAAAAATAATTAGTGAAGGCCTGGATGCTCAAGCAAAATGTACCTTGAATACTGCCGCAGTCTGAACTGAGTAAGTTTGATAAGAGATCTAGCCACAGTGAAAGAGCCTAGCTTCCAGTGTCTGTATTTATAACTTATTATAATAGTGTGTATCTATGTATGTCTGCATGCTCTGTCACGTCTGACTCTTTGCAATCCCGTGGACTGTAGCCTGTCAGGCTCCTCTGTCCACAGGATTTTCCAGTCAAGAATATTGAAGTGGGTTGCCATTTCCTCCAGGGGATCTTCCTGATCTCTCTTGCATCTTCTGTTTTGGCAGGTGAATTCTTTACCACTGTGCTAATCTCAAATTTGTAATGACTTTTAATGCCATAAATGCTGTAGGGGAACCACAGCATTGAATAAGTATCAGGTGAGCCCTGCTGGAGAAGCAGTTATTCAGAGAAGTGCCTTATCAGGCCCAGCCCAGAGAGTTTTGCAAACTCTGTTCTCCAACAGCAACATCTAGTGTAGAGTACCCTTCCCATTAGCTAGGTGTCAAAGAAAAACCAGAGCTGGATGGTAGTTAAGGCTATAAAAACAGATTGCAATTAAATAGCTTTAAAAAAAAAAGCTATTGCAATTGGTGAAAAAGACCTTAGCACAGAACTGGCTGAATTTTGAATATAACCTGGAAAAATGAGAATTTTTTCCAGGGAGCAGCCTGGGGATTGGTGGATGGAAAATTACTGTGGGGAACTATCAGGAGTAAGGGGGAATTCTAGCTACACTGATTTAATAGGATTCTTGGGGAAAGTCAGGCCAGGGCGATCTGACAGAACTTGGGGAATGGTGAAGGATGAGGAACTTGATGTTAAGGGTGATCAGATATGCAGGAAGGGGAATTCTGCCTAAACCCATTTAGCAGGATTCTTGCTAAAATTAGAAATTAAAGGATGAACACTGAAGCCCAAAACTCAAGGTCTAGGTGAAGAAGAGCCTGACTAAATTTCAGTCATGGAGGGAATCTTTGTCAGTAAAAATTGGACAAGTTATCTGAACCCATGTTCTGTGACCCAACTGTCTGGTTCCAAAGGGTGAACACCGAGCTGTTCCTGAGTTTACCCTTTCCGTTAGTTCCAAACACAAAGTCAACCTCTATTGTTTTCTTTGGGCTTTTGATAATGGGTATAAAATTTCCTCCAGTTTTGTCTGCAATGTATTTTATAAACACATAATTTGTTATTGGAAATTTCTTCTCCTTTCAATTCTCTTACACAACTAAACCCTTCCGAAGATGGTAAGACCAATTTATCTGCATATGAGAAATACTAAAAAACAAAAAACCGTGTTCCCCCAAGTTTTTGCTTTTCCACGATTGTAGACTAGTCAACCCAACTAGTCAACTACTCTCTCTGACCAGAGTCTTTCTTTACACCCAAATTCCTAATTCTCCTGGGAAGTCCCACAGTGGCCCCAACAGAAATTTTCCCTGAGGTATGCTCCACAAGTTATTCATCACACACCTTCAAAAATACAATCGTTTGCCTCAGTCTTGATTTTAATTAAAAATCACTTTTAGCAAGATGACTTTCTACCTTGACAGTTAGGAGTTTGTGGAATAGCTTTACAGAGAGTTCTTGGTCTTTTCTCAGTCTTGGGTAGGTGCAGAGCTCTGACCCCTGCCTTTTGGTTAAGGCACCACTACAGTACCATCACAACTTTAGGAACCCTTGTTAAGGGAGAGATATAGTCACAAGTTATCCTTTTATTCCTGAGAGCAAGCAGTTCAAACCCCAGAGGCTTTAGGTTCTCCAAACAGAACACTTGTGGGTAGGAGACACCTTTGTTCAGCTGAACTAGAAGCATAATCTCTCACTCTGGTCATTCTCTTACTAAGACCGTGTCTGTTTGTCTCTAGTTTTGCTTTTCAAGGCAACTTACTTTTCCGTTAGTCTTTCTATTTCTCCCATTTCCAATTTCCTTCTGTATATGATTTTTCTGGAAAGAATAAATGCCACCATGACACTTGATTATGACCTCTATATCTCTATTCAGTAGGGAGCCAGGCCATTCTCAAATCCATAGTATTTTCTTACACTGAATTTTTCTGGCTTACATCAGTATTTTCCACTTCTTGTGAGGATACAAGGCTGTGACATTCTATTTAGGCTGAGATAGGTTTGAGTACGAGGGTTTAATCTGATGGATGGGGCTCTTCTCAGCTCCCATTCTGAGGTAAAGGGCTTTAGATTCTCAGTGAAGGATTAGGACTTGCAAGCCCTGAGAGACTGAGATCTTCTACAGAGTCCACCAGTATAAGGGATCTATGAGTTACTCGGGTTATTTCCGTCACCACTGAGTGAGAGACTACTTCTCTCCTCTGTGGTTAACATGGCATTGACGAGTCATTTGAGTGACATATTTCTTTCTAAAGTGATATTTCTATTTTCCTAACAGATTTATAAAACAAGTACCTTTTTGGTACATGTCTTTTGTATCACATATACAATCACATATACAATATACAAAAATTATATATATTTTATATTAGTTTCTCCTGAAAGAGTCTATTTTTCTGTTACTAAAATTGTCATATATGTTTGATTTAAATACTATTATTAATTCCCTTATTTTAAACATAAGATTGTTTGGTCAATTTCCAATTTGAAAAATTATTTTAAAAACTAATTATTTAATAAAATTAGAACCTTTTTGCTACTTCTGACAAAAAATTTTTACCATTTTATCAAATAGTGAAAACCGAACAAATGCTAACAGCTGCCAAGCCATCAACTTTCTGCTTATGCTGTAAAAAACATACAATTTTAAACAGGCAGACATATGGGCTTTAGATCATGTTTATGTAGGCATTTGTGAATTAAATTCAAAAAATGTTCTGTCTCAAATTATAACTATATCTTTCACCTTAGGGCAATCCATATAAATTAATACATTAGGTTTTTGTAGAGTTAGTATGTTCCACTTAATGAGAGAATATTTTGCAGTTACTAGAAAACATTTTTCTTTTTTGATGGTGGTGGTATTTGGTTTATATTGAGGTATAATTTGCATATAATGCAAATCATTCTTTTTGCATTTTGAAAAATGCACTGCAGTCAAGATAGAGTACAGTTCCGCCCTCATTCCAAATTCACTTATGCACCTTATGTCATTATCCTTTTGTCTCAGACTGAGTCCCTGGTATACAAAACCCATGACTAATGTGTTTTCTGTCCCTGTAGTTTTGCCATTTTCAGAATGCCATGTAAACAGAATCAGACATTACGCAGCTTTTTGAGTCAGATCTTTTTTTAACTTATCATAATAGATTTAGATTCATTGATGTTTTTGTGTTTATCAGAAGTGTATTCCTTTGAATAGCTGAGTGGTATTCCATTGATGGGTATACCATGGTTTGTTAACTCATTCATCAGTTGAAGGTGATATCGCTTGTTTCCAATTTTTGGTAATTATAGAAAACTGTTCTAAACAGTTAGTTTATTCTTTTTGTCTTCTTAAATATCAAATTGAGTGAGGATGAATTCATAGAAATGACAATGGTATAACAAGAAACTCCTATCAAAGCACTACAGTATAGTTTCCTTGGAGATATTTTCCTTAACATGCAATGTATTACCTATGATCAAGGTATAGGTAAATATTTCTTATCTAATATCTTTGTCATCTAAGAATTCTTTACCACGGTGACTTAGGTCTGATCCATTTGGGACTCAGTTGCCCTCAGTATGTATATATAGTATGTATATAATTTATTAAAATCATTCTATCTTTGCTCTTTAAAAAAATCAAATAATATGATAGGAATCAGAAGATCTTTAGCTAGGTGAAAGACAACTTAATGACAAAGTGATCAAGATGCATAAAATAAAAGAAGGACAGTTTATGCTTTTTCTAACAGCTGTTGGCCAAGACCAAATTCAATCAGCTCTATATGAGGCAATGGAGAGGAATGGGAGAGATTAATATCTATGTGTTAATGGGATGGGGTCTATGTCTTCTCAGCTGTGTAGTACACCATATCATCCAGTGCTTTGTGCATAACGGTTTCAGTAAATGAAAAAAATAGTGCATCAATATGTGTACATATATATTGAGACCCCAAGGAAGAAACACCAATATACCATATTATACTTCACTCCACTACATTTCCCACATTAAGAAATCACACTTTTTGACATAGTAAATATCTTTCTAACTTCTTCTTTCTGTTTTAAATCTCCATGCTCTAACTCTATAAATACATAGCAAGTCCAGGAAAATAAAAGGATGTATTTTATTAACTAAGCTTACAAACTTTTAACATGCCTCCTGATGAGTTCTTTTGGAGAAATTCTTTCATGGTGAAAAAATATATAAATTTAAAAATTATGGGAATAGGATTTATAAATGAAAGTCAATTACAAAAAATTAGGAGTTTTGTGATATTCAGGATATATAATACAAATTTTTTCTTTTGAAGCTAAGGCTGGTTTTATTTATCATCAGTTGAAAACTATTTTCTCCCACAAAGTTAATATTGAGCATATATTTAAAGAAAGAGAGTAAAATGAAGAGCTTACTTGGTCTACCATGAATTTGTTTTAGACAAATTGGTCATTAAGGGAAATACTTATAACCAAACTAGCTGTAGGTGAGTTGCTTAGAAAGCCATGGATTTCACAGATCTGGGATTAATACCTGAAATCTTTATTGCAAAAAATAGTAATTAGGCTGAAATCACTTTGAAGAACTTATTATATAGAAATAAATATTATCAGTTTGTAAATATTTGCACATGAGAATATTTATTGAAAGATTTTAATGGTCTAAAACTATACCAATTTGAGTGTTATTACTAGAAGAATGGGTAATTAATTTTAGTACTTCCACACAACACAGCTACTCAGAAGTATGAATTCTATTTGTATTTATCGACTCAGAGGCACATATATGATGTATTTTTTTCAAACTTTAAACTTTTTATTTTGTATTGGGTATAGCCAATTAACAATGTTGTGGTAGTTTCAGGTGAACAGTGAAGAGACTCAGCCAGACAGATACATGTATCCATTCTCTCCCCAAACCCCCTCCCATCCAGGCTGGCACACAGCACTGAGCGAAGCTCCATGTACTATACAATAGGTCCTTGCTGATTATCCATTTTAAATACAGCAGTGTGTACATGACCTTCCCGGAGTCCCTAACTATCCCTTCTCACTAACAACCATAAGTTTGTTTTTGAAGTCTGTGTGTCTCTTTCTGTAAGTTCATTTGTATCATTTCTTTTACATTCCACAAATAAGGGACATTATACGATATTTCCCCTTCTCTGTCTGACTTACTTCGTTCAGTATGACACTCTTTAAGTTCATCCATGTTGCTGAAAATGGCACTATTTCATTCTTTTTAATGGCTAAGTAATATTCCATTGTTTATATACACCACATCTTCTTTATCCATTCCTCTTTAGGTGGGCAATTAGGTTGGTTCCATGACTTGGCTATTGTGAACATGCTGCAATGATCATTGGGGTGCACATATCCTTTTGGATCATGTTTTCCTCTGGGTATATGCCCAGAAGTGGGATTGTAGGGTCATATGGTAATTCTATTTTTAGTTTTTTAAGGAAACTCCATACTGTTCTCCAGAGTGGCTGTACCAGTTTACATTCCCACCAACAGTGTAGGAGGGTTCGCTTCTCTTGACACCCTTTCCAGCATTTGTTGTTTATGGGATTTTTGATGATAGACATTCTGACCGGTGTGAGGTGATATCCCATTGTAGTTTTGATTTGCATTTTTCTAATAACCAATGATGTTGAACATCTTTTCATGTGCTTATTGGCTCTATGTATGCCCTTTTTAGAGAAATGTCTATTCAGGTATTCCACCCATATTTTGAGTGGGTTGTTTGTTTTGATGCTGTTAAGCGTCATAAAGTGTTTGTAACTTTTGGAGACTAATCTCTTATGGTCACATCATTTGCAAATATTTTCTCCCAATCTGTAGGTTGTCTTTTTATTCTGTTTATTGTTTTCTTTGCTGTATGTGATGCATTTTTAAAGGAAAACATCCGACTGCATTTAATGAATATAGTGTTACTCTATTTTTTTAAAACAATTCACAAAACCTGTGAGTATGTGTCAATGAGAGAGAGAGAAGGAGAAAGACAGAAACAGAAAGAGAGAGAGACAGAGAAAGAGAAGAGAAGGAGAGAGCGGCTGTGATTTTGCACTGGTTTGTGTGATCATGTGGAAATGCGGGTTACCTCTGCAGAAGGTACGTGGGCAGAAAGGTATTTAAAACATGAGGTAGTGTATCTTCCTCTATTTTTGTATAACTTTTGCTTGGCTCAGTTGCTATAATAAACACGTGTTCCTGTTATAATTTACCGACAGTTAGCAAAATTAAAATTTAAAATTGCTATTTGAGCAAACAGCAGCTTTCTCCTCATTTCATCTAGACCTCTTTTCCCTACAGCAAATTTATGGCTAATCAAGCAAGAGTTCTTAATAACTAACTGCTTTTGGTAATTTAAAGACTCCCCTGCCTAGAGGCTGAACAAGATGTCCTCCCAAGTTCCTTCTGATTTGGCACATAAACTTAGATTCAAATGAACATTTATTCATCTATATTAAATGACATGAAACTATATGGCACATTTTAGCCCCAAATATTTTTCTCCCATTTAATCTGTTGATCTCTGTAGAATTAGTATTTTTAAATTGAATCAAGTGAATGGTGGACTTTCAAGAAGTTTACATCTATAAAATTTCCATGAATATATATATATATATGATGTTAGTGCTAAGTCACTTACAGTCATATCCAACTGTTTGTGACTCCATGAACTGCAGCTCACCAGGCTCCTCTGTCCATGGGATTCTTCAGGCAAGAAAACTGGAGTGGGTTGCCATTTCCTTCTCCAATATATATATATATATGCACAAATACATATATATGTGTATATATATATATGCACAAATTGAGGTTTACAAATTGCAATAGAAATAAAGATGATATGGGAAAATAAAGAAGCTAGTTGCCATTTTAAAGGCAATACTATTTGCTAATCTGAAAATTACATTTATAACTTTTCAATTGCTTCTTGATTTTTGTCATGCTCGCTTGATTTGTTATATGTAATATTTTCTTCCTATATCAAAACTTTTGAAGCACTGTAAGCCACCTTCTTACAGTAAAAATGAAGGTTGAGGTTAGGAAGTAGAAGGCATTAGAGATGATTTTATATAGCATCTTAAATTAACCATGGAATGAAATGGAAGTATTCTGCAAGGAAAAGTAGAGCTGTGTTATTCTCTTCCTCATCACACCAAGTGACCACAACTACGCAATTATAACAAAATCTAGTATATATTTCAAAGATTTTCCCTTCTGAAACTGAACTTTGAGAGACAAGGATCAGACTTCCATGTTTCATAAATATTCATGATCTTCACGAATTTATAAACTTTCATTCATAAATATCATCTATCCAACCATATTCAGTAATTCAATAGATGTAGATTTGAAAATCTCCTTGTAAATGTTTTCTGTAAATAACCCAAGTATAATAAGCAAATAATTGCTACTGCAACCTTGGGTGACAAAGAGAAAATGAAAGTACCTTGTCTTCTTCCTTCCTTTGCTTTCCAGGAAACTTAGAGATACAAATATTCTCTGCATGTTATATTCCTATATATAATTGTAGGCATTCCATTTATTATGGAAGAAGGTGGGATGTGATGTAGTTATCAAGTGGTGCTTGGTATGTAAGAAATCAATTTAGGAAGATCTGCTCCTGTATGTCTACAGCGTAGGCTCTGGTAACTTACAGAATGGCCTGATGGGAGACTCTAATCACATGGACACCTGCCTCTTCTCCTCTCATTTCTATGCAGAGATGTTGATGAGTTAGTTTCTGTAAGCTCAGCTTCATCATTCTTGATTGCGGTGCCTACTTCATAGGGTTGTGAAGGAGATTACATAAAGGGTGGCTTGCAAAGTACTCAAGCAAAGGGTCTGGCACAAAATCAGTGGTCTGCATATGTTGACCATTAATGATATAAAGTATGTTCAAGCTCATTTTCGAATCCACTGAGCTAGAAAAATTGTTTTGTTCTTTTTTGTTTTTCTTTTTGCTTTCATTTTCTAGGTCCACATTCAAAAAAAATCAATTTAAGACCAAGATAATTTAAACAAAAGTATAGCTAAGTCTCAGACCAATTAGACCAAGAAAACTTCTGATTCTGAAGGAAACATAATGGGAAATGCGCTTCTGAACTGCCATGGTTCTTAAGAAGTAGTCAAAGGAGAGAGCATCAAAGGAAAATAACCAGATAGGAATCCGCTTGAAGCTTCTGGAAGACAGAAATAGCAGTTGCAGGTGATTTTAACCAATCTTCAAATTTTCTTTCTTGAAACTGCCACTATGAGGAGTGAGAAAGTGGTTTTACGAAGTACTTTTTTACCTCTGCCCCTAATAGATGGTTGCTATGAATCATCAAAAAGATGCAAGAGAGGTGAAAAGGTAAAAGGGAAAAAAAAGTAAAAAGTGAGAGGGAAACTATTAATTTTGTATTATTTTAAGCTTATAAAAGCAGTCTCATTTTAAAAAATGCCCAAGATTGAAGAAAAAGTGAAGGAAAAGAAGGAGTGCTTGTTAATCAACTAAAATGTGCTAAGCACTCAGGTAGGTGGTTTGTATATACATATAGCATTGACTTCATCATTTCATTAATCTCACAAAGATGCTTAGTCAGGATAGGGTAGGTTATCCTGTGATAACAGCTCTCAGCGGCTTAAATGCAGCAAGATTCTAGGTTTGGTAATTCTGAAAGGCAGCCTTTTCCACATGATGACTCATATTTACCATTCCATATCATATCGATACATTCTTCTAAATTGAAAAGAAAGACACTTTGTAAACTTTCATAATGCCACTTAATGTGTCTTCCCAGAAATGACATACTATATATACTTGCATTCACATTTCATTGGCCAAAGTGAATTACATCAGTCTGTGTCACTTCAATGGGGAACAGAATGCAATTTCCTCATGTACCCCAAAGCAGGAGACTCAGAAATTCTGGTGAGCAGATGTCTATCACAAAAAGGGACTTCCTATTTTGAAGGTAAAAAATCTGACATTCAGAGACACTCGCAACTTAGGCAAAATCACTCTTTCTGTTTGGTATATTGGAATGTAAAACTCCTAAATCTATATTATTTACTATTGTAATGTTTTGTTTGACATATATTCACTATTGCATTGATATCAATGTTACACACAGAACAAACATATTTTCTACTTAATGTAAAAGTAAGCATTATAAGTTATCCCATAGCTAAATCACATAGAGAACTGTGCCAATTATTGTGAAAACTACTAATATCATAATCATGGACTTTGGAAGGAGTTATTCTTGTCTGCTATTGATTCTAAGATCAAAAAGTTTCGATCTTGCAGTGTCTCTGTGTTTTTCATTTGTTTTGGTTTTTGTTTTTGAAAGGATTTTAGCACTTGTGTGTCCTGAAGGAACCTCTCTTGTACACTTACAGCCTAGTAAGATCCATGGCATGCAGTTCAAAGAAATTGCACCAATTAGGCTAAGAACATTTTCCAGATTCAAGGAAGCCTTCTCCACATTTGAGCATAGTCTGAGGATCAGTGGAGATAGTAGTTCAAAGGGACTAGTCAGTTTAGTAAAATAAGTACCTTGGTTACCCATTAAATTTGCCTTTGTAAATAAAGTACAGTGAGTTTCCCTTTGATCTTATGAAGATAGTCCTGCGTGCTATACATAGCACAGAGATGAAAGCAGACGAGGCTGCTTAAAATGAAATATGCTACTGAGTGATATAAAGCTTTCAAACTCTTGAGGAGAAGCAGAAGTAATCTTGTAATGTCCTTGTTTGCAGTATTTTCATAGGGCATTTGGTGTTAATTTCAGTTATTTTCTTATTAAAATGAATAAACTGACACTATAGGGAAAATGTTACAGAACATTAGGCATAAATATGATCAATGATTTATGAAAGGCTGCATACATTTGTTTCCATTTCTTCAAAGTAGCATCTAGATTTCATATTGTCTCATCAAGAATCCCTTATCACTGTCCTCTTTGGTCAGGACATTTATATTTTTAATTTAATAAAAATGTCTATATACATAAAATTTTTAATTTTATTTTTTAATTTAATAAAATTTTCTCTATTTCTATAGAAATTTTAATTTTAAATCTATTTTTAAATTTTTTGACATGATTTTCTTATTATTAATAAACGATGGTGCATTAAAAATTAGAAAAATAAGGAAAATTAGATGTTGTAGTTTCCATTTTAATAAACCACTCCAACCTTCTGGTAGATTTTCTCTGGTGCACTTCTCTTCTCAAATGTCAAGTTTTATGCTAGTTTTTAACAAATCCAGGCCAGGGTTTTTGCTAATATTTAGCTTATATTCTAAGTACTGGCATTTTAATAGAGGTTTTGAACCCAAAGGAATGAATCTCTCTTGGAGGAATTTTCAACACAAGTGATGGATGGAGTGTAAGGGGTGGTCTGAATAGGGTGCAGTGATGAGCTCCCACTGGCATTCCAGTCACCATTTGGAAAGCTAACCCTGGCTGAGGTATATATATAATATGTACAATAATTCTTACTCTGGCTTTGTGGCAGTCTGATTATATTGTCTTCTTAAAAGTTTATTGGAGAAAATTTATTTTATTAAATCCCTAAATTATAAAGTTCGGGCTTTCAGGATTTATGTGATTTTACTTTATTTGACATTTTAAAAAATTACCTAGTTTTTGACTGTCATAAGGTGGCTCAGATGGTAAAAAACCTGTCTGCAATGCAGGAGACCCAGCTTCAATCCCTGGGGTGGGAAGATCCCCTGGAGAGGGAAATGGCTACCCACTCCAGTATTCTTGCCAGGAGAATTCCCCGGAAAGAGGAGCCTGGTGAGCTCCAGTCCGTGGGGTTGCAAAGAGTCAGACACGACTGAGTCTTTCACACTTTCAAGTGTAAACAATGGTTTCCATTTTTCGTTTAGAAGTTATTTTTAATAAATTCAGCTTATGCTCACATTTGATTATATGTTTTCTGACGAATAAAAGAAATTTCTCTATGTATCTTTTTTAAATTAGAGGGAAATTATATATGGATAAACAGAGAATTAGCAGAATTACATTTCTGTATCTGCAAAGCCAACTACCTTAGGCAGAATGATGGCCACCCAAACATGTTCCTGTCTAATTCCTGGGGCTTGTTACTATCTGTATCTTACATGGATAAAGCTACTTTGAAGATACAGTTAATCTTAAGGACCTTGAGATGGAGACAACTGGATTATCCAAGTGGGTCCAACCCAATCATCTGAGTCCTTTTAAGAACCTCTCAGGCTAAGCAGAGAATTGGAAGGAAGGATGGTTAGAGAGATGGAGGAAGTGAGCTATAAACCACCAAGTATGTATAGTCTTTAGAAGCTGAAAAACACAAAGAAATGTATGATCTTGTAGAACTCAAGAAAGGCATGCAGCCTTGCAAAAATCCTGATTGCAACCTAGGAGATCTGTGTTAGACTTCTGAGTTCTAGAATTGTAAGACAATAAATTGGTGCTGTTTTAAGTCATTTAGTTCACAGTCATTTGTTACAGCAGCAATAGAAAAATAATACAGATTTTAGTACCAGAAGTGAGATTTGAACCCATATAAACAGACCACCTGACCTGCCTCTTGAGAAATTTGTATGCAGGTCAGGAAGCAACAGTTAGAACTGGACATGGAACAACAGAATGGTTCCAAATAGGAAAAGGAGTACGTCAAGGCTGTATATTGTCACCCTGTTTATTTAACTTATATGCAGAGTACATCATGAGAAATGCTGGGCTGGAAGAAGCACAAGTTGGAATCAAGATTGCCGGGAGAAATATCAATAACCTCAGATATGCAGATGACACCACCCTTATGGCAGAAAGTGAAGAGGAATAAAAAGCCTCTTGATGAAGGTGAAAGAGGAGAGTGAAAAAGTTGGCTGGAAACTCAACATTCAAAAACCAAAGATCATGGCATCTGGTCCCATCACTTCATGGGAAATAGATGGGGAAACAGTGGAAACAGTGTCAGACTTTATTTTTCTGGGCTCCAAAATCACTGCAGATGATGACTGCCGCCATGAAATTAAAAGACGCTTACTCCTTGGAAGGAAAGTTATGACCAACCTAGATAGCATATTGAAAAGCAGAGATGTTACTTTGCCAACAAAGGTCTGTCTAGTCAAGGCTATGGTTTTTCCAGTGGTCATGTATGGATGTGAGAGTTGGACTGTGAAGAAAGCTGAGCGCCAAAGAATTGATGCTTTTGAACTGTGGTGTTGGAGAAGACTCTTGAGAGTCCCTTGGACTGCAAGGAGATCCAAGCAGTCCATTCTGAAGGAGATCAGCCCTGGGATTTCTTTGGAAGGAATGATGCTAAAGCTGAAACTCCAGTACTTTGGCCACCTCATGCGAAGAGTTGACTCATTGGAAAAGACTCTGATGCTGGGAGGGATTGGGGGCAGGAGGAGAAGGGGATGACAGAGGATGAGATGGCTGGATGGCATCACTGACTCGATGGACATGAGTCTGAGTGAACTCTGGGAGTTGGTGATGGACAGGGAGGCCTGGCATGCTGCGATTCATGGGTTTGCAAAGAGTCAGACACGACTGAGCGACTGAACTGAACTGAACTGAACACATAATATACCAGATATTACTGTTTCTTCAACTGGAGAAAAAAAATGCTTCCAAATACAATTTTAAAATAAATATGAAAAAGCAATGCTACATGTACAATTTTTGAATAATTTTTTGTGTGTAAGACATGCTTCTTTTTGGTTCACAATGAAAATGGTATTTTATTGGTTTTTCTAATTATATGAATATTATGAGAACAATTCAGCAAAAAACTTCCAAATATAAACAAACCAAAACCCATCTGAATTCTCCCCATCTGGAGAGATCATCTATTGATTTTTTGATGGCTGCTATTTTAAACATCTCTATTTTTATACATAAACTCTATGCATAAAATTTTACATAAATGGAATCATCACACTTGCCATTTTTATCATGAATAAGCTATTTTTTATTTTTGAAATGTACTATTCATATATATTAAAATATATAACTAGTGTATGCATAATAACAAGAAACACCTCTGTACCCAACAATGCAGATTAACTGTACTTGGAAAGTCCCTGTGCTCCATACCAGTTTCATTTCCCCACCTCTACTCCCAGAATTAACCAGTTTTTTGACTTTTATTTTAACCTTTCCTTGATGTACAGGGAAGCCTTGTGTGCTGCTGTCCACAGGGTCACAAAGAGTTGGACATGACTGAGTGACTGTTCTGAACTGCTTAAAAATAAGCTCAGCACTCATGTATTTATTACTAAACAATTATTTTTTTAATTTTAAAAAATTAAACTGCAAGCTAGACATATCTATAAAAAGAAAGCAATTACTACTATTAAATGAAAGTTCCCAGGAGAATGTAACAGAAAAGAACCTGTCTGCCTTGTGGTGGGGTTTTATCTCCATGGAGTCTATTCAGTACTTCTCTTATGATTCTGGTGGGACTGTGTTATCCTTCATGGATTTGGAATTGAGGGAATTAAGATTGAGATATAATAATGGATGAGAATAGAGACATGTAGAGTGTTTTGAAAGGCAGAAAGCTTTCAGGCCCATGAGATTTGACATCAACTAGATTTTTTATGTTAACAGAACATAAAAAAAAAAACCAAAACAACTACAGGTGAGAAAAGTGATTGATCTTCAATAGAAATGTGGGAAAATGAGAATCTTTGTCATGGGCTGTACCATCCTGACTTCATCAGGGTAGATGCTGTCCTGATCTAACCTTTTCCAGCCCTTTCACAGAGCAGAGCAATTCCTCATGTGAAGATGGTTGTTGCCAGGGCTCACAGGGCACTTATTCCCTCTTGTGTAGGTAGAACTGAGAAGGATTCCTGAAGAGACATCCTGTTGTTTTTTCTTTTCCTTGTTTCCTTCTTCCCACATGAGGAGAAATGTCTTATCTAGTAAGAGAAGATGGAAGAGAGAGATGTCTTTCTTCGCCCTCGTCTCTTTCTTACAATCCAATGTTTTTATACCTAGATGTGAATACCTTTACTTGTCTTAGAACTCAGGAAAGCAAAATCCAACTGAGAAGCAAGGCCACCTGCAGAAGTTAGAGACTCTAACCTGACTTGAATGTGATTCACTTCTAATGGATATGAGCCACATGAAGTTTTTTTCTTTCACTGTGGAAGTCCTTATTATAAACTTCTGTAATCTACCAAGCTCAGTACATTCTAGCCCTGTCACAGACAGGATCCAGGTTTATCCCAGGACTTGTTTGAGGTCACTGAGCAGATGAGTAGGCAGCTCCAAAAATGCTATGGGGATGTAACCCTCAAAATTGTGTGAGATGGTATGTTTCCTTTGTGGTAAAGTTTTCATATCTGGGAGGTGTAGAATTAACTGTAGAAATGTTGAAAAGAACCAAAATGTAATATTAATACTTTTATATTAATTAAAGTGTGCATACTTGCTATATTAAGTAGATGTAATGCATAAGAGGCTTTAACCTGTTAGAAAAACAGGTCAACCTTGTAACATTGTTTTAAAATGCCTAACTGAGAAGTGATAGAGGATCATGTGTCTAGACTGAATATAATTAATTTTATAAAAGTATTTGAAGATTTAAAAAACTTGAAACCAGTTTTAACATTCATTTATTGATTTTCTAAGTATTGCTTAAATACTTGAGCAAGTTTGTTAGATAATTTATGTATGCATAGGAAAAAAATGAGCATATTAAATGCACTAGGGCAGCTTAAAATGTTTAAAAGGAGTTAAATTAACAAGATTTATAACTGGTCCAGATAGCAACTAAAGACCTCCTTTAAAGGGACTGTGAAAATGTTATCTTTCTACATGGTTTTTTATAAGGTTTATAAAATGAACTGAAAACTGCAAAGAAGAACAAATCCCTTTTTACATATAAAGTTAATTGCTCAGTTGTGTCCAACTCTTTGCAACCCCATGGACTGTAGCCTGCCAGGCTCCTCTGACCACAGCCTTCTCCAGGCAAGAATATTGGAGTGGGTAGCTATTCCTTTCTCCAGAGGATCTTCCCTACCCAAGGGCTGAACTTAGGTCTCCTGCATTGCAGGTAGATTCTTTACCATCTGAGCCACCAGGGAAGCCCCTTTTTACATTTCAGTTCAGTTCAGTTCAGTTGCTCAGTCATGTCCGACTCTTTGCGACCCCATGAATCACAGCATGCCAGGCCTCCCTGTCCATCACCAACTCCCAGAGTTCACTCAGACTCACGTCCATCGAGTCAGTGATGCCATCCAGCCATCTCATCCTCTGTCATCCCCTTCTCCTCCTGCCCCCAATCCCTCCCAGCATCAGAGTCTTTTCCAATGAGTCAACTCTTCGCATGAGGTGGCCAAAGTACTGGAGTTTCAGCTTTAGCATCATTCCTTCCAAAGAAATCCCAGGGCTGATCTCCTTCAGAATGGACTGGTTGGATCTCCTTGCAGTCCAAGGGACTCTCAAGAGTCTTCTCCAACACCACAGTTCAAAAGCATCAATTCTTCGGCGCTCAGCCTTCCTCACAGTCCAACTCTCACATCCATACATGACCACTGGAAAAACCATAGCCTTGACTAGACGGACCTTAGTTGGCAAAGTAATGTCTCTGCTTTTCAATATGCTATCTAGGTTGGTCATAACTTTTCTTCCAAGGAGTAAGCATCTTTTACATTTAAGTATACTAAATTGATTACTTTTTAACTAACAGTCTATTAATGATTTTTTTCCACCTGGGACCCAATCTGGAAGAACGCAGATTCTCATTCAGTAGGAATCACTTTTAGTGTCAGACACAGATCAAAATCCTGCTATCAAAAAGTTGAGGTCAATGTCTGCTGCTGCTGCTGCTGCTAAGTCGCTTCAGTTGTGTCCAATTCCATGCAACCCCATAGACGGCAGCCCACCAGGCTCCCCCGTCCCTGGGATTCTCCAAGCAAGAACACTGGAGTGGGTTGCCATTTCCTTCTCCAATTCATGAAAGTGAAAAGTGAAAGTGAAGTCACTCAGTCCTGTCCGACTCTTCGCGACCCCATGGACTCCAGCCTACCAGGCTCCTCCGTCCATGGGATTTTCCAGGCAAGAGTACTGGAGGGGGGTACCTTTGCCTTCTCCTGAGGTCAATGTCTAGATTAGGTAAATTCACTAGAGGATGCCAACTTAGGATGGCCCTTTGAAAGTTAGGCAGCTAACTTTGAATCTACTACATTCTGACCACATTATGGCCAAGTCTTTTCCTTTTCTGGGACTTCTACAACATTATTTAGTGCCTTATTAAAATAAGTTGTTTCTTTGAAGTACTGAGTACTTAAAGTATGACGTATCCTAATGATTAAAGCACACACTTTGGGTAATCATTGATTCTTATGGTTCTCAAGCAAGTAAGCTCTGGTAATAATGGAGACAGACTTGAAACTTTAATAATGTAATTTACCTAACTTCCTAATGAGTTTCATGACTTTGCACTTCAAAAGAGCTTTTGCCTCTTCTCTAGGTCTTGTTGTGTGAAGCATGAATAGATCACTGGTTATCAATGGCAGGAGAGTTTTGGAACCAGACAGATGTTAGTATGAATTAGAGTTCATCTGCATACTAGGTCTGAGACCTTGGACCAGGTATTCAATCTCTTAGTTTTCTCATCTGTAAATTGAAAATGATAATATCCACCTTCCATGGTTGCTAGAAAGCTTAGAGATATTATATGAAAAGAGGCAGTAGACAACTGGTCTTCAATGGAATAATACATGTGATTTTTATAAGTAGTGTAAAAACGAGGGAGTGTATGTGTTGTTAGGTGAGAAAGGGTTAATTTCAGCAGTGGGTTGAGTATGTGTGTGTGTTGTGTGTGTGCAGATGAAGGGCCAGCTGCCTTGACAATATGCTGCTGCAGTGAATCATGGCTGGCTGCCAAACGGAGGCTCCAAAGACCCTTGTGCAATGTTAGGCGATGATCTGCAGGGTGTAAATGATACCCTGCAAAAACTCGAACTTCAGACTTCATGGGGTTGGAGCTCTAGCCTCACACAATCTCCCAGAGATCACATATCCCATACACCATTGGAGTGAGAAAAATCCCTAAGCCTAGCAATTGTCCCCATAGATTTTTGGCTGCCTACTTAATTCCTTAAGGTCTCCTTCATTCACCAATCACATGCCCTAGTATTAGTTTTTTTCCTATAACCAGTTGATGTTTGTGTGTGTTTTTTTTTTAATCCTGTCCCCAACCATGATTATTCCAGGCAAAATGTTATACTTTAAAACTCTTATGGAAATCATAAAAAATGCTGTCTTCTACATACTGTTGTGGTTGCTGAAATTCTGAAAGGGGCATTTTATATCAGTCTCCAACTGTAAACAATGTTAAAAGAATCAAATAGAATGATCCAGGAGGCAGAGAGAGATAGAAAGAGATCAAAGCTGCTGAGAATATTTGGATGCAAAAAAAGCAAGGTTTTTAAAGAAAGCTATATGAAAGGGAAAAGAGCTCTTCCATTAACAATCTTACTGAAATCCACTATTTTTCAATTAAGTCTTTGTCTAAAGCCACCTTTTATTAGGAAATTTTTTTTCAGACTTCAAGGTGTGCATGCAGTGTCCTAGTTTCCCGACCAGGGATGGAACTGTGCCCCCTGCTTTGGGAGCACAGACGCTCAACCATTGGACAGCCAGGGGAGTCCCTAAAGTCACCTTTTAAATGGAACAACATGTATATATATAAACATAGACACATAGTATGCATGTATGAGTTTTCTGGTCTATTTTAATTTTGAAGACAAAAAAAGTGTTCCTCTGGTCCTTATTCCTTTAAATATAGAATAGCAGTATAATTTAGTAAAAAGAACTCAAAATTTGAACTAGCTGGACCAGTTTTGTGGTTTATGAAATGGGATAAATTGTTGAACCTCTGAGGTGATTCACCTAGCTTAAAATTCTAGTTCTATCCTTTATTGCCGTGTAGCCTTGGACAAATTTATTTACTGTCAGGAACCTCACTTCTCTTTTCTGTAATAATAAGACAGTGATTTCTACTTTTTTTTTTTTTTCTGGAGAGTAGATTGAATGGAGCAAATATCAGTGTGGCAAAGGCTGAGGAAGTATCCCACTTGAGAAACTGCAGTTTTTTTGACTAGGTGGGTAGCATTGAGTGCAGGAAATGAGACAGATTTGCAGTGTGTTTTACAGTAGAATTGACAGAACTTTCCATTAGAGTGGAAATGAATGGTGATCCCACTTACCGCTTGTTCAGAAGTGATGTAGTGTTCCATCGCTAAGAACTCCATTATGCACATATGAACTTGACATAACCTGTAGCTGGTTGGATGCTAGAAACTGGAGTTCCCAGTAGAAGTGTTCTGGGCTAGAGATGTACTTATAGGAGTCATCAAGATATCAATGCAGTTTAAAGCTTGAGAACTAATTGAGATGGTACAAGGGTGTGGTGGGGAGACTGGAGGAAAAGAAAAAGAAGAAAAATAACGAGAAGGACCAGAGTGGGCTCAGGAAATACAGCTGCTCCCCATTCCATCATCCCCCCAGTGCCCTGCAGGGAGAAAGGACTCTTGAAACTGATCCCACTGTCTCTTTCCAGGGTTAATTTAGCAGAGTAAGAAGGGGACAGTAGAGACATATTTGAAAGCCTTAAATAGAAGCAGCTGCTGACTCTTCTGAGTAGTAATTTGATGACTATTTATTTAGCTTTAGCAGAATAATTTTGTGGAATAGATGAAACATTTTAAAATAATCTTATGCTGACACTATATGCCTTTATGTCTTACCAATATTTTACAACTGCATGGCTAGACTTACAGAAGGGCATTTCCAGGTAGAATTGAGATATTTTTAGAGTTAAAAAAAGTTGGGTATTCTATATGTTCAATTTGAGCTAGAAATAAATAAATATTTCTGTTAATATTCCAAAGTGCTATATTTATGTTCATGATGAATGATCATTCCTATTTGTGCTTTCCATATTATTATAAAATAAAATAAAGCTATATTGGCAATTTGCATCTATTATATCTGTGATAGTAAGTGCTTTTTTTGGTAAATAGTGGAAAGCAATAATTTCATGAGCCAATGAGAGGTTTGAATGATTATTTTATGAACTAAGAAACTTTTTTTCAATCTTCTGATTTGGCCTGTAAGTTTGGGAACTTTTTTCCCCTTTCTTTCTTCTCTCAGGAATGAAAGAGATGAAAATCTAAAGTGTCCCTGTTACGCTCTGCACTGAAGTCACTAAGTTAAAAAACAAGTTCAGCAAGTTTTAAAGAAAAGACCTGTTAGTTAAGTAGAAGGCAAATATTTTCATTAGTGCTGAGTGGAAAAGGGAGAGTTTCATGTGACACTTCAATGTTCAGTCGCTTCTTACCCCAAGTCATTTCACCTCAGAGAAGAGGGACAAAACAAAATGAGGAATTAGAAATGAGAGTTTACATCAGCCAAAAAAACAAAACAAAAAATACTTTTCCACTAAATGCAGAAAGAAGAAATGGTACTATTTTATTCAGTACCTCAGGGCTTTTTCAGTTAAATTAGAAACTCAGTTTGGGGGGCGATGTTTTTGATTAGGATGGAACAATTAAGAATAACTGAGAAGACGCTCAATGTAGTAAGGAAGATAGAGAAAGGAAGTAGGTTCCTATAGCCCATCCGATTGTGTGAATGGGGCTTCCCTGGTGGCTCAGAAGGTAAAGAATCTGCCTGTAATGCAGGAGACCTGGGTTTGATCCTTGGGTTGGGAAGATCCCCTGGGAAGATCCCAGGGAACCCCTGGAGGAGGGCATGGCAACCCACTCCAGTATTCTTGCCTGGAGAATCCCCATGAACAGAGGAGCCTGGCAGGCCACATTCCATGGGGTTGCAAAGAGTCAGATATGACTGAGTAACTAACACTTCACATTGTGTGTATGTGATGGAGATCAAAATGAACACCATCTCAAACCTAGATGGTGCCAAGAAGGCTGTATTTAACTTCTAGAAGTGAGGTGATACACCTGGACACAATGCAACTTAACCAAGGCCTTTGAGATATGTCTCTGGAGGAGGAAGGGGTTTCTCTCCATGGTGGTCCTCATCCTAGGGAACTCAGTTTGAAAAGGGGAGAGAAAGCGGTTTCATTTTATTTTTTTATCATTTTTATTTCTATATTTATTTTTGGCTATGCTCGATTTTCATTGCTTTCAGGGCTTTTCTCTAGTTACTGAGAGAGAAGACTACTCTCTGCTGCAGTGCAAAGGCTTCTCATTGCTATGGCTTCTTTTGTTATGGAGTACGGGCTCTAGGGCCCTTGGGATTCAGTAGTTCCAGCACATGGACTCAGTAGTTGTGATTCCTGGGCCCTAGAGCACAGGCTCAGTAGTTGTGGCACACAGGCTTAGGTGCTCTGTGGCATGTGGGATCTTCCTGGACCAGGGGTTGAACCCGGGTCTTCTGCATTGACAGGCAGATTCTTACCACTGAGCCACCACGGAAGCCGAAAGCTGTTTCATTTTAGACTTGTCCACGTAATTGTTAGTGAGGAGAGATGATCTCTGTTAGAAATACTATCTTCAATCCAGATCCAAAGGAAGCTTGCAGCAGGAAACTAACTCAAAAATTCACATGAAAATTTGCACAGGAAAATACTGTGATCACAAATCGCTGTGATCATGAACCTAGTAAATACATTGTTACACTGGCTGGAGGAGGACTAGCTCAACCTTCCACAAGCACACCTTCTTCTACTTCAACCAAGAGAGGAGAGGGGGAAAAAAACATAAGAAGAAGGGAGACACAAGGGCAGTGCAGTCATGCTTACATCATCAGGAGCAGCAGCTCACTTAAATGCAGCACAAAATTGACAATGGAAGTTGATTCACCACATTGAAGCCTGTATATAGAACAAGTTCTCACCAGGGACTGACGGAGATAGGCTGGACCTCACTGAAAGAAAGAAGTGTATAAAAGTTTGCAGTTTAAAAACAAACAGAAGACTATGGTTATCATTCCTTCCCACTGCAAATATATCCTTTCATATCCATGAAAAACGGCAGCAAGCATTGAGGTTGCACTTGAAATACTTAATACCATTATGGTCCAGACAACAACAAACTGGAATGGATGTTCCATAGATCCTGGCAGGCAAACGCTGCCCCAAATTTAATGCTTTATTTTCTAGATGGTGCCAAGCTTGTGGGAGAGTGGGCCGGATGGTTGGGGAGTCAAAACTCAGAGCAGCAGTGATTTCAGAAGCATTTAATATTTTAATGACCAGTAGAGCCATATCCATGCTTGCCAGATGAATATAAACTCTGATGAAATTATACATGAGTTCCCAAATGTTCCCTCCCTCTTGAAAACTTGACAAGGTTGTGCAGCTTTTTTTTTTTTTTTTTTTTTAATATTTCGGTTCAATAATGAATCTGAGCTTGCTTCCTTGATCATTCATTGCACATTTATTTTACTACACATTAATTTTGGTGATAGACAAGCTTTTAAAACTACTTCTTTTGAGAATTTCTACTTCAGATCTCTTACCAAAATTGAATTATTATCAAATGGCTTTTACAGGTCACAAATCAAGATTTCATTCATATATATAAACAACGTTTTAATGTACAGCTGCACTTGAAATATCTGAATCTTTATACATAAAGATTTGAGAAGAGCTCATTTAGCACAGCCTTTCTAAGCATAGTTTTTAAAAAGCTAGTCAGAATAGCAAATAAACTACTGATCATAAATTACTTTTAAAATTACTAATAGGAAAGATTGATTTTTTTTTTTTTTTTTTTTTTGCCATTGATGCAAACAGGGGAAGAAACTAATTCAGAGGCAAATCTATTGTGTTAGCATGTCTAAACAGAGTGGATGTCCCCACCATCCAAAAAAATACACACATTAAGTTGCTTTCCAGCCCAGGCTATTCTTAGCATCCTTTAGCTCTCTGTTGATTAAGGGCCACATTTTCAGAGGGCTTTACTGGTAGCTCAGCTGGTAAAGAATCTGCCTGAAATGCAGGAGACTCCAGTTCGATTCCTGGGTCAGAAAAATTCCCTGGAGAAGGGATAAGCTGCCCATTCCAGAATTCATGGGCTTCCCTGGTGACTCAGAAGGTAAAGAATCCACCTGCAATGTGGGAGACCTGGGCTCAATCCCTGGGTTGGGAAGATCCCCTAGAGGAGGGCATGGCGAGAATCCCCATGGGTAGAAGAGCCTGGCAGGCTACAGTCATTGGGTTTCGACAAGTCAGATATGACTGAATGATTATGCATACACTTTCCAGAGAGAAGCAAGAACACAGGATCCTGGGAAAGAGGACAGACTCTCAGTCTTGTTGAGTTGTTCAGAATTTCCCTGGTTATGGGAGGATGGAAAAAAATTATTAGAGTATTAGGGAACTTGGAAAATTTTCTCTTTTGGAGAATCATAGTCCTATCTTCAGATGCTTTATCCCAGAGGGAAAAGGATGATTTAAAAAAAAAATCTAATGCCAGGATCATAGATATATAGGTAAAAATAGGCTTGGCTCAGCAATGAGTGATATGAGTGTAAAACCATCTTTGTATTCCTGCTTTTCTCCTGTTCAACCATCTCATTAACTCTTCCTTTTCTGGTTCTTCTTTCTTTCTTATTTCAACCTCCTCCCCTTTCTTCCCCCGAGATCTCTTCCTCTGCTCCTTTTCCCTGTTTCCTTCCCTCCCTCATTCCTTTTCTGTTCCAACTCCAGTCACACCAGCTTCCTTAATGCTTTCCTCCTCTTGTAATGTTTCAGCACAAACAACCAAGCATAATCTGGGAAACTGGTCCGGGGGAGTTTTGTGGGATTTCGAGCTAAGGGTATATAAGAAGGATTTTATGATGTAGATACTGTAAAAGGTTTAAAGTGGTAAAATATTCAGACTTTCTATAGTTAAGGTCTTTAGACTAGAGTATATAAAAAGGGTACAGATTAAATTAAATGTGCCTTAGTGCTGCTAACTAATTAAACTAATCATGAACACTCATGATTTGCCTTATCATTTTTACATTAAGAAAATTTCTCAAATGGAGGATAATTGCAGCCAAAGCCTACTTTTAACCATGCTTTTCTGTTCTGATGCATTACTGATTTCTTTTGTATTATAATTGTTGTTTTCATCAGAGTGCATTTTGTTTCTTTTTCAGTATTCAAGTAGGGGATGCAACATGCAAAGTGGGAAGTGTGCCTTAATGAACCAGTTATTGAAATGAGTTTGATATTTCTAGTCCAAATGATTGCAGTTTTATTATCTGTGTGGTAAAAGAAAATTCCAGAACACTTGGTACTACCATTTAACAGAAAACATATCTTTTGAAAATTAGAACTTTCTCTCGTTCTCTTCACCTGAGAATTTCAAATGTACTTATACTGAGCTATGAATGATTACTGATGTACTAATTATTTGTGATGACTGTTAAATCACAAAAATCATATAATATTGCCATTTTTATCTTGAATAATAGTGGGTTAAATGCATTATGATTGACGGTCTTGAATCTGAATGAACGGAGAAAATTAGTAACTATTAATTAGCACAGATTAATAAACTACAATTATACCTTCTATGAATGTCCAAAGTTAAAAAATTATAGCACTAAGTATGAATGAGTATGCATAATACAATTGCATGTTTTAATTCACAGCCATCTTCAGACTTGAAAGATAAAAGAAGAATAAGAAAGAAAGCAAATTTAACACTTATAATGCCAGATACACCTAGAGGAAGTATAAGTATTTGATTTATGTAACACAAGCACAATTTCCAAACCCTCTTAGAAGCAGGAGATTGTTGTTAACCAATAGAAAGCAAGTAAAGTCACTCAGTTGTGTCTGACACTTTGCAACCTCATGGACTGTAGCCTGCCAGGCTCCTCCATCCATGGGATTTTTCAGATAAGAATACTGGAGTGGATTGCCATTTCCTTCTCAGGGGGATCTTCCTGACCCAGGGATCGAACCAGGGTCTCCGGCCCTGCAGCAGACTCTTTACCATCTGAGCCACCAGGGAAGCCCAAAGATAACATGTAAATTAATATTATGTACCTAACTTTGGACTTAAACAAATAAGTCCAATAATTGGTCCAAAATGGAACAATAAGTGGTTTGTTATAATACCAAAACACCAAACTATTGTTATCAATAGAGTTGAAGGACTTTCCCCATATCAGCACTTAATGTTTAAACTTAAGTAAAGGATGACAGGTTATGAATATTTTGCTTCTAAAAAACCTACCATGGATAGTAATTTTTGTCAAAACTCAAAAGGACAGAATTTTAAAATATGTGATCCAGTTGTTCAATGTTGGAACTATAATATTAAAATGGAAGAAGTTTATAGAATGCTGTGGAAAACTCAGCAGTGGCCACAGGACTGGAAAAGGTCAGTTTTCATTCCAATCCCAAAGAAAGGCAATGCCAAAGAATGCTCAAACTCTGCAAAATTGCACTCATCTCACATGCTAGTAAAGTAATGCTCAAAATTCTCCAAGCCAGGCTTCAGCAATACATGAACCGTGAACTTCCTGATGTTCAAGCTGGTTTTAGAAAAGGCAGAGGAACCAGAGATCAAATTGCCAACATCTGCTGGATCATCAAAAAAGCAAGAGAGTTCCAGAAAAATATCTGCTTTATTGACTATGCCAAAGCCTTTGACTGTGTGGATCACAATAAACTGTGGAAAATTCTTCAAGAGAAGGGAATACCAGACCACCTGATCTGCCTCTTGAGAAACCTATATGCAGGTCAGGAAGCAACAGTTAGAACTGGACATGGAACAACAGAATGGTTCCAAATAGGAAAAGGAATACGTCAAGGCTGTATATTGTCACCCTGCTTATTTAACTTCTATGCAGAGTACATCATGAGAAACGCTGGACTGGAAGAAATACAAGCTGGAATCAAGATTGCTGGGAGAAATATCAATAACCTCAGATATGCAGATGATACCACCCTTATGGCAGAAAGTGAAGAGGAACTCAAAAGCCTCTTGATGAAAGTGAAAGTGGAGAGTGAAAAAGTTGGATTAAAGCTCAACATTCAGAAAACGAAGATCATGGCATCTGGTCCCATCACTTCATGGGAAATAGATGGGGAAACAGTGGAAACAGTGTCAGACTTTATTTTTCTGGGCTCCAAAATCACTGCAGATGGTGACTGCAGCCATGAAATTAAAAGACGCTTAGTCCTTGGAAGGAAAGTTATGACCAACCTAGATAGCATATTCAAAAGAAGAGACATTACTTTGCCAACAAAGGTCCGTCTAGTCAAGGCTATGGTTTTTCCAATGGTCATGTATGATGTGAGAGTTGGACTGTGAAGAAGGCCGAGCGCCTTTTTGAACTGTGGTGTTGGAGAAGACTCTTCTTTTTTTTTTTTTTTTCGTTTTGTCTTTTTCTTTCTGAAAAAAGTCTACAGAAAAAAAAAGGTTTCCCCTCCCTCATCAACAAAAGCCCACCCCCTCTTATCAGTTATGATTTACAAGGCTTAGATGTAAATTCAAAATACAATTAACAATAATTTTGAAGCATACCTTAACAACAAACTTTTCCTACGCTAAAAAAGAAAAGAATAAACCAAACAATCTTGCTTATATACAGCCGAAAAAAGAATCTTACTTGATAATACAAAAGCTACCACCAGAAGAAATCCCTTCAGGATCATTAAGCCACGTCCTTTGCTCTGAAGCTCCTATAGTAGTATTAAGTTTTATTAAATCACCTGAAAAACATTCCAAGAGAGAACCACACACTACTATATCCGAACTTTACCATTTAAAAAAAATTCCCCAAGTTTTTATCTAAGTCAGCGCAGAGGGCCAGACCAACCCCCAGTCATTTTCCTTTCCCAAGCCCTACTCTTTTAAATCCAGTGAATCTTCATCAACTTTCCCATCTGTTAAATTCAAAAATTGGGGCAAAACAGAACCAGAGGATTTCGAGTTACTTGCCAACTTGGAAGTTGAGATTTCTTTAGTTTTTCCACCTTAAGTATTTAAGTTCTCTGGCATGAGTTTATCTGTAATCAAAAACTAAACAATTACCTAAACCCACGCCCCCCCATCCCAATCATCACAAGCCACTGCCAACTATAAATCGCCAAAATTTGCCCCTCCCCTTTAATAAAGGTATCTTAAAAGTCGTTATTTGAAAACTTAACTTCAACATTTGGCCTAGTCAAGCTCTTCTGAAGTTCTCCTGAGATGACTGAATATGAACCAAAGCTGCACTGGGCTGTACATTTCAGCTTCACTGGGAATACTCTTCCAAGGAAAAAAGCTGCTCCAATCCCTGAAGGTGTTGGTGCCAAACAGCGTAGCAGTACAATCCTTCTCTAACTCAGTTTGTCAATAGTACTATAGAATCTGTGGAAAATCTTAGAAAAAAAAAGTTTCTCCCCCACCCTCTTCCCTGTTCACACCACCCCCAAAATATTTAAGTAAAAATAACCAGTTACGTACTTTATAAAAATATTTAATAAAGGGGTGGGGAAAAAAAGAATAAACTACCAGCCATTACTCCAATGGACAGCTGCACCACAGACCTCAAAGTGAAAGCTGCTTGTGCTAGAGTTTTTATAACTGTAAACCTGCAGTGTTCTGATTATCCTGATATTGGATTTTCTTTTCGCCTGTTACCTCGAGTCATTTGCCTTTGGAATTCTAGGCAGACCTAAAGGGAAAAGAACTCAAAACATACTTTGCTCCCCCCCAAAAAAAACTCCCCCCGCCCAGAATTATACACCAAAACTACATATTTAGAAGACTTTTAAAATACAGGGTGAGGAAAGAAAGGTAGGCCCTCTACTCACAAAACTGAAATGCTTCATTACCCCCAAACTGAACATAAAACCTGTTTACAAAGCTTGCTGAAGTTGTCTCACAGTTGTTCTACCAAATTCAGGATATCCCTCATATTGGTTAAAAACAAGAACACTTGCCATCTACCATTCCTCCGGGCCTTGAAGTCTGCCCTCAAAAGCTCCAGACAAGATGCATGAGAAAACAGGCCTGAAAAAGAGAAACCTACGACACCCGAAAACCGGCCTACATCCCCGTAATAAAATCCCCTTTATGCTTAAGTACACAACTCCCCCATTACTATTAGGAAAATTTAATAAGAGATATTACCATACTGAGTTACAGGAGGAAAAAACCCCACGATAGTGCCGACTTCACGGATTTTTACCACACCACTGGCTCTCCCTGCAGGGCTCGTACACTGGGCTGCTGCTCTAGGATCCTCTATCTATCCTCCACTCTGCCTGCTCGCCGCCTCCGCGTGGTTGCCAAGCCAAGCCGCACGCTAGCTTCACCACACCGCACTGGCTTCCTCCTTCCTGGAATCCTCTCCTAGCTTCACCTCCAAATCGTTAGGACTCGCTCCTTCTTCCTAGCTTCCTTCACCAAGTCGCACTGGCTCCCGGGCTTCTCTTTCCTATCTTCACGAACTGCCGCTGGCTCCTCAGTCCTAGTTTTCACCAACACTGACTCCGAATCCTGTCTGCCGCTCCTGTCTTCCTAGCTTCACTGAATCCACTTCTGCGTAGCACCTGCGTCAGCTGTTATTTAGCGCCTAGTCCTCAGGATTTAAACATTCATCTTAGCTCAAAGTCCAATAACTCGATGGTTATTCTTGCTCTTCAATTTAATTCACTTATAAAGTCCTTTACATTTTCCAAAGGAAACTACGCTACCGCATTTAAGGCCTTTCAGATTTTTAACTCTTCCAAATACATTCTTAACTTTTAAGTTACTTCAGTCCCCTTCAGTAACTTTTTGCTGAGATTTTAAACTGACTCTCCTAGTTTCCGGATTTTCTTCTAAGTTGGTCCTGGTCTACAGCAGTTTTAAAAAAACCCTCATCTTCTGAGATCTAACTTTTGCACCACCAGAAATAAGTTGATGGGCTTTTACAATAAATTCTTATTGGCTATAAAAATTTCCTTAGTTTTTGTTCCTGTAATTTATCCAACATTATTGATTTTGAACTATCTAAATTTTTAGACGTCTATCTTGTATGTTTGCGTCCAATAGCTTTCTTTTCATTCTATCTTAAGCACTCGCCCGTATTTTCAATTTTCTCCTAGATTTGTCTTTTTTTCTGCCTACTTACTAGGCTCAGGTTTTTTGTCTTCTAAAACGTGTGTCTCTATCTTCTCTAGTTTTTTCTTCACCTTCCTGTACTTCTGTCTTCCGAATTTTCCACTTCAAACTTCCAATTTTCTTTCCTACCATTCCTAATATTTCCGTCAACTTCAGCCAAACAAAGCCTTAATATCAAGCAGGCTTCAAATGACGCCATTTTTACTGCGCCGTGAATTTGAAGGCATTATTTCTGAAACCACCTTCAGTTAAATCTTAAGATGGCCTTTATAGTATTTTAATCATCTACAACTCAACCTTTTAAAACGTTTAGGTTCGATTTACGTAACCCAACGTTTTAATGTTAAGGTAAAAGGTTGCCCTTCAAGTTAAGGCTTTAAAAAAAAAAATCCAGACTTTGCAGTCCTAGCTCATCAATTCTCTTAAATTTTTCACTCCATGAAAAAATTTCAGCTCTTAACCTCCATCAGGTTCTAAAATTATCTTTTTTCTTCCCTCTTCCTTTCTCCAACTACTCTTTAAGTCTTCATATTTTCCCTAAAATTTATCTAAGAACTTAATGCAAAGCAGTATCTCCATATTCTCACTACTTATAATCCCTAAAGAAATACACTAATGCCTATCTTTTTTAATAGAAAAACTTATCTGCGGGCTCCTCAAGCAGCATCTCCACCCCTAAAGCCGTCTCTGCGCTCGCTGCCTCAATGCCTCTGGAGAAGACTCTTGAGAGTCCCTTGGACTGCAAGGAGATCCAACCAGTCCATTCTGAGGGAGATCAGCTCTGGGTGTTCTTTGGAAGGAATGATGCTAAAGCTGAAACTCCAATACTTTGACCACCTCATGTGAAGAGTTGACTCAATGGAAAAGACTCTGATGTTGGGACGGATTGGGGGCAGGAGGAGAAGGGGACAACAGAGGATGAGATAGCTGGATGGCATCACTGACTTGATGGACGTGAGTTCTGAGTGAACTCCGGGAGTTGGTGATGGACAGGGAGGCCTGGCATGCTGCGATTCATGGGGTTGCAAAGAGTCAGACACGACTGAGCGACTGAACTGAGGGATGAAAAACTCTGTCTGTCCAGACAGAAAGCCATTAAACAGCCCTAGGTTTCCTGGCTCAGGAAAAATCTGGATGAGAACCTCATCTTGGGTTTCCTAGTGCCCTGGTCATTTCACTCACCCGATAGGCTTGAAGATTTGGAAATATTATAATCTGCAAGAAGCAAGTTTTCCTTCAAATATTTTCTCACAGACTTTTTTCAAAAGGTTAGTTCAGTAATACTTCTATGACTGGAGTTACTGATCTTCGAACTTTAATGACACAGAACATAAATGGGTAAAAGCACACACATGTACACACACACCTTATGCAAAAACAGATATCATGAAATCCTTACACTAAAGCTCATGCATTTTTCTAGACCCTTATTAGGGTGTATTTCTTCTTACTTTGAGTTCCATTCTGTCATCTTGCTTCTTCTGAATTTTTCTGCCCAAAGTAGAGTAGAAGATTCTTCCTTTGCTTCTGACAATAAACAGAGCAAGATGCAGGTAAGAGCTATGTTGCAGGCTCACTGTGACTAAAATAACAAACAAACCAACAAAAACAGCCTGACAGTTAGGAAGACGGTTTTGTCACAGATTCACTCAGGAGTGAAGCTAATAACTTGCTCATTTTTAAAAGCTATGAGAGCCACCCTGAAAAGAGACTTTAAAATATTCACTGTTAAACTGTTAAACTCATGCAAGTTTAAGCAAACAAACACAAAGACACAAAAGCCATCAAATATTTACAGGTCAATCTAGGAAAGAGCCAGGGACAGTGCCCCAGCTCTGGGGTTTGAGGTGTATGTCTGAATGGTCAAGGCAGACCCAGACTTGCTTCTTGCAGGTTTTAGTATCCAAGAAAGTCCAGCAATATGGGTGAGTAAATGTGTGTATGCATGTGAGTAAATGTGTGTATGCATGTGCTTGGAGTGTGGTTAGAGTCGTGGGGGGCTGATAGGGTTGGAGAGAGTTGAAGAACATCAAGAAAATTCCAAGTTGAGTAAGTCAGAGCACTGTAGTAGTTTAAGGGTCCATTCTCAAAGGGTCCTAGAAAAGTAAGAATGCAAATGAAATATAGGGAGCTAGATCTAGCTTCTTGAGAAAGAGATTAAGAATAGTATTAGGGCCTAGGCAAGAAGACAGGCTTTATGGGAGAATTTCTGATTCTAACTAAGAATTGAAATTGGAATGTCAGGTAGGGAAAGAAGGCAGGGGCCCATAGTTAGTTCTGGATCAAGTGTCAGGCCAATAGAGATAGGCCACAGCTAGGGTCAAAGGGAAGCTCAAAAGCTCTGGTAGCAAATAGACTTGGCCTTCCTTCCAGCTTGTTTTAGCACCAGAGTGGGGATCAGGAACTTAACAAGTAACTGCTAAGGAAGATAAGGGCTGGTGTCAAGATCTCTGATGAGGCAGAACAGAGGAATCCCTTCTTCGCTCTGCTCTTCTTCCCATCCTTCCATCTTTCCTTTCTATATTTTAAAAATTATTACTTTATCTATGATCCAGCAATCATACTCCTGGGTATATACCCAGAGAAAACCATAATCCCAAAAGATACACACACGGCAATGTTCATTGCAGTAGTATTTACAATAGCCAGGACATGGAAACAATGTAAGTGTCCAGCAAGGATAAAGAAGATGTGGCACATATATATAACAGGATATTACTCAGCCATAAAAAGGAATGAAATGGTACCATTTGCAGAGACATGGATGGACCTAGCGACTGTTATACAGAATGAAGACAGAAAGAGAAATACAAATATTGAATAATATCGTTTATATGTGGAATCTAGAAACAATGGTACAGATGGACCTATTTGCAAAGCAGAAATAGAGACTCAGGCCTAGAGAACAAATGAATGGATTCCAAGGAGGGGAAGGGTGAGCGTGAGATGAATTGGGAGACTGGGATTGACATGTATATACAGCTGTGTATAAAGATAGCTAATGAGAACCTACTGTATAGCACAGGGATCCCTGTCTGGGGCTCTATAGTGACCTAAATGGGAAGGAAATCCAAAAAAGAGGGGATATATTTATGCGTATGGTTGATTCACTTTGCTGTAGAACATAAAATAAAACAACATTGTAAAGCAACTTTATTCCAGTAAAATTGTTTTTTAAAAATTATTACCTTATCACAACAGTCTTTGGCCTAGTCCATTATAGTTTTGCTCCTACCCACCTCTTTTGTGCTATTATTGGCAATTTTTTACAATTGTATTCCTATATGTAATAGGACACATTTCATGGATATCATGTATTGTTTATACATATTTTGTTTATATATGATCTATTTATATGTATAAATATAAAATGTGTCATTGAGTCTAGAACACTTACCATTTCGTTATTTTTTACTGATATTATCTCCATGATGTGACATTGCCGTCATACCTTCCTGTGCTTCTCTAGTCATACTTCCTTTTGTGCTGTGAACATATTTATAATGGCTACTTTGACATCTTTTTTTGTTAGCCCCAACATCAGGTCAGTGTCACAGGCTGTTTCTGTTGTCTGCTTCTTCCCCCTGGTATATGAGTCACAATTTCCTGTTTCTTTTCAGGCCTCCACATTTTTTGTTGGAAACTAGGTATTTTAGATAATTCACTGTAACAACTCTAGGTACTGGTCACTTCCTCCCACGTTGGGGCTTGTGACTGTTACTTGCTTGTTTGTTTGTTGAGTGACTGGCTGGATCTTTTATTTGAGAGAAGTCTATCTTCCTCCATGGTGTTAAGCCTCTCATATTGCTGCTCAGGGAGACACAGCTCTGGGTGCCCCCATCAGCCTGGCAGTGGGGCTCGTTGGGTTCTCTTCTACTCCGTTCTTGACACCACCAGCTGATAAACTCCACTAATTGCCTGTTGTTGCTTCCCTTTCTTTCTTTCTTTCTTTTTTTTTTTTTATGTGGACCATTTTTTTAAAGTCTTAATTGAATTTGTTATAAAACTGCTTCAGGGGTTTTATAACAAACCCCTGTTTTATGTTTTGGCTTTTTGGCCATGAAGCATGTGGGATCTTAGCACTCTAAACAGGGTTGGAACCTGCAAGCCCTGTATTGGGAGGCGAAGTCTTAACCACTGGACCACTGTAGAAGTCCTCACTGTTTCTTATATGGTTTTCAATAATGCTGCCAGGCATATACAGGTTTCCCAGGTGGCTAGTGGTAAAGAACCTACCTGCTAACGTAGGAGACCTAAGAAATGCTGGTTCGCTCTCTGGGTCAAGAAGATCCCCTGGAGGAGGGCATGGCAACTCACTCCAGTATTTTTGCTTGAAGAATCCCAGGATGAGATGGTTGTTTGGCATCATTGAGTCAATGGACATGAGCTTGAGCAAACTCTGGGAGATAGTGAAGGAGAGGGATGCCTGGCGTGCTGCAGTCCCTGGAGTTGCAAAGAGCTGGATACGACTGAGCAACTAAAGAACAACAACAACCAGGAATATATTCCTCTACAACCTAATCCAATCAAAATGTGGCTTCTTGGAAGGATGTTTCCAGGGTCAGGGTTTGCTTTTTTTTCCTGATTCCAGAATGACTCCTCCCAGCTATCTTAATTCCATGTTCTCTTAATTCCATGTTCTCTTCTGAAAGCTATCTACCTGCTACATGGGCTGTGAATCTCTTGCTGATTGCCTTGCACCAGAATGTCCCTTAGGAAGAAAACTGTCTGAAAGCTGAGATCTCTAGAGCATAGTTTGACAGAAGACTGCTGTTTTTCAGGTCCTGTCTGACTCTTCAGGACCCCATGAACAGAAGCACACCGGGCTTCCCTGTCTCTCCCCATCTCCTGAAGTTTGCACCAATTCTTCAGCATTCTGCCTTCTTTAAATGGCCCAGTTCTTAAAACCATATGTGACAGAAGACAATAAAATAAAAAAGATAGCTATGTCATTTGCATGAGAAGTGACCAGGAATTTGGGGTTGGAATGTAAACAGTGGGAGAACAGTACAGAGAAGGTGGGGTCAGTCAACACGGAAACTCCAGGTAAAGACAACTAGGAAAAAATGAGCAGTGCCAGAATAGCACAAGATTTCTAATATTTGTTTTTGCCATCTATGTGATGCTGCTGCAGAAGTCCTCTCAGATTCTTTGGGATTTCAGTCAAAGACAGCTACGAACAGACGGTTGTGCTGGTGATATTTTGAGGGGGAAAGGCTCTTTTTCTGAAGATTATTGCCCTTTAGTGAAGTGAAGTCGCTCAGTCGTGTCCGACTCTTTGCTACCCCGTGGACTGTAGCCCACCAGGCTCCTCCATCCATGGGATTCTCCAGGCAAGAATACTGGGGTGGGTTGCCATTTCCTTCTCCAGGGGATCTTCCTGACCCAGGGATCGAACCCAGGTCTCCCGTATTGCTGGCAGATGTTTTAACCTTATTGTCCTTTAGAGAAGAAAAAAGCACGCACAGGATGAGAAGATGACCTTCAGAACCTTCTAGAGGTGACCTTCTATATACAGAACTCTGGAAGGACTGTTTCTCCTTCTTCTCACATCCCAAGAATCTCCCAGTTCAGTTCAGTCACTCAGTTGTGTCCGACTCTTTGCCACCCCTTGAATCACAGCACGCTGGGCCTCCCTGTCCATCACCAACTCCTGAGGTCCACTCAAACTCATGTCCATCAAGTCGGTGATGCCATCCAGCCATCTCATCCTTTGTCGTCCCCTTTTTCTCCTGCCCCCAATCCCTCCCAGCATCAAGGTCTTTTCCAATGAGTCAACTCTTCGCCTGAGGTGGTCAAATTATTGGAGTTTTAGCTTTAGCATCAGTCCTTCCAAAGAACACCCAGGACTGATCTCCTTCAGAATGGACTGGTTGGATCTCCTTGCAGTCCAAGGGACTCTCAAGAGTCTTCTCCAACATCACAGTTCAAAAGCATCAATTCTTCAGTGATCAGCTTTCTTCACAGTCCAACTCTCACATCATACATGACCACTGGAAAAACCATAGCCTTGACAAGATGAATATTTGTTGGCAAACTCATGTCTCTGCTTTTGAATATGCTATCTAGGCTGGTCATAACTTTCCTTCCAAGGAGTAAGCGTCTTTTAATTTCCTGGCTGCAATCAACACCTGCAGTGATTTTGGAGCCCAGAAAAATAAAGTCTGACACTGTTTCCACTGTTTCCGCATCTATTTCCCATGAAGTGATGGGACCAGATGCCATGATCTTCATTTTCTGAATGTTGAGCTTTAATCCAACTTTTTATTCTCTTCTTTCACTTTCATCAAGAGGCTTTTTAGTTCCTCTTCATTTTCTGCCATAAGGGTGGTGTCATCTGCATATCTGAGGTTATTGATATTTCTCCTGGCAGTCTTGATTCCAGCTTGTGCTTCTTCCAGCCCAGTGTTTCTCATGATGTACTCTGCATAGAAGTTAAATAAGCAGGGTGACAATATACAGCCTTGACGTATTCCTTTTCCTATTTGGAACCAGTCTGTTGTTCCATGTCCAGTTCTAACTGTTGCTTCCTGACCTGCATATAGGTTTCTCAAGAGGCAGTTCAGGTGGTCTGGTATTCCCATCTCTTTCAGAATTTTTCACAGTTTATTGTGATCCACACAGTCAAAGGCTTTGGCATAGTCAATAAAGCAGAAATAGATGTTTTTCTGGAATTCTCTTGCTTTTTCGATGATCCAGAGGATGTTGGCAATTTGGTCTCTGGTTCCTCTGACTTTTCTAAAACCAGCTTGAACATCTGGAAGTTCACGGTTCACGTACTGCTGAATCCTGGCTTGGAGAATTTTGAGAACTACTTTACTAGCGTGTGAGATGCGTGCAATTGTGCAGTAGTTTGAGCATTCTTTGGCATTGCCTTTCTTTGGGATTGGAATGGAAACTGATCTTTTCCAGTCCTGTGGCAACTGCTGAGTTTTCCAAATTTGCTGGCATATTGAGTGCAGCACTTTCACAGCATCATCCTTCAGGATTTGAAATAGCTCAACTGGAATTCCATCACCTCCACTAGCTTTGCTCATAGTGATGCTTTCTAAGGCCCACTTGATTTGGCATTCCAGGATGTCAGGCTCTAGGTGAGTGATCACACCATTGTGATTGTCTGGGTAGTTAAGATCTTTTTTGTACAGTTCTTCTGTGTATTCTTGCCACCTCTTTTTAATATCTTCTGCTTCTGTTAGGTCCATACCATTTCTGTCCTTTATTAAGCCCATCTTTGCATGAAATGTTCCCTTGGTATCTCTAATTTTCTTGGAGAGATCTCTAGTCTTTCCCATTCTATTGTTTTCCTCTATTTCTTTGCATTGATCGCTGAGGAAGGCTTTCTTGTGTCTCCTTGCTATTCTTTGGAACTCTGCATTCAGATGCTTATATCTTTCCTTTTCTCCTTTGCTTTTTGCTTCTCTTCTTTTCACAGCTATTTGTAAGGCCTCCCCAGACAGCCATTTTGCAATCTCCCAAGAAATGGCAAAGGGAAAACAAGTTTACCCACTGCTTGCGGGAAAGAGGCTCAGCTTATTCTATTTAAACCTCAAAGGACAGTGTAACCCCAGCTAAATTTAGGCCCCTCACATATGAATAATACTGATGGCCACTTTAGGAGGTAGGTATACAGATAAGGAAACTGAGGCTTATGGAGGTGAGGTCATTTGCTCATTATCACATTACCAGCAAGAGAGAAGCCAGCATTCTGATCCAGGTCTGACTTTAAACCCCTGCTGTTGTTGGTTATGTTAATGCTTCTGATAACATGGAACCCTTCAGTGGCTGTCATTGCCTCTGAATAATGGGCCAACTCCTCAGCCCTTAATCCAGAAACCACAAGCTTTTCTAATCTTAACATTGTGACTCTTAAAAGTAGAAACTAGAGGAATTTCTCTCGGACTGTGGTTCTTGTGCTTGAATCATGTTTTTCTAGGAAACTGCATTCATCTCCGTGGACCAGGCTTACCTGATGGAGTCTTGGCAGAGAGGGGCTCTATCACCTTGACATACGTGCGGTGGAAGTGGGGGGTCCTCTTCCTGCCTTTGGGGAACATTTCCATGTTTTTGTTGCCCAACTCCTGTGCCACTGAATTCTGTCTGTCTGCCAGGGCACCTGCCTGGGACCATTTGCTGAGCCTCTCTGATGCTGCCATCTGTCTTCCTGCTGAGATTTCCACTTCGCCCCCACCAACACATTCCCTTCATACTTGGTTCCGCTTGGCTGCCTGAATTCACATTGCCCTTTGATGGGTCTTCACTCCAGTTCCAGTCACACCCTAATTGATTGGTCTAGTTTTTAGGTTCTGGCCATCCCCGTCCGCTCCCATAACTGAACAAGGAGCTGTGAAACTCTGGATGGGCAACAAACGGGATCCATTCATGGGAGAGTTGGCAACACTGGCCTGAATACAGTGAGGGGTGTGGAGGAAGGATGATGAGAAATGATTTCTAGTGTTCTTAGTGTACATGGAAGTTGGGGATCATAAAAGAAAGAAAAGTGCAAGACGGAGTCACGTCCAACTCTCCATGACCCCATGGACTGTATAGCCTGCTAGGCTTCTCTGTCCACGGAATTCTCCAGGCAAGAATATTGGATTGGGTTCCCTTCTCCAGGGGATTTTCCCCACCCAGGAATAAAACCCAGGTCCCCTGCATTGCAGGTGGATTCTTTACCAACTGAGCTAACAGGGAAGCTTCAAGACAGAGAATAAACTTAAATAGCATAAGTTTTTGGTTGTTACAGTCTCATTTTCATGCCCCATCTAAGGAAAGTTAGTTAAATTAACATATTGATTAATTAAATTAAAATATTGGTCAGCCTTGCAGCCCAAGCTGGCTGCTGCTACGTTTGAAGCCACTTTCTCTGAAGGGAGAACCAACTCATCTTCACACTGGCAGACTTACAAGGTTCCTTTCTATGACCCAGTGCTAAGGTGGCAGAGACTTATAAAACACCATCAAGATAAAACTCGCAATAGAAAACACAGAATTTAATTCCTAGTAGTCATTCTGGAAAATATGTGTGAGTTTTTTAAAACAAACATATTATACCCTAAGTCTTTTTTTTTTTTTCTTTCCAGCTTTAGTTAGTAATATTCCTGATAAAGCTAAGAAATATATTAATAGTAAAAACTCTTGTAATTTATTAAAACTACCTATATGAGTTATGTATGGATGACTTATGTCCCTGACATGATATCTTTTCCTTTATTACTATGAATAGTAATCATTTGAGACTACTTTCTAAGAAAGAATACAAACGATACAAAGATAGTAAAACATAATGGCAATTGTTAGTTCTTGGCAATTAAAAAAAAGCAGTATCATCACTGAAATAAAGCAGGAATGCACTTTCCCCCGCTTATTTTTCAGTCAATCATTCACACATTCATACCATGAAATATGAAATGAAAATTTATTACATCTCTAATTTGCCACACATGGTTATGGCTAATATATATGCACACAAATAATATAAAAATAGAAAGTCTAAATTTCAATGATAAAACTTTCATAAAGGCTGAATTATAATCACAAAACCACAATTCTTTTTGTTGCATAAAATAGTTTATATATGAAAGCTGAGGACATTCAAGAGTTTGGATTAGCTAACTGAAAATAATTTTAAAACTTAAATATTTGTATCTGGTGTAAATAAATAAATGTTTTATGAATGTACTGTTGGAGGAACCTAAATGTTTTAAAAAACAATAAGTGAATTGAAGGGGTAGCAGATGAAGACAGATGTCTAGTATTCATGATAAATATTTGTTTATCTTTCTTCTAGTTGTATTATGAATGTGAAAAGAAACTGATGTCACAAGATAATGGAATTATTCCTTAGGGATCTTTCTAAGAAAAATAGCGCTTGGCGCCTGTTTGTAAATGGAACCTACATTCCTTCCTTTTCTTTATAGCTCGTTTTAAAGAACTGTCAATTAAGACTTTTTACAAAGGGAAAGAATTCTTAAGTTCTGTAAGTTTGACCTTCTGAAGAGAAAGTAGGCTAATGATGTTACAAGTTCTTTGAGACTCAAAATTATGTTAGAACTTTTGGTATCTCCTGGCACAATTCTGAGTTTGTACTAACAATTAAATAAATATTTATTGAATAGGATTCGATTATTTGTACCAATGACAGCTGGTGAAATGAGTCCAAATCCTGAACTGTGTACAGAGGATGAGGTTTGGATAAACTTTGAGGAAATTCTTCTAGGAGTTTATACCAGGGTACTAATTTGGACCATTCTTTATCCAGTCATATGGTTTACAAAGGTAAATGTGGATACAGGATAGAAGCTGATGGCATGGGATGGAAATGATGTGATCTGAATTTTCTTAGGGTTCTTTGCGGTTGCCAGGATGTTCCTGCTTCAGGAACTAAGCATCTTTGCTGAGTAGGACCGCAGACATTTTTGGCTGAGAGCTGGGATTTCAGCAGTGAACAGGAGAAAAAATGGCAGCACCCATTTTTTTCTCCACCTTGCAGTTCAAAAATCTGATTATTTTCAGTTATCTACCCTCTTCCATTTGACCATGTGCTTCAGAGAATTGCCCCAGGCAGAGGAAAGGCATCTAAATTTCTTTAAACAAGTCAAGACCCATATCCTCACCAATAATCTGTGCATGCATCAGTATGTGATAGGGTTCTAGTTGATGAATCATAAGGAATAACCTGTTGCAAAACTTCTGGGAGAGGGCTCCTTGAGTATAAGGGAGAGCCATAGGTGGGAATAGCTTATGCCCTCTGTAAAAGTAAAACCTGTACATAATGCCTGGATTTGCACAGTTATCTTGTAAGGCAATGGCAACCCACTCCAGTACTCTTGCCTGGAAAATCCCATGGACGGAGGAGCCTGGTGGGCTGCAGTCCATGGGGTCGCTAGGAGTCGGACATAACTGAGCGACTTCACTTTCACTTTTCACTTTCATGCATTGCAGAAGGAAATGGCAACTCACTCCAGTGTTCTTGCCTGGAGAATTCCAGGGATGGCGGAGCCTGGCGGGCTGCCATCTATGGGGTCGCACAGAGTCAGAGACGACTGAAGCGACTTAGCAGCAGCAGCAGCAGCAGCATGTGAGTATGAGAAGATGAAGTCCAAGAATGTTAGCTGACACACTGTGTGTATCAAAGAGTTCGGTGGTAAAAGAGTTGATTCCTTGATGTCATTGCTAATGTGATGGATGGTTATTTTTGGATTTGTGAAATAATATATTTATGTATATCCTTATTGTTGTGGCACTTTGAATTGAATATTTAGTTTGCATAGGATTGCCAGAATTATCAAATAAAGATGCAGGATGCACAGTTAAATTTAAATTTCAGATAGGCAATGAATACTTTTTTAGTATGTGTATGTCCAGTGTGATACTTGACCCATGTAATATTTGGGACATCTTTATGCCAAAATTTTTTTATTGTTGATCTGAAATGCAAATCCTTCATTTTATTTGTCAAGCTTATAGTTGAGCGAAGTCTACTTAATTCAGTGCTGAAAGGCTATTCTCGGGTCCAACTGAGTATACTCTTTCAGAAGTAAACAGTGAAAGTAGATTCTCCAGTCATAGTTTAAGTATACATATTTGAAACAGCTTCATATGCTCAAGAACTAATAAAATGTCTAGAATATTTTTCTTCTTGAGGATCATCAGTGAATTTCCACCCAAATTTGAAATAGTATTGTAATGAAGGGTAACACTGGGAAGAATCAGACCCATCTTAGAACCTCACTTTCTTTACTTACTACCTGTATGGCCCTGGGGAAATCAGCTCTCATAGTCTCAGTATCCAACTATGTCATTACGAGGCATTAATAAGATAGTTTATGAGGAACACTTATTATGTCAGGCACCTGTGTGCATGTGTGTGTGTGCACGTGCACACTCAGTTGTGTCCGACTCTTTGTGACCCCATGGACTGTAGCTCACCAGGCTTCTCTGTCCATGGAGTTTTCCAGGTAAGAATACTGGAGTGGGTTTCCGTTTTCTGCTCCAGTGGATCTTTCTGACGCAGGGATCAAACTTGCATCTCTTGTGTCTCCCACACTGGCAGGTAGATTCTTTACCTTTGAGCCACCTGGGGAGACCATCAGACACATAATACTTCTCAAAACATATTAGATCTCTTTCCTGTATTAATTGTGAAGAACCATCCAAGGAATACTGTGAGGGTTTTATACCAAGAAGCAATAGAAACTCACTCACCCTACCAAAATACCTATGCAGTTCCTTCCCTCTGCACAATCTGAGCAGAAAGAGCACAATAAGATATGGACAAATGAGTTGCCTTGTGGAGTGAAGAACTTGTATTACCTTATTGCTTAGCTAGTGAGTTTTGTTCCAGTTCTAGAAGCAACACAAGAGGTAACCAGGATGGCAGAATAGAAGGACATGTGCTCATTTTCTCCGTGAGAACTCCAAAATTGCAACTCGCTGCTGAACAACCAGAAAAGGCAATGGCACCCCACTCCAGTACTCTTGCCTGGAGAATCCCATGGACAGAGGAGCCTGGAAGGCTATAGTCCATGGGGTGGCTAAGAGTCCGACACAACTGAGCAATTTCACTTTCACTTTTCATTTTTATGCATTGGAGAAGGAAATGGCAACCCACTCCAGTGTTCTTGCCTGGAGAATCCCAGGGACAGAAGAGCCATCTATGGGGCTGCCATCTATGGGGTCGCCATCTATGGGGTCGCACAGAGTTGGACATGACTGCCGCTACTTAGCAGCAGCAGCAGCAGCTGAACAACCATCAATAGGAGAATGTTGGATCCCACCAAATAAAGGATATCCACATCCAAGGGCACAGGAGAAGCCCCAACAAAATGGTAGGAGGGGTGAAATCATGTTTAGAATCAAACCCCATACCCACCAGAGATGCTTAAAGGGCTCAAAAACAAAACAAAACAAAAAAAACATTGTGTGCACAAGGACCCATGTAGCATGTGGCAAAACCCTCTTGGAGGAGATCGCCATTAGCCCCACCATAGAGCTGCCAAGCAGATGACCCATAAACTGCAGAACAATTATACCAAAGAAATTCTCGCACTGTTAAGAAAATTCTAGGACTCAAGATAACTGCACCTGGTCCCATCATTTCATGCAAATAGATGGGAAAACAATGGAAACGGTGACAGACTTTATTTTCTTGGGCTCCAAAATCACTGCAGATGGTGACTGCAGCTGTGAAATTAAAAGACACTTGCTCCTTGGAAGAAAAGCTGTGACAAACCTAGATAGCATATTAAAAAGCAGAGACACTACTTTGCCAACAAAGGTTCATCTAGTCAAAGTTATGGTTTTTCCTGTAGTCATGGATGGATATGAGAATTGGATCATAAAGAAGTCTGAGTGCTGAAGAATTGACGCTTTTGGTTGTTGGAGGAGACTTTTGAGAGTCCCTTGAACTGCAAGGAGACCCAACCAGTCAATCCTAAAGGAAATCAGTTCTGAATATTCATTGGAAGGACTGATGTTGAAGCTCCAATACTTTGGCCACCTAATGCAAAGAACTGACTCATTGGAAAAGACCCCGATGCTGGGAAAGATTGAAGGCAGGAGGAGAAGGAGATGACTCCTCCAAGATGAGATGGTTTGATGGCATCATGAGTTCTATGGACATGAGTTTGAACAAGCTCTGGGAGTTGATGATGGACAGGGAAGCCTGGCGTGCTGCAGTCCATGGTGTCGCAAAGAGCTGGACATGACCAAGCAACTAAACTGAACTGAACTGAGCTAGGAGCAACACACATATGATTGCTTGTAAATAGTGACTGCTATTGCTTTCTACACTGAAGAGTTTTGTCTTTTCTCGAAGGGCAGGCAGTGAAACAGTTAGTCACTCATTTGTGTCTGACTCTTTGCAACCCCATAGACTGTGGCCCACCAGGTTCCTCTGTCCATGGAGTTCTCCAGGCAAGAATACTAGAGTGGGTGGCCCTTTCCTTTTCTAGGGGATCAAACTTGCGTCTCCTGCATTACAGGAGGATTCTTTGCCATCTGAGCTACCAGGGGGAAGTACAGGGACCCATCTTATCCTCAGTCTCTTCAGCATATGGCACTGTAAGTGCCATATGTACCTTCACTCAAAGGTGCTGAGTGAAGCATACGCAACCATTAAACTGGGTTCCTACTTCACAGGTGGGCAAGAAACAGATCATACCTCTTTATTCGTGTGTTATTCTATGTTCAAACCATCATGCCCACTGGGGATTTTTCTATTCTACCCTTGTAGCTATTCTCACGGAGAAAAATGTAGAGCTGACAGAATGACAGCTTCACAGCTGTCAAGTCTTACTGTGCTTCTATGATCCCAGAGAAGAGAATACTTGGAGTGGGAGGGCCTAGCAGCTGCCCTCAAGGAGTCGAATGACTGTCAGATGGGAGAAGGATTGCTTGTGCTGTGGATTCCAAAAGGCAGAATGAGAGTTGAGTGGTACCAGTTATAGGCAGGTATGGTCAGACTTAAGCTATTAAAACTAACCAGTTCTGCAATGCCTCAAATATGGTGAGGGCTCCTCTACTGAGATGTTGATCCATAGACTTGTATAAACCATTCTTCAGGAATATTAGAACAGGAATTGCAGCTCTGTCTTCTTCTTAATTTATAGAAATAATCCCAGGTATCATTTCATGGTGAGGGATTTGATCCAGCTGAACCTGAAGAAACTCCTTTGCTAGTTTTTAGGCATCTGTAGAGTGTTAGCTTCAGGGGTTTTCAAACTTTGCTACAGATTAAAATTACCTTGCAAACTTTGAAAAATCTGGATGACCAGGCCACATCTGCAGAGATTCCAAATTAATTAGTGTGGGTTATAGTCTGAGTATTTGGGTTTGTCCAAAACTACCTCAGTGGTTCTAATACACAGCGATTTTGAGACTCACTGAACTACTTAGAGCATATGATTCTGGATTTTAGCTTGGAATCTGATTCATTAGAGGTGTAACTTAAAGCTTCTCGTGGCTCTATATTCCTCATTTACTAAAAGCAGGTGGAGGTGAGGGTGGGATATGTACTTCTAAATCATCTTCCTCTAAAATTTTATTATTCTGGAGCCCTTTATATGTTTAAGATATTTTTTTAAAAGATTTTATTTATTTTGTTTTTTGGCTGTGGTGGGTCTTCGTTTCTGCACTTAGGCTTTCTCCGGTTGAGGAGAAGGGGGGCTACTCTCTAGCTGTGGTGTGTGGGCTCCAGACAGCGGTCTCAGTAGTTATAGTGCTTAGGCTTAGTTGCTCTGGGGCATGTGGGATCTTAGTTCCAGAAGTGAAGTGAAGTGAAGTGAAGTTGCTCAGTTATGTCCAACTCTGCAACTCAGTGGACTGTAGCCCACCATGCTCCTCTGTCCATGGGATTTTCCAGGCAAGAGTACTGGAGTGGGTTGCCATTTCCTTCTCCAGAGGATCTTCCTGACCCAGGGATCAAACCCAGGCCTCCTGCATTGTAAGCAACACGCTTTACCATCTGAGCCACCAGGGAAGTCCTTAGTTCCAGAACCAGAGATCAAACCCCTGTCCTCTGCATTGGCAGGCAGATTCTTAACAACTGGACCACCAGGGAAGCCCAGATTGATGAATCTGAAAGATACTTTTCCTGCTTTCTAGAAAGAGAAGAGTATCTCTGTTCAGGGACTTGGGAGTGACTGGCACTCTTTCCATCATTTTTAGTGGCAGTCATAGACTCCCCTCGTGGTGGGGATATTTCTGTCACTCAGAGGAATGCGTGGCATCAACAGCATTCAGATGGCGGGTGGTTCCAGGCCCTCTGCTTGGAACTTGTATACATCCCAATTTGAGCAGTAACTGAGGATTAAAGAGGGTTGCTTTGCTCCTCGCTGTGATTCCAGAAGATACTTTGTGGCCAGACTTAGCCTCATCTGATGGGTGACTGGACATTTTCTTGGTGTTTGGAGTGTATGGCTGTCTTTGTGCTCTTTGAAGCTTGCTGCCTTACACTCAGCTTAGCCACTTGCTTGCCAAGACTTTTCCTCCCATAACCCAGGACACTCAAATTCTCTTTGGGTCTTAATTTTACTTCTATCCAAATGACAATGTGTGTCTCTTCATTACCCTGGTCATGTAGCAATTGATGCTAGACAGGCAATGAGGGACGTAGGACTCCATTTTACTCCATGTCTACTCTGAAGAAAATTTAAGGAGGACTCCTATTATTAGGTTTCTTCAAAGATACTGCTTATATTTTTAGGTAATTCATATTTGTTAGTGAAACTTTATTTGCCACACAATGTGCACAGAAGTCATCAGAAATGTGAACTACAAAGCATAAAACATCAAAATTAGATAGTATTTTACATGTGAAATTTCTTAACTTTCAAAGGAGAAGGCACGTTTGGAAGTACAGTTTCCCCTAGTAAGATTTCCTAAATTTCTAGTTAAAAAAAAATTCAAAACCCATCACTACTGTACACAATTCAAGATAAACCACCCAGTTAAAACTCAATCTTATTGCGAGAAACCTTTGGAAAATTTGGGCTACTTGTGAAAGGGTTAAAGGCATTCTTTCTATTCCGGGTGTCAGACCTCCACATGCCTACCCTGGGGTGTAAGTAAATGCTCTGAGTGCATTATGCAAGTGGGAAAGAACTGTTTTCTTTCTTTCTTTTTTTTTTTTAAACTCAGGGAGGGCAACAAAGCAATAAGAAGGAGTAGAGGGCACCACCTTAGTGACAAATCACAGGAGGTGGCTCTCGAAAGGTTGTGAAAACTAGTTTCTCATTGCAGGAACTAAGCTGGGCCACTCCACCCCCCTTCTCAAACACAAATATTTTCATATAATAAAAGCCTGTTTCCCTATGGCTATAACCCAGCCTCCCCTCCTCCGACACCACCATTTTAAAGGGGCTTGCTGCGCGAACGTTTTCAAAGCGCCTAGGCTTTAGCTTTCTCTGGCCCGCGTAAAGGTGAGGCGTCCCTTCGAGGGGCTCGCGACTGGCTAGGGGACAAGAAACAGCCACTAGGCTCGCGGCCGCGCGGCCGGCGGCCCGAGCATGCGCCGAGAGTGCGTGCAGCTGGCCCTGGCCGCCGCCGCTGCCTCGTCCGGACTTGGCGTGGACTTGGGAGGGACAGCGGCGCTGGGAGGTGGCTTAGCAGAGACTTTCCAGCAACTGCTGCCCAGGACTTTTTTTTTTTTTTTTCCTTTTTCCCAGGAGGCGGCGACGGCGGCGGGGGGGACGGGGGGAGAGGAAGAGAAGGAAGCGTCTCCAGTTTGAGCCAATGCAGCCCTGCGGCTGTCCGGGAGGAGCACCCCTGCCCCGATGAGCCCCCGCCGCGCTTCCCAGACTGTCCCCCGGCGGGATCGGGACGCGGAGCCCAGCGCGGACGGTGAGTGGCCGCGCGTCTCTCGTCCTTCCTGCCCGCTGTCCCGCCAGCCCGTGGGCGCTGTGTGCTAAACTACTTAGAGGCTGGCTCCGGGGCTCCCAGCCGCCCGCGCTTCCCCGCGCGCCCTGCCGGGGGCGCGCGCCGGGGTGGTGGGGCCGCTGACCGCGCTGGGCTTTGTGCTCCTCCGGCGGCTGGGAGCGCGGGGTCGCGGCCGGGACCCGGGTCGGGGCCGGGGGAGGGGGGGACATGAATGACTAAGCCGGCGTCTGCACAGCTGCACCGGCCCTAATTCCCCTGCGCCCCTCCCCGCCCCCCGCCCCCGACTAATCCATCATTCCGGGGCCGAAACATCATTTCTCACATTCTCCCAGAGAAACCCTAGTCGCCGGGCGGAATCCCAGCTCAGCGCTGCGCCCCCTCCAGTGGCCCGTGTTCACACCGGAGCTGCGGGATGCGGAAGGGGCTGCGGAGGTGGGGGGCGCAGGAACTGTCCCAGTGAGAGGGGCACTCGCACCTTCGATATCTCGGGAGGCATTTGTGACATCTCCGGGGGGTGGTGGTGTGCTTTCCAACCTTCGGGACCGCTCGGAGCAGAGCTGTCCCAGAGGAGCGGTGTGGATTGAGGGAGATTTTAAAGAGCGTCTCATCAGAATGCAGAGGACACCGCCGCGTGTCTCCTGAGAACGCAAATGTAGTGCGCGCATTCATTCATCTAGGGAGACGATCTTTTCTCTTCCCCAGCAGGTGTTATCTGAAGCCAGTTTGGAACTTTGGGAAGTTTAGGTTACTATTATAACTTTAACAAGTGATTTGCCATGAAACGATGTCTAGAATGAAATAGGCTTCGGACCAGACCCTGGACCGGGCTGAGGGCTGACAGAGGAGAGATGGGCGGGGGTTGGGGAGCGCGGTGGTTAGGAGTCTCCTGTTCTCCCCCGCCCTCTGCAGATCGCTGCTGTTTAGCCCGTCGGGGTAGGATGTGTTGAAAGGATGGGGCTTCTCTCTCTTGGGGCTCACGATGGCGAGAGAAGATTCTGTGAAGTGCTTGCGCTGCCTGCTCTACGCGCTCAATCTGCTCTTCTGGGTAAGTCAAGCAGCCCACTTGCACCAACAGGTGGGGACGGCTGGACTCGGCTTCCTGCAGCCACCACATAAAGCGCCAAAGGGCATGGCTAAGCATTAATTAATTACATGCGATCACACCCTGTATTTTTCGCAGAAGTATATTTTGACCTTTAAATGCCTTTGATCTAGCTCAAGTTCCATTTGTAATTAGAAAAAAGAAATCCACCCCTGGATACTAGTGGCAGTAAAATTAGACTTGAAGTTAATCTAGGGATATAAATAAATGCACGTGCTTGTGCTTGTAGATAAGAAAATTTTGACATACTACTTAGGGAACTGCTTGTTTTCAGGAATTTCAGATAACCGTGCAAGCCATAAATTGTTTCCTTACGTCATCCTATAACATTTGGTTGGAGCAAGAAGTCTTACTATTTTTTTTTCGGTTGTAGGAATTCATACCCAGATATCCTATTAAGAGACTGCGTAGAGTTTTCTAGGAGATTCCTTATAGTCTGAAAAGGTGGTTTTCATGTAACTGTTTCTAAGTTGGCAAAGTTTTAAGGAATTTTGTGTATGCTTTTGGAAAATCCCATAACCATTTAAGGAAATAAAATACATAAAATTTAACAAGCTCATGGAAATCTTTATGCCTTTTGAGTTAGTGACTTTTTATGCTTTGCAGCCAGGCGTAAATGTTCATTAAGTGTTATTAATAATCACATTGTTATTTACAAAACTTAAGAGGAAACTATAAAAATTAAAACAGTGTTGATTTCAGAAGCTGTCATGCTTAAGCAGATACTTTTTTGTGTGTGCCAAATTTGTATTCTATTAGTAATTTATATTCAGAATGTTCTGTTGGAATTTTTAATGAGTAATGTGTTTATTTGGCTGACCTGCTGGGCTTGAGCAGCTTTTTTGCATTCGGTTATGACATATGGTCTCTAGAGGATGACATTTTGGTTGAACTTATGGATGGTTCCATTTTAAGGTGACAAATTAAGCCTTAATTCTGCAAGTAATCGGAAAGATATCAAAACAGGTAATGTTTTTTTTTCTCAACATGAAAATTAAAGCATATTTGCCACCTGGAAATGTAAAATACCTAATTGATCTTATTGCAGTTTTTAATTCTAAAAATGTACATATTTAAGTGGGTCATTAAATTATCTGCTTACCTAAAAAGTATTAAGATCTCTAACACTGTGTCTCTAAAATGTGCAATAACGGTTACTTCTGTTTACTAGTTTTTCACTTTTCTACTTTATGGTTTTTAATTACAGAATCATCACATTTTTATAACTAAAAGGGAATTTAAAGATGATCTGTTGAACTTCCTTACTTTGGGTATGAGAAAAATAAATGTAGGTTAGTGACTTGCCAAAGGTCAAATAGCCCATTGGTGACAGTGCCAGGAGCAGAACTTGGCTCTCTTGCCCCTAGACAGGGCCTTTACTTGGATGAGCACTGTGTTTGAACCTTGGAATTACTAGGGCGTTTTTTATTCGACAAAGAATAATTTTTTTGGCAATTTTCTCAATAATTTGTATCTTGTGTATGTGTTGGGGAGATTCAAATCATTTAACAAAAATATTGCCCTTCTGAGTAATGAAATTTAAAACACCTATTCCTTAAACTCCTCCACGGCTCTTTGTGTCCCCAAAGAATGTAGAATGTTATTTCTTTGTTGTTATCTGGTCCTTCAACACTCTCACTTTCCTTGTGCATGTTTTGATTTATTGAAATTGCTTCCCCCTTTCTCTAGCCCTTCTCTTCTCCAAATATCATCTCTCTGCCACCAGAATAATATGTGCTAATTGCCTAGTGTGCATCCCTCAGTATTTTTCTTTATTTCATGAGAAAATATCTTTTCTCATACCTGTCCACATATACCCATTCAGGTACATATTTGCTATTTTTTATTAGGCTGTTTTTTTCTCATTTGGCTAGAGTTGCAGGAGTGGGATTGCTATGTGAGAGGATATGTAATGATGACAACCAAATAGCTGATATTTATGTAGTTCTTACTATGTTTGCCAGGCATATTTAGTGTCTCAGTTTCCTAGTCAGTGAAATAGGAATGGTAGTTCCTATATTTTAGAGTTGTTGGAAGGATTAGAGTTGATATACATAAAGTACTTGGACGGTGCTACTTAATAAGAGCCATCGACGTAGTAGCAGTAGCAATAATAGTTGTAGTACCTGCAGTTGTTACTACTACTACATAATGATGCTCCGTAATAGTCTACTGTAATAAGATTACCAGTTGAGTCAAAGGAATCATTGTATTAGTAATAGTCATTGTAGTAGTAATAGTAGTAACTGTTATTGTTATGATTAATACTACTACTGTTTCTACCACTCCTGCATTCCTTTGATCTAGTCATTCTGTCCTGGGAATCCATCTCCTAGAAATAAAAGTACCCATATACTCCATTATAGGTACACAACTATTTGCTGCCATCTTGTTGGTATTATGACACCTTTTGACTTCCACCAATCTGAAAAGTTTAAAATGTTATTTCACTGTTACTTTATTGTTTTTCCTCCTCCACTAGCAGTAAGCTTGAGCATCACTTTATATAAACAAATCATTTTATATAAACAGAGTTTTGTATGTTTTCAGTAGAATTTTTCTCTTGAATTTTATATATATATATATATATATATATATATATATATATATATATATATATATTTCTTGTGTTCTCTTAAAGCACCTGCCTTTCTTATCTTGGTTAAGGTTTCTTTTTCCATATGGACTTTAAGATTGTTTTGTACAATTAAAAATATCTGTTGGGAGTTTTGTTGGAGCTGTATGAAACATATACACTAACTTTGGGAACATTGATGTCATTCTTTCAATGATAAAGCAATGTTTGCAGATCCTATATTTCTTTATTGAATGAGAAGCAGTTTTATTCCTTGTGCCGGGCACATTCCTGGACATCCTGAGGCTAATTTCTCATCTAATTCTCATAATAGCCATGAAAAATGGAAGTGGAGGGAGTAGTAAAGAGATGTTACTCAGAGAAGTTCATTCACTTGTTAGTAAGTTAGCAGAGCAGATTCAAAGTCTTTTTTTTTTCCTTTAAGCGCAGCAAAAGTTTTACTGTTGGGATTGGTGGTGAATTTATTTGCAGCAGAGAAGTAAACATCTTCAGTAGGAAGGGATTAGCTGTCCACCTGCTCATTCCAAGTCCTCCACAGCAGTGCTTCTCAACCTCCACGTGCCTACAAATCACCTGGGCATCTTATTAAAATGCAGATTCTGATATGGTACCTCTGAGGTTGGGCCTGAGAGCCTGCATTCCTAAAAGCCCCTCTGTGATGCCATTGCCTCTGGTCTGAGTGCCGAACTTGGAGGAGCAAGGCTTTAATCCTTGCTTTTAGTTCTTTTGAAATTAAAAGCAGAACAAACCAGTGTGGCATGAACTTGAGTTTATCATGAGGATAGAGAGAATGATTGTTCTGGTGTCTGGTTTTGTGGGATTGAGATAACTGCTGTTGTTACCTTTGGGATCAAAAGCTATATCCTTTTACTTTTCACATAGCATTTCTTGTTTTGGTCGCTAAGTTGTGCCCGACTTTTTGCGACCGTGTGGACTATAGCCCACCAGGTTCCTCTGTCCATGGGATCTCCCAGGCAAGAATACTGGAGTGGGTTGCCATTTCCTTCTCCAGAGGATCTTCCCAACTCAGGCATCAAACCCAAGTCTCCTGCATTGGCAGGCAGATTCTTTACTGCTGAGCCGCCAGGGAAGCAATAAACATAGACTAGCACTTAATGTAGACTTTTCCGCTATTCACTTCTACTATACTGATATCTTCTCCTCTTCTCTACCAAACAAGAATTTTAAGGAAAGAAAAATAAATTTTATTTGGAAAAACACTGAGGACCTATACAATTTTGGTTTTGTGTTCCGGGAGTTGGATATCAAGCTGATTCGTTTCAGTAAAATTATATCTTGCATATTTAATTGTTAAGTGGGAGGTATAGATAGACCCGTCTAAGAGGAAGCAATTCACAGAGTATTCAGGATCACAATTGCACCACATTCATTCATTGCTATGTATCCGGTCACCTTGATTTACCATCTGTTGAGTGGCTCTTTTACTTAAAGAAGCATGAGACTGGTTCCGCTGTATTGGGGTGGGCAGAAAGATCTGGGCCCCTGAGGTTTGTCATGAGTTTTGTGGGTTTGTAATGGGGAAGGGCACATGAGACAGAGGGAATGTGAACAAACTGCCCGAAGAGCTCTTTTGAGACCATGATTCACGTTCTGGCCACGATGGAGCAAGGAAATGGGTTATTTTTACCTCAAATGTATCACACTTTTCCTTTCTAAATGACATATTATTTCATAAATGAAAGCTTTCCTCCATTTTAAAGACAAGTTCTGTGGCTTTATCGTATGAGTGTTTGCTATTCTTAGATGATAATTTTCTGCTATTGGAAATATGAATGCATATGTTCTTTTTGGAAATTCCTGAAATTGGTGAACACAGCATTCCTCACACGTTTGTTTATTATTTTCTATAAGTATAATATCCCATCTGTATTAAAGTCTCTTTTCTCACCAGCAGATAGGAGCCATTGTTACCATTACCAAAGATAGTAGCAAGAAAGAGGAACTACTCTTGGTGAAATATGAAAAAAAGCTTATAAAAGAAAGCCTAAAAAGTAGACAGGAAATCTGGTTCACACTTTTGGGATCCATACAAGCTAGATGAAAAAAACAGAAGGCTTTATGTTTGGTTTCTTTTTCTCCAGCTCTCTGTAGTGAATCTTAGGTGTTTGACCCATGAAGACCCTAAACAGGTTCTTGGCAAGTGGGTGTTTGCATTCACACAGCATTTATATGGTCATATGAAAATACTACTTTTAAAATTGATGCCATCCCCCTCGCCGTCCACCCAGCTTTATACTATGAAAGGCATTCCAGTTTACTTTAACTCTTCCTAAGGAATAGTGGGGAGCCCTCCAAGAAATGTCAGTGCTTTTTAAAAATAAACATTAAATAAACTTTAGTCTCAGGGGCAAAGCTAATACAATTTTTTTTAATGCAGTTGGCTCAGCTGAGCAAAGACAGGCCACTGCATGCTTCTTAAGGAAGCGTTTCAAGGAGAAGGGCGTGGAGGTTTCTTTGGGGCACAGTCTTGCTGCCAACTGGACTCATAGGCCCCTCACTCACCATCTCCACTCAGAACAGTCACAGTCATGTCTCTGAAGAAACCATGGTGTAGAACGAGGCCATTCCCCTTTCTTTGACCTGCAGTGTCTATGGAGTAACCAGTTCACTTATTGTGGAAATCAGGCCAAGTTTGATAGTTAAGTTAAAGGGATTGTCTCTCTTGATAATGATGCCAGGATAACAGGGATTCAAAGCGGAGCCATCCTGGTCAGAGTAGGATGTATGGTCACCTGTCTGCAGGGCAACGTGATCTATAGAAACTATTAGTCAGCACAGTTCCAAGGTGCTATTGATTTATTCAGGCCTAATTAGCAGATGTTCATTCTTAAATGATGCCCACAAGTAATCTCCGGAACTCATTTCAGCCATCATTTACAATGCCTACTCTTTCACAGCATTTACCAACAGTCTTATCTGTTTGCTCTTTTCTGCTGCTGCCCCCAGCGCTAGAAGGGAAGCTGGTTGAGGCGTGAACTGATTAAAAAGCAGAGGGGGGCAGGCCTGGAAACATGAAATGGGCATGTTCCTGGGAAGTCCTTGCCTTGGGCTACCAGCTTCCAAATTATCAAAAATTGATTTACCTTTACATTTTAATAAATAACAGTTAAAGTCTTTTTGTTTTTTAAGAAAAAAAGGGAATTTTAAGAGCACCTAGTTCAATTTCTTCATTTTCAACATGAGCGAACAGAGTTTCTAAAAGTTTGAATTACTTGTCCAAGTTCTCTGTAGAGACAGAAATGTAACTAAGTTCCCGGACTCTATTCCCCATTCTGCTCTCTGCTAACAGATTTGACATAAAAAGAGAAGTTTAGGTAGGAGGCTTTAGACATCTGTCAGCCTGGAGCAGAAATGACTGGTGTTACTGTCACCTTATATGAGATTATATATTACGTGTGTCAGACAGCTGAAGGATGAAAATGGCTGTTTTTTGACTGTGACCTTACTATTTGGTGGAAACTATACATATACATTTCATAATAAATTCTGATTTAGAAAACCTGATTTTCATTTTTTACATGATTAGATTCAAGCAAAGCCAGAATGTATCAGCAATGTTTTTGCAAGACAGAAGGTGGCAAAGGACCTGCCAAGTAGTACATTAAATATATTTCTTTAGAGTAATATTTGTGAGGACTTTCCTGGCGGTCCAATGGTTAAGACTTTGCCTTCGATGTACAGGGTGCAGGCTGGATCCTTGGTCAGGGAGCTAACTCCCACATGCATTGTGGCCAAAAAAAACCAAAACAGAAAACAGAAGCAATATGGTAACAAATTCAATAAAGACTGTGAAAATTATTCACATAAAAAAATCTTAAAAAAGTAATATTCGTGTTATTTTCTAAATATTCCTTGAACTACAGGTAATATTTTTCTATATTGGAGAAGATGTAAAGAGCTATGAACCTTGCTACATGTGATAACTACAATGCACTAATAATTTAGTCATCATGAATGGCAGTTGAAGAATTATTTTAAGTTGGAAAATTAGTGGACAATAGCATTATTAGTAAGGAGTCCTAAATTACTTGCATAATTTGTCCTTCTGGATTTAATAACATCAGGATTAGATACTGAGGTGACCGAATCTCATTTTAGCTTGGTTTCTTGCTATAATATGTACTGTATTCATTGTTACCATTATTATTTTCTCAACCCTAGTGAGTAAAATCGTTCCGAGAATTGAACTGTTCTCATACACTTAACATGGCTGGAAATAATGTCAATAAAAAGCAGCTTCTTTTCAGAATTGCTTGCTTGCTATGAGATCAAGCTTGTGCTGGTATTATTTATTTTGCCTGATAACTCTATGCACAGTTGTGACACTTGGATAACTACAGTGATAGAAAGCAGTTGAGCCAAGTAGAATATGACGTTTGCAGTTTAAAGGACTTTTGAGAACACTTAAGCCAGCTTCTGACCTGATATATAAATCTTTGATCATGTAATGTGGCAAGCATCTCTCTACTGGAAAACTTCCAGTGATAGAAAGCTCGGTTCTACTTAAAGCATCTCCTGATTTTGCTGAGCTTCTCCATTAGTTAGCTTATCTGACAAGTTGAAATCATCTTCCTTTAATTATGTTCTCATTCATTCATCTAACATGTAGCAGGTCTCACTACTGGGCCTGGTACTCTATTGTGAGAGGAAGCTAGAGGCAGTGGTCTGTGACCTCTAGTGGATGAGATGGGTGGGTAAGGCAACAGTAGATCAGTGCTCTGAAGTCTAGACAAGAACACTGACTCTGGGTAAGGAGGGAGCTGGGAGAAAAGCTTCATGTTTGAGCTGGTCTTTAAGGATAAGGTTGTTCTGCTCCTGAGATGGACAGGCTGGAGCAGAATTGCATTTTAGGCAGAGGAAACGACAGGGACAAAGACATAGGTTCAGGAGGTCTGCAGTGGTACATATCAGAGAAGCAGAAGCTGGACTTTGGTCATACGAGGACAGAATGTGTGTGGGAAGGAGCTGGCAGGAAATAAGTTGAAGGAAGAGGTCAAAGGGTAACTGGAGAGGGCTCTGTGTGTCTGCTGCAGAATTTAAACTTATTCTCTAGGAGAGAGCTGGAGGAAGTAGAAGTGAGCGATGGCAAGGAGCCATAAGGGGCAGCTATTAGAGGTTTATAAGCAGAAGAACTTGATTTGCATTTTATAAAGCTAACTGAAGGGTGAATTTGAGGTGAAATCCATGAACTGGAGAGTCCTATTGTAAGAGGATTATAATTGCCTGGCAAGAGGTTGAGGGCCTGGACTAGCCGGAAGTGGCAGGAAAGGGGGAGGAATTCACGAGGCGTGTTGCAGGAACAATCTGCAGGACTTGAAAGTAATGAGATGTAGACTGAGGAAGAGGGAGAGGTTCAGGCTGCCTGCCAAGGTGCCAGTGACTGTGATTGAAGCATTGATCATACCATTTACTGAGAAAGGAAGAACAGTGGGAGGGACATACAGGTTTCCAGAAGAATGAAGACGAGTTCAGTTTTAGAGATGTCAGAACCAAGAATGGCTGTGGAAGTTCAGTAGATGGTTCTATTTCAGTAGATGGTTCTAGTTCAGTAGATGGAAAAGTCTGCCTTTTTCCTCCATTTGTTAGACCTTCACATAGCGGAAGATTCCATTTTTGAACTGATTTAGGATGCTAAAGCTGAAACTCGAGTACTTTGGCCACCTCATGCGAAGAGTTGACTCATTGGAAAAGACTCCGATGCTGGGAGGGATTGGGGGCAGGAGGAGAAGGGGACAACAGAGGATGAGATGGCTGGATGGCATCACTGACTTGATGGATGTGAGTCTGAGTGAACTCCAGGAGTTGGTGATGGACAGGGAGGCCTGGCGTGCTGCGATTCATGGGTCGCAAAGAGTCGGACATGACTGAGTGACTGAACTGAACTGAACTGAGGAGTTGTCTCCTAAACTGAGAAAGATTAAGAGAAAGCCCTGAGGTCAAAAGTGGCTTGAGATAGTAACAGATAGTATGTAAAAGAATCCTGCTCTTTTTTCATCCCTGGAATCCTCTATGAAGTCGGACTTGCTATTATAATGTTTTATATGGGAGGAAACTGAAGCTTAGGAAAGGTTAAGTGACACACCCAAAGTCATGAAGATGGAAAGGAGCAGAGCTGAACTCAAATTCAAACCAAGACTTTTGGATTCAATGGTATCACATGGTCATTGTCATCACATGACGTACAAACAGTGACCTCTAGGACCCGTGATCTGGCCCCTGTCTGGCTTTTCATGCCTGCCCTGTGCCGGTCTCCCTTCCTTGAACATATCCTGCTGCCTTCCACTCTGGGACTCTTGCTGTTCTTTCTGACTGGAATGTTCTTTTCAGCCTCCCTTTCCCTAATGAACTTGATAATTATCCTTTAGATCTTAGCTGTCTGGAGAAGGCCCTTTGACCCCATGGACTAGGTGAGCCACCCTAAAATGAGTTCCTACAGTAACTCATATTATTCCTTCCTCTTACTTAATTACAGTTTACAGTTACACGTTTATGTCTCTCATGAGTTGACTAACATGTGAACTCTTCACTTAGTATAAAATTTCAACATAGATTTGAGAGGGTGCCTGCTATTGCCAATCAACATATCTCCAGTTCATTGCACGGTGCCTGACAGAGAGCAGCTGATCAATATATATTTTTTGAAAGAAAGAATCACTTCAGAACCATGCTTTTAACCATTCTACCATATTAGAAATGTTTTTGAATATGCTGTTTTTAGAAAAAACATTTTTGTTATGAATGGATGTTAGTCACTCAGTCATGCACGACTCTTTGCAACCACATGGACTGCAGCCCACCAGGCTCCTGTCCATGTGATTTTCCAGGCAAGGATACTGGAGTGGGTTGCCATTCCCTTCTCCAAGGAAGTTATGAATGGAAGTACTGTTTATATAATGACAACCACTGATACTATATTATACAAAATGAAAAATCTGATAATTTATTGCTACTTGTCTTGAAAGTAAAAGTGTTAGTTGCTTAGTCATGTCCTATTCTTTGTGACCCCACGGACTGTGGTCTCTGTACATGGAATTCTCCAGGCAAGAATAATAGAGTGGGTATCCATTCCCTTCTCTAGGGGATTTTCCTGACCAGGGATCAAACCCAGGTCTCTTGAATTGTAGGCAGATTCTTTACTGTCTGAGCCACAAGCCCTAATAGCTGTCTTAGAGCTATGATAATTGAAAATTGGCTCAATAGACTGTGAGAAATTAAAACATGGAGAAATCAGTATCAGTTATTATTCTGAAGATGGTAGAAGAGAGGATTATTAATAACTGCCAAAGAATTAAGGTGAATAAATAAAATGGCACAATGGTAGAATTTCCTGACCTCCTTAAACATATAAGTTATTTGAACACCCACATATAGCCAAGTAGAGGAAGACCATTTAGCCTCAGATTTAATCAAATGGTTTATGGTCCCCTGCTAGCTCTGTGTGTTGTAATAGGTTCTGTGATTATTGAGGACTGGTAAAGCCAATAGATCAGAAGGTAACTGTCATTGAAAATGGCTTCTCTGGTAGCTCAGCTGGTAAAGAATCCACCTGTAATGCAGGAGACTTGGATTTGATCCCTGGGCTGGGAAGATCCCCTGGAGAAGGGAACGGCTACCCACTCCAGTATTCTGGCCTGGAGGATTTCATGGACAGTGGAGCCTGGCAGGCTACAGTCTATGAGGTTGCAAAGAGTCAGACACGACTAAGAGACTTTCACTTCATTTTACTTCACTTCAGGGTCAACAGATCAGAAGATAACTGTCATTGAAAACGTTGTGTGTTATACTTGAAGATCCCAAGTGACAGAGTACAGTTCTCATCATGGTGGGCCAAGAGGGGAAGCATGGGGTCCATCACGAGGCAGGGAGAGAAGGGCACTGGGCAAGTACTTTTACTGGGGCTTCTTCAAGAAGGAACTGGCAAGGCAGGGTAAATAGGTTTCGGATTGGCTAATTTGAATACTTTCAGCAGCCTTTCTCCCTAGTTGTCTGGCACATGGACCTTGTGGTGATTTGGGCAGGTGTAGAGTGGCCTGGAATGAAAGAGCTCGATAAAGGAGTGGTTGGGAATGTGCACTCTGGATTGGTTGGTTTGTATTTAAAAATGAAAGCTATGTCCCTTGGAGAAGGACTCCTCCTAAGGTCAGGTAGAAGGTGGCCAAGGCAAGGTGACTCAGGCATATTATCGGTTTGTCCAGACCAAGATGTGTCCAGCATGAGCATGTAGAACAGATGTTAAAGCATCAAGTTTGCAGGAGCTATAAGCACAGTTAATACACTGTGACAGAGCCCCTGGGGAACTTTTATTAGGTTTACAATCTGTTCTTCACTCCCAACAGGGATGAGGGTGGTAATGTGTGTGTGTTCACAAGTGGGCCTGTATGTGCTCAGTCACTCAGTCATGTCCCACTCATTGTGACAGCCTGGACTATAGCCTGCCAGGCTCCTCCAGACAAGAATACTCGAGTGGGTTGCCATTTCCTACTCCAGGGGATCTTCCCAATGCAGGGCTTGAACCCGAGTCTCTTGTGTCTCCTGCATTGGCATGTGTATTCTTTACCACTGAGCCACCTGGGAAACCCATACAAGGCATTTTTGAGGATGGTAATAACTGGCCTCATTCTCCTCTGAGCTGTGGTCCAGAGGTTCTTAACCTGTTTTAGGCCATTGAGCCCTGAGCCTTCATTCAGCAAAGAATGTTGTTCGGATGCTCAGACTGAGCCTGGGCATTACAGACAGATGATCTTCGTGCTACTCCCTGCTCCCCACCCCTTTTGAAAAAGAAACCCTCCATGCTACTGAAGCTCCTCCCGTTTGTGGAGCATAATGCTTCTTTCTGCATTTGGAAGGTAGTTAGTGACTAACTCTGAAGCTTCAGAGATGAAGGCCTGGATTTGAATCCAGCTCTACCATTCAGAATCTGCAAGACCTTGAACAGGTTTTCATGTCACATTTTACACTGTAATTATCTAGAAGCTCCACAGAGGCTGGGATCTTGCTACTTTTATACATTTTTTGGGTCTGAGACTGATACAGAGAATACAAGGCAGAGGGTTGGTGCTAGGTAAATGAAGTAGTTCCCCTTACCCTCGGTTTCATTTTCTGTAGTTTCAGTCAGACATGGTCAACCGTGGTCCTAAAATATTAGATGGAAAATTCTAGAAATCAACAATTCATAAGTTTTATGTGGTTCTGAGAAGCAGGATGAAACCTCCCACTGTCCGGTCTAGGATGTGGCTCATCCCTTTGTCCACGTAGCCGTGCTGCATTTGCTACTCGCCCATTAGTACATACAGGATTTGAGACACTCTGTGGTTTCAGGCACCCACTGGATTTCTTAGAAGATATCCTCTTTGGATAAGGGGGGAATCTACTGTATTTTCAGCTAAATGAAGACAACATAAGGTTACCAGTTGATTTTCCAGGCAGGTGACTATGTTTCACTGAACAAGAGGTCACAGAGCTCCAGGTGTCGTGCTTACCTGGGAGCCTTTATTGAGAAAGCATGTTTTATGGCCACTCTTTGAGTCAGTAAAGACTCATTCCTGTCTTGTATGTTCATTATTTCAGCATTTAAAGAAAACTTCTAACATAATGGTACTTAATGTTCATTAAGATGCCAGAAACTATTAAAAATCAAATTAAGCTGAAATTCACTGTATTGCACTTAAGGTAAGGCACATTTGAGAAAATTTTCTGAAAGACCTTTAGAACTTAGGCTTAACCTTCAGCTCTTAGAAAAACCTCCCAGGAAGACTCATTTTGAACATATTCTAGATAGTAGCTGTTTAATTTTGTTTTTTTAATTATGGACAATTTAAAACACACAGAAGTAGAGAGCACAGTATAATTAATCCCCATTTATGCACACAATCTCCACTTCCCACTTAACTCCCATGCATCATGATTATTTTTTAAACCATTCATCATGTATCTCTAAAACATAAAGATTCTTTTAAAAAAGTAATACCATTGTCATATCTACAATACTAAATAATAATTTCCTAATATTTTCAAATACCCAGTCATGTTAAAATATCCCCCATCATCTCATAAATGGTTCTTTGTGGTTGGTTCATTTAAATCAGGATCCAAACCAGGTCAACATGGCCTTGGACAATCTCTTTTAAGTTAAAACAGTTTCACCTTCCATCTTTTTATTCCACTTGCCAGCTTTTTTTTTTAATTGGAGTATAATTGCTTTGTAATATTGTATTAGTTTCTGCTATAGAATAAAGTGAATCAGCTGTAAGTATACATATATCCCCTTCCTCTTGAGCCTGCCTTCCACACCCCACCATCCTACCCCTCTAGGTCATCACAGAGCACTGAGCCGAGCTCCCTGTGCTATACGGCAGCTTCCCATTAGCTATCTGTTTTACACATGGTGGTGTATTTATGTCAAACCTGATCTCCCAATTCATCCTGCCCTCCCCTTCCCTTGTTGTGTCCACATGTCCATTCTCAACATCTGTCTCTGTTCCTGCCCTGGAACTAGGTTCAACTGTACTATTTTTCTATATATATGCATTAATATATGCTATTTGTTTTTCTCTTTCTGACTTATTTCACTCTGTATGACAGACTCAAGGTCTGTCCACATCTCTACAAATGACCCAGCTTTTTTAATTAAAAAAACCAGATCATTTGTTCTGTAAAATTTCTTACATTTTTTATTTTGTCGATTGCATGCCCATGGTGGCATTTAACAAGTTTAAATCTGTTCTTTGTATTTCCTGTAAACTGATAGTTAGAGCTTGAGGCTTGATTAGATTCACGTTTGACTTTTTGGTAAAAATACCTCAAAAGTATCTTTGAGTACTTCTGATTGCATCACATTGGGAGATATTATCTCTGTTGTCTCTTTCTGTGATGTTAAGATTGATCAGGGCATCTGGTATTTTATGTCCCCATTCTAAAAGTCCCCATCAGGGCTGGTGGTCCAGTGGCTAAGACTAACACAGATGGAGTTCCATCTGTGGTCAGGGAACTAGATCCTACAAGCCACAGCTAAAGATCCTGTGTGCCACAACTAAGACCTGGCGCAGCCAATAAATAAATTCAATGAATATTTTTTAAAAAGTCCCCATCAGTCCCTTTTCACTTAATGCAGTAGCTCTCAGCCCTGTACTACCTATTAGAACATCTGTGCAGCCTTTACACACTTCTGATGCACAGGCTCCACTTCCAAGAATTTATTCAGGGTTGACTTGGGCTCAGCAATTTTTTTAAGTGTCCTGGGTGATTCTGATGTACAGACAGGACTGAGAGCCACTGACCTGATAATTTTGGCAGTCATTGAGGATCTTTGCCAAGAGAGCCATTATTTCAGAAAAGCTTGTCAAATAGTGATATTCTATCTTGCTTTCTGTACGTATTAGCTGATATTCTTCTGTAAAAACTTTCATTAAGTCTTTGATTCTTTCTCTAGTTTGTATGGGAAAAATTGAATAAACATTGGATTCTTATCAGTTTTCTGAATGATGAGTTGAATATCTAATATCCTCCAAAGCTGTTTAGTGAGTTTTGTTTAAATATTTTTGTGAATTCGTAGACTTTAGTGTATTGGATGTTTTAACCATTGCAGTTGTTATTATTATGTATTATTTTGATGGCCAAATTGTTTAACTTTAGCCAGTGGAAGTCCTTTGAAGTTAGTGCCTGTAACTTTTTGGACATCAGTAGTATTTTATTGCTTCCTTGCTTTTACGTATGATGTATTTTAGGCTCATCTTGTACATTTGATAATTTAGTTGTTCTGTGAAATTCCTGTCCTGGTCTTTCTAATAGTTCAGCTCTCCGTGTCCTATTTAGTGACATTCTATTTAGTGGCTATGATGTAATTACAAAACAGAATGGCAGATATTTATAGTAAAAGTAAATTTCAACAGGTGGTAAATGGTCATTAGGAAAAATCATAATAATTATGTAAATAAAATCCTCAGTATTTTGTTATAAGTCCTGCAGAGCATGATGAATAACTTCTTGGTCACCAATTTGTAATTTTTTACCCACAGTTAATGTCCATCAGCGTGTTGGCTGTGTCTGCTTGGATGAGGGACTACCTAAATAATGTTCTGACTTTAACTGCAGAAACAAGGTAGGTTTTATAATTAATGATTGAATTCTTTCATCAGGGTTTCCTCAGACACTAATTTCTAAGAAACTTTGCCCTCAGCTGTTTAGATGGTAGTGCTCACCCCCGATCATTTGGAAAGTTTTTCCTGCCCATGGTAACACTTAGATTTTCTAGAATTTTCATTAAGGTATACTGCTGTTTGTAGAGGACACCTCTGGTTATGGTAATACCACCTGCCTGTCCTGGAAGTGTTTGAACCAAGCCATATTTGTTACAATGGACAGCACAGCTACTTTTCCTTAAGAAAATAATTGCCAACTTTTTCTTGCCTTCATATTCCTGAGCTAATGAAAACCAAACCCTGCATGTCATTTTCTTACCCAATTTCAAGGATTAATCCACTAACATCACAAATGGCAAACTACTTAATGTCTCTGAGCCTCATTTTCTTCATCTCTGAATAGGAATTATATACCTCTTTGAATTTTCCTAAGGATTTCTGTAAAGTCCTTAACAGGATGGAGCTTAGTAAGCACTTAGTAATGGTCTTTTTTCTGTTATCCTAGTTATTACTCTTACTGTTAAGGCTCTAGTTAATCATTTTTCATGGTTTTTGAGCAGAGAAGGCATCTCCCTCCCTTCTTTATAATATAGACCAATTTCCCTTTCCATAGCAGTGTTTCATATTTTTGGAAAAGTGCACACTGCATGCGGAGTCCCAGATCAGAGAAGAGAGTCTTCTCAGCTGGGAAATACTGAAGTTTCATGTGGTTTCCTCATGAAAGTTAAGGCTTCGGCGCTAATATTAAATGGACTTTTTGAACTGTAGGTCCCTATCTTATAATATATTTTAAATGAGCTGAGATGGGAAGTTTTTTTCTTTTTTTTTTTGTACCACTTGTATAAAAAACTAAACCAAACAAGATAAAACATGAAACAAACAAGCAAGTTGGTGACGGCACAGTGCACAAGTCAGTTGTGTCTTGTGCTATGTCTTGGGTGCCTTTTTATTCTATTTATAATATAAAGACTTCATGAAAGTATCATAGAAGAATATCTGCTTATGTGTGCAGAAAGCGAGATGGGATATTGCTATTCGACCATCTTTTCTGTTCTTCTTTCAGGGTAGAGGAGGCTGTCATTTTGACTTACTTTCCTGTGGTTCATCCGGTCATGATTGCCGTTTGCTGTTTCCTAATCATCGTGGGGATGTTAGGATACTGTGGAACAGTGAAAAGAAATCTGTTACTACTTGCATGGGTATGGTGTTTATATCTCATCTTTATTGTGGTTAAAGAGACCAACCGGTATTGTATTATTGGTTCATCAGTGCAGGAGATTATATACGTAGGGAACTGTGAGAGCAGTTCCCTAATCTGTGGTCATTGTTCAACATCCTGTGAGAAGGGAAGTGTTCTTTCCATGAGAAATGATGTCAGTACAAGTGTTTGCTGTACTCAGAAGATGAGGTGTAGAAATATGTACACTATTTAATTATTTCACTCAGGCCACATGTTAACATTTTCATTTGAAAGTATGAGTTTTTTTTCTAGTGTCAGGGACTTTATTACCACTCCAATAAGCCTTTTGGGACTTGAACTGAGATGTCATCATGGAATTCTGTTTCTTTCTCTCCTTTCTTGTTGTAAACAAACCCACCACTTAAACCCATATGGAATTCAGGTGGGGACATAACAGAGAGAAAGGCATCATAATCCTAGTGCTACCTTTACATATGGCAACCCACTCCAGTTTTCTTGCCTGGAGAATCCCCACGGACAGCGGAGCCAGTGGGCCACAGTTCATGGGGTCACAAAGAGTCGGACACGACTGAGTGACTAAGCACCAAGCACCTTTACCTAGGTTAGTGAAAAGAAGTAAGCCTCAGTTTCCATAATCTTAGTTGTTTTTTTTTTTTTAATTTGGTAAGAATTGGACTAAATTACTTCTTAAATTCCCTTTAGTACTCCATTTCTATGATTCCAAAATCTATGATTAGATTTTTAGCTTAGAAATGAGCAACCCCCCCCTTTAATATGAAACATTTAAAATACAGTTTACACATAGATTTTTGAAGCTCATTGAGTGTATAAAATATGTTAATGGCACCAGGTAGTTGAGACTGCTAACATGTAATTGCAGACACTTCAGATTCCTACAAAAGCAATTTATTGAGTATATCCCTTTCTTTGCAGTAGTTCTCAATGGTATCTGTGCACTCATTTCTTATAGGGAACTTAAAAAAATTTTTTTTAGTGGTGTGCTGATATGCTAGATACCTGAGCAGAAAAAAGCCCTGATTTGTAGCATTTGAAGATTTCTGTGGTGTAAATACTCCCAGCATGGTCAATTTCAGGTTACCAACACAGTGTTGCTGAATGCAGAGCTGGGGAGAGATGAGCACAAATTCTCATTCCGGAGCCAGCTTCTGCACACCAGGGCTCTCCTGGCTTCTGTCCCAAGCCCATTAAAACAGAATCTTAGCGTGAAGCTAAACTAAAGCTTTGCATTTCACAGGAACAACCTGTGTTAATGTATTACTTGGGTTCATGGATGATGACTCTTCAGGTCGCGTGACTGGAAAACAGAAAATGCTGCAGAAAATGAACTACCCTCAGAGAAGCGGTACATGCCCATATCCTCATTTCTGTCCACTTTGGTATACAATGATCTTGATTATATTTTATTTATAATATGTCATTGTTCTTTCAGGGGAAAGGAGGTGGAAGGGTTTGGAATCTTATGTTGCAATTTAAGAAATTTGGATAATAATTTAAACATAAAATAAAGGACTTATATAAAACATAGTTTAAAGGATGGATATAGTATTGAAACTTAAAATCTCAGAATCATTTTCTAAAACCACAGTCTTACAATGATGTCCCATGTATACAGTCATTAGGTCTGGCTACTATTAATATGATTCTTCCTTCTCCCAACTTGTATGATTCTGGATGGTTCCTGGACTGTGGGATGGGGAGGGGTAGGATAATGTATTTCATAGAATCTCAAAGACTTTTAGGAATATATTTTGAAAACCATCTATGCATTCCTTTAGGTAATTTGAATGAAAGTAAAACAATTTGACAAATAAGGTAATTTGGGCTCTCCTTGGGGCAGGATGAATCATAGAGACTTGTGCATAGGAGCTAGTTTGTAATGCTGAAAGAACCTTATGATGCAAAGGTGGCATGGAGGGCTGAGGTTCTAAGGGACGGTAATTTGTTCATTCATTCATTCTTCAAACACTTCAGAGAATATAGGCACTACTAACCTTTGCCATCAGACCAGGTTATACACAGTGGATAGACAGTTTCACTACTGTCTGAAGAGACCTCTAGTAAGATTTACTATGAGTACTGAGGCTAGAGAAGAGCTCCAAGCTCAATCCCAAGGGATCAGCCCACCCTTCAGGAGGATGACTGGAGTAGTTTCATGATGCTGTATCCCATCCCCTGTCCTTTTGCCTGGTTGTTGTTGTTAGTTGCTCAGTTGTGTCCAACTCTTTGCAACCCCATGGACTGCAACATGCCAGGCTTCCCTGTCCTTCACTATCTTCTGGAGAAGAAGATAGTGTCCATTGACATGACTCTATCATGTCCATGGAGTCGATGATGCTACCCAACCATCTCATCCTCTGTCGCCCCCATCTCCTCCTACCCTCAGTCTTTCCCAGTATCAGGATCTTTTCCAATGAGTCGGCTCTTTTCACAGGTTGCCAAAGTATTGGAGCTTCAGTTTCAGCATCAGTTCTTCCAATGAATATTCAGAGTTGATTTCCTTTAGAATTGACAGGTTTGATCTCCTTGCTGCCCACAGGACTCTCAAGAGTCTTCTCCAACACCACAGTTCAAAAGTGGATGTACTCTTTTCCATAAAGCAGCTTTTGGTGCATCGCTGTTCCCCATGTCCATGGCTGCCATCCGCACATTGGTCGTTTCTTCCCCTTGACTATCTGTGGAGGTTTTTCCCCCATTCACATCAGGCTGCTTCTCTCCTTCTAGCAAGTTTCCTGTCTAGACCCAGCACAACCTATCCTTTGCTTGAAGAATGATCTGCAGTCTTAGGTCCCAGTTACCTGTTGCTCATAACTAACCTGCTTCTCAGACAGTTTTTTTCTTCCCCTCTGGCTTTCTTTCCATAGCCTCTTTCTCTAAACAGTTACCAAGTCCCTTAAGGTTCTAGTTCTACAACTTTCGGATCCTGTGTGCCTTCTTTTCTATTCTCATTTGGAATGCCCAGGATCAGGTTCTTCTGACTTCTTACTGAAACACTTCATAGCCCCCTAACTAAACTTCCTGCCTCTGTTGTCTCTTTCTAATTTACCCCAAGTCAGTGCTGCAAGGTTAATATAATGCTACAGTGATCACATTACTCCTGTTTTCCAAAACCCTGAAAGACTCTTGATGGGGTAATGAAGTGTTTAGAGACACCTTAATCTTGCATCAAACTCTTCTGCAATCAAACTTTCATCTGTCACTTCTAGCTTTCTTACTTCATTATTTTCTGGTCCAACTGGATTTTCTGACCCGTGAACGAACTTTTCTGGCTGTGTTCTTTCCTGCCCTTATTCTTGCTGTTCTCTTAGCTAGGGATTTCTTCTAATACTTCTGTTTCAGTACTAACAGCCTGTTACAGTTTGTCTGAAATAGTGCCTCCTGAAATTGTAATAATGATGAAGATGATGATGATAATCAAAAGTAATTGACTTTTCTCAGGTACTGACAAAACGTAAGGCTTACAGGCTGTATAGATTTACATAAAGAGTTTTATATTAATTAAACAGTTTTGTCCTCTCCACAATTCTAATGAGATGTACTGTGCTTAGTCACTCAGTCATGTCTGACTCTTTTCGACCCCATGGACTGTAGCCCACCAGGCTCCTCTGTCCATGGGGATTCTCTAGGTAAGAATACTGGAGTGGGTTGCCATGCCCTCCTCCAGTGGGTCTTCCCAAACCAGGGATCGGACCCAGGTCTCGTGCATTGCAGATGGATTCTTTACCGTCTGAGCCTGAGATAGATAATTATTCCCATATTGTAGGTAAGGGAATGAGGCACAGATTGGTTTAATTATTTGCCTAAGTTTGCATAGCTAATAAATGGAGCATATGGTATTCAGACCATCACAGTCTAGTTCTAACAACATATGTGTAGCACCTTCATGACACTGTTTTACTCTTTGTGTGTGTGTTAGTCACTCAGTCATGTCCGACTCTTTGCGACCCCATGAACTGTAGCCTGCCAAGCTCCTCTGTCCATGGGAATCTCCAGGCAAGAATACTGGAGTGGGTTGCCATTTCCTTCTCCAGGGATTTTGCTCTTTAATTGCTTCCTTTTCCTAAATACTTAAGTATCTTAGTTTAATATGGATTATGTATCTTACATTGTATAAAATGTTTTCTATAAATCTTTCATTTTAAACTCAACAATCGTCTAAGATAGATAATTATAAACGAAGTTCAGAGAGGTTTATTAATATGTCCAAGGTCACTCAGCACTAACAGGTAAAGCTTTGATTCACACCTCCATGTTTTTGACTGCCAAGTCCATTCTCATTGGGCTTTTACCAGGGTCTCCAACAGACATGTTTCAACGTTTGAAGTTCAGTGCTTTTCTCTTATTATAAATTTCCTTTTTTATAACCAGCCCAGATTATCAGACTACAAACAGCTTGATAATATGAACCATTCATCTTGCCTATTGCTTTAATAATTTTTTTATGAACTCAAATAATAACCAGAAAATTAGAACAGTGTGAGTAGAAGTGGTCAGCACATCACATGAAGGATGGTGTCTGGAAGACAATGATGGATGAGATTTTCAGGCAGGAACCTGGCTGTTAGATAGGTTCAGACAATAGTGGCTTGTTAAAGTGGGGCAGCACTCATGCAGGTTATGATGGGTTATTAGGTCTTTGGCAAATATTTGCAAGGCAACTCTCATGGTTTCTTCTTTTGTGTCCTTTAGCTTTTTATCCTAATTAAAAAAAAACTTTGGAAGGTTCCTTAATTGTAGTTGTAAATTTTAAGAAAGCCCAATACGTTCAATCCAAATTGTGCACTTCCTTGTATTCAAAATCATGCTTCACTTTTAAGACCCATAAACTATCTTAGAGGAGGAAACATTTTTCTTTTTTTAAAGACAACTTGTATCTCTGAGAGCTGCCGTATCTCTTGAATGATTACTAAAAAAAGAGCTGACAACTGGGCGATGGTGCTACTTAAGCATAAGTCAAAGTCAAAATGCCATTATTCATCTGACTGGTCAAGAAAAGCTTTACAACTCTCCTACCCTCTACCCGACTCCTACCCCCACCCCCCAAAGAAACAACTGCAGGCTAAGAGGCCATCTGTAGGAAAACATTTATTGAGAATCGTGATCAAGAATTTGACCCTTCTGTTGAATTATAGGTACAAATTGTTAAAACACTCTAATTTAAGTTTCCTAAACATACAATTAAATTTGCATTTCAGCTAGACAACGAATAATATTTTCGTATAAGTATTTTCCTTGCAACATTTAGGATATACATCTACTAAAACATTTTCTTATCTGAAAGTCAAATTTAAATGAGCATCTTGTATTTTTATTTCCTGAAGTTAGCAACCCTACTGTAACCAGATTTGTTCTTAAAAATGTGAAACTGTCACAGAACAGAAACTTCGATGTATTTGTAGGAAGAGATTATGAGTAATTAAATCCCAATTATATTGGGAAGACAAGCCAAAATGACTAAGAAGATAAACTTGAATGTGCCATGACTTTCAAAGTAATTTCAGTAGCAGAACTTCTTTTCTATTTTAGAGAGAAACCGAAGCTAAATGGAAATTGGTTTTAAGCTTTAGATGGGTACTTCCCAAGGCTTTTAGCTGTAGACTAAATGTAATTCATTTGTTATTGCAGTTCTACCTTGCTATTAACATAGGCATTAGGAAAGTGGTGCCAGCTCAAGGGAAATGTAAACAGGTTGAACAGATGTGTTTACAATATCGACAGCAGCTGAATGTCACCATCAGGAGATTGTCATTTGTCAGAGTGTGATGTTAATATGTACTCGACTGCCAGCAACCCACAACTTGTCAGGCCCTGGTCAGAAATTAAGTTGCATGCATCTCACATGTGTAAGATCAGTACCTTATATATAAATGGAAAGGTTTTATTTTTTTTTCACCCTTATTATCCCAGAGAATTTTCACATAGCTAGTGATTATGTGGAAGCACTTTTAAACTTTCTTAAAATATCCAGTGGTTGCACCAGATTTGAAATGATTCTCTTGATGGAAATCAAGTACATTTTTAATGGCCATGGAGAAATAAACCATCCTCAGTGTTCTGTTGTTTAAAATCATAATGCAAAACTGGAATATCTTTAAATTGGAGTTAATTTCCTACAGACTCAAAGTTCTTCTTTCAAGTAGTTACACATTTAATAGTGATAATGCTACTGATAACCTATTAAGTTAAAATTAAACTATTAAATTAAGTATCTTTATTATCTGCTAATAGTTTTGGTTGATAGCCTAGTACCTTTATTTCTAAGTCAAGGTCCATCATATCATTGATTACATGTTCAGCATCTGCCCAGAGTTTCGCTCTGTTTTCTCAGAAAATACTTATAGCAACTTTATATGGTTAGATGTATTTTATAACTGAGGGAAAGTAAGATGCCCAAAGACACACAGCTGCTAGTTGCTTTCATCAGCATTTAGATACAAATTACATTCAAAGTCTGTACATGTTTCACTCCACCACCCAATGACTGGAATATATTTAATTAATTGCTGGCATAACTTCTATAAGACTTAAATATGCTTCATCTATAATTCTAACGTATTCAGTAGTCATTCAACTTTTAAAGGTATATAATATTTTAATGTTCTTATTACAAAAGGAATTCTAAAAATCCAGCCTTAGTTCTCCCTTATCCTATCAAAGAATCAGACAGCTTCTCTTTTCCTTTCTTGCCTCTTTTCTGCCCCTGTCTTTCCTTTTCCCCTCTGTAAACATATATTGAGTACCCAGTCTGTGATAAACACGAGATACAGAGATGAAATGGGAGACTGCAAAAAATAAAAAAGCAAAATAGACCATTAAAGTTATAAATAAATTAGTGTGGGAACCCTGAATAAGGAGCAGCTGGAGGTTTCCAGGAGATTTTGCAGGAGAGTCTTTGTTTGAGCTGGATGTTGAAAGTGTGTAAGAGTTTTCTGGCGGAGGAGGGAAGTTACATGCAGACTGTGTGCAAAGATACAGAACCGTGTACATGTGTTCCCCATCCTGAACCCCCCTCCCACATCCCTCCCCATCCCATCCCTCAGGGTCAACTGATCCATGTCAATGTATGGCAAAACCCACTACAATACTGTAAAGTAATTAGCCTCCAATTAAAATAAATATATTAATTAAAAAAAGAAGAAAACAAACCACATTAAACAAGCATTTCTTATTAAAAAAAAAAAAGAACTGTGAAAGAACATGGCAAGTTTAGGCAAAACTTAGAAATTCTGGTGGCTATGGTGTCAGTGAAAAGTGGTTGAAGTAGTCTGAAGACCATGAAGATCTTTGTAGGAGAGTCTAATGTTTTCCCTTGGACTGTGGTCAGTGAGTGTGTCTAGCATTTGATGAAATGATAACATTTAGGAATGGAGGCTTTGGGAAGGATGGTTAGTGGTTATACACAAGTAGGAGAGCTGGGTTTGATCCCTGGGTCAGGAAGATCCCCTGGAGAAGGAAATGGCAACCCAATCCAGTGTTCATGCCTGGGAAATCCCATGGACAGAGGAGCCTGGCAGGCTGCAGTCCATGGGGTCACGAAAGAGCTGGACATGACTGATCGACTGAGCACAACCCCTAGTCCTTGGAAGCATGGATGGGGTCTGGACCAAGACTTTGGGGACTGGATGGAAGACAGCTGAATTCAGCATATCTTGCTGAGATAGTATTTTTGCACATGATAGTAATGTTTGTATTACTTGACATCAGGAAACAGGATATTATTCAGTATCTATGTGTTTCTAATCTAATAGACACATATCCCATTCAATATAGGCATTTTATTTTGACATGTTAACTAGAATTCTTTTAAAGTTGTAGTTTTAAAATTTAGTTGTTAAACTCACAAAAATTTCAGTCAGAGGAAACCAAAGATGATGCAGGCATTTCTGCATCCAGAGGCTCAGTTTGCACATCTTGGTTTCTTAAATGAAGCTGGCCGTATTGCCTCTAATTATACCCCAGGAAAGCACATAAGCAAATGTATTTGAAAGGAAATGTCATGATATTCCTGCCCTTAGTGGTGGGTCTTTGTGACAGGATCTGGAGTGTTCTTTGGACTTTTTGCTTACTTTAGGGTTTGAAGTATGAATGGCTCAAGGTTTTGTATTTCTGACTTTGGTATGATTTAGGTATACTCTGTCATAGTAAGCATTTTAAGCTTTGTTATATATTGTTTCTTAATATATACATTTGCGATAGCTTTGGCTAAATGTAAGGGATATAAATCTATACCCATCGATTTGGTGAATGTCCCCAGTCTGTGTGGAGTTCAGTGACAGATATTTCTCTGGCAGCACATGCTCTTAAAAGGGTGATTTCAGCAAATGCTCCCTTGAGGCTAATTCAGCAATTGTGTAGAGTTTCTGCTTTCACGTTTGCTATTGACTTCCTTTGGCCTGGGTGGAGCAGTAACTATTCATTTGAAATCATATCATCTAGAAGACTTAGGCAATAGAGCTAAATCAATAGTCAAGCAAATGACACAAAAGATGAGAGAATTAAGAATTGTTGAAGCTATAATGAGGAAAATAACTTTTAGAAAGACTTTCTGGAAAAATGAAGTTTAATATTTACTTGTATGCAATATCTGAAAAATGTGAATTTTTCTTTTCTTTCTTTCTTTCTTTTTTTTTTCTTTTTGGCCATGCTGTGTGGCATGCAGGGGCTTAGTTGCCAGTAGGTGATGGTGGTTTAGTCACTTAGTTTCATCCGACTCTTTTGTGACTCCATGGCTCCTCTGTCCATGGGATTTCCAAGGCTAAAATACTGGAGTGGGTTGTCATTTCCTTCTTTAGGGAATCTTCCCAACCCAGGGATCAAACCTGCATCTCCTGTATTGACAGGCAAATTCTTTACTGCTGAGCTACCAGGGAAGTTTCCTGACCATGTATGGAATCTGTGCTCCCTGCAGTGGAAGCTTGGAGTCTTAACCACTGGGAACCACCAGGGAAGAGCCCATTTCCTTCTTTATTCAGATACAGGGTGATTACAGGCTCTGATGATGTGCTCAAATTAAGATGAATCTTCTCAGCTCACATTACAGAAACACTAATTTTAAGTATATAAGCACTGTAGTTGTATCACTTAGTATTCCTCTTAAGCAATATATTTGAATTATTCAGAAATAAGCGATTATCCCTGAATTTTCTTTAGATTACCATATTATTTCAGTTTTTGATGCTGTTGTTCAGTCGCTAAGTCGTGTCTGACTCTTTGCAAGCCCATGGACTGCAGCACACCAGGCTTTCCTGTAAAACTTTATAATTTGGAAGCTATGCATTTTCTCAGTATGGTCACAGCTGTGAAGACATTTCAGAAACATCTTTTAGAATACTGGAATTTTATTAGATTATATATCCAATGTCAAAATTGTTTCTAATTAAGTAAAAATATGAATCTGTTCAGTGACTCTTCTAGGAAACAACCATTTAAAATATAAATTTTCCAGTTTCTGTGCAGAGTTTACACAGCTGAGTTGAAGACACGGACTGATAACTTTTAAGGAGACCCTGAGAAGTTTTTGTTTTGTAATTAAAATACTTTAATTCTAAAAGCTCTTTTTTGTGTTGTTAAAGTACTTAAAAACAACAACAACCACTATGAGGAAGGATAGATAGCTTCTTCTATGGGAAGTATTTAATAGCGACAAGAGGAAGCGTTTGAACTGAGATCTGAGGGGGAAGGCAGAATTCCGGTGAATCATGGGCAGAGGTGGGCAAAGGTTGATGGAAAGACCTTTGCTGGGGAAGCAAGGGACTTTGAGGAATTGAAAGGCTAGTGGAGAGAGTAATTGTGATAAGATTCAGAAGTTCATGGAGTGCTTGGCAAAGGGCATGTGTAGGTCATTGGAGAGATGTGTGCCAGGCATGCAGGGCTAAGACTTGACTGTGTGACTTAAGCCAAATCATGGGGATGTCTTGAATATCCTGTGCATATACTCTGCAGTGTGAAGTTTGGGGAGCTGAAGAGTGATGTGATCTGCTCTATCTTTTGCCACATAACCCTGAAGCAGTATCCCTTCTTACTTTCTTCTGGGCTCTTATCTCATTTACCCGGCGGGGGATCGCTACCCAATCCTGCCGCTCTGGGCTAAGCAGACTTGGCATTTAGAGAAACTTTTTTAATGATAGAAGAGAGAATGGAAGATGTATTTTTCTTCTATCAATGTGCCTTTACTAATGAAGGAATAAAGGTTTTCAGGTGGGGCAGTCTAGCTAAGGTTTTAGAAATTTTTCACAGATGTACATCAGAAATAAAAATTTTATTATTCTGGATGTTTTGAGTTCAGGTTTAATAGCAAAGTTATAGTCATATCAAGCTAAAGTAGGCACCAGGAAACTGGGTGTGCAGCAAGGGTGCTCTCAGGGAGACCAGCCAGACAAGGGCTCTTGTGGAATGGTCAGAACAGTAGTTCTTTGGAATGCTGCCACAGTTTCCCAGACTCAGGGGAAAAAACGTTCCATAAACAGTTGACTAGTAGCAGAGGATTGTTACAGAACTGCTTAACTTGTTTGAGAACAAAATTTTTAAGCACGTTAGAAGCACTTATCTAATGATAATGGATAGGGACCTTTCAAATTATTATTAGTCTGTCTATAAAAGCAGGTCTTCAAGGATCTCAAGTTTTTAACATTCTTATAACTAAAATATTTGTTGTAACAAACATGCATTAAAAAAATTCATCTGTAATTTGTGCTATTAAATTGTGTCTTTCACCAATTAGATTCTATTACTGGTGTTTGGGCACTTTGGTGAAAATTTTGTAATTATATCGTTATTCACATATGATTTTCTTTCCCTGAACTTTAAGCGTGACTGTGGACAGACAGGCTTGTGTTCTTACATTTTATTATTTTAAAAAGGAAAATACATATTTTTGGTTCAGGAACAAAGTACTTTTACTCGAGTAGATTTATCAAAAAAACCCCAAAAAACAATAAACTTCTTCACTTGTAATAAATATTTGTATTCATGAATTTATAAAATTTAAAGAATACATTCCCCTTTAATATTCTTAAAAAAATTTTTTGGCCTTGCCATGCAGTCTGCGAAAACCCCAGTTCCCTGAGCAGGGACTGACCCTGTCACCTCTTCAGTGGAAGCGTGGAGCCCTAACCACTGAGCCACCAGGGAATTCTGTTAAAACTCTTTTAACAAGTTGGCTTGAGATTTTCCGAAAAATGTGCAAAGATAAGTTAAAATGTGTATCTTGTTTGAAAATAAAGGTAAAGCCAAAGAATGTGATTTAGAATATAATTTTGCAAATATAGATCAATTTAAAAGTTATTATGGATAGTAAAGTATGTATTCTCTTTTTATCTAATAAGTCTCTTAGAATTTCCAATCTCTTATCCTACTCTAACTGATGTTGTCTTAAAGATGCCTGTTGTAATGACTCCTGGCCCTCTGGTGTTTGCAGGGGATCTGACCATGTTTGGGTCTGAGTGAGAGGCGTGACTGGGATTGAATCGAGCCTAGCGTCCTTTGGTTGCTTGGGATACTTCCTCTGGACTTTCCCTCCAGGTTCTGGTGATGGAGACCCCTATCTCGCATTGTGAGGAACAGCCCAGTAATGCATAGAGACAGCTTCTTCTAAGACCAGTAACACCCTGTAAATCATTTGCAATGGGGCCAAGCTTGTAGACTTTAGCTGACCTGGCTTACAAAGCAGCAGAAACTATATATGTGGTGACCCGTCTAGCGAGACCAGTTGCTTTATTGTCTCACCCTTAATGGTTTACCTGTCACGATATACATCACTGACCCTGAGAACCCATAGCCCTTGGCCGAGTCCCTCTGATCCTGGCATAACGCATTTCTCTGTCTCGCGGTTTGAACTGCGTGTGAAGCAAACACCTACTAATCTGAACTTCACTAGCATCTCTGATAGAGAAACTAGCTCATCAATTACCAGTGTCAATAAGATGGAAAGGAGGGTAAATTAAGATACATTATTACAAAAAGTTTTCTATATTTTTACTCAAGTGTAAACATGCGCAAAGGACCACAGCTTACCAATCACTTTCTTACTTTAGCTCACTTTTCTGCATGGGCTCAAGAATGACAAGACTTTATTTCTTCAAAAACTGGTGTATGGTTCTAGCTTTTTCTCAACTAGATTGAACTCATCTCACTTATGATTCTTTAAAGAAAGGAAATTTAATGTTGCCTTTTTTGGGGGAATTTTTGTAAAGACACATGAAGCGTGGTGAATAATTGGCCTTCAGAAAGTACCAAGCCTATGTCTGCTATGACATCGTTTTGAGACTTGGCTAAAACAAAGGCTTTGTGTAGGGATGTGTTCTAAGCACAAGTGCTCTTGGACTGTTAGTTTCATCCGGGTGGATTCTTAACAGAATGTCGGCTGTTCCATTATCTTGTACAAATATTTGGCAGTGGAATTCTCTTATTTACTAACTATAAGTAATATAATATTTTTAAACCTCCAATCACTGGGAAAGGAAAAATAAACAACTGACACAGAGATACTTAACACTGAAAGCTTGCAGAGTTTAGCATTTGACAGGGTAGAGACTGGAGTTTATCATTTATCATTTAGTGAATTCAGGCTTTCATCAAACTTTTTGTTTATTAAAACTGTTGGTTACGTAGTATGTAAGTAGGAGTCCAAAGGCACCATGTTTTTAAAATATTCAAATGTCTGGTCAAGTATGTTATATTTTAAAATAGTTTTTATTTGCAGAGAGGTGAGTCTCAGGTTGTATTCATTTTCCAAGATAAGCAAATCTGACTTTGGTGGTTTTAAATTGTGTTGAATGTTACTTAAGAAAAAAACCTGAGTCTTTACTTATAAATTAAGAGGCTAGCAGATTAAAGTAACTTTTACAATGTTTATAATTTTTACTTTTTGCTTAGTGAAATATATCCTCACTGAGGAGTTCTGTGATATGTAGTTGATTATCTGCTTGCCGGCACAGAAAAACTTATGAGAAAGACATACAGTTTTGCTTTAATGTAAAAATTCTTTTCCAGGAAAACAGTTTGGAGAATAACTATTTTGTCTATTTATGGTAGGGCTTCCCAGGTGGCACTAGTGGTAAAGAATCCGCCTGCCAGTGCCAGAGACGCAAGAGACACAGTTTCACTTCCTGGGTGGGGAAGATCCTCTGGAGTAGGAAATGGTATTCTTACTGAGTAGGCTCCAGTATTCTTGACTGGGAAATTCTGTGGACACAAGAGCCTGGTGAGCTACAGTCTATGGGGTTGCAAAGAGTCAGACATGACTGAGTGCACACACACACACACACATGCACACACTATTTATGGTACATTGGATATAGGATTCTTTGTTTCCTTTAGATAGTATATATCTCAGAGTCCTCTGTCCATAAAACTGGATAGGATGAGGCCAAGTTTTATATTAATAGAGCATATTTCTTATAAAAAGGCTCTTCGTAATGAATGTATCTTTTCCTATATTTCTCAACTGCTTATAAAGTTTAATATCCTCAATAAATATTACCACTCAATAAATTGATTGGCTTTGTTAAGGCAGATTGCTTTCTTGTTTTCATTAGATTGATAGAAGTTAGAAATGAGAAAATTAAATGAGTCTGTTTTCTCCAAAGTAAAAAGTATTTGAAATATTTTATATAAAAGCTTAAGTAATGCTTATTTCACTTATTAGTGTTTTTATGAAAGTTCAATGAAAGAACTGTTAAGCAGTCATTGGCCATATGGCACTGTATTTCATTATAAAAATTGCAAAATATGAATAAGAACAAAAATTAATTTTACTATTAATTTAAAAAAAGCTGATCTGACTGACTTAATGTAAGTTCAAAACATGAAAAGAGGAGGTGGAATTTTTGATGTAACTTGTCCAGGAACTTGACATAGCAGTTAAGGCAGCATTTGTGCCTTTAACTAGGCATTATTCAGTTCAGTTCAGTTCAGTCGCTCAGTCGTGTCTGACTCTTTGCGACCCCATGAATTGCAGCACGCCAGGCCTCCCTGTCCATCACCAACTCCAGGAGTTTACTCAAACTCATGTCCATCGAGTCAGTGACGCCATCCAGCCATCTCATCCTCTGTCATCCCCTTCTCCTCATGCCCCTAGTCCCTCCCAGCATCAGGTTCTTTTCCAATGAGTCAACTCTTTACATGAGGTGGCCTAAGTACTGGAGTTTCAGCTTTAGCATCATTCCTTCCAAAGAACACCCAGGACTGATCTCCTTTAGAGTGGACTGGTTGAATCCCCTTGCAGTCCAAGGGACTCTCAAGAGTCTTCTCCAACACCACAGTTCAAAAGTATCCATTCTACAGTGCTCAGCTTTCTTCACAGTCGAACTGTCACATCCATACATGACCACTGGAAAAACCATAACCTTGACTAGACGGACCTTTGTTGGCAAAGTAATGTCTCTGCTTTTGAATATGCTATCTAGGTTGGTCATAACTTTCCTTCCAAGGAGTAAGCATCTTTTAATTTCATGGCTTCAATCACCATCTGCAGCGATTTTGGAGCCCCCCAAAATAAAGTCTGACACTGTTTCCACTCTATTAGGTGGAGGGAAAAAGGAATATTTTTGCTATCCTTAAAATTTTGATATTATTGGTAGTCTTTTTTTCCCCTACTGGATAAGTTCAAAGATGAGAATATGGTGTTTTAGTTCAAAGACAAGAAAGCATTTGTAAACACCCATGGGAACATGTACTTGTATGTATGTGTGTTCAGTAGTTGGGATCTATAGGTGATGGGTTGTAAGGTATTGTTAACATCACCATCAACATGCCTGATATAACATGTACTATTTGCCAACCACTATTGTACGTGCTTTACATGTATCAGCTCATTAAATTCTCTCAACTGTACTATAAGGTTCCCATTGTTGTTATTTCCTTTTTGTACATGGGGACACAGAAACACAGAAAAGTTAAGTGATATGCCCAACTATTAAGTGGTCAAGTCAGTATCTGAATTCAGGATGCTTGGCTGCAGTAACTGTGCTGTGAGCATTCTGTTGTCTCTCAGTGAATCTAGTTCCATTCTCTCTTTCAAAGGTACAGCTAATTATATTTTTGCAATACTTATTGAAGAATAACATATAATGTACATACATCCTTGGCATAATAAGCACACATACATTTGTATATATGCATATATGTGTAAGAATACTTGATTTTTACCTACTTCTATATACTTTTAACTTTATATATTTATAGTACTTGATTATATGTACAAACATAAATGTTTCTTGAGCAAATAAACTAAATCCAAGCCTCTCTCTCATGGAACAAAATTGCCCCTAACATAGAGTTCTAAGCTTCAAAATTTTGTGACTAAAGTGAATATAGAAATATATTCACTTTATTTAAAATATATAGAATAGAAAAAATAGAAATAGAAAAAAATATAGAATAGAAAATAATCCAGCTCACACTGATTTAAATAGACTGTATGTGTGGTTTTAATAAGCAGTATCACAGGAGAGATTCAAATTTCCAAATAGGGTCTGGTGAAAGAGACGTCTAGGAGTTTGTAAATCACATTTGTGTGCATATATGCTAAGTCATTTCAGTAGTGTCCGACTCTTTGTGACACTGTGGACCATAGCCTGTCAGGCCCCTCTGTCCATGGAATTTCATAGGCAAGAACACTGGAGTGGGTTGCCGTGCCCTCCTTCAGGGGATCTTCCCAACGCAGGGATGGAACCTGCATCTCTTATGTCTCCTGCATTGGCAGATGGGCTCTTTACCACTAGTACCACCTGGGAAGCCCAAATTACATTTAAATATACACCTTTTGTATTTTGTATAGCATCCCTATTTTCAGTTAGTGAAGGTACATTTAGCATAAGGTGTTTCATCACCTGAGCATAAGTTTCTGTCAATCACCCCCTTTACTCCCAATAAGCATGAAGTATAATTGAGCTACTTAAAATTTTCAGCCTTTTTGAATAACCTTTTCTGTACAAAACATATTAAATCCTCCAGCTACCAGCCTTTTTATCTTGATCTCCAGGTTGTCAGGGGCAGGGCTATTGTTTAATTTTATTTTTACTTTTATCAGAGTGCTTCATACACAAAATGTAAATTTAATTCTAAAATGCTTCTTATGAAAAATAGTAGTCCTCCACCTTTATCATTTTACACTCCAAAGAAAGAAGCAACGACTTTCAGTTTTTGTTTTAGCAGATTCCCTTGAAATTTTCATCCATGTCTTTACATCACATTTTAATGTAACTCTTTTCATTCTTCTAGTTTTAAGGGTCTATCCATTGTCATCTATGGAATAGGAGGAACTGGTATCCTTTCCTGCCCTCAGCAAACCCCTTCCCCCACCATGGATACTTCCTGTCTCCCCTCAACACAGATATATCATTTTGGTTAGAACAGTGTTTACATGATCATGACTATGTAAATGTTATTCACAGTTGGGCAAGGTAAATTATTGGGTTTACCTTTTCTTTCTGGAATAATACTTTGGATTTTGGGGGGGATTAATAACTCTCCTTGTTTTTCATGTATTAATATTTCTAACTCTAAACTTCTTCTGGTGTATGTTTTCTCCTTGTATATTCAAATATTTGGGGTAGTCTATCGATGATTATTTTTAAAGAAATCTCAGTGTGTCTTAGACCCAGTCTAGACTGTTGGAGCTATTGCTGTCATGGGATATCCCTTGACCACCATTCTGAGATTTCCTTTGCCTCGCTTTTGTTTTAGATCCCTTGTTTCCTGGAATCCAGGTCATTGTCCCGCTCTGTTTAGTCTCTCATTTTAGGGAGCATACCTTCCAGTAGTTTCCTGAAAAAACATACATAGGAAATACAGTTTTTAAAAAACTGCCTGCTTAAAAAATGGCTTTATATACCCTTACATGTTCTTTTAAAAAAAAAAAAATTTTTTTTTTTGTTGGAGTACAGTTGATTTACAATGTTGTGTTAGTTTCAGATGCACAACAAAGTGTGATTCAGTTATACGTATACATATATTCATTCTTTTTTAGATTCTTTTCCCATGTTGGTTATCATAGAATATTGAGTAGAGTTCCCTGTGTAGTAGGTCCTTGTTGGTTATCTGTTGTATATAGTAGTATGTGTGTATTAATCCCAAGCTCCTGATTTATCCTTCCTCCCCACGTTTTCCCTTTGGTAACTGTAAGTTTGTTTTCGATACCTGTAAGTCTGTTTTTGTTTAGTAAATAAGTTCATTTATGTCATTTTTAAAAAAAATTAGACTCCGCATATGAGTGATAAGATATATGTCTTTCTCTGTCCGACTTACTTCACTTAGTACAATAATCTCCATGTCCGTCCATGTTGCTACCCTTATATGTTAATTCTGATGGCTGTAGAATTAAAGGTTGGAAATAATTTTTCCCTCTGAATTTTGAAGACATTCTTCTGCTGCCTCGGGCTTCCAATATTTTACTGAGAAGTCCAGTGCTATTTTGGTTTTGAACCTTTGTGGGAAAAGTATTTAAATATGAACTATTCTGTTTCTAGTATTCTCCTTTATCCTCGGCTATACCTAGTGTCCCCAATTTTGAGACTCTGTTTTACTGTTTCCACAGAATAACACCCCATCTTTTAACTTCTGTACTGGTAGGGGTGGGTAGTCACTCAGCTACATAGTAGAGAAGGGGACCAGAGGGCTCTAATTTCTTCCTAAACAAGTTTTCAACACATCATCCTCTTTTTAGCTCTACCTTCGTCCACTTCCACAAGTGGATGCCCATACCAGGGCTGCCAGCACATGAGCATCTGCGGGGCTCTGTATATGAATCAGGTTATTCCCAGCTTTCTCCACTGACGATTAAGCGTTCAGCTTTGGGGGACTGCTGAGAAACTTGCTATTCATCTATTTGCTTTGTACCTTCCAAAATATGCTTGCTATTGTCTTCTTTTCCTTTATCTCTGGGTTTAAGTCTTTTAAAAATATCCCTTTACTGTTGTTGAAGTGAAGTTTCAAGAGAGAAAAGGGATAAAGGCGTGTATTTAACCTACTTTCTTTAGGGGGAAATTCTGGGGAGTGGGGGAAGTGTCAGGGGACCAGCTTATTTTTATAAATCAATATTTGTTTAAGAAAAGACCTCCTTGAGATTTTACTCTCTTGCCTGTACACATGTAATAAGATGAAATAATCTTTAATAAGGGAAATGAATCCCCTTTATTTCTCTTGGAGGATGTGTTTATTTACAAGTCATGAAGGGTTAAATAGGAAGGCAGGATTCCATGTCTTTACCTTCCTCCTCAAATACTTCCAGGGGACAAAGGGACTAGTAAACTGTGCCATTCTTGCCCTTCTGTGGCCAACCTTTGTTTAAAATAACAGAAGAATTGATTTCAGTATTTTGAAAAAAGAAGTCGAGTTCCCCACCCTCCACACCCTTCCTTCTTTAGTTTCCTAATAAAGATGTTTTGAAAAATACCAGCTATATTCTCAGTGGACAGGGATTTTTGCTAAAGATTGCACCAAATAACTTGGGGGATTAGCTGTTCTCTAGTGGAAGTGGCTGGTTGTCTTTAGGATGAAACAAGCAGTTTTACTTGCTGTCATCCTCCAATCATAGTTACATCTATTAAAGAAATATTCATGGAGTATGTGTTCTGTGCCAGGCAGTGTGTTAAGTATTTAAAACATAATGGTACTTCTTGTACTCCTGGAGTTTATTTTCTAATAGATACCAGGATATGGTTAATAATAGCTACCCTTTAGGTAATGATTCCTATGGGGCAGTTCTTTACCTGGCCAAATCCTTAGTGAAGCACTGCAAGGTAATTTTAATATTCTCATTTTCCAGATGAGGAAATTGAGGCTTAGTGGTTTGCCCAAGGTCAACCAACTGGTATGTAAAGGAGCCAGAATCTGAAGCCAGTCTATTTTATCTTGAAGCTCATGTTCTTACATTTGTAGAGTTGAAAAAAGTCAACAAAGCAATTTCATCTACAGTGTTTTACCTAATCTTCTATTATCTAACTCAGTTGAGGACGCTTATTTTTTAACTGAAAGGTAGTTAGTCTCAGCTTTAGAGATTTAGTGAAAAAAATCATTAATTAATTGCATAATTTTGAAGGTGTATCTTATTATTAGCTTGCTTTACTTGATGCAGTTTTTTCATGAATATGTGTTTAGGGATAAAACTTATTCATAGAACACAAATTTAGCTTGCAGTAGAACTTAGCTCTTTTAAGAAAGTCATATCAAATCATTTTTAAAGCAAATAAAATAGTTTGTTAATGCAAATAATTGTATTCTAAGTCCCTTGTATAAATACACTTCTTCAGAGTTTATTTATTTAAAATATCCAGTTGATAGAAGCTCAGGAAAGATGAGGAGAGTCTGCATATGGTTCCTTTTTCTTTAACTATGTAAATTGTCTTAAATGTTTAAAGGTGTACTGAACTATCATAGGATAATCCTCCAAAAAGACAAGTAGTAAAACAGAGAGGCAATATTTAGAATAGAAATGTGTAAGCAGAAGTCAAGGGGAGTCAAATGTTAACAAGAAACTCAGAGCTTAAATTAGCCAGAGAAATTCAAGGAAATCTGAAATTGTTTTTTTTTTCCTCAGTTAGTAAGCTGATCATTATTCCCACTGACATTTATTAAATACCTGCTGTGTGACAGGTGCTCCTTAGGCACTGAGGATAAAATAATGTTTATGAACAAGATCCCTGCCAGCCAGAACCCATGGTCTGGCGGGTTAGTGAGCACAGTGACTTGTGGGTGAGGCAGCCAACTGGTTTAAAAGCTGAAGCCGCTGAGAGCTGATGTACAGGAGCTCTGCTACAGAAGGGGGAGGAGAAACATAAAATGATAAAGAACAAGAGATGACATACTGGAAAACAATGATGAGAAAGAAACTGCAGCACACTGCAGGGAATTAACGGCAAATCCAGGAGGAAAGGACAAGTCCATATGGGATTGTATTTCAAAAACTACTTCAGAATAGCATTTGTATAATGCTTTACAAACTCAAAAATTTAAAATTTCCCAACCGCTTTCCCATGTGTCAAATCAGATCATGACAGTGAAGAAGACTTTCTTTTTATCTTCATCAGACAGATGAGCAGACTGAACTCAGGGCAGTTGAATGATTTTCCAGAGATCAGAGTGTTTCAGAGCTGAGTTTGAACTGCTATTGGCTGACTCCAAATTCAGAGCTTTTCCCACCCTTCTAGGACAGCATTTGTGGAGGAAGAGGGCAAGAGTTACTCTGCAAATGCGATTGTGCGCTTAGTCGCTTAGTTGTGTCCAGCTCTTTGTGACACCATGGACTGTAGTTCTCCAGGTTCCTCTGTCCATGGGAATTTTCCAGGCAAAAATAATGGAGTGGATTGCCATGCCCTTCCCCAGGGGATCCTCTAGACCCAGGGATTGAACCCAGGTCTCCCACATCACGGGCAGATTCTTTACTGTCTGAGCCACCAAGGAAACAAATGTGATTGGTACAGATCATCTCAGCACAGCATGTGTGTGGGGGAGAGTAAGAGCTGGAGAGACACAGGTTGACATCATTAGGAGAGATCCACTAATGTTCCAATAACGTTGAGGACAACAGACGGTTTTGTAGTGAAATGTGATACGTATGTACACTTCCTACCATAACAAAGCTCAGCAGGAGCTGTTGCTGAATTCTTTGCTGGTTTTGTTCTGTGTAAACTATGGATTAACACCAGGTTTTATAAATGCTGCTCTTAGATCCAGCCCTTAAACTAAAAGTGACTGAGTGATTCTCTGTGCAATGATCAATATGAGGATGGTTTTATCTCATCCTAACCCTAACCGGAAGTCAGTTTTGGACAAAACTTAGGTTGGAGATCTGAGAAAGCAAAAGTATAGCATAGTGTAATTTTTTTTTTTTCTTCTGGAGTCTCACTTTCTCCTAGGGTCTTATTAAAGATAAGAACATTTACCTAGAAAATAGCTATTGAACATTTGTTGTTGTTGTTTTGTAATATAAAGTGAAGATATGATATTGTTCATGTCTAGACACTCCAGTACTCTTGCCTGGAAAATCCCACGGATGGAGGAGCCTGGTGGGCTGCAGTCCATGGGGTCGCTAAGAGTTGGACACGACTGAGTGACTTCACTTTCACTTTTCACTTTCACGCATTGGAGAAGGAAATGGCAACCCACTCCAGTGTTCTTGCCTGGAGAATCCCAGGGACAGGGGAGCCTGGTAGGCTGCTGTCTATAGGGTCGCATAGAGTCGGACATGACTGAAGTGACTTAGCAGCAGCAGCAGCAGCAGCAGCAGACATTTCTTAAGTATTAAGGTAAATTTGGAGAAAAACTGACTTGGAGTACTGTGTTCACGAATTTTCTTCTAATTAAGGCTAAAATCTTCAAAGTAAGGCAGTACTTGGAAATGAGATCTGAGTAGATTGAAACTGACCAGAAATACTACATAGGCTGAAAATAAAAGGACTTATAAAATGGAATCTCTTTAAGAAAATATTACTTTATCTTTTGTATAGCAATGGTCCCCAACCTTTTTGGCACCAGAGAAGACAAATTTTCCATGACTGGCCTGGCTTCTCTGGTTGCAGAGCACAAACTCTAGGCGCACGAGCTTCTGTGGTTGCCGTACATGGGCTGAGCAGTTGTGGCTTGCTGGCTGTAGGGTATGTGGGCTTCGGTAGTTGCAGCACACAGGCTCAGTAGTTGTGGCTTGCAGGCTTTGGAGCTTGAACTCAGTAGTTGGGGCACATGGGCTTAGGTGCTCCGCGGCATGTGGAATCATCCCAGACCAGGGATTGAACCCATGTCCCCTGCAGTGGCAGGCGGATCCTTATCCACTGCACCACTAGAAAGTCCAGTGGAGTTGTTTTAATTCTGCTGGAATTAGTGAACTTTCAGAAAGCCCATTCTTTCTCACCCTTTTACTATTTACTCTGTAAAGTGACCTGCTTGACTGGAGAAGTGGCAAGGAACAGCACACAGAACACGTGCAGTGGTCTAGGTCTCTAAAATTTATTATGCATGTTCTTGAGCAAGTCATATTGTATACTTTCTCATTAATTTCTTCATTTGTAAAATAAGGTAGTGTTATCTGTTGAGAGAATTAATTATAAAAGCATTTGATAAATGGAGTACTATCCAAATGACCCATTTAGGTAAGTATTGAATGTTGTCTGCCGATGCCTCAAAATTTGCTGAAATTTTCCCCATCTGCTCCCTAGGGAGGGAGCTTCTTGAATATGTGTCTCTGGTTTCTTGTTCTTTGGGTGAACGACACTGAATAATACTTAGCTTGTCTCTGATGACTGTATTTAACTTTGATTCTATCCTAACAGCATTCATTTTCTGTTCTCCTACAGTATTTTGGAAGTTTACTTGTCATTTTCTGTGTAGAACTGGCTTGTGGTGTTTGGACATATGAACAAGAAATAATGGTGAGTTCAAAATGGAATATAACCACACTCTGAAACAGTATTCGTTCAGCCTTTTAAATCAGATACTCTGGATTTGTTAGGTACATGGTTATTAATTTGAATGTTTATGCTTTCTGTCACAATGCATACTCCCAATACTTCTAAAATGTAATGTTTTCTCTCCTGTCTCTACATCACAGTTAGTTCCAAAGTGTAATTTGTAATATTTCATTTCCTCTACTCCAATACATGTCTTTAATTCCACAGATTGCTTAGATATGGATATAATAAACCAAAATAATATATGTTCTTGAACAATTTTATGAAGTTCTGAGTGAATAATAGGAAATGTTCACATGTGCAACAGGTCTTAAGAAATCTTGAAAAGCTACTTGAAAACCTTGTAAAATGCTGACTTCAGCTGTAGGCTGATGTCTAGGAAACACGCCCTTCTGTTTACAGCAAGCTGAAGTGTCTTCTTCCAAATTAAGAAGTGTGCGTTAAGAATGAATGAGAATGAGAGTTTCTTAACCTTAAGGTTTTACCAGCCATGTTTGGTTTACCACTCACACCTTTGCTCCACTGGGCATTATCACTTCTTTAATGTTTGCTCACTCCATTGGTAAAAATTGGTGCATTGATTATCAGTGAGGTTGAGCACCTTTGTATGTCTGTGAAGGCTGCCTACTCTGAGCCTCATAGAAGAATTCTATTTCAGGAAGATGATGCTTTTTTCAACATGTAGTCTTTGGGTTGTGTATAGCAGGAGTCCATCAGAGTGATTCTTTAAAATGCACAGTATAAGTCTGTAGGCCAGACCTGCTAAATTGGAATAGAGGGAAAGGCGGGGACTGGGTATTTGTATTTGTGGCAAGTTCTCCAGATGAGTCTTCAACATTTAAAAACTTAAGAGTGCTCTTTTTTGTTTGTTTGTTTGATTTTTTACTATGTATTTATTTGTCTGCGTGGCATATGAGATCTTAGTTCCTTGACCAGGGATCAAACCTTTGCCCACTGCAGTGGAAGCGTGGAGTCTTAACCTCCAGATCACCAGGGAAGCCCCTAAGAGCTCTTGAGAAGAGAAAATTCTTTTATGTTTCTGAGAGGCATTTTGGGAGCTGTGTAAGAAAATTGAAGACATTTCTGGTACTGATGCAGTTTTTAAAGGTTCTATGTTGAATCTGCAACTGTACTGTGACTCTGTTTTAATACTAAGTGATAATTACAGCCTAGTGGCTACTCTACATAATTCAGCTTACACGTAGGCTGCCCTTTGGCACTGCCACACCTCTGAACCCCTCTGAAAATACTCACGCTTTCAATATGTGACAACTCTCAGGAAGAAGAGGGAATTTATCGTTATTTTCTTCTCTGTTAAAAATTGAAAAGTCAGGGCAGGTTCTAGCTAGTTTAATATAAAGTTAAACACTATCTTCAAAACAAAATGTCCCATTAAAATAGAAAGGCTCTTGCTGTCTTTGAAAATCATATTTTCACACTATCCCTAGAAACTTGGTTTGTTAAGGAAGTGAAGTGGTAATTGGGTCCAGGGACTCAGTTTTGGTGTCATTAATTGTTTCTGATTTCAAAAAACACATGGATCTCCTTAACATTTAAGAATAGATAGTAAATTATATAATTCTCATAAATTATACAGTAATTATACAGTATATTGGTGCTGGGAAAGATTGAAGGCAGGAGGAGAAGGGGAGGACAGAGGATGAGATGGTTGGATGGCATCACCAACTCGATGGACATGAGTTTGAGCAAGCTCCAGAAGTTGGTGATGGACAGGGAAGCCTGGTGTGCTGCGGTCCATGGGGTTGCAGAGTCGGACACGACTGAGTGACTGAACTTAACTATATAATTCTTGATGGCCTCATTTCAACATTTTTGTTCTTTTTTGGTAATTAAAAGGTTTTCAAAGTGAGTTTACTTTCTAGTGGATTTTAAAAATGGTTTATATAGTGTGTATGTCATATTAATATTTGATTAATTTCCTAAGTTACAATGAGTTTGAAATGAATTAATTTAAGTATTTGAAAGGAAATCTTTGGACTCTAATGTAATTCTAAGGAACTTGAGGAGACAGAAAGGAATGTATGTATTTTAGGTACTTTCTTCTATTCAATGAAGGGGTCATTGGCAAATATTTTCTTAGTATCACAGTGGTGCTGCATGGGTGTACACTGCTGTGCCAGCTGAAGCATACATCACTGTTTTGCTTGTGTAAATCTCCTCCCCCCTCCATTAAGTCACCAGGATAAAATAAGGGCTGTTTAAAAGAGAAATGTGGAAAGTAGTCCTTTAGGAAAAAAGTTTGTCAGAATTTTTTTTATTGCTTTTGCACTAATAGCAGTGTGAATGAAAAGTGCCATTAAGGTTTATTAGCTGCCAAATTTTGCAGAACCCAGCCTTTACATAGAATGGGCTTTGTGCTCTTAGCTATTCCACGCAAGAAGCCAATATACGTGTGTGTTTTCCTTCATGGCCAGATCACTGCATTTTGTGCCAGAACCTCAATGACCTCCTCTGTTTCTTGCTATATTTAGTCTCAGATGGATTGTGGTCACAAGAGGGAAACAACTTATATTTATTTTGGAAAATAAATTAAAAATAAGACTGTTCTAATAACCAGATCTAATAACCAAAAAGATCCTGATCCTGGGAAAGACTGAGGGCGAGAGGAGAAGGGGGGCAATAGAGGATGAGATGGTCGGATGGCAGTGAACATGGCAATGAACATGGCAATCGACACAATGAACATGACTTTGAGCAAACTCTGGGAGGCAATGAAGGACAGGGAAGCCTGGCGTGCTGCAGTCCATGGGGCTGCAAAGAGTCAGACACAACTTAGTGACTGAACAATAGCAATAATCGAATCAAGATATTTGGGGTCAGACAGCCTATTTCCCCATTATTTCTGTTTTTTATACATATTCACTTCCCATTCATCATTCCTTCTCTAGATAAAATCTGTCAATAGTACTAACTGCTTCCAATCATACATTTCTAGAGAATGTATTTCACTTCCATTTATTTTATGTTCAAAGGATATGAAATAATAAGAATTTATAGGAAGTAGCTTGAACTTTGGTTAGTTCTCTGAACTTTGTTGAAACCATATGAACACAAAGAATACCCAATCAACTCATTATTTAGGGAACAAAGTTGTGTGCCTAGATGTTGGGGTGTTTTCTTTTGTATTGTGCATTTCCAAGTAATAAAAATGAAAATTAACAAAGGAACAAAATGAAGATTTTTTGTGGCCAGGAATTTTTAAACTACTGTTGATATTACTATTGTTAAAAATAAGATTTCAAAAAGATATGAATCTTGAATTAGTGTCAAATTTGCTCAACTAAGCCCAGTTCATATTGCCCTATAGATCAGATGTGGACGTCTGTCTAGTCTCCTAAGAGTTACTTTAATACCACAGGTGTGGAGAGACTACAATTTGTGTGACCCCATTTCTCCTGTGGCACTGTAGATAAATCTATACAAACCCTTCCAAAAAGGTTGAAGAGGAGGAAATACCTTCCAACTCATTCTATGTAGCCAGCATTATCATGATGCCAAAACTAGACAAAGAGATTAAAAGAAAACTATAGATTAATGTCTCTCATGACAGATATAAAAATTCAAAACAATGTTTTAATAAATCAAATTCCAGCTATAAGAAAATCACAGCATGATATGCTGAAACTAAATTTCTTGCCAGCTGTTGTATTGTGTACCTGAAGCTCTGTTGTGATTAAACTCTGTTAATTGCCTCTAAAATCCAATTCTTGAAAATGTATTTACAAGGTTATTCTGGAATGAGGCTTGACTTGAGCTAAACTCTTTCTGTTCTTAATTCTTCTCTGTTTATTTTAGTATCATAATCTGCAGTCACTTCAAAGAACAATTTCATAGCATTATATACTCAAATCAAAGGGCATTTTTCAGCAGGGATCGTTTGTTATTAGGAGCTCTTCAGGTGTATCTATAGAACACATTGCAGGCAGATTCTTTACTGTTTGTGCCACCAGGGAAGCCCATAGAACACATAGCTTATTTGTTTGTGATTTCCTTAAACTTGATATTGGCATTAAGTGATTTCACATTATTTTGCTTAGTATGAAGTAACTCCTCATTTAGCACATGTAGAGATTATTCACTAAGTTTTTAATAACCCTGAGTTAATTTAAACCACAAACAAATATAAATTTAAGATAGTATCTGTCAACTGCAGTGTATTCCAAGTAAGTGTATGTAGATGAGTCTATGAGTGATTGTGTTTGTGAATATGTAAACATATATGTCTCTGAATGTGGCTGTTTGAATGTTAGAGTTGTTGATATTTTGTTTCTTTTAATTTCTAGGTTCCAGTTCAGTGGTCAGACATGGTCACTTTGAAAGCCAGAATGACAAATTATGGCTTACCGAGATACCGGTGGCTTACTCATGCTTGGAATTTTTTTCAGAGAGAGGTAAGTGCTACATTTTCTAAGGTAGAGGTTATGGAATAAATGGCACATGTTCATGAGTATGCAGAGCTTTGGCTTTGGTCATTTTCTCTGTGCTGAGCAGTTAAGCCCATGATTTAGTTACCACTGGTGTAGTTCTTTATCAAGAAGTACTTGAAGTAGCTCTATGCCCTGCTTTTCTTCCCATATACATCATTTCCCCTTCATTTCACATGGTTCACATATATTTTAGAGTTTTTTAAAGCTCTTTTGCTAAACTACTGTAAATTTTCCCTTTTTAATGAGAATTCCTTGATAACTACCCAAGCTGTATTTGAATGGATCATTTTTCATGATTTTTAGAGCTCTCCTATAATTTAAACACCATTAAGAAATTTAAAATAATGGGTCTCATTGGGGAATTAGGACTCAGTATATCATTAAAAGCATAGCTTTTTAGAAAGAAAGACCTTCCTTCAAATTCTAGCTCTGCTGCTTACTATTACATGAGCTTCTGTAATTTTCTTAACTTCTTTAAGCCTCAGTCTCCTCATCTGCAAAATGGGGATAATAAAAGCACCTGTCTCTTCTGGGTGTTGAGAAAATTAAATGGGATCCTGAGTTTGATCTCATTTAGCTTATGATTGTTAATAATAACATTACAAAGTTAGGTGCTTTTAGGTTTTTGTACTTACTTTGCATATAGCACCTCATCCCATTATCTTCTCAAAGAGGGACTATATTTAGTTGCTTAAAATCTGGTTACTTTAACCATTGATTCAAGCTAAGTTCTTCTCCCAAGCAGTTTCCTCGTGATTGGAGTGAGATTCTCAGGTGACCAAGTATATCTCTTTCTGTTCATGTCATTTAACCCTGGGCTCCGAGTGTTTGAGGATCAGTGTCTTGCACAATAGGTGTCCTGCTCTCTGCTCAGTCACTCTGTCTTGGATATGGGCAGAGGTTCAAGTCCAGGGTAAACTCCAAATCTGGCTCTTTGTGTTACAGTTGTTGAGATGGTGAAAATTATCATTGCAGCACAGATTTCCTGTTTATTTAAATGCTTCCTGACTTTGTTTGTTTATTTTTCCTCTGTATTAAAAGCAATGTGAAGGGAAAATAAATGAAGCATGTGGGGAATTTATAGTAAGCTCTGTTCAGCTACTGCCCTGAATGGGAGCTTCCCAGAGCTCTTTATTTTCTGAGATTTGTGTTGTAGACCATGATATTCCAAGTCAAAAAATAAAGTGAGGTTTTGTTTTTTTTTTTCCCCCTAATGGTACAAAGAGGGATCCAACTTAGGTAGACTGTATAGCACTGCAAACAATAGCACTCCTGTGTTTGGATTTGTTGTATATTAAGTTCTCTCCTCCATCTCGTAGGCCTATTTCACCCAAAAGGAGGTGGGGAAGACCTCTGGGCCTCCTGGAAGAGTTTTTCAAAGGCCCTTGTATTAATTCGCTAGAGCTGCATCCATGACAAAGTACCACAGACTGGGTGGCTTAAACATCAGAAATTTATTGTCTCACAATTCTGGAGGCTGGAAGTCTGAGATCAAGGCATCAGCAGGATTGCTTTTTTTTTTGAGACCTCTGTCCTGGGCTTGTAGATGGCCAAAGTCATCTCCTTGTGTCTTCTTTTGTGTCATCTTCCCTCTGTGTTTAAATTTCCCCTTCTTATAAAGACATCAGTCCTATGGGATTCCCTGGAGGAGGAAATTTCAACCCACTCCAGTATTCTTGCCTGAAGAATCCCATGGACAGAGGAGCCTGGTGGGCTACAGTCCATGGAGTTACAAAGAGTCAGACACATCTGAGCGACTAAACAGCAGCATATGGGACTAGGTCCCACCCTTGTGACCTTAGATTAATTAAATTACTTCTGTAAGGATATTTCTTCCCAAATATGGTCATATTCTGGAGGTTAGAACCTCACCCCATGAATTTTGCTGGTAGGGTCGGGAGGACACAGTTCAGCTGATAACACTCTTCTCCCAAAATAAATTGTAGAGCTGAGAGCAACCTTGTCAGGCAGCAGTTTTCCTGACTTTTCATTCAGTGTGGTTTAGGCATGCATCTCACTTTAGTGGAAACTCACTTGAGACCTAGTGAGGTTTATTCAATATTTTTTTAAAAAACTGATGCTAAAAATGTATTTTTTTTTTTTAACATAGAGGTGGGAGTACAGGCTTGGGAATGAATAGGCTCCATCAGTCACTGATTGGTGATCTTGGTAACTTACTTGACCTGTTCATCTGGTTCTGCTTATGTGAAATGGTGGTGGGATTTTCCAGTTGACAACATGTTAGAGGAGTGATTCCATCTCACAATGTGACTCTACAGGAGGCAGGAATAGTCTAAGGAGATGTAGTCCATAGTCATGTATGGCTTAAGAATGGGTTTGTGTCATAAGGGAGTTCTCAGGAAGAATTTCAGTATCAATTCAGTATCTTCTATTAATGAAGAAAAACAATTATGTAAAAAGAAACAATATCTCAGTGACTTATTAAAATAAAAAAGTGTTTGGTCCAAAACATGAAATGCTTAAATTATTTGGAAAAGTCATTTCTGTGCAGCCCCTCACTTGGTGACAAGGCCAGATAAATGGACTGTTCTATTGTGGATGGAGTCAGAGTGTTCCCAGAACTGTCCTCCTGTCATCACACAGAAAAACACACGATGTTAGGAAATGAGAAGTAGGTTTCCTCTGCATGCAGGGATGTAAAAAGACTAACCTGGAAATGTAGTAGTTTATGATTTTGAGAAAGTGGTCATTTCTACTATGTGTGTGTTTTTATGGATACTTAATGACAGGTGAAATATATGGTATTAAATTATGTTTGCCTTAATTTCTGATATTTGTGGCATAATTGTATCTTTTAGACAAAAATATATAAAATGAAAATACTAAAATTATTTCTCAAGTTTCTTGGAAAATTTAATATTACTCATAGCATCAGTGATTCATCATTTATAGTATTCAAGATGATTTTTTTTCTGTTTCAAAATAGATGTTTAAACAACTGAAAACATGTTAAATCATCTCTTGTTTCATTTCACAAAAGAAGTTCAGAATTCTTTAAAGTTTGTTTTAGATAAATTTTGAAATGGTGGGTTGTGATATTTTATGATGCAGAGTTAATCCTGAACACAGATTGATCAGTTGGTCCACATGATTTTCAAAGCCAGCTGCTCTTGGCAGAATTCTTCTCAGTGACTGCTCATGTATAGTCCTTCTTTCTGACTGTATGGAAGAGTAATCCTCCTCTACCCAAGGGCAGAAAGTTTTCATAGTTAATTACTCTGAATCTAATCTAAATTAAGCAGTCCTTAAGCAGTGTTTCTAAACGTTGGCCAGAGAAAGTTTTTGTTAATACTTGGTGAAATAAGACTTAAAAAAAAAAGACAATTTAGTTTGTCTTAAACCCAACTTTATTCAAGCTAAAAGCACATCATTTTTTCTGAGATTATGGTGATAGGATATGACAGCTTTTTTCAAGATTCTCACTCAGTTGAATAAAATTTTGTCGGCCAAACCTATGTTTATATCTCAGAAACTTTTGGAAATTTAGTGGTTAATGAACTCAAGTTGGGTAATATTTGTGATGTGGGCTGTTGGCCAAAAATCTTTCTACAGAGATTGCAGAAACATTTAGTATAATATTTGAATTTGTGAAGCAGTTAAGTCGGTAACTAGGCAATATGCAAACAGATTGATCAACTATTCCCTAGTAGCTAGAGGCTTAATGTTAAATGCATGATTTCAGCTATTTGTTTTGTTAGTATGCATATTAATACTATCGCTCTATGATCACTTGTAGAGGAGCTTACACTTGGGGAATGAGTCTCAGTCATGCCTGATCTGTCTTCGTGCATTATGGGCGTTATTGTTCAGAATTGTTCCATTATGAAGTCCTCTTCTACATTTCTGTTGTCAGTATAGAATGTGCACATATCATTAGGTGATGACAGAAGTGACTTCAGCTCTGGGTGCAAAAATTTAAGAAATCTAACGTTTAATCTCCCAAAAGTTAAGAAAATATTTTTGTTGTTTCTGAGCCTGACTGGTCATTCTTTTGCAGTTCAAGTGCTGTGGTGTTGTCTATTTCACCGACTGGCTGGAAATGACAGAGATGGACTGGCCCCCGGATTCCTGCTGTGTTAGGGAATTCCCAGGATGTTCCAGACAGGCCCACCAGGAAGATCTCAGTGACCTCTACCAAGAGGTAGGGCCCTGTGTCATTCACTTATCATGGAAGTAAAGAACCAACAACGGGCCAATGCAATTTTCCTCCTCTATCTAAATATGAAGAACTTGAAATATTTTTTCCTCTGAAATGTGAAGAAAGGGAACCAAGCTAAAAATAAATATAAAAGTCTGAATACTGATCACATTTTAACAGAGAAAATTGGGAAAGATTAGGTTTTAAAATTAATTGGAGTTTGAACTGTGTTTTCTAGAACCAAGCTCCATTGCCGTCTCCTAAGGGTGCTTTTAAAATAGACATGCAGAGTGTGTGACTAACTTTGGATTTTCAGGAAGACAAGGTTTGGAGTTCCTGAGCAGAATAGGTATTTAGGGCTTCTGTATATACTAAAACATGGGAGTGGGGGAGAGGAAGAAAACAAACAAAACAAAACAAAATGACAAAACACACACACACACATACACACAAAATTGTGTGTTTCTCTCCACTCCCCAGAGAAAATGCTATCCTCAAGTCTTCAGGTCCCCCTGCTGGTTAATGATCAGTGATGTTAGTTTTAGCTGGTTTAATGACAGATGCTCACTAGGATTCAAATCAGTTATCAAGTGGCCAAGAAACTTTCATAGTTACGTTTTCTGGGAGAATTTATTGGAATCATCAGTTATTCATTTGTTAGCAGAATCGTTCTTATTCCTTCATTTTTAATGGTGACTTTCAAACTTCATTACGGGAATCCTATTTTCAAGTTAAAATTAGAACTACATCATTCCAGTATAGTTGTGCTGTGCTTAGTATAGCTGAGCTGTGCTTAGTCGCTCAGTCATGTCTGACTCTTCAAGACCCCATGGACTGTAGCCTGCCAGGCTCCTTGTCCATGGGGATTCTCTAGGCAAGAATACTGAAGTGGGCTTTCATGCCCTCCTCCAGGGAATGTTCCCAACCTAGGGATTGGACCCAGGTCTCCCACATTGCAGGTGGATTCTTTACCATCTGAGCCACCTGGGAAGCCCAAGGATACTGCAGTGGGTAGTCTATTCCGTCTCCAGGGGATCTTCCCGACCCAGGGATTGAACCCAGGTCTCCTGCGTTGCAGGTGGATTCTTTACCAACCAATAGCTACATGTTCTTATTTCAATTAAAATTAAACCAAATAAAAATTGCATTTGCTCAGTTGCATTAGCCACATTTTAAGTGCTCCACAGCTACTTGGGGCTAGCAGTTCCTATGTAGGACCACACGGATATAAACATCTTTACAGAAGGTTTTATAGTCTTGATCTAGAATGGAGGCTCAAAACGTAAATCAGATGCCGGGAAGCTGCTCCAGCTGATGGGCTGGGATCATTTCCCAGATACCTTACCAGTCAAGCATCTGGGTACCACAAATCATCTTAACATAAAAATAACAATTGACACCATTCATAATATAATATATACACACAACACACATCTGTTTTTCCCTGGAAATACTATTATTGTTCCAAACACCTTTTAGGCCATTTGCTAAAGTCAGTTGTAAAGATACACAAAGAGAAAATCAGTTTTATTAATTTATAGTGTAAATTAACAAATTTGAAAAAGATGCTGGATTACCCATACCAATGCTTCATCTCATACATATCTTAAATATGAGTAACTTTTGGCTGTTAAAAAATTCATATGAGAGGACAAGGCTGTCACATTTAAGATATCCAAAATAAAGTTCTTTGGGCTCTGAAGACATGCCACAGAGAGAAGTGCCAAATATTTTTAAGAGATTCAGAATTGTGTTAGTCTTCCTAAGGTAGGAGAGTACCACAGTGTGAGTAGCTTAGACAAAACATATTTATTGACTCACAGTTCTAAAGGCTGTATGTCTGAGATGAAGGTGTCAGCAAGGTCCGTTCTTTCTGATGCCTGTGAGGAAACAGCTGTTCTGTGCCTCTCCCTCAGTTTCTGGTGGTTTGCTGTCCATCACTGGCATTCCTTGGCTTGTAGAAGCATCACCCACGTCTCTGCCTTTATCTTTACATGGCAGTCTCCCTGTTTGCATTTGTCTCCAAGTTTCCCTTTTTCATAAGGACACCAGTCACACTGGACCAGGGACCCATCCTTCCCTGCTATGACCTCATCTTAACTAACTCTATCTGCAGAGACTCTATTCTCAAATAAGATCACATTCTGAGGTTCTGGGGATTAGGGCCTTAACATATGAATTTGGAGGGGCCGAGAATTTTTGAAGCAGCTGAATAACTCAGGTTGTTTATTTTAAAGAATAATCAAAATACTTGTAGTCATGCCCCACACTACTGGGAAGTACTGTGTTTAGATGTTATCATTTTAAGCATATTATGCTTAGTAGCATTTTGGCTTTGAATGAAAAGAATATACAAGATATATTGAACGAAGAATTATTTGTTCAGTGTCTCTTGAGTTCCTCAGTGATATCCTACATCTTTTTTGGGGGGTGAAAGCTGAATATTGGTTGGTATCTGTAGTAGGGATGGTCACCTAAGTTCAATAGTTAAAGTCTTGTTGATTTCATAAAACAGGAGGTTGTGCTAAATATTTCTAAGATAATAGTAAATGCAGACATAATTGTGGATATTCAAAGACATTATAACTCACCACTAGGTTTAAAAAAAAAGCAAAACAGATGACTATAGACAGACATTTACTTATTGGAATGTGAGCCCCAGGGAGTGCTGCCTCCTGGGATAAAAAAAAAAATTTTTCAGAATAAAATCCAAAACCAAAATCCATAAAAAGCCCCAGATGATTACAGAATAGATGTGAATGTAGACATATGAGTTGAAACCTATCAGTGTTCCTAGTGTGAACTTAGTCTAATCCATTTGTTAATTCTTAGGAGTAGGAAGTCAATATGGGAAATTATTGGGCTACATATATAATAATTTCTACCTTCTTTGGTGATTAATACTAGTAATATGATTATAACCAATATTGACCCTTGAGAATGACAGAACATGGATGAATTTGCCATATCTTCCCACAAAATCTGAATATGGACAGATTCACTTCAATTTTGTTACTTAGTTGAGAAGCAATTAATTAAATATTTAATGAAAATTTTTGGTTTAAAAAGGCAATTCACTTTTGCTGGTAGTATTTTAATGGTGCTTTACTTCAGGATGTCTATAATTGCTGTTACATGAATTTTAAGATTAAAAAGAGCTACACTATTGTGCATGGGCCAATTGATGATCCATATTATTTTAAAAGTTTTTTTCATATTTTCATCAAAGACTTTCCAAAGCAAGCTGACATTATCAGTTCTGAGATGTTCTCTGGAAGTCTGAGACAGACTTCCAGCAGAGATAGAGGTTCATTATATCAGAGTAATTTGCATTTGCATTTTATAATTAATAACAGATGCTGATATTGATAATGATATAGCACATAATTATATGTATAGCTGACTTACAAAAGTGGATAACTTAGTAGCTTTATGGCACAAATACAATTAAATCCATCATTAAAGATAAGAGTTAATTCCTCTCTGCCCTGGAGAACGTTTCCAAATTGCAGTGTGCCCAGAGATCATCCACCTGAACCATGAGGGGTCTAAAAGGGTAAACAAGTGAGGAACAGCTATTGGTATTCAGGAAATTTATTCTGAAATAGTAAGTACTAAAAAGAGATATTTTGATGTCTCCTAATATTTCAAAGTTCATCATTCTGAACAGGAACTAGACTTATTCATTGTTGCTCCAAGGGCCAGAAGTTACAGGAAGGAAATTTTGAATCAATAGAAGGAAGACCTTGCTCATCAAAATCCGTCCAATTGTGATAAAGGTTCTCTTGTAAAACAGTGAGTGTCTCATCACTAAAAATATTAAAGTCAAGGTCAGATAACTATGTCATTGGTGGGTAGAATGGATTTTTAAATTAAGAGTGAATCTGGACTAGATGAACTTCAAGGTCCCTTTTATCTTTCATATTCTGTAAGCTTAGAGATAAGAACTGACTTTCTTCCTGCAATCTTTCTTCAGCAGTCTGAAATCAAGGAAATAAATCATTCTGAACCATCTGGTGGCCTGCATGGTCCCTGACCCAATAATATTTTATGACATATTTGAAATCTGTGAAAAATGACAGAGTGGAAATAGAGCAGTAATCACACATTTTAAAAACATTTTTATCAGAGGTATTGTTTGGTTTGGCACACAGCTCCTCAAATATCCGTAATGAGCTATCCACTTGTATAAAAGTATACATTCAAAAATTCACAGATGAAAATATCTCTGAACATCAATTTGGTTCTGTCCCATTCATTCATTCAAAAGTTTTGCTTACTGGTTTCCAAGTGCTGTTGTGAATGCTGAAGATATAGTGGAGAATGTTGGAGACAAAAAGTTCTCCTGCAGTATAACATATATTCTAGTTAGACATTTAACAAGAAAAAAATAGCAGTAAAAGATCATTTCAAGTGGTGAAAAGCACTTTAAAGACTCTCAACAGGGCCATGTGCTGAAGAATGACTTTCTTGGTGAAAGTGAAGTGAAAGTCACTCAGTCGTGTCCAACTCTTTGTGACCCCATGGACTATAGTGGAATGGGTAGCCTTTCCCTTCTCCAGGGGATCTCCCCAACCCAGGGATTGAAGCCAGCTGCCCGCATTTCAGGCAGATTTTTTACAAGCTGAGCCAGAAGGGAAGGCCAAGAATACTGGAGTGGGTAGCCTATCCCTTCTCCAGTGGATCTTCCTGACCCAGGAATTAAACCAGGGTCTCCTGCGTTGCAGGTGGATTCTTTACCAACTGAACTATCAGGGAAGCCCTATGAAGGGATTACTTAAGACAGGCTGTTTAGGAACAGGTTCTCTTAGGAGATGACATTTGAACCTAGCCCAGTTGGTGGCAAGGATTTGGCCTGGCAAAGATCTTTTGAAGAGTATCTTTTCACCCAGAAAACTGCAAGTGTAAAAGCTACCCTTCCTTCAACCTGGAGGTGGCTGGACCACAGATTCCTGACTACTTCCTACCCTCTAATTTGATTTTTAATGTAATCACACTCTCTAAATATTAGGTGTGAGACTTGGCTTCAGTGAAACATCAGAGTTTAAGTTGGTAACATACAGGACTAAGATGCATCTCTTCCTTCTCTCCCTTGCTGAGTTTTCCATCCTGTCAGCTACTAGAGCTCTAGACTTGACTGGAGAATAAGAAGAGAGAAAGAAGACTAAAGAAGGCTGGTAGAGTTAAAAGTTTGGGTAAAATAGGGACTTCTTACTCCTTGCCCAGGGACCTTACCCCAAGCCCAACTCTTGGATGGGCTTCAAGAGAAAAGTGATACTGTTGTAATTATTTTTGATATTTTGCATGCATTTTTTCAGCGACCCGACCCGTATCCATAGCTTTCATCAGCTTTTCTCGGGAAGAGACAATATACCTAAAAGTGTGAAGAAACACAGTTGCAGGGAATAGTTACAGTGCTTGCTATCTCAGACAGAAAATGAAGAAAAAACATCTCCTCAAAAAAAATTGAAAAAGCATTTTTATCCTCTGTGTGCCACCTCAAGAAAAAGAAATGGAGCTAAACATGCTAACAACAGGCCCTACTTCAAAAGGACCAACTCAAATGTACAAGCAAGAGGGAGAGAGAGTCAAGTAAAGTATATGTCTAAAGACACAATCCTTTGTTTTGTAGTTAGGAGAAAGACAACTGTTCAGAGATGGACTGCTTCTTCAGAAAATTAGTTATTCACAGAGGTTATGCAAGGGCCAGACGGTGAGCTGGTTTCCACGAAGCTGTGTGCCATTTAGACACTTTTTCTTTAGACCTTTAATCTTAACAAGTTCCCTGTGGTATTGGGTTTGAATATCAAATATTCTTAATACTTTCCTTTATGGCAAATAATTTTGCCCTAAACCATTTCTTCCTTTCTAGATGGTTGTTTGTTTCTTTTCTGAGTAACAGAAAACCTCTCTATATAAATAGAGAGAGAGAGGAGGGCAGGGCTTCCCCGCTGGCTTAGCAGTAAAAGAATCTGCCTGCAATGCAGGAGATGCAGGAGTCTTGGGTTCGATCCCTAGGTCAGAAAGATCCCCTGGAGGAGGAAATGGCAACCCACTCCAGTATTCTGGCCTGGAGAATCCCATGGACAGAAGAGTCTGGCTGGGTTACAGTTCATGGGGTTGCAGAGTCGGACACGACTAAGCACGAGCCTGAGGGGTATGGATATGAAGGGGATGTGTCTTTCTCTCTGAGTCCAGACTTGCAGGAAAAAGAACGGAGATGATAACGATGTGTCTAGGTCTGCAGTCCTCTCAGAAAGCAAACGGACATGCAGAGATGCTCCCCTAAGTTGAAGGTGGGGGCAGCCATGGTGATCATGTGAGATGGCTTGTTTTGAGGCTTTTCTCCCAGTTGTGTGTTAACCTTTCAGTGAGCTGAGAGTCAGGAATTCAGCCTTCCTGGGATTGGAGGTCCTGGCCCCACCCATCTTCTTTGCACCCTGCTGTCCTTGAAAATGATATTCATTTTATAATCTATGTACATTTTTTCTGGGGAGGGGCAGTAATCTCAGCCCTCAACTCTCTTTGTTAATACTCTTCTCCTGCCAACGTTTTTGTTAGAATTAGAAAGGTGAGTCAGTCCTATGTGTCTGCTTTGACTAATAGAAGTTTAATTTTATGATTTTCACACACAGCATCCTACACACATAAATATTATGTCAGCACTTCTGAACCAGAGGAAGAAAGATGACAGAGTGTTGTGGGTACAGAAGGACGGGGTGGGGAATGGGGGTGTGGCCTTCTGGCAAGCTCTACCTAGGTATGGGATGGATTATTTTTTTCCTAGCTCATCCTGCTGTTGTGCTGCTAGTAGGATTCTTCTCGGGACCAGGTAAATTGCCATGCCCCAAACAAACAAAATTAGGGGAAAGTGTTGAAAAAAGGAGCCCAAGGCAGGAAGGAAGAGGTAGAACCTCTTCCTTAGAACCTTGGCCAGGTACCATCCAGTTGCACTACTGTGAAATTGGTTAAATCTGTGAAGGAATGATCCTCCCGTCAGTGACTAGGAAAAGAGGTGGGAAGGAGATGATCCTGACCTGGGGCATGGGAAGAAGCCTGACACTGGGTGGGCGGTTCTTCATGCCACTGTCTTTATAATGGAGTTGTGCGGTGAGAACACACAGAGCAGGTAGTAGATACTGGGTCTCCAGTCTTATTAAAGGCTAAGTGAATGTTAGCCAGGTGCTGAAAAACATTTGGGTGGCTTGGGTCCCTAAAGGACTTTTCAGGCAGAGGCAATGGTGCAGAATTAGAGCTAGAAGCAGGACAGCCCAGTGGGTGCAGGGGGCATGGGAAGGGCTGAACAGGGCAGGTGCTGACTTATGAAAAGCCCTGTATGTCCTGCTAATGCGTGTATTTTATCCTGAAGTCTGTGAGTAGTTGCCAGATGAAAAGACAAACAAGTTCACCAATTTGAGGCATTGTTAGGAAAGTAAAGCTGAGGACAGAGTAGTTATGGGATGCTGATTTATTAATGATGAAGTGCCATTTTCAGATAAACACACATAGAATTGCCTGAACGGTGAACGGTAGGAAGCTTTTCAAGTTCTGTGGTTATTTAGATGGAATATCCCCAAGAAGTTCCATTTTCAGGGCTCCTTTATATAAAGGCAAAGACACTCCCTCGTGCTTCTCTGCTGACTTCATTATCTCCTCCGTTAACTGCTGGCAGGGATCGGGGTTGACTGGGACCTGGGGTGATAGCTGTCTTATCATCCAAGCCTTGCAGGACCAGTTTGGGCTTGGTGGGGGTGGAAATTCCTTTTATCTTCAAGCTTTGCTTGATCTAATCAGGTCTTGAACTGTTCTGCCGGTTTTGCTTCGGGTATACAAATGCCTTCTTTCCTTTCTCTCTCTGTCTCAATATAGTCACTGGCGAGTTTCCTGTTACCTATTCACCATTCAACTTATTTTTCCTCCTGTGCTTTATTAGTAGAGACTTGCAAATTTTGCCTTTAGAAGGTACCGATATAGAAAGCCATAATAATATTTTGACCTAAGAAAGTACCTCACAGAGTAACAATTTTAAATTTATGCTTTAAAAAAATCATTAGGTTGGCTTTGTGGAGTCTGAGTGGAGGTGAGAATTGTGTCTTGATGGGGTGAGAAGGGAATCAGGTAGGGAACTGTGCAGGTAATTCACATGAGTGATTATAAGGGCTGGAATTCAGGTGTGCCATTGAGGAGGGCAAGGAGGGAATGAATGTGAAAGACATTTAAAGGGGGAGAATGAATAGAATGATGACTGGGGTGGGTGTGGGGAGTGAGTGACAGGGAAGCTGCAAGGACAGGATGCTTGACATTGACTTGGGCTCTGGAGAGATGAAGAAGTCATTTGTTGAGGGGAGCAGTAGGATTTGATTAGCTCCATTTTGGAAATGCTGAGCATAAGGTTCCTGTCAGGGCTTCCATGTGCAGAAGCCCACTAGGAAGTATGAAGCTCAGGAGACAGAATTCAGCCAGAGATCTGGGTTTTGTGTGCCCTATTTAGGAAAGTGCTAGCTCCAAATACAATGGCTTGCATAAGGTAGAACTCTGTTTCTCTCTCTTAGATCAGCCAGCTGGTCCAGGCTGCCAGGCAGCCCTATTGTACAGGTTTACCCAGGGGTCTTAGGTGGTTAGACAGTCACTTTTTTAAACATTTGTCTTCCACAATTGCTCCTCTTTTCCTTAAGTTGCAGTAGTGGGGAGGAGGAGGAAGTAGGATGGGGAGCATCCAATGCATGAAGCTCCGCCCTCCGCACCTCTGCACACATTCCCTGGGCTTACAAGACTGTGCTTAGCAGCAAGGAAGGCTGGTAAGTGTGGTCTCCGGATAGGAGGCTATGTTCCTGTAGAAAATGCTATGCTAGGAAGAGTGGAGAACACACTGGGGCAAGTGGGATGTCTTAACAGTTTTCAGGTAGTATCAATTTGTAGGAAGCAATACATTCATAGGAGGAGGTAAAACTACACAAAGAGATGACATAATATATGCAGCAAAGGACAGAAGTTGGAGAATGGCAATACTTAAAGACAGAGAAGACACCTGTTGTAGGTAGAGAAGAAATGGAAAGCAGTGTCCTAAAGGCCAAGGAAGGAGAGGAATCTAGGAATGAGTTTTCCTTCGTGAGGAATCATGGTTCAGAGGTTCCAAAGTAGACTCCAACTAGACTCCTTACTAGACTCCATACTAGACATAGGCTCCAAACTAGACTCTTTGGGTTAACCTCTCTGTGCTTCATTTTTATTGCCTTTAAAATGAAGATAACAAATACCCATCTCATGTGAGTGAATTAGCATGTTTACAACCCTTCAAATAATTCCTGTTTGTAATATATACTACAGTAATAGCTGAGACTTAAAGTAAATTAGGGATTGAAAAGGACACATAGGGTTTTTCAAATGAGTCACATATAGAACTCTCTGAGCAAGCATTTTATGTATGTCATATAAATGTATATATAAGCCCTATAACATTTATTTGAAGGTGCTGTATCATTATCTCCATTTTACAGATAAGAAAGGTGAGGCACAGAGAGGTTCAGTGCCCTAGTCCAGTTTTATAGAGCTAGTCAGTGACTGGACTCAGATCTATTTGATTCCAAAGCCCATACTTGTATTAGTCACTAAAATTTCAAGACGTGGAGTACATGGTGAGGAGGAAGCTGAGTGTTTGTAGATTTTTTCACTTCTAAACCTCAATTTCCTTATCCATCAAATGAGATAATAGTAGTATCTGCCTCATTATAATTAAAAAAAATAAATTAAGCTACTTAATAAGAAACCCTTAGCAAACCACTTGACACGAAATAAACACAAATCTTCAATGCATGGTGGTAGCAAATGACAATAATAACAGGAATTTATTAACATTTATTAGGGTAAATAGAAAAAATAGTGACCCATGATTAGATTTTTAACTAACCAAATTGCCCTAAATTTTGCTAGTAATGGCAGGAAAATATGCATTTTCTAGTTCTATTTGTGTTGGCTGAAGGTAGATTTTAGATCAAGGTTTTGGGGACTTCATGTGGTTTCTCATTTCGTTTTCACATTTTTCCAGTTCTTAAGGACAAACATTTAGGTGGACAAAAGCGCCCAGTGAGAGATGACGTCTAATGAGCAATTTGTATTTATACATTTTCTGCTTAGACAGTGAACGTCTGCCCCTGCACCTCACCTTCCTAGGGAGAATACTACCTTCTGGGTTTTCTAACACTTGTTGTTCAGTCACTAAGTCATGTCTGACTCTTTGCAACCCCATGGACTATAGCACACCAGGCTCCTCTGTCCTTCACTGTCTCCTGGAGTTTGCTGGAATCATGTGCATTGAGTCAGTGATGCTGTCTACCCATCTCATCCTCTGCAGTTCCCTTTTCCTTTTGTCTTCAGCCTTTCCCAGCATCAGGGTCTTTTTCCAGTGAGCGGGCTCTTCACATCAGGTGGCCAAAGTACTGGAACTTCAGCTTCAGCATCAGTCCTTCCAATAAATATTCAGGGTTGATATCCTTTAGGATTGACTGGTTTGATCTCCTTGCTGTCCAAGGGACTGTCAAGAGTCTTCTCCAGTACCACAATTCAAAAGCATCCATTCTTCAGCACTCAGCCATTTTTATGGTTCAACTCTCACATCTGTACATGAATATTGGAAAAACCATAATTTTGACTATACTGATCTTTGTCACAAACTGATGTCTCTGCTTTTTAACATGCTGTCTAGCTTTTCATAGCTTTCCTTCCAAGGAGCAAGCATCTTTTAATTTCATGGCTGCAGTCACCATCTACGGTGATTTTGGAGCCCGAGAAAATAAAATCTGTCACGGCTTTCACTTTCCCCCTTCTATTAGCCATGAAGTGATGGGACTGGATGCTATAATCTGAGTTTTTATAATGTTGAGCTTTAAGATAGCTTTTTCACTCTCCTCTTTCACCCTCATATTTTTGGTAAAAATGACAGATGTTCAATAAATGTAGTCTTTTAAACTTGGGATTCTTCATCTCTAATGGGGATCTTGTGAAGATGAAATGAGATACAAGTGTCTGTGGGTTTTTTTGAGATACATGAAGACTTTTTCTACTGCTTTTCCTGTGTATGGGTGTGAGTAACTTTACTCTTAACAAAACAGAAAATCTTGTAGTGAATTTTATTACTTGCTGTTTAATTTTTTTTAAGGACGGGTTTATTTTCCTGCAGAGCTTATGCTTATCAGTGGAGAACTTTTGCTCCAACCTCTTTAAAGCTCATGAACTCATGAACTGCTATCACTCAGTTTTTCAATTTTAAAATAAATAGGACTGAATGTTATTTATTTGTACCTGATAATTAACACTGTCATCTCAAACTTGGGAGTTATGTTTATTATGAAAAATCGGTTATGAAGATATCAATACTGGCATGTATTAGCACCTAGATTTTATTTATACTTTATCTTCATAAGCACATTGGAAGTCTGTCTAATTTTTTGATGTGGCCTGTGAATATTGAGTACTGAAAAGCCACAGGAGTTCTTCTAATTTTAGAAACTCATCTTGGAGCTTGATCAGAGAATAATTTCAAGTGTATAATTTCCTCAAGTGAAGTAAGGCATCTTGACATGCTTTCAGATAGATTCCAGGAAATACAGGGATTAGTAATTTCTCTCTGATAAAAAGGTAGTATTGTTATTTACAGTTGACCAGAATTTTAACATTGCAGCAAGCAAAGTAGGTTAGCCAGCTTGTCTTATTCCATACCTTTGAATTATCTGAGGTTATTAATGCAGTGCTAACATGGCTTTATTTAGGAAGAAAACATATTCAAGGTAAATCAACTCAGTATTTTATTTTGAGAAAAGCAAATAAATGCAATTTAGTTCTTTCCTATTGTGAGTAAAAGAGTCTTTGTGAAATGGAATGCAGTTTTGAACTCTAACATTTCTGTTTCCTTTTTTGTCTCACTCAACAGCAAACACTCAACAGTGTTTATTTATGCAACTAAATATCTGTGAATAGTTGAATAGATTATATAGAGACACATTTATATTTTTTCTTCTTTAGACTTAGTGTCTTGCTTTTCAACAAAAAAATCCAAGTTTACACTGAAAAGTGTGAATCTTATTCATGATTATTTGACTGGCTCAAAATAAGCTCACAACTTGTATTCAGACTGAACTACTTTGAAGAGGGTGTTGCAGAATAGGCCATAAACCCGGAGCTGTTTCTATGAAGAATTCAGAGAGTGGCTGAGGCAGACGATCATATTGTACACAGAAATCTGAAAAAAATACTCTCTTTCCAAGAAGAAGAATATTCATTTGGAAAGTTAATCCTTAACTTTAAGTAATAGTGTAAGCAATTCTCTGAAATTCAGCATGATACCTAATAGGCTGCAAGTTTTTACAGTGCCTCCTGAATTACTAAAGAAATATTAAATTATACACAATGTAGAGGGATTTGTGCTTTATTTATATGTTTACACTTTGTATATTTTTTATTAAATGATTTAATGCAACATACAACAAAAAGGCACAATGGATGAATAATAAAAATAAGATTTATTTATTGGATAAAGCTAAATAAGTCCTAGAGAAGTAATGTAGAACATGATTAATATAATTAACATTGCTGTGTGTTATATATAAAAGTTGTTAAGAGAATAAATCCTAAGAGTTCTCATTACAACTCTTAAATGTAAAAATGTTTCTTCCTTTTCTTTTCTTTTGTATCTATATGAGATGATGGATATTCAGTAAACTTATTGTGATAATCATTTCATGATATATGTAAGTCAAATTATTATGTTGTATGCCCTAAACTTACACAGTGCTGTGTGAATTATAACTCAATAAAACTGGAAGGGAAAAATACATAAATAGCAGTAGAAAGCCAGGATTAAAGAAAGAGTAATTGGACATGCTTGATGTGAAGGCAAATGGGATTACTGTGGTTTAGTTTCATATTTGTCCTTGAGCTTTCTGAAAGCCCAGGTGAAACGACACATAATCGTCTGGATCATTTTAATGTTTGGAGGGCATGTATTCCAGTTTTTCAAAGGGAGCAAAATTCTAAAGTATTTGCTCAAGTGCAGTTTTATATCTACCACTCTAAAATACCTAGGAAAATACCTTCAATATTATTTTTCAAAATTTTTATAGAGTAATTTCTTATGGTGTTCTTCAATATCATTGAAATACACTTCAGTGGAAAATAAAACATAAGGGCACAGGTTAATATATTGCAGCATGGCAGAATTTGGTAGTCTGGTGTGGTATTTAGATATAAATTGAAGTACCTAGAGATGGAAATTGGTTTTATTTATTTTAAAGAGTCTATAGATAACATCTCTTTTTGAGGGGTTTTTGATAGAGAAGGACAAACTGTAATTTAATAAATTCTGATGACAAACTTAGTACTAAACTAAATACTTACATTCTGTCTAGTTTGGGAGTTTTCTTTGTAAACTAAATGAAGAAGTAATAGGGCTGATTTATTTATTAAAAATTGATATTTGGCAAAACCAATACAATATTGTAAAGTTTAAAAATAAAATAAAATTTAAAAAAAAATTGAGGAGTCTAACTAGGGCCTTTGCTTTGAATAAACCACCTTTACCCTCCTTGACATGGAGATAATCTTCCAGTCCAGTGATCTCTAAGGAGGCCAGGTCCTGACTATGAGCCATAACGATACAATCCTATGTCCACTTTTTTGGGCGGAACTGAAAACCTTTTTTCACTGGGATCCAAACCCATTCATGACAGCCTGGATTGTCTTAATATTTTATTGCATTTTCTTGTGTGGCCACTGAGGTTTCCTTAGATTCCCAGAACCAATAAGTCTTCCAGACTTTGCTGAGGAATCATAGAGCCTCAGTTAATATGAGCCAGAGGTGAGATCTTAGGGTCTTCTTAGTTCTTTCTTGAACATGTGCACAGTCCTGGGATTGAGCATAACCTTACTCACATGTGTAACTTTCTAGATCCCTGCAAATATGTCAGAGCTTTGCCAAAACCACAAAGGACTTCACATTCTCCAGTTTTTCCCCTTTGGCTTTTGACTAGCCCATTGTGTGCAACTATTATCCACTGCCTCAGGCAGCCTCAGTGTTGAGCAGTTACCTGTGAATGCTTTTGACAAATACTCCCCAGAGGGAAAATTCTGTTGCCCAGGTTGAACTGCAAGTCAAGTCAAATAAAGACAGCTTTGCTAGTGAGCTCTTTCAGGGAACCACCAGATAGGACAAATAATGACAGTTCTCTGACAGTGGGTCTTTGAAGGAGCTCCAACCCTTTTCTATTGCCTTTGGTGGCTGCCAGACCACTGATTTTTACCATAATTGTGGGCTGTTTATTTTCAAGGCTCCTGCAGAGCTGGGGAAGGGGTATGGGAGTAAAGCACATTAAAATGCCACAAAGCTTGCTGTTCTTACTGAGATTCAGGTGCTTCTCTTGAATAAATGCTCCTCAGATTGCTGCAAGCATTTGGTTAATTTCCAGAGTTCAAAAAAAAGTTGATTCTGACAATTTTCTGTAGTGCTTTCATTGCTTATATGGGGGACAGGCTATTCAGAGGTCCTTTTTCTGCCAGTTTTGTGGATGTTACTCTAGAAGTGCTTTTTAGCCGTATTTTTACAAATTAAAAAGCTGAACTTTTTGACTTCTAAGTTCCCCTCCCACTCTGGAACATTCACTGTTATCTAATATATCACATTCCCAAATATCCTAGATAATATAATTTACTGTATCTTTGTTTTGGTATATGTGGCTGTTTAAAATAAAATTGAAACAGACTTTACTGGATGCCAGAGTATGAAGCATAGTCGATTTCTGCTTTGTTTTAATCACAAATTAAAAAGTATTACCTTTTCTGCATAGTTATTCAGCTTAGAGTGAGTTAGTCTAAAGGGATGGGAGATCTTTACATGCCAATGGGAAGAACTATATGGGTAAAATTTAAGCACCAGAGACTGCTGAAAAGGTAAACATCAAATAATAATTGACTTATTTCACAGGGTTGTATCATTAGCATATGCATTTCTTGAGTAGTTTACCTTTAATTGTGGAATTTATTTTAATTGTTCTTTATTCATTAAAGATCCATTTTTGTACTAAGTACTGAAAACATAGTTGAGGAGTCAACTAAACCATGCAAAGCCATTTTATATCAATTTCTTTGGAGATGGATATGATGATCTGTGCTGCATTACTCAGCAATGATGTTAATTTCCAAATGTCTGAAGCTAAACCTTTTTAAGTAGTTTTGATGTGCCTCTTTCCAAACTATGTTAAAGATTTTTTTGCATCATGAGGAGAGTCATGATCTAAAGTGTCAGTGGCAAACATCATTTTGGATAGTTACTTCACTGTCTTGAGAAACAGTGACCCCCACCTTCGGTGTTACAGGTGGGCAAGGATTATTTCATCAGTACTCAGTGGGAACACAATGCCATGCTTTTGGTGTTTTATTCTCTAAAAAAGTTTTGTACTCATACTTGTCCATTAATACCTGCTTTTCATAGATTTTGCAGCTCTTTTAATTTGTGCTTTCTAATCTTCTGTGGGCTGATATACCAGATAAATCTGATCCCTACTGAGCTCTTACTATATATAAGATCATATTCTGGGTGTTTAATTGTGCTTGTTCATTTAATTTCCCCAAGATCACAAACAGGACGGCCCTATTATCATTCATGTTTTCATACAAGAAAACTGAATCACAGAGAGATTAAGTAACATGAACAAAGTCACAAAGCTTATAAATAGCAGAGCAGGGATTTGAATTCAGAATTCTGGCTCTGAAGTTCATGATCTATATGGTGTCATATAAGGATGTTAGAATTACATATAAGCATAAGTACGAGTGAGTTCTGATGAATTACCTGAGTGAAACTCTTTGAAAAATACCTGAATGTTGGTGATTGTCTTTGTGTCATCTATTTTGGTTTCTCAGTGTGTGTGTGTGCGTGTGTGTGTGTGTCTGTGTGTGTGTATTAACTAGGTAAGATGAATAGAGAAGTTATCTTATTAAAGCAGTATTAAGTATCAATAGTATTACTTATAAATATTTTAACTTCACTTTTGGTGAAATTGATAAAACTTTGCTAATGTTTTGCTGTTAATTTGCATTACATGGTATACCAGAAAAGGTAGTTACTGAAATGTGTCTGTGACTAGTTTTACATGATTTTTATTTCTTACAAGTAATGACTTATTAGGGTATAGTTACTTATAAGTGTCTTTGGAAATTTAAGAGTTATGTATTATGTATTCCTCTCCTCTACTATAATCCACAAATTAACAATAGGCTGGTTCAGTAGCTTTGGTTCCCTTGATTTAGTTGAGTTATTTATAGAAGCTGGGGATGGAAACAAGAAGGCAGTTATTTTAATAATTAAAATTTATTTTCAAAGAATGCACACCTCTGTCTCCAATCCAGCGGCTCACAGGGGTTCCCTCTTGAGAGTCACTATCTTAAAAGTTTGTAGTTCAAGTTGTTTGGTTCCACTAACTGGTGGATGATTTTATTTTTCACTATTTTGATCCTCTGTAACACAGTGAGAGGAATATTGACCATATTATTTCTTTTACAGGGTTGTGGGAAGAAAATGTATTCCTTTTTGAGAGGAACCAAACAGCTGCAGGTGCTGAGGTTTCTGGGGATCTCTATTGGAGTGACACAGATCCTGGCCATGATTCTCACCATTACGCTGCTCTGGGCTCTCTACTATGACAGGCGGGAGCCTGGGACAGACCAAATGATGGCTCTGAAGAATGACACCACTCAGCATCTGCCTTGTCATTCAGTGGAACTGTTGAAACCAAGCCTGTCGAGGATCTTTGAACACACATCCATGGCGAACAGCTTTAACACACATTTTGAGATGGAGGAATTATAGAGACTGTCAAAGAAGGAAACCACAAATTTATTTTACTGGACTTGTGAATTTTTTGAACACACACTTAACTGTTTCAGAAATGTGTAGAAATGAAAATGTTGCCATAAAAGGATACCCAAGCACATAACGTTCCACTCTTTGAAAGGAAGTGGGAAAAGTTCCATATATGATAAAGCACCACCTGGACAATAGTTGATACCTTTTGTAATGCTGAGGACAGATCTAATACCCACTTTATAGCCTGTGTAAGATTTTTGCTGAACACAGTTATGCTTTGAGGTTTATGCTTTGGCAGAGTTTGACCAGCATTTCTGCATCCATGTAAATGTGCCGAAACATGCTAGGGTGGAGTTGGAGCTACAGTAAAGTTTGATTTACTTCCATAAGCTTACTAGTATATAAAGTTCCAAATAACTGCTAACATAGGAAGTTAGACAGTACTAATGACTTTTATTACTTGGTGATATATTCTTTTGAGGAGAAATAGATTATACATAAGTACACTCTGAAGATTGGTGACTACCTAAATGTGATTTTTGCTGGTTACTAAAAGTATTCTTACTACTTACAAGAGCAAACTATAACATTGTCTCAAACTGATCAGGGATATATGTGTATATGAGTCTGTGTTGAGTCTGTGTTAATTCTGTATAATTCAGTAGATTTCAGTTCTTATAACATGAAGAATAACAATTGTGAAAAGGATAAATCCATAGTGTATAGCACCATTATTTTAACCTTTCCTGTTAATAGAGCTAAATTTAACATTCTGTCTTGGGTTTATATTACATACATAAGTGTTAACTTAAATACTTAACCACTAATTCTGAAAAATTACTCATGTGATACAAAGGAATCATTATAATTCAGAATGCAGTCTAGTTTCTAGGAAGTAGTAACAGAAAAAGTTTACATATAACTTTAGTTCATTCAGCAAAGACCTGGATATTATCCTTCTGCCAAACTGAGACTCATTTTGACACTAAACACTTTATAAAGGAACTTATCTTTGTCTTCTCCAAACTAGAAGCAGCAGTCTCCAAGTCTCAATATAATTCTACAGAGAATAGTTTTCCTTTTCTCTAGCAAAAAGCCAAGAGAATCTTAAAGTAAGTGACAGTTTAGCTAGAGGTTTTCTTTGCCTTATTTCACTGATTAAGATACTGTGGTGAATTACACAGATTATTAAATTTTTTACAAGAGTAAACTATATTTATTTGAAATGGGAAAAGTGCATTTTACTGTATTTTGTGTATTATGTTTATTTCTCAGAAAATAGAAAGGAAATTAAAATGTGTCAATAAATATTTTCTAGAGAGTAAAAATTTGCCTGTGTCTAATTTTTATACTTTATAATCACTTTCACCATTCAAAATATTAGCAAGGGGGAAAATCTGAGACAACATGATTGAATAAAGTAATAATAACTATCTCTAAAACCCAAAGCTACTCTGTAAGAATATGTATCTTCACTGAAAAATGACAAAAAGATGCCCATTTACTTTTCAAGTTTTCTTTTTGAGCTAAATGATAAATAATGTAGTTGTCTGATATAATACAAAATATGCCCATTTATGTCAATTTATCTTCTCAGTGTTTTCATATCCCAGTTTCTTAAAGTAATTTTCTGAAGAAAAGGAGCCTAAGGAATACAATATTTGAAATCAACTGCTAAATATCATGTTTACCATAACTTAAATAAAAATTGAGTAGATAACTTGCTCAATCAGAACCATAAGCATCCCCAGGACTTCCCTGATCGTACAGTGGTTAAGACTCACACTTCTACTGCAGGAGACATGGGTTTGAACTATGGGTCAGGGAACTGAGATGACACATACTTCATGTGTGCTAAGTCGATTCAGTCGTGTCTGACTCTGCGACCCCATGGACGGTAGCCCACCAGGCTCCTCTGTCCATGGCATTCTTCAAGCAAGAACACTGGAGTGGGTTGCCATGTCCTCCTCCAGGGGATCTTCCCAACACAGGGACTGAACCTTCATCTCCTACGTCTCTTAGCTGGCAGGTTCTTTACCACTGGTGCCACCTGGGAAGCACACATACTGCATGCTGCTGCTGCTGCTAAGTGGCTTCAGTCATGTCCGACTCTGTGTGACCCCAGAGATGGCAGCCCACCAAGCTCCCCCATCCCTGGGATTCTCCAGGCAAGAACACTGGAGTGGGGTGCCATTTCCTTCTCCAATGCATGAAAGTGGAAAGTGAAAGTGAAGTCGCTCAGTCATGTCTGACTCTTAGCGACCCCATGGACTACAGCCTACCAGGCTCCTCCATCCATGGATTTTCCAGGCAAGAGTACTGGAGTGGGGTGCCATTGCCTTCTCCAACATACTGCATAGTGTGGTCCAAAATATTAAAAAATTAAACAAAAACATAAGTATCCCTTTTTCTAATTTCTTCAACACCTCATCTTCCTATAATTTCACCTAAAATGCCAAGTAATTAAGACAGCTGTATTATTTGAATTATTTGGATAATTTAGCTACTAAATTTTATTATTATTCTAATTTAGCTACTTCTCTTTTGAAATATCTTACAGTCACAGAAAGAACAAGCATATGTTATGTTGAGCTCAGTTAAAAACAACAACAACAACAAAATATATAAAATTAATTTCTAAAGTTTTGATGTATTACCTGACTTAATAGTCTCAAGAATACTCGACATAAATTTAGACAATCACCTCATGCACTTATACACTGCTTAATGGGGCCAAATGACATTTATAGCAGTAGACCACAAAGGCTTCTTATGGTTGCAGTGCACCTGGAATAATAAAACTACAAGGGACTTTAAAAAGTGTATTTAATACAGTGGAGCTGAGGGAATTCACTGGGCACATTGCAAACAAATAGCTGTTTCTTTGCTATTTGTAAAAGCTTTATTTTAAAAAAAAAACTATTTCTTATAGTAAGAAATTAAGAAGATTATTTTCAGACTGGTGAATAGTCAATTCAAAATGTCCTGGAGATTCAGAGATGACAATAAGAGATGGTATCTGTCCTCTTGCATTGTAAAATCTGGTTGTAATAGCCACCAATGAGAATAATAGAAGAATACGCAGCTAATGCAGCCCTGCTTAAGAATATGAGATGAAGAAGGTGGCCTGCAACCTGAGTCAGGAAGGAAGAGAGGAGCTTAGCTAGCTCGAGCAGAATATTCCAGGAGCCACTAACTCTGAGGTTAAAAATTTACATTATTTGGACTCACAGACTTAGAGAACAAAGTTATGGTTACTATGGAGCAGGGGGAAGGGTGGAATAAAGGGATGGTTGGGGAGACTGAAATCAACATGTACACACTGCTATATTTGAAACAGATAACAAACAAGGACCTATTATATAGCATATGAAATTCTGTTCAATGTTTGTGACAGCCTGGATGAGAGGCAAGTTTGGGGAGAGTGGATACATGTAGGAGAAGGCAATGGCACCCCACTCCAGTACTCTTGCCTGGAAAATCCCATGGATGGAGGAGCCTGGTAGGCTGCAGTCCATGGGGTCGCTAAGAGTCAGACATGACTGAGCGACTTCACTTTCACTTTCCACTTTCATGCATTGGAGAAGGAAATGGCAACCCACTGGTGGGCTTCCGTCTATGGGGTTGCACAGAGTCGGACACAACTGAAGCGACTTAGCAGCAGCAGCAGCAGCCAGTGTTCTTGCCTGGAGAATCCCATGGACAGAGAAGCCTGGTAGGCTGCAGTCCATGGGGTCGCAACAGAGTCGGACACGACTGAAGCGACTTAGCAGCAGCAGCAGCAGGATATATGTATACGCATGGCTGAAACCCTTTGCTGTCCACCCGAAACGATCACAACCTTGTTAACTAGCTATACTCCAATACAGAAGGTAAGAAAAGATGTCCAGGTCATAAAAAATTCTAAGAGGTGCAAATGGTGTTGAAAGTGTTGGGAGAAACTAGTTACACTGCTTGAAGGACAGGGCCTGCCATTCAAGGTACATAGATGGAGCATAGAAAGCTTGAAGAGATACCATGGGAAAGGTGGTGGTGGTTTAGATGCCAAGTTGTGTCCAATTCTTGTGATCCCATGGACTGTAGCCCGCCAGGCTCCTCTGTCCATGGAATGTCCCAGGCAAGAATACCAGAATGGGTTGCCATTTCCTTCTCCAAGGGATCTTCCCAATCCTGAATTGAACCCAGGTTTCCTGCACTACAGGCAGATTCTTTACCAACTGAGCTACGAGGGAAGTCCGTGGGAAAAGGAAATGGAAGAAATTTGGGTTTGGGGACTTCGTTCTGTGAACTCAGTGGTGAGTTACCGAAATATTTTCAGAAAGAGAAGTGATTTGTGCTTGGGGAATTTAACTGGATTAGCCACTTGAGAAGCTGGGAACAGGTACATCCATTACACAGCTCTGTGGGGTGGGCCATCATTTCGCTGGTATCCATTAAGGAGTGCTTTGGAGTTGCAGGAGCCTAATGTCTCTTGAAGGGCTTCCCAGATGACACAAAGTGGTAAAGAACTCATCTGCCACCAGATGGAGCAGTGGTAAAGAATCTGCCTGCCAAGGCAGGAGACACAATAGTTGCAATTTTGATCCCTGGGTCAGGAAGATCCCCTGGAATAGGAAATGGCAACCCACTCCAGTATTCTTGTCTGGAAACTTCTATGGACAGAGGAGCCCGGCAGGCTGCAGTCCACGGGGCCGCAAAGAGTTGGACATGAAGCCTCTGGAGAGGGCCAGGCTAATTGCTGTTGTCGTACTCCAGGAGACAGCAGAAACCTCACTAGGGCAATGGAAGTCAAACAACGGAGTGCAGGGCACAAACGACAAAAGGGCGAATCCACAAAGATGACAGCAGACTGATCTTGCAGGTTATGAGACGAGAAGTGAACGGACTGAAATGTCTAGATTTTGTACCTGGGAAATTGGCTACGGCATTAACCTAGACAGAACACTGGAGGGGGGAACCAGTGTGTGGGAAGGTAATTAATTTGGTTTGGGACATGCTGGGTTGGACATGCCTGCAGGACATGCAGATGGAAGTGTCTACAGGCAGCTGTAAATTCCCGTCTGGAGCTCAGGAGAGTTCACTTCAAGCCTGAGAATTTTTATGCACTGCTTTCCTATCTCAGGAAGCCTGACAGAAAATGGGCTGAGAACCAAATCTTGTATGACGGGAATCTTAAGCAGCATGCTACAAGATCTTTTTGTTTCAACTCCCACATCTGCGTGTGAGTCAAGGGAGGTAAAGAAAAGAGAAATGAACACACCACTGAATCTTCTGTGGCAAATGGAGCCGCCTCCTTTTGAAACAATACTGCCAACTGCCATGTTGCCTTACCTGACCCCACTTCCTATCTTTCTGTGATTTACCAGTGACTTTGTCTTTCCTAATAGCCAAGGTCTTATTTCCTCATGTGCACAAACATTGACAGTGTTCAACCACCTCCTAGAAACACGTATGGATAGTCTTCAATATCATCTTGCAAGCTCACCTATTTTCTATTATAATATGTGATTATTACAGCTATTCTCAGTCTCATGCACTCATGGGTGCCTAGCAGGTGACAGGCCAGAAGCTGCTAGGTGTTTTGCACATTTTTTTTCTCTCTGCTGTTCACAACTTTTCCAAAATCCATATCATCGTTAACCTCATTTTACATATGAAAAAGGACTAGGAGAGACTGGAAAATATATTTAAGTGGTAAGTGTGGCCTTCCATCTTCCTTGCTCTCAGTTTTGTGATGTGGCATCTTCACCAGCCTGTGGGGAAGCTTAGCTCATGCTTCACATAGAAAAGGCAGATCCTCTCACATGTGAATCAGTATCTCCAGGACCAGTTTGTCTCCAAATTCTGTTACTTCTTCCCTCAAAATGACTTTTTTGTCTAACGATTTCCTTCTTCCCACTATATTCCCAGAACAAGTTCAAATGATCTAAAGTTTTGTTTGAAGTCATAAACTGTTCTCCCCACCCCTTGTCTCCTCCCACTGATCTGTTTTGCACACACAGCCAACTTAATTTCTTTACTCAGTTTTACTGAGGATATATATATATATATATATATATATATATATATATATACACACACACACTCAAGGACGAGATCAAACCAGTCAATTTTAAGGGAAATCAACTCTGAATACTCATTGGAAGGACTGATGCTGAAGCTGAAACTCCAGTATTTTGGTTATCTAATGTGAACAGCTGACTCATTGGAAAAGTCCCTGATGCTGGGAAAGATTGAAGGCAGAAGGAGAAGAGGGTGTCAGAGGATGAGATGGCTAGATGGCATCACCGATGCAATGAACATGAACTTGGGCAAACTTCGGGAGATTGTGAGGGACAGAGGCCTGGCGTGCTGCAGTCCATGGGGTCACAAAGAGTCGGACATGACTGAGCAACTAAGCACGGTACACACACACACACACACATACAAGTATTAGTTTTGACAAACATACATATATATATTATACGTACTCATGCACACACACACTCATCATCAAAACCACAATCACGATCTAGAATATTTCATCATCTCAAAGAGTTTTATCATGTCCCTTTGCTATAAATTCTTCCAGTCCCCAATTCTAGCTCCAGGTAACACTGATGTGTTGCTCAAATTCTTATAAAACACAATTATAGCATGTCACTTCCTTACACACTTCCAGGGATTCCCTGTTTAAACTAAGACAGAACTTCCCAGTTCGGTAGTGTGCAAGTCATTTCTATAGCACACTGGGTCAACGAGCCTCAGAGGTGACTGGCCATCCTAGGTCTTGCCTGGCTAAGTGAGGACTGCAGGGAAGCAATAGCTCAGCACACACTATAGGTGTAATACACAGTGGCCTACACAAAGTAGAAGTGACTTTATAAACACCTGTGTGAGTAGCCCGAGGCTTGCTGCCTGAGGATGTCAGAGTGTCAGACTCCTCTCCTGCTACTGTGCTGTGCCATGCTCCCCTTATTCACCGGGTCCCAGATGACACACTCGACTTCCACAATTCAGGTGGCAGGCTGGGGAAAGTGAAAAGTGAAAGGGGAGAAGGCTCGCCTCTTTCCTTTGAGGACATGTGCAGAAGCCCACACTGCTTTCATTCACATATCATGGCTGGAGGGGTGAGTGGGAAACAGTTTTTGTTCTGGAGACCCATGTATCCAGCTAAGCCAGGAAGTTCGATGACCATAAAAGGAGAGGCAAGTGGGTATTTGAGTCCACTAGAAGGCAATGGCACCCCACTCAAGTACTCTTGCCTGGAAAATCCTATGGACAGAGGAGCCTGGAAGGCCGCAGTCCATGGGGTCGCTGAGGGTCGGACATGACTGAGCGACTTCACTTTCACGCATTGGAGAAGGAAATGGCAACCCACTCCAGTGTTCTTGCCTGGAGAATCCCAGGGACGGGGGAGCCTGGTGGGCTGCTGTCTATGGGGTCGCACAGAGTCGGACACGACTGAAGCGACTTGGCGGCAGCGGCAGCAGCAGCCATCTCTGCTGCATGTCTAAGTGTCTACAGAATAAAATCTTCCACTTAAACTTCTTTTTCCAAACCTATCCCCTAAACGTTTCCCACTTGTCCCTGTATACCACCAGATGGGTCAACCACAGTTCCCTCATTGCCTCCACCATCCCACACATCCTGGCCTTGTCTTTGCTCACCTTATGGTGTTTCCCTGACATGCCATCATCGCCATAGTTCACCTTGCTCTCAACCTTCAGGTCCCAGTGCAGCAGCCACTCCCTCTCTGAAGCTTTCCCTGACCACTCCACCCCTTAGCCATCCTTCCTTCTCTGAGCTCAGTATTTATTTGTTGCTACTCTGCTCTTTGCATTTTCCATTTTATAATATTATTTTTCATTGATAGTATTTTTTCTTTATATTTCTGGTCTCACGAGACAAAATATTATGCCATTTTGTATCCCACTCAGCATTTTGCATAAGCCTAGATAGTGTTTCTTATGTATGTTATAAATCACTATGTATGTGAATTAATATATGCATGAACTGTGAGTCGGTTAAATGAATCAAAAGCTATTGTCCTAAATGATTCCAAGAAGGAGAAACTGCTCTAAAGGATATCGTCTCTTCTTGAGTGAGATGGGACACTGGGTTATCAAAGGCTAAATACTTATTTAGCTATAAATGGATGTAGATTGGATCTGCAGAATGTGTTTAGAGCTTAGCCAAGTCTTACTAATGTCTGAGTGAACTATCAAATTGTATTTGTGGTCTAATCATATAATAGTATCTTAGATTTATAAAATGCTTTTATGCCTAACTTGCAATCCTTTAACTTTTAAATCTACATTTATTTAACTGGGAGTGTACAGAGTAAAAGCTGAGTGCACATCCTTGAAGAAATCTCTGGAGAGCTGGAGGTTGGAGCGGATCACTACTAATGTTGCAATTTCCATGCAAATTCCAGAAAGCAACTTAAAAAATAAATGTGGTAATCCAAAATTTTTTGCTAAGTACATCAGAGTGTTTGATTTATTCTTCTCGTAATCTCAATGAGGTCAGTTTTATAAATCTAAGGTAAGTATGGATCAGTGACGTTAAAAAACATGCCCAGAATTATATGGCCAGTAAATGATAGGGTTGGGATTTTAACAGATTTTTTTAAAACTCAAGGTCTATGCTCTTAACTGCATTATAAGAGGGCTATGGCTTCTTGCTGTTTTGACTAAGATCAAGTGTGAAATGGGGGCTTTCCTGGTGACTCAGTGGTAAAGAATATACCTGCCAATGTAGGAGATGTAAGAGGTTTAATCCCTGGTTCAATCTCTGGGTCAGGAAGATCCCCTGGAGTAGAAAATGATAACCCTCTGCAGTATTCTTGCCTGAAAAATTACATGGACAGGGGAGCCTTGTGGGCTACAGTCCATGGGATTCCAAAGAGTCAGACATGACAGCAACTGAGCACATTGTGGTAACAAATTTCCTAAGTTATTTTTAATTTATTGGTCATGGTATATTGTCAATTTATTACTAAATTTTACTAACTTGTACTTTTTCCTGATTTTGTGTGTATATATTCAAAAGTTACATTCATTTGTTTCGTATATGTGTGACACATTCACTTTTGATAGATATTATCAAAAGGACAAGTTAGAGTCCTTTAAATATATTTAATTAAAACTTTATTTTGGTTTAAATATGTGGAAGGTATGCATACTGTCGTTGTTTGTATAAGAAAAGAAATTCTTTAGTCTATTGCTATCAACATTGAAAATGTAAAATAGGATTTCTGCTTCCAGCCAAGATGGAATAACAGGAACCAAATTCACCCTCCTGCCTGATATAAGCAACAATAGTGATGCTGAAGCTGCAACTCCAGTACTTTGGCCACCTCATGCGAAGAGTTGACTCATTGGAAAAGACTCTGATGCTGGGAGGGATTGGGGGCAGGAGGAGAAGGGGACGACAGAGGATGAGATGGCTGGATGGCATCACTGACTTGATGGATGTGAGTCTGAGTGAACTCCAGGAGTTGGTGATGGACAGGGAGGCCTGGCGTGATGCGATTCATGGGGTCGCAAAGAGTCGGACACGACTGAGTGAATGAACTGAACTGAACTGAACAAAATATTTGAAACATGGATTTTAAAACACTGAATATCAGACAAGAAAGGATAGTGATCTATGAGGCTGGTGACAAAAGAGGTGAGTCCTACAGTTTTCCCAACTCATTGCCTTGAGAGAGCTTCCAGGATGTGGCAAAAGGATGGAGAATCTAAGTAGAGCCTAGGGAACTCCACAATGAGAAGAAATGGAGCTCAGAATACAGGGAGAGTAGGGCATTATGAGTTTGGAGGACTGAGTAATGTAAGAGAGAGATGCACAGACAAAAAGCCTGATGGATATGTAGACTGTCCCCTTTGAGTGTTCAACATATTCAAAAGAATTAGAGCAATGCCTGGTGCCCACATATGGCTGGGAATAGTGCTGTTTCACCAGCCAGACTACAAAATCTCATAATTCACAGCGTAGTGGGTAGAGTACTCAGAAAGGCTCACCTCAGTAGTGGAGAATAGCTAGCCTTCAAATTAATATGACTCTACTGGCACCAAATACATCATAAAAGTAAGACCCTAGATTATCATACTGTTTCCCATACTATAAGTACATCTGGAACAAAGCTCAAGACTATTTAAGGAAATACAAAGGTCTCCTTGCTGGAGCATAAAGAGAACATTTATAAAATTTGATAATCAGTCAAAGATGATTAGCTAAAAAGCAAGAAAATATGATCCTAAGTAAAGAGAAAAACATAAATTGAATTAGATCCAGAATACATGTTAAAGTTAGCAAAGGTATTAATGGAATAATTATTGTGGTGTTCCATGTGTTAAAAAAATGAAGCAGAGATGGGAAGATATTTTTAATAAAGAAATTTTTAGAGATGAAAACTATAAAGTGTGACGTGAAAGATATGCTGGGTAGAACTAACAGAACACTAGGAACTGAGGAAGAAGAGACTAATGCATTTCAAGACATAGCAATATAAATGATGCAAAAAAGAAACCAGTAATAGAAAAAAATCAGAAACACTGAAAAGTGCATCACTGAATTGTGACAAGTTCAAATGGTCTAACATACACGTACCCTGTGTCCTCAAAGGGAAGGGGCAAAAGAAGGACTGGAATAAATGTTAGAAAAAATTTCCAAGTTTGATTTTAAAATATCCAAGAATATAAAAGGACTCCAACCACAAAAACATGAAGGAAAATTACATCAAGGCACGATATAATCAAATCTTGAAAGAGGTCAGAGGAAAACAGTCTTTATGTAGAGAGGAACAAGCATCTTCATGACAAAACAATGTATTCAAGAGGACAGTGGAATAATGTATATCTTGTGTGGAAATAAAAAATTATCAAATTAGAGCTCTCTACCCATAGAAAAATCTTTTCAATGAGATAAAGTGAAAACTTTTTCAGACATACAAAACCTGAAAAAAAATCCATTGTCAACAGACCATACGTGAGATGTCAAAGGATAATAGAGGGGCTACTACATGAGTAAATACAAGAGACTTTTTTCTTATTCTACAAGGCAAGGAAAAGAATGAAAAAGGATTCATATTTTCATTATTTGTAGACCACATGATTGTCTCCATAGAAAATCCATTGAAATCTACAAAAGTACTATTCGAATTAAAAAGCTATTATAGGAAGAATGCAAAATACAAAGTCAAAATGAAAAACTAAATTATTTCCTATATATTCGGTTCAGTTCAGTTCAGTTGCTCAGTTGTGTCCAACTCTTTGCGACCCCATGAAATAACCAGAAATTGAAATTGAAAAGTGCCGTTTATAATTATGGACTTCCCAGGTGGCTCAGTAGGTTAAGGAATCCACCTGCCAATTCAAGAGATGCAGAAGACACAGGTTCAATCCCTGGGTAGGGAAGATCCCCTGGAGAAGAAACGGCAACCCTCTCCAGTATTCTTGCCTGGAGAATCCCATGGACAGAGGAGCTGGGCAGGCTACAGTCCATGGGGTCACAAAGGATCAGACATGATTAACTGAGTATGGATTTATAATTACATTAAGATACTAAAGGGCTTCCCTTGTAGCTCAGCTGGTAAAGAATCCACCTGCAATGCAGGAGATCCTTGTTCAGTTTCTGGGTTGGAAAGATCCGCTGGAGAAGTAATAGGCTACCCTCTTCGGTATTCTTGGGCCTCCCTGATGGCTCAGCTGGTAAAGAATCTGCCTGCAATGTGGGAGACCTGGGTTTGATCCTTGGGTTGAGAAAATCCCCTGGAGAAGGGAACAGCTACCCACTCCAGTATTCTGGCCTGGAGAATTCCATGGACAGAGGAACCTGGCAGGCTATGGTCCATAGGGTCACAAAGAGTCAGAAACGACTGAGCAACTTTCACTTTCAGTTCATTTCAATTCAGTCACTTTGATACTAAAAGATATTTCTTGGAATGAAAAAGATATGAAAGACCTATACATTGAAAGCTAAAAAGCATTTTTGAGAGAAATTAAGTAACACGTAAGTAAATGAAGATATATAGCATGTTCCTGAATCAGAAAGATTATTACTGTTAACATGATAATTTGTCCTCAGTTGATCTTTTGATTCAATATAATTTCCATCAGTATCCCAGAAAGTGTTCATGTAGAAATTGACAAGCTAATTCTCAAATTCATATGAAAATGCAAAAGAACTAAAATATTTTTAAAAATTTGTACCAGAAGAACAAATTTTAAGGATAAATACTGCAGAATTTTGAAGAATATTATAATGCTATCAAGACTATGTGGTACTGATATCAAAATAGACAAATAGAGTCATGAAACAGAGTAAAAAGTCTAGCAATGAACCCTACATATATAAGAACAATTGATTTTGAGCATAAGTACAAAGACAATTTAGTGGTAAAAGGATAGTCTTTACTTTCAACAAACAGCACTGGACAAATTAGGTATCCATACACAAAAACAAATAAAACTTCCCCCTTCAACTTTGTTCCATGCCTCAGACCATGAACAAAAGTAATTAAAAACTGGTCACAAACATAAATGTACAACTGAAAAACAATACTTCTATAAAAACATAGGAAAAGATTTGTAACCTCAGATCAGGTAATTTCCTAGATATGGTACCAAAACATATTCCTTTTCCCTTTGTGTATGCATGGATATTCAAAGCAACATTAGTAAAAATCACAAGAATTAAGCTGAATGAAAGAGGCCAAACTATAAATATAGTGCATACTATGTGATTCAGTTTATACAGAGCTCTAGAAAATGCAAATTAATCTGTAGTGACAAAAGCAGATCAGTGGTTGCTTTGGGGAGGACATGGAGGGAGGGAAAACACATGGGCATGAGGAGACTGTCGTGGGGATGCTAGGAAATTTAAGAGATATCTCAAGCTCTGACAGTGCTTGAACCCCATTTCCTATAGGCTAGGTCCCTACTGGCCTGTTTGGGCTGTGGTTCACTTCCTACCTTGCTCCTACTTGAACTGTATGTTCGCAGTCATGCCCTGAGCTTCGCTGACGTTTTCTTCATTAACCACTTGAGCAATTTTTGAACCCTCGTGTCTAGTCATTAATCGTTTATTAGAACTTGGAATAATTTCTCCTGCTTTAATTTTTTTTTTTAGATTTTTTTGATGTGGATGATTTTAAAAGTCTTTTCTGAATGTGTTACAATATTGCTTCTGTTTTATGTCCTGTATTTTGGTTGCAGGGCATGTGGGATTTTAGCTCCCTGACCAGGTATCGAACCCACACCCCCTGCATCGGAAGGTGAAGTTTTAACCACTCAACCGCAAAGGAAGTCCCTCTCCTGCTATACTTTAAGATAATTTTGCCTCATCAGAACTGAATAAATCAAATACTGAGCCAGCTATTAAGCCTGATAGGTTGGGACCTTGCAATGATTCAGCAACAAGCTAAGCAATCAGATGTAGCCTCTCTTCCACTCCTCAGGGATTTCATTCTGCTCCAACCCAGAATATCTCTACCATACTCTCAGAATGTATTCTTCTCCTTATTCTTAAAAGAAGGTTTAACAAGATAGGCCTGTAAATAATGGTCTTTGATTGATCTAGTAAAGAAATTTACTTACTGAGGCAGGAGAAAGTTTACCCCTGTTGTAGAATTCATTGTTTAAATGCTTGTCAAAGGGCAGGGTCTGGTAACTCGAACAGTTAAATGGGAGAAAAAATAGATGCATAGAATTAAAAATTAAGCCTTGGGCTATTACCTTTTATATATTATGGATGAGGTGTGTGAGAATTTAACTGCTCTTGTGTTGTTAAGTTCTCCATACATGCATAGCTTAAAAATCTATTTCCCTCTGGAAAGCTGTCCTCTGACAAAATTGGAGACGAAAATTGCTGTGATGAAGGTATAATGTGCTATTTATTATTCTGCTGAGGTTCAATATGAATCAATCTGACAATCAGATGTCTAATGATGGTTCCTAATTCCCTTCTAATCTTTCCTCATTTTCTGTGGAATTCATCTTCTTATTTTTCTCTTGCCAAGTTTGAGACCAATTCAGTTCAGTTTAGTGAGACCCATTGAACATCTGCTATGTAGAATAAGTTGGGCTGGACACTGTGAAGATCAGAATATATATAAATATATAAATATATATATATATATGTTATAATCCCTGCCTCAAGGAACTCACAGTGTAATTGAGAGATCAGGCAAATGGACATGGACTTGTTAACTGGTGCCTGGTAGTTTCTGGCAACTGAAGGTACTCATTAATCTGTGAATTGGATTTAAAACCCTGAAAAAGAGTGTAAGGCTAGATGCAATGTGTGTGGTACAGATATAGGATTTCAGAAATAGCAAGACATCAAAGTAGGCTGAAGTTTTGGTGCATCATGGAAAAATTGTATTTGTGGTGAAGCAAGTTTTAATGAGAAGGATATTTCAGGTCAGGGCCATTATGAAAATCAAAGAGATGGGTGTCAGCATCGTGTGTGTCTCCTGCAGAGAGAAGCCCTTTATGATTAGAGAAGATGGAAACATAGATGTAGGTTGGGTCAGATAATGGAGGGCCTTATATGAATTTTGGACTTAATTCTGAGGCTTCTGAGGGCATTGGAGAACCCCACAAGTATTTTTATCAGCAGAACCCTATTTTTGAAATTTACATTTGTGTAACATGCAGGATAGTCTGAAAGAAAAGTATCTGAAGGCTAGGATACCTGAGTGTAGGACAATAGAAACTGGGTAATAATAAGTTGAAGTATTATGTTTGCAACATGGTTGAGAAAAGAAAAGCCAATTACGGAAAGTAAAAAATCATGAATCTCACAAATTGTGAAGAACAAACAAATTTTGACTTCCTGATTTGGAACTCAAAATTTAGGACAATAGAATCCCAGATACAGAAGAGGAAAAGAAAAGGCGGAACTGTGGTAAAGATTTTGTTTTTGATTCAAGTTTGAGATTGTCATGACCAAGTCAGGTTCTTAAAGGACAAAATGTTTAATAGTGATGAGCTTAGAGCCTTGAAAACAATGGGATTGTCTTCTGTTAACTCAGCAGTGCCTCTGTTTCTTCCTTCTCCTATCTTTCATAGGAAAGAAATATGGTGCTCATTCCTCAAAATTTCCTTCTTATGTGGCTTCAGGGTAGCTTATTCCAATAAGAGCCATTTTTATGATGTTCAGAAGGCCCTGTCTTCATTTGTTCCTGAGGCAGCTGTAATCTGACTTCTTACTGAGAGCCTCATGGTAATTGAGCAATTGTTTCTAGACTTCTGGGCATCTTCTGGACTTTTGCTTCCTTCAGCCCTTAAGTTGGGCATGCTTCTAATTCCCTGTATTAAATCTCTTTCTACTCAAAATTTCTAGACTGGAGTCCTCTTTCCTCATGGATTCTGACACAAAAGCACATTCCCTGTGAAGACATGATGAGCGATGACAGAGACTGAGTGATAATTTTGTGCGTGTGTGTTGGAGAAGTACAACTAGTGAAAGACGCAGAGAAGAAATGGCATGAAAATTAAGAAAAAACTGAGCACGTCATGAAAGAGAGGCTACTTAAGGGAGGTTTTTGAGGAGAAACATTTTTTTTAAAAATTCAGTTAAAGGGACAAAATAAAGAATCTGTGGAGACATGGATGAACCTAGAATCTATCATATGGTGTGAAGTAAGTCAGAAGGAGAAAAACAAATATTATATATTAACTCATATATATGGAATCTAAAACCATGATGCAGATGAACCTGTTTGCAGGGGAGGAATAGAGAAGCAGACGTAGAGATGGATGTGTGGGTATTGGTAAGGAAAGGAAAATGGGATGAATTGGGAGATTGGGACTGAAATATATACACACCATGTATAAAGCAGATAGTAGAAACCTCTTGCACATCGCAGGGAGCTCAGCTCATTGCTCTGTGGTGACCTAGAGGGGTGAGATGGGGAAGGATGGAGGGAGGTCCCAGAGGGAGGGGATATATGTATACATATGGCTGATTCACTTCACTGTACAGCAGAAACTAACACAACGTTATAAAGCAACTATACCCCCCAACATTTGTTAAAGTTAAAAAATTAAAGAGGACTGCTTGCTGAGAAAATGGTGTCATATTCGTCAAGGTGAAGGACAACTTGCAGGAATTTAGTTCCCATGTATTGTTATTCACACACATTGAATTACAGGGTCAGTTAGAATGATATCACCAAAATAGCATCCATAATGTTTGGTGGGATGATCAGATGATCAAGCTCCCTGGAACTTGATTACCACAGAAGAGACAAAGTCTTGAAAGCCCTGAATTAATAAATGGAATGTCTAGTATTGCCCTGCCACATAAAAGCAAACTGCTTCTCTGGTCTTTACTAATTGGTCTAGAGGAAAAGCATTTGGCACATTTTATAGTGGCATGCTATTAATCACATTTAGACCAACAGTGCAAGAGGCAACACTACCTGATTATTTTTATGAGAGTCCATGTAAGTGTACAAGATCCATGTGTCTTTGGCATAAACCATGTAGGTGAATTAAATGGATTGGGTGGAAATCTCCACCACTTACTTTTCAAATTTGATACTGGCACCTGTTTCTGACATATTCCTGGTGATTTTTGAAGGGAGGGGGCTATTCCAATCACTTTCATTTGATCCTTCCTGCTTTATAGTCCTTACTCCATAGATCAAACAGCTGAAGTGGATATATTTTCTGTTGTTGAAGCATGATTTATATTCAGAAACTTCACAGATGAGTTCACACCCATGAGGTCTAATTTTTGCATTCTTTCTCTGTATTATAATAAAGGCTTTCTGGCTTCTCAGCTCCATTTAGTGTAGGTCGTTGATCAGAAAATGAAGATCATGGCATCAGGTCCCACCACTTCATGGGAAACAGATGGGGAAACAGTGGAAACAGTGTCAGACTTTATTTTTTTGGGCTCCAAAATCACTGCAGATGGTGACTGCAGCCATGAAATTAAAAGACGCTTACTCCTTGGAAGAACAGTTATGACCAATCTAGATAGCATATTCAAAAGCAGAGACATTACTTTGCCAACTAAGGTCTGTCTAGTCAAGGCTATGGTTTTTCCTCTGGTCATGTATAGATGTGAGAGTTGGACTGTGAAGAAGGCTGAGCGCTGAAGAATTGATGCTTTTGAACTGTGGTGTTGGAGAAGACTCTTGAGAGTCCCTTGGACTGCAAGGAGATCCAACCAGTCCATTCTGAAGGAGATCAGCCCTGGGATTTCTTTGGAAGGAATGATGCTAAAGCTGAAACTCCAGTACTTTGGCCACCTCATGCGAAGAGTTGACTCATTGGAAAAGACTCTGATGCTGGGAGGGATTGGGGGCAGGAGGAGAAGGGGACGACAGAGGATGAGATGGCTGGATGGCATCACTGACTCGGTGGACGTGAGTCTGAGTGAACTCTGGGAGTTGGTGATGGACAGGGAAGCCTGGCGTGCTGTGATTCATGGGGTCGCAAAGAGTCGGACATGACTGAGCGACTGAACTGAACTGACTTCCTTAAGTCCCTCCCCTGAGTAGGGCCACACTTCCAGAATTAGTGTTAGTTCTGAGCCAGTTCAATAATGTCTGAAGAGTATTCCTCTTCCCCATGGCACAGTCACAATAGTAAATGACATCAGGTTGCTTTAGGAAACTAAAGGCAGAAGATTTACATGAACTTCTTGTGGTGGTGTGGCAAGGGAGATCCTTAAGGGAATCTGGTTCTCCTTTCATTTATAGGGCACGTTTACAAGCTGGCTCAAGTTTAGAAATTGAGTGACAAGTTGTGACTCTGTGTGATGTCAAAGTCAAGACTCTGTTCACAAGAATTAAAGATTAAAAATGGCTTTCTTATATTATCCAGTGCTCAAATATATTTGTTCTAGGAACACCATAATCAATGAGCCACTCACAAAGATTTTCGTGGATTAAACACTTTTGATTACTGCTCGAATCCTGCTGTCTATGTGTTTCATCACCTCCTGCTGTTGCTTAATGTGTGAATCAGTGAGTGCAATTCAAAGGGAGCATCTCTCAACATCAACACTGGCTTGAAGCACCCTGAGCTTTTTAGGAGGTCTGTCCTTTTCTTGGTTGTTGTTGATGCTTAGTTGCTTGGTTGTTTTGGGGGACTCTTTGCAACCCCATGGACTGTAACCTACCAGGCTCCTCTGTCCACAGGATTTTCCAGGTAAGAATTCTGGAGTGGGTTGCTATTTCCTCCTCCAGGTGATCTTCCTGACCCAGGAATCAAACCTGTGCCTCCTGCATTTCCTGTATTGGCAGGCAGATAGTATATTTCTCAATGCATTGGTAAATGTAGTAATTTCTAAACACTCCCTTGGACTAGACTTACTGGTTTGGTGAATGGGACACACATGATAAATTCACTCCAAATTCCTGACTTCCTAAATCTTTGAATGTGTCCTTCTACAATATACCAAAGACATCTGGTATCTCAACTTCATTTAAATTGCATATATAATACTATACATACCTATAAACACACACACATATATAGATATAGATATAACAACTATTGAAAAGTAAATTGTCAGTGTAACATACAAATCTTAGGTTTGTATCTGAAAAGCGAAGAAGGAAACTGGAAGCTGGAAGTCTTCACCTGCCATTTTAATGCTTTTTTGCTTTAAAACAATAAAAATATCTGAACCAAACAAAGCAAAACATTAACATTTGTTGCATCTCAGTAGTGAGAACACAACTGTTTGTTTATTCTTTCTATTCTTCAGTATTTCCAAAATATTTCATATTAAAAATATTCTAAACTCTCAAACAATCAAAATGAAGCCGATGGTTGAAAGTAAATATGTTTGTAAGCACAGATCACATTGCAGGTGTTTGGAAAAGTAATTCTCAATATAAAAGCCCTTAAAAAGAATTGATCACCAAAAAATTAACCTCTAAGAAGACAAAGACAGAAGTAGATGAAATTGATGCTCTAATTATGAAGAGATGATAATTCTGCATGTTTCTTTGAGTAGTTAGATGCGTCAATCTTGCCATTATGATCGTTTTATTCATTCATTCCTGGAGACCAGGCACTTCTCCTAGGAATGCCCTTCTCCTTTATACTAGAGGTTGGGAGAGGAAGAAGCTAATAAAAAAGAAAAATTTAAGTCTGATGCCACAGTTATTGCAATAGCCAAGCAAGAGCACATATATTTTGTTTATACACATTTCATCTCGAAGTGTGGGTTTTATGTGTACGTGGCCTTTAACACTATCATCTGCTTACCACTGACTGCTGTGATGACTGATTCTTTTTAATGATTTTAACAGAGAGAAAGGAGAATAGAAACTGATGCTGAAAACACTAGCTAACCCAACCAGAACTGACAGCACTTCCCTGAGATTTTCTGTGTCTTTAATTCAATAAAATAGCTTGGACTGAGAATTCTCAAAGAGGAGTAAAAGCAAGCTTCTAATAACCACTTATAAAAGTGAAATAGAAGAATAGCTGAATCAGGAGTATGAAGCTACACTGAGACACTTGGGCAGAAACGTGTACTTTGGAGTAAAATGTGCTGAGCTCATGCAATATATGAACAATTTGAAAGAGGAACATTTAGGGTCACCTGAATAAATGTATTCCCTCCTCAAACAAACCATTGACCTCTATCCAGCTATTTCTATTCACACACCACTAGCAGAGGGAGTAGATAGGATTATCCCAAAACCTTGTCATTTAAAAGGACTTTTCACATCTTTTATTTAACCCTCTCATCACTATGGGAGATGAGCAGAACTTCATTTCAGAGATGGAGACATTGAGGAACAAGACTGAATACATATTCCCAGTCTCACAGCCAGGTGATGGTAGAGACCAGGCTTCTGGGATTTTGCTTTACATCTCACTGACTCCTCATTCTCCTTCCTCTCTCCGTGTTCTCTTGGTCTTGACTTTCCAGTTTTAGGGAGATTGAGAATGTTTATAGCAACTTCTTTTGGAAATCCTTTATGAAACACACAGTGTATTGACTCTAAGGGATAGTGTTTCATCACCAGGAATACTGATTCAGGTAGGTAGTACTTTGACCAAAATAGTTGAAGGCGGAAGATGTTACCCACACATAGATGCATGCCACAAGGGCTCATTTCTGTGCTGACAAAAAATGCGATCAATTTTGGTCTCTCCAAATACACTTCGGAGAAGGCAATGGCACCCCACTCCAGTACTTTTGCCTGGAGAATCCCATGGACGGAAGAGCCTGGTAGGCTGTAGTCCATGGGGTTGCTAGAGTCGGACACGACTGAGCGACTTCACTTTCACTTTTCACTTTCATGCATTGGAGAAGGAAATGGCAACCCACTCCAGTGTTCTTGCCTGGAGAATCCCAGGGATGGGGGAGCCTGGTGGGCTGCCATCTATGGGGTCACACAGAGTCGGACACGACTGACGCGACTTAGCAGCAGCAGCAGCAAATACACTTAGCATGTTTGACTTTTTTTTCTCTTAGGAGTAAAGCAGTAGAGGGGAAGCTTATTACACACAGTTGTTACACAATGGCACCCCATTCCAGTACTCTTGCCTGGAAAATCCCATGGATGAAGCAGCCTGGTAGGCTGCAGTCCATGGGGTTGCTAAGAGTTGGACACGACTGAGCGACTTCACTTTCACTTTTCACTTTCATGCATTGGAGAAGGAAATGGCAACCCACTCCAGTGTTCTTGCCTGGAGAATCCCAGGGATGGGGGAGCCTGGTGGGCTGCTGTCTATGGGGTCGCACAGAGTCAGATACAACTGAGGCGACTTAGCAGCAGCACCAGTTACACAGCATATCTGTCCTCTATGATGAGTCATTAGTCATCTATTGCTTTTAACATGCTAAGCCTAAAACTTAATGGCTTATTTACCAAAGGGGAAAGAAGCGTAGTGATAAATTAGGAGTTTGGGATAACATACATACACTACTATATATAAAACAGATAATCAGCAAAGACCTACTGTATAGCACAAGGAACTATATTCAATATTTTGTAATAACCTATAAGGATAAAGGGCTTCCCAGGTGGTGCTAGTGGTAAAGAACCCACCTGCCAAAGCAGGAGATGCAAGAGATGTGGGTTCCATCCCTGGGTTGGGAAGATTCCCTGGAGGAGGGCATGGCAACCCACTCCAGTATTCTTGCCTGGAGAATCCCATGAACAGAGAAGCCTGGAAGGCTACAGTCTATGGAGTCACAAAGAGTCAGACACGGCTAAAGATACTTAGCATGCCCACAAAAGGAAAAAGAACATGAAAAAATATATAATTCTATATCCATGTCTATAGACATATATCTGAATCACTTTGCTATACACCTGAAACTAACACCAGATTGTAAAACAACTATATCTCAATTTAATAAAAGATACTTAATGACTTAAAACAGCAAATACTTATTACCTCATAATTTCTGAGAGCTGCTCGATTGGATGGCTCTAGCTCAGGTTTTCTCATGAAGACACTGGATGAGGCAACCATTATCTGGAGGTTCGCCTGGGAACAAAGGATCCAGTTCCAAGCTGGTTCACTTAAATGGCTGGCAAGTTGAGATGAGCTGTCCACCGGAGCCCTCAGGTCTTCTGTATGTCAGTCACCTCGGAGCACACCCACCTCAGATCAAGTGATCCGAGAGAGAGAAAGTGATAAGGAGCAAGAACGCTCACCCAAAATGGAAGCTGCCATCTTTTTATAAGCTGATCTTGAAATCATAGCCCATCACTTTGCCAGATCCAATAAATTAGAAGTTACATGCAGCTCACTCACAGGGGAGGGAAATTCAGCTCTACTTCTTGGAAGGGGGAGTATCAAAGAGTTCTTGGACATATCCTTAGAACCACAACAATGCCTCGCTCAAATTAGCTTTGCAGGAGAAAGCACATAAAGTAGACAGATTCTTTTTCAGCTGGTTCACATATTTCTGAGGCTGCTAAGTCACTTTAGTCATGTCTGACTCTTTGTGACCCCATGGACTGTAGCTCACCAGGCTTCTCTGTCCATGGGATTCTCCAGGCAAGAATACCAGAATGGTTTGGCATTTCCTCCTCCAGGGGATCTTCCCGACTCAGGGACTGAAACTGTGTCTTTCGCAGCTCTTGCATTGCAGGCAGATTCTTTATCCCTGAGTCACCGGGGAAACTCGTGGTATTTGTCATCCTTTACTAAACAGTTTCTTCTATATTCTTTGCTGTCCCAACTTCTTCATTTGCCTTGAAATGTTGGAGAGTCCCTCGCTGCTCAGAGCTCTTCTTTATGCACACACTTACCTTCCCAACACCCTCTCACACCATCTCCAAACTCCACCCCTATTTCTCACAATTCTTATATTTCTGTCTTCAGCCTTGATCTCTCCTTGTAGTTCTGGTTTTGTACATCCAGCTTCTCCTTGACATTTCCGGAAGGATCACAAGAATTTAAAATGTACCATGGCTCACAGAACTCTTGCTTCCAGAGTATTCTCCCAGCCTCCCCATTTTCAGTAAATCCACCCAGTTGTTTAAGCTCTTCCCCACCTCCTGTCTAATCCCTCAGCAAGTTCTGTTGGCACTTTGCTCAGTGTCTTTCCTGGATCTACCACTGTCTCCATCTCTACTGTTCTCACTCTAGTCCAAGTCAGCTCTCCTCTCACCTGGACCATGGCAATTGCCTCCTAAAAGGTTTCCCTGTTTATTCTCTGGTCCTTGTAAGTATTCTCCATAGCCCAGCCATGATGGCACTTTGAAAATAAATTCAGTTTTTATCACACCTGCATTTAAAACACATAACAACTTTCTATACTTAGAAAGCCACTTAGAATAATAAACCCAAACTCTTTGCTCTGACTTAGAATTTTGTACACTTTCTTGTCCCTGCTCACTGACCAGTGACACTGATCGTCACTGTACACAGTACTTAGGTATGTCAGCATACACTGTGTGGGCACTTGTATCTGTGTGTATGTGTGTTTGTGTGCATGCTGTGTGGGTGTGTATAATGTATGTGTGTCTCAATGTGTTGTTAGTGTGTGTCTGGAAATGTGTCTGAGTGTATGCATGTGTGTGTGTGTGTGTGTGTGTGTGTGCCTTTCCATGTGTATCTGGTGTGTCTGGTATATACAGGGCCATCTTGATCGACCCTGTAGATTAGGCAGTTTTCTCTCCCTTGAGAAAACTCAGGGACCACAGATATCTTCTCTCTCAATATTAATATTTCTCTAGAGATGCATTAAGTTTAAGTGGTTTCTTTTCAATTGCAAATCTCCTGGGAGTTGCATCCATCATCTGTATCTTTTTGTGAGTTGTGATAATTAGATTATATTCCTCCCAGCACTTGATGAAGACAGCCAGAGATAAGACCGAGTGTAGGGAGCTCAGAAAATGAGACCCACGGCCCCTTGGGTGGTAGGGTAGCAGCTTGCTGACTCAGGTGCCACTTCCTGAATGATCTCCCTGGATCACAAAGATTCCTTCTCATCTTCAGGACTGGGCAACACTGGGGAATGAGAGACAGCACAGAGAAGAAGTGTAAGGGGAAAAAAGAAACATGAAAAAGTCCATTTTCCCCAAGTATATATGAGTGCCATCCATGCCTGGTATGACTTTCTGCTTCAGAGATTTCTGGGTGCTCTTCAGAGGAAAGTCATTCCTCCTTTTATTCAGAGCAGTGTAAGGGCATGCTTTTTCCCATGAGACACAGTAATTCCTTGGGGAGCACAAACAGAGGACAGCAATGTAGCACATTCAGCAACTATTCCGTGTCTGTTACAACACGACTACAAGAGTACCACCATTAGAGAGGTGCCCCACAGGAAGCCACCTCCTCCCATCCTCCCTTGCAGTGTCTTGTCCTTCTCCTGCACTCTGATTCCATGCCACTCTTTCTTCACTCTCCATATTTCTCTTCCCTTCCCTGAAACTTCAACCTTTATTTTTCTATCTACTAGATCTTTCTTACCAATATTGGAACATGTCATCTTATATCCCATTAAATTGAGAAAATGAAAACATACACACACACACACACACCTTTCCCTTTTATCCCATTTCTTCTCAGAAATCTCTTCATCTTTGAGCTGTGCTTTGGAGGGAAGGAGTTCCAGAATGTTTTCTCCAGTTCAAGTGTCTAATACAGTGTAGCTTTTGCTTTCCTCATGTCACATCATGGGCTTTGGTTTAATTGAATAATGCCCACTCCGGTGCCACATCGTCCAAACACCTGCACTTCATACCTTACTAGGCATGTTAGCAGTGTTCAGTGAGTTGCCCCTTCTCTTTGTCTTGAAATCCTCCACACTCACCCTGCTTCCTCTTGTTCACTGATTATATTTTTTCTCAGACTACTTTCTAGCTCTTCCTAGATCATTGCAGGGATCCTTCTCTTATGTTACACTTTGTTGCATACTCTTGAATTTAAATACCTCTTCTGTGATGGTGATTCCCTGGTGAATAAGTGCAATGAATCCTCTTTTGTGCTGTAACTTCCCTCCTGTATCTGACTGCTTACTTAAAGATCAAAGAGAGAGATCCCTAGAGTTGTTCAGTTCAGTTCAGTTCAGTCCTCAGCTCAGTCGTGTTCGACTCTGCAACCCCATGGACTGCAGCACGCCAGGCCTCCCTGTCCATTACCAACTCCTGGAGTTCACTCAAACTCATGTCCATTGAGTCAGTGATGCCATCTAACCATCTCATCCTCTGTCATCCCCTTCTCCTCCTTCCTTCAATCTTTCCCAGCATCAGGGTCTTTTCCAATGAGTCAGTTCTTCGCATCAGGTGGCCATAGTATTGGAGTTTCAGCTTCAGCATCTGTCCTTCCAATGAATATTCGAGACTGATTTCATTTAGAATGGACAGGTTGGATCTCTTTGCAGTCCAAGGGACTTTCAAGAGTCTTCTCCAACACCACAGTTCAAAAGCATCAATTCTGCACTCAGCTTTCTTTATAGTCCAACTCTCACGTCCAAACATGACTACTGGAAAAACCATAGCTTTGACTAGATGGACCTTAGAGTTATTAGGTATTCAGGATTCAGAGTCCGAGTCAAAAAGCTGTGTGACTTTATGTAAGTTTGCAAAAATTCTGCTTTTTTGTCTATAAATTAGAAGAAAGTACTAGTATGTATTTTGAGAACTGGAATGTTAGTCCTGTCATAGTAAACAAAGATGTCAGTCACCAGCAATTGCAGCCATGATGGATGGTGAGCTGGTGAGCCGTGAGGGAACTCAGGAGGGAAGGAACACCTTCCCTAGATGGCTAGAACATCTAGCAGCCATCAGACTGTAGGAACCTCCCCCCATGAGCCCTGAGGAAATTCAGGATGTGAAAACACAGGATACTGGCCCCAAATAGCTGAGGTGCATATCAAAGAAATGATTTCAGTGAACCCAGACTCTTGAGTCAGAAAGACTCAAGTTCTATGTAACTTCCCATGCATAGAACACTAAATTTCTTAACTTGGGTTATCTGGTTTTCTTTAATTAACAATGATTTTGATGTTCAGACTTCCTGCCCTTTGTTGCAAACCTTGTATATAACCTGGATCCTCTCTTCACCTCCTCAGAAAGTTCTCTCAGGATTACTTGAGACGCTGTTTCCCAGGCTTGAAGTCCTAAAAATTCTCACCAAATAAAGCATAACTCTCAACTTTTGGGTTGTGATTATGTTTTAATTCCACAGCTTTGTAGGGTTTTTCTGATGACAATTAAATGAATACATTTAAAACACTTAAAATTGTGCCTAACATATAGTAAACATTTAATAAATATTTATCAATTCTCCTTCTTATTATTTATCCCCTTTCTTTACATGTTCAAAGCAACACTTCTGATTGTCTCAGCAAAAGACATTTCCACTCAGCTATTGAAATCAGAAATTGGTAGTTTTCTTAGAATTTTCTCATGCTGACACTCATCACTACCAAGTCTCCTTGACTTTAACTCCAGACTATTTCTTAAGTCATCCAGTTCTCTCAGACACCACTCTACATCAGCCACACCTCATCTCTCACTTCAGTTACTGAAATGGGTTCCTAATTAGACTTCCTGCCTCTTTTGCTGCCTGCTTCTCTGACTGATTCTTCAGCACACAGCAACTAGAGTGATCTTTAAAAAGCACAAACTGGTTCCTGTCACTCCTCTGCTCAAAACTCTTCATGATTTCCCAGTGGACTGAGGACAAAGTCCAAGATCCTTAAGTGGAAGGGCCTATAAATTTAGACACCTTCTGCCATGTCTACTTCCAAGCTGTGTTCAGTCCCCCATCACTCACTGTGGCTCATCCACACAGCCATTCTAACAGGTTTTCAAACGTTTTAAGGGCTTTTCTACCTGTGAATTTCAGTTTTGCTTCTAGGGGCTGCCTGGAATGTTTTTATCCCCCTTTTTGAGATAATTCCCACTTCCCTCTTTTGAGCCCCAGTAAATGTCATTTCCTCAAAAAGAACTTTTCTGGACCTTGAATCTTAACAATTTGAAATTATATATTATCCGTGTATTGATTTGCGTAGAGATAGTCTTTTCAACGGGATGAAAATACTATGATGATGGAAATCATTTGTCTTGTCCCTTGTTTTATTTCAAGCATTGAGCAGGGTAATGCTTAATCAACATTTATTGAATTAATGAAGTGAAGGAAAGAATTGTGGTTGGTGCAAGTCCTTAGTCATTTCATTGATGGAAACATAGTAGTACAGGTATGATAAGCAAGTCACAAGATGTGCCTAGATTTATTGCCTTTAAATGATGAAATTCAGAATTGTGTATTACATGCAGATTTGATACTATTTAGTTTTACAATTAACATAAGGAGAGACTGTGGTCAAGGGGGAAGTGCATGGGTTTTGTAGCAGATTCAGGTTTAATAACATCTTAATCATTTGCTGGTGGTGTGACCCAGGTAAAGTCCATTTCCTAGCCTGGAAAATGGTTTTTCTAACTCCAGAGTTGTTGCAGGGACTTGAGATGGATGGCTCAAGTTGATTGCTTTATAAATAAATATTACTTGTCATTTTTACTGGAAGACCTTTGTGTTAGTACTTAAATACAAAAGGGAAAGACATAGGAACCAAAAATGATAAACTGTTGACTTCTTTAAAATATCCAGAAAAAGTTGGCCTCCAACTTTTAGATCCTATAAAGGCCTGAAATAAGACATAGTAGAAGGGAAAAATAAAAACCCATGAACTTTACTGAAATCAAATAGATTGATTCTTAAAATTCCAAAGACAAAGGTATATGTGCTTCCTAGGCCTGGAATGTTCTGTGTGTGTCTGGTTCTTCCCTCTGCATGTCCCACATGCTTTTTCCTAGAGGCCTTTTCTTTAACACCATGTTAAGTCTCCCTCAACTTCTCCCCACCGTACCATTTCATGGCTGATATGAACATTTTATGGGCTCCCCAGGTGGCACTGGCGGTAAAGAACCCACCTGCCAATACAGGAGACGCAGGTTTGATCCTCTGGTTTGGGAAGATCCCCTGGGGAGGAAATGGCAACCCACTCCAGTATTCTTGCCTAGAGAAATCTGTAGACAGAGGAGCCTGATGGGCTATGGTCCATAGGATCACGAAGTATTAGACATTTAGCTTCCCTGATAGCTCAGTTGGTAAAGAATTTGCCTGCAAAAAAAGAAAAAAAAAAAAGAATTTGCCTGCAATGCTGGAGACCTGAGTTCAGTTCCTGGGTTGGGAAGATCCCCTGGAGAAGGAAATGGCAACCCACTCCAGTATTATTGCCTGGAGAAGTCCATGGACAGAGGAGCCTGGTGGGCTACAGTCCATGGGGTCTCATGTACTGGGGCATGACTGAGTGACTTTGGGAACTTTTTGTAGGCACTTGAAAAACAGTAAAGGCAGGGAGAGATGTGCTCTGAACTGATCTCATCTGCTTAAAGATAGAGCTCCAAAAGCAACTCCTTTGTCATCAATTCTCCCCAGGCATTTTGTCAACCAAGGTGGACTGACTGTTGCTATAGGAGAGAAGACTTGCAGTTAACACCATACCCAGACACACTTTGTCATAAACAATTATACTTTCTATCTGTTCTTCTAAGGGCCCGATTACCTTTTCTAAAAATCATTCACTCTCTCCTAAGAGATCCCGGGGCTTCCCTGGTGGCTCAGGGGTAAAGAATCTGCCTGCAATGCAGAAGCCCTAGGAGACACAGATCGATCCCTGGATCAGGAAGATCCCCTGGAAAAGGACTTGGCAACCCACTCCAGTATTTTTGCCTGGAGAATCCCATGGACAGAGGAGACTGGCATGCTTCAGTCCAAGGGGTCGCAAAGATTGGACATGACTTAGTGACTGAACAAAAAAATAAAAACAGCATACAGGTTAATAAACTTCTTTATCTTTCTTTGATTGTTTTTCTCTTGTTAATCTGTGTTTTGTATCAAAGGATCTGAGCCAAGAATTCACAAGGGTAGAGGGAAAATGATTTTTCCTCCCTTACAATGCCAACAAGGGTAGGATCTTGTTACTGATTTATCCCGGGTACTAACACACTGCATGGAACATAAGATGTGCTCACAAAGAAAAGGAATGAATAGAATGGCTACCTGTGCAGCCTGAGAGCCATTATGCCCTTCTGCAGAACTATTTTTGTTATAGCTGGAGTTTAATGCAAGATTCATCCCTTAAAAAAAAAATCCACTTCCTTTGTAGAAAAACCTCTTGAAATTTACACAGTTTTAAGCTGCATTATACTATCAATTAAAGGAGCTGAAAACAACTTTCTTGAGTTGCATCTTCACTGTTTAATATTCAGGATGCATCTAATGTGCCCTTTGAGTAAGGGGACTTTGCTTCCATCCTCTGGGGTGTCCCCAGTTCTCCACAATAGTGTCATATACAGTGATTAACATGGACTGGAGAATGTGGGCATGTGTATACCTCTGTGAATCTTATAAATTATAAAGTCCAAACAAAGTGGTTTAGTCACTTGAAAAGTAGGGAGAATAGGGCAGAAGTCCATAGATACATTTTGTAAGTGAGGATTTGAAGTTGTTAGTGTTCTTTTTAACTTCATGGTAATAGAATACAGGGATAGCTTGGTTTTCACAATTTTAATATCAGATAAAATTACTTTAAAATTGAAAACAAATTTAGCCAAGAAATGAATTAAAAATTTTGGAAACCTATCTATTGCTTTACTTCAAACTATCCTAAAAGAGACAGATTCTCAACACATTTGCAAGTTAAAAAGCAATGAGTTTCCCCTTTACATGTGTATACTAAAAATTGTTGCTGTTTTATTTTCCCCCTGTTCCAGCTAACCTGCAGTTTCAGGCATTCTAAGCTTTGAAGTTTGGAAAAGAGACAATGTTGTCTAGTAATCCTAAGAATGCTAACCGTGATGGTTCTTTTCAAGAAGATTTGTTTAAAAAGCCTAGACATTACCACATTATAATTTCTACAATCAACAAAGATTTAAAAAAATGCCCGAAGATATGACTACTGGCAAGAAAAACTTTCCTTTCACATTTCATTAAAACATATCAGGCAATAAAATGAATGGAACTCTACATTCCGCCTCTGTGTGTGTGTTCAGTTCAGTCTCTCTGTTGTGTCCATCTCTTTGCGACCCCATGAACGGCAGCACGCCAAGCTTCCCTGTCCATCACCAACTCCCGAAGTCCACCGAAACCCATGTCCATTGAGTCGGTGATGCCATCCAACCATCTTATCCTCTGTCATCCCCTTCTCCTCCCGCCTTCAATCTTTTCCAGCATCAAGGTCTTTTCAAATGAGTCAGCTCTTCGTATCAGGTGACCAAAGTATTGGAGTTTCAGCTTCAACATCAGTCCTTCCAATGAACACCCAGGACTGATCTCCTTTAGGATGGACTGGTTGGATCTCCTTGCAGTCCAAGGGACTCTCAAGAGTCTTCTCCAACACCACAGTTCAAAAGTATCAACTCTTCTGCACTTAGCTTTCTTTATAGTCCAGCTCTCACATCCATACATGCCTACTGGAAAAACCATAGCCTTGACTAGATGGACCTTTGTTGACAAAGTAATGTCTCTGCTTTTTAGTATGCTGTCCAGGTTGGTCATAACTTTCCTTCCAAGGAGTAAGTGTCTTTTAATTTCATGGCTGCAATCACCATCTGCAGTGATTTTGGAGCCCCCCAAAATAAAGTCAGCCACTGTTTCCTCTCTTTCCCCATCTATTTGCCATGAAGTGATCGGACCATAGGCCATGATCTTAGTTTTCTGAATGTTGAGCTTTAAGTCAACTTTTTCACTCTCCTCTTTCACTTTCATCAAGAGGCTCTTTAGTTCTTCACTTTCTGCCATAAGGGTTAGTGTATGTGTGTGTATTTTCAGTCTTCTCCCTGCCACATTTTGTCTCCTGAGTTTTATCTGAGATGCAAAAGATTTCATAAGGAAACCACTGCATAAATTCTATAGTAATCTGTGATTAAAAATAGAAATGTATATACAAGAAATGTCCTAAAAACTTATGTTTTCATAGTAATATTTTATATTGCTTTACATGTTTCTATTATGATAAATGCACTGGATGCTTAAGGGAACTTGTTCGACTTTCTCTTTGTTGTTGTTTAGTTGCTAAGTCGTATCTGACCCTTTGCGACCCCATGGAGTATAGCCTGCCAGGCTTCTCTGTCGTGGGATTTCCCGACAAGAATACTGGAGTCAGTTGCTATGTCTTTCTCGGGGGGAACTTCCCAAACCAGAGAGCAAATCCACATCTGCTGGCCCTTTGACTTTCTCTTATATTGTGAAAAACTGTTGAGGCTGTGTTCTGAAAGTATTTTGGTCATTAAAGATATTTTACTCCATTATGAGAAGGAATAGAGAAGGGAAATAACAGCTAATTAAAAATGAACGATAGTCAAGCTAAAGTTCATTTGTGTTTAAATGTTGACTATGTTCAGGGATTATTATAGAAACACATTTAGTCAGAATCAGAGATACTCAGACACCAAAAACTGAAGCATTTGTAATCTCACTCTTTTGTCTTACTGCCTTAACATTATTCTCCTAAATTGAGTTTATTATAATCATTTTACTGTTCATTCTAAATTTCTGTTGAGACACTTATTACAACTTGAGGCTATAGATAGTGAGTGAAATACCTTGCATTAATTTCAGATAATCATACAAAATTGATCCTCTATATCTCATAGTAAACAGTTGCAGTGTAATTGAACTAAATTCCCAGAATCTTTGCCAATGACCTGAATTCTAGGTAAGGTAGTAAAAGGAATTGACGTGATTTTGAATTCTTCGGCTTCTTCAAATTTTGTATCTTTCAAACCCCATATAGTTTCAGGTTCCTCCAGTCACTCATAGCCCCATTTCTTTCTTAGTCTCTCATTAGTTGGCTCCTGCACACTTGGATGAATAAATGCATTTTGTTTCAGATGCTAGCAGAGCTGTCTGATATTATATATGTCTCCTGTTCAAAATATAGCTTGATTTTTATATCATACTTTATCTACTGTGTATTCCTACATTGGAAAAAGACAGAAATGAAAATTTCTCTCCTTCTGTAAGACAATTTGGAGAAGTTTTACTATTTCATTGAAGCAAATTTTTATAATTTATCATGTTAGGATTTGAAAACAACAGCCATATATAATATTATTTTTTCTATACATTTCTTTTTAATCATATTGCACTTTAATTTTTCATATAAAGGAAGTTTTGGACACAATATCAATACTTTAAAGAAATAACACATTCACCTTTTGAGAAACAGGGAAGGAAAGATTGAGGTGGAAGGTAAAGAGATTATTAATAGGCCACTGTTATTTTGGAACATAAAACACGCAAACGATGAAACTCAAAGAAGTTTTATGACAAGCAGTTATATCCCAAGTACCATTTTAAAAGGTACATTAAATTTTCTACAGTTCCATATAAATCAAATGCCCATGTTTACACCTTTATTGAAGCTTTCTATTTTATTCGGAGAAAATAAAAGCTATCAACTACCTGCAGAAAAATGTTGGACTTCTTTATGAGGATGGAAAAATCCAAGAATATTTTAATTGTATTATATTTACTTGGAATACTGAATTATGCCATCTCTTTGCCTATCTGAGTGAATCTTTCAGTGCCTTATTTTGCATGTGGAACTAAATGCCAATAGGCATTTCATTATCATCCTCCAGAAGTTTTGCCTGCAGGAATTTGAAGAAGCTGCAAAAGATAATGAAGGGTGGGAATTGTGGGTTTGACCTTAATTCCAAAACGTTGCTGTTGTGTTATTATAAGCCTCTAGGATGTGGACTATGGGCCAATTAGTTGCTGTACATGTGACTACAGCCCTGATCAGCAACCTTGAGAATGTTGGCAGGCCTTGTTCAAAAAGGGGGACGAGTGAGAGATGATGCACGCTCCAACACATAATTCTCTCTGTTCCTGGAAAATTAACTCAGTGTGTTTGCTGTGCTGATATGGCCTTGTTAGAAAATCTTTGTCAACTAGGACAGTACTGTATTTCCCAGCTAGGTTCCATCTTTATTTTAATTTGCCAATAGTCAATCAGGCTATGAATTATAGCACATTTTGCAAGATAAGAAAAAAAATTTAGATCAAAGAAAGTGGAAGGAAACATTGATCCTCTTTGATAATGAAATTGCAGCCATTAGAGCAGGGATATAATTAGGCTTCCTCCTACCCCCCATTTTTAAAATAAACTCTGTTTTACTTGGAGAGAAGAGATAGCTGCCTCAATATTTCTATAAAATAGATCTCCATGGTTTAATTAAAAATTATACATCATTTAATAGTTTTCTTCACATCTTTTGAAACTATGGAAGGAAGAGCAGAGTGTATACTTGGAAAAAACTGTATTTTTACAATGCTTAAATCATAAAGGTGAAGTTTTGCCTCCTTTTCTGTTTGCTTTGCCTTGTCTTGCTTTGCATTCTTCAGAAATACACATGTGCTCTTTTTCTGCTCCTCAGTTCCTCCATAGAAAGAGGACCATGGCCTACAGAACAAGGATTTTAATAATGTGATGTGAAGATTTTAGAAAATACTTCAAAGAACACTATCTGATGTAAACTCTGTTGGAGAGATATTGTCAGGAGGTTAAGTAGGAAAATGACTGTCAATGTGGCAGGAAGGAGAATACTTATTTGGTTTGGATTCCTAATCATTATTTCTCCAGCATCTATCACAATGTGTAGTCCATCCTGTGTACCCAATGACTTGAGTGATAAACAGAATGAATAGTACTTACATAGTGGATTTTCATAGAAAACAGAGAAAAGAAAGTGATTAGGGGAAGAGGGAGAATAATCTAGTTAAAGAATGATTAGTGCTGGAAGAGAAAGAAGGGAAAAGATATGGCAGGCAGTAAAGATCATAGGATTAGAATGTACAGTATGGATCTAATATTTTCACTAAAGGTATTTCACTATATATATATATATAAAATATTATAAAGTAAAGTGAAAGTCACTCAGTTGTGCCCTACTCTTTGTGATCCCATGGACTGTAGACTGCCAGGCTTTTCTGTCCATGGGATTCTCCAGGCAAGAATACTGGAGTGGGTAGTCAATCCTTTCTTCAGGGAATCTTCCTGACCCAGGGGTTGAACCTGGGTCTTCTCCTCCTCTCTCTCTCTCTCTATATATATATATGTATAAATGGCTTACATATATATCTTATATATTGGAAGGATGGATGCTGAAGCTGAAACTCCAATACTTTGGCCACCTGATGAGAAGAACTGACTCCTTGGAAAAGACCCTGATGCTGAGAAAGATTAAAGGCAGGAGGAGAAGGGGATGACAGAGGATGAGATGGTTGGATGGCATCACTGACTTGATGGACATGATTTTGAGCAAGCTCCAGGACTTGGTGAAGGACAGGGAAGCCTGGTGTGCTGTAGGCAATGGTGTTGTAAAGAATCAGACACGACTGAGCGACTGAACTGAACCAAACTGATATATCTTATAGGGCTTCTAAGGCAGTGCAGTGATAAAGAATCCACTTGCCAATGTAGGAGACGCAAAAAGATGTGGGTTCAGTTCCTGGATTGGGAAGATCCTCTGGAGTAGGAGGGGTCTTCCCTGATAACTCAGTTGGTGAATAATCTGTCTGCAATGCAGGAGACCCTGGTTCGATTCCTGGTCCAGGATGATCAACTGGAGGAGGGATAGGCTACTCGCTCCAGTATTCTTGCCTGGAGAATCCCATGGACAGAGGAGCCTGGCAGGGGGCAGTCTGTGGGGTTGTAAAGAATTAGACACAACATATATTTTATAATTGTCTTAAGCAAATGTGGTATTCAAAAGTCAAAATTCCTTTTAAGTATAAACTTACTTTTTGGAGACTGTTTTACCACCCTAAACACAGCCACCTCCAGTGGATAATTTAAACTCTTATTTTTTAAAAAAAATTATAGTGTGCCTACATGATTGTGTTGACAGTTCTGATGAAGTTTACACAGTGCTGACCAACAACCATTCTTGAACACATGAGTTAATCAAACAAACACTTTAATAATATGCTAGGGAAGAGGAGTTGCCTTTCTTGTAAAACTCAAGAGGCATCAATCAAGAACCTTTTTTATTTTTTTAAGCAATGTGGTTGACTGACATTGGTATAATTCCCTGGAGGCTGTTTCCAGGCCAACTCTGTAACTGAGTTGAAGGAATAGGGAGGCATGTTAAATCTTTTTAATGAAAGATTAGCATCTCAATAAATCAAAGAGTGTAAAGGAAAATAATAAGAGAAAAATTGAGATTATCTATCAAGAGAATCACTAGTTGCTCTCTGGGTACTCGATGATTTACTCTTTGTCCTTCTAATAATCTCTTAACATTTTTTTGCTTTTGGTCCCCTATTGAACAGAAACCATCGGTATATGTGTATTTTTAAAGGGAGAATTAAAGGTGGGAAGATTTGGGAGAATGACATTGAAACAGGTAAAATATCATGTAAGAAACGAGTTGTCAGTCCAGGTTCGATACACGATACTGGATGCTTGGGGCTAGTGCACTGGGACGACCCAGAGGGATGGTATGGGGAGGGAGGAGGGAGGAGGGTTCAGGATGGGGAACACATGTATACCTGTGGCAGATTCATTTTGATATTTGGCAAAACTAATACAATTATGTAAAGTTTAAAAATAAAATAAAATTTAAAAAAAAATAAAGGGAGAATTAAAAAATCTGTATGTATATATAGAAATATAAATACACAAACACATGCACATATAACTATACAAATAAATCACCTCTTTCCATAGACAGAAAAGAGTCTGACTAAGAATCTTCATGGTCTAGTGGCTAAGATCCTAGGCTCCCAATGCAGGGGCTTGGGGTTTGATGTTCCACCAGGGAACTAGATCCCACCTACTGAAACTAACAGTTTGTATGCCGCAAATTAAGATTCCCCATGCCAGAATGAAGTCAGAGATCCCTGGTACCATAACTGAGAGCTGGGACAGCCAAATAAATAAAATAAATATTTGGGGGAAAAAATCTAACTGCGTTTTGACCAAAGTTATTACCCCAGAGCTTCTCTTTGCTTAACTCAGGCAGTGATGATCAAGAAGTACATAAAGTTCAGGCATCAGTCTTCTTTCTGGTCCACACTCTCTAAGAGGCAAGTGGCATTTAGGGTACAGACTAATAACTGTGGGTCACACACTGAAGAAAGCATTCTACTTGAAAATATCCTATACAAAAAAATCAACTGATTTCAACCCTACTTTTTTCTTAATAACTAGTAAAACCAAGCAATATACTTACATTATCATAGTTAGTAGCTATGGAGGAGTGTGTGTGTGTGAGAGAGAGAGAGAGAGAGAGAGTCGCTCAGTTGTCTCTGACTCTTTGTGACCTCGTGGACTGTAGTTCACCAGACTCCTCACTCCATGGAATTCTCTAAGTAAGAATCCTGGAGTGGGTTGCCATTCCCTTCTCCAGCTATGGAGGTGTAGTTGCCAAGATATTTCCAAAAATGACCATTTAAAATAGTGGCACTCTTTTATCTTTAAATGATAGTAACTTTTCTACTGAAGCCTCTGCCTAAATTCCCAATGCTGGCAGAAAATTATTATCTCCACCATTTAGAGTAGATTTGTTTCACTCACAATCGATGGGTTCTTTGAGTGTGTCCACGTTACAGGTTTCCCAAAATATGTATGAAGAGTGTAGTACATACTAGATTTTGGAAAAGAAGGAAGTCTTAAAAAAAAGGGCAACAGTCAACCATGTTGTCCTGTTCAAGCATGCACATGTTTTATTTGAGTATTCTCCAAAGGTCTATTTTTTTCCAGCATAATGCAGATATTATGCTATCCTTTGAAATAAGATATATGAATTTCAAACAAAATTGTCAAAAACAATGACCTTGGTTACTCCATATGGTACACAGAAATAATTACATTTCACTTACAATACAGATGCACTTAACACAGTCATCAATAGTCATTCACCACCAACACAGTATATTTTTAAATCACCTAAAACACCAAAAAGTTTTTTTTTCTTTTCCAAAAGTCTAAAGAAATTAATAGTTTTGGATAAATGATAACTTGAAAAGGAGGCAGAATTGTCAACGGAAGTAATCTAACTGCATTTTAAAATGTAATATTAAGAACATGAAAATAGAACTTTTTATTGGGAATAAAGACCTAAGTATTCCTGATTGTGTTTTGTTTAACCTACTTTTTAAAAAGTTTTTCAACAAATGCCATCAAAGAAGTTTCACTATATATTTGCTCTAGAAGCATAAAGTGACATGAGGCAGGTGTTAATATAATTGTTAATATTCACACTTCAGGAAGATTAGTGACTTTTAAAAAGACATACTAGGTATAAAGCCAGTTTTTCCCTAGAGATAGTAGAGTTTATCTGACTTTCACTCAGCAAGTGTTCATAAATCTACTGTGTGCACAGCTTTGTTCTAGAAGCTAGTCTAGAAATGGGAAGCAAGAATTTCTGGCTTTACTTGAAAATGGTTGGGTTAATTCCTTTTTATGATAAATTATGATTAAGCATTTTAAAATCTCTATAGTAGAGGGATAATTATTTACTCTTTCCATGTGTTGAAGCTAAACTTCATTCCTTACAGTGGTGGTTTGGAATGAACAAAACTTTTCATTGGACATAAAACTTTTTTACATTGTCACGTGCAGACATGTCTGCTGATATATTTTAAAGGTGAAAAGATATCAAGACTTTTCACTTAAATGTACATAGAGATCAATTTTGCATCATCAAAATCCTGTCCTCCTGATTTAGAGGAGAAAAATTGCTCCTTGCAATAAACAGGAACCTTTCTGAGACAAATCTGTGCTGCCTTCCTCAATGGCATAGAAAGCATGCTTTCATCAAATACTGCTACATAAAGCACTCCAGTTTATCTCTGCATTTCAATTCACATTAGTTATTCTCAAAACGTATTTGAGATCTAAAGCAAAATAAATAATACATCATGTGAGAGTCTGGGATTACTGGTTCTGTGATATTAGTCCCAGCTAATTCTTTTCATGAAACATACAGTGATGTATACAGTATCTGGGCTTTTCCATAACAGCAAAAAGTCAGAGATAATTCACAGATGTCAACTCCTTTTTTTCCCTAATTCTTGACAAATGGATTGAAGATGATGGTGATCTGCTGATAAGATAATTTGTCAGGGAATACAAAAGTAGGAAATTCCTTTGAACTACAAAACGTTAGTCTAGTAGATGACGATAAACCCAATAGAAAGGTGCTATAGAAATACAGGAACAAATCATTCACTGTCACAGGAATACAGTGGACCAAACAATATTACAGAAAAACGTTTATGGCACAAGGGTTTTGGATTAAAAGGTTATCTAAAACCTGGCCACACCAGAAGTTTTTCTATGGAATGTGGCTCTTAATGTATCTCTGAAGATCTGGAAATACAACAACAAAAATATCCTGATTCCTGATACAACAAGTGTACAATTAATTATTGCAGTTGTAACAGTATCTAGGTGCAAGGTAAAACAATGATTCATACTGAACTATCTGAACACTTTAGATGTACTAGTGAGCATCCCCGTGAGAAATACTGCAGTTCTAAAAGGAGTTTATTTGCACAGCCCACCATGGAACATGAACAATCAGCTTGTTGTAAGTGCACAGAAATTCCCTCTTTCTACTAGTATAGTTTATCATGCCTATTCTGAAGACAACATAAGGAAACTGAGATAACGGCTCCAAAGAATTCTAGCATGCATTATGATGGTTTCCTTCAGTCAATACAAATGTGTTGTGTGTTTGTGTTTTTTAATGTGTAATCATCTTCATCATCGCCAATGTTCATGGTTTTAACAGGAAAAATTTTTATCAAAATGTTTTCCATATTTTTTGTTTTGCATTCAACTGGAACATTATGTTCAAAGATTTATTTTATTAAAAAAAGAGTTCTGATCATAAGAAGCATCAATAGGCGGCATTTCATTTGTGCTCATTCACAGTCAAAGGGCCACAGACTATTTTATTTCTCTGTATAACAGGTCAAACTCTGTCCAGAAATGCCATTTGGTGGTTTTATTTCCATCCACAAGGTTGAAAGCTTTGTGTTTGTTTCATTACCAACCTCCTTGCTTTGTCATTTTCATCTGCAGAGTGTTTATTATTTCTTCTTTCTTCCACATTGGGACTCTTTCCACAGCCAGGGCTCAAATTCTCTTGAACCTGATTCCAATTGTCTTACAGAGCAGACACTCTGACGATATTGCCTCCTGAGTACTCAGGAGACTCTGGCCTGTCATCTCCTTCGGGGGTGGTGACTGGAGGTGTTGGGATGCTTATTATTGCTGTAGTCACATAAGGTTGTTCACAGTTCAGTTTAACACACTCTTCCATTTTGGCATTTAAACTGGATCGGCTGATGAGGAAGAAAAGATTTAAGAAAGAAGGTTGTTTACTTAAATTTTTTTTCTTACAACTAAAGAATATATGTTTTCATGTTTATCAGTAACATTTTAAAAGGTTAAAAACAATCACCATAATTAAGAAAAATGAAACACCAAAGCTTAAGATAAATTAACGTAAACATTAGGGCATTAACATCAAATAAATGTCTAAAAGCCAGCTCAGTGTGGTTCAATTAGTGTTTCTCAAAGTGTTTCCTGCTTTGAGAATGCAAAAAAGAGGATCAGGTGAGTTTTAGAAAACCTAGGCTGAGCAAAGTAAAAGAGTTTTCTTTAAGACAGGATCTCTGAGAAGTCTGAGATGCCATAGTGAAAGGGATGGGCCTCCCAGATGGTACTAGTGGTGAAGAATCCTCCTGCCAATGCAGGAGATGCGGGTTCCATCCTTGGATTGGGAAGATCCTCTGGAGAAGGAAATGGCAGCCTACTCCAGTATTCCTGCCTGGAAAATCTCATGGACAGAGGAACCTGGTGGGCTATAGTCTGTGGGGTTGCAAAAGAGTTGGACACGACATGGTGATTAAACAACAATGATAATGAAGGGGACATACCCTGTGGATATATCTTAATTCTTTGGACCAGAGTCACTTTACTATCTTGTCTCTTTGGGATACAGGATGCCCTTAAAGCTCTCAACTTAGTGACAGCAAACATTAAGAACTCAAGTTAGTCATTATCAATACTTAAAAGTTTTCCCCAGTGCTATTTTTGCATGAGTTATATACTCTGTGTGGGGAGGCGGGGGTGGGGTGTAAGGGAAAGGGATAAGGAGTGTAGACGTAGGAGCTTTAAACTATTCTTTTTCATAGGAAACAAGATTTTTGTGTCCCAAGATTTTCTTTTTTTTTTCCTGAACACTACTCCATTTCCTACCTTGTTCTGGAATAAATGTAAAGCAACATACAGGTAGACTATCTTAGAGACAGAAATCTTCATTGCTCCAACATTTAACATTCTGATCCCAGAAACATCTGATTACATAAAATTGACAGAGCCTGAATTCAGAATCTTGTCTAGACTTTCCAAAGATGGTTGGATGTCAACAAAGAAGTTGGACTGAATTAATGGATTGTTAATCTGAAATGGTAAGCTTTTTAATTCGAAGAGCAAAGGAAAATCATTTGGGCAGAAATCGATATTTTTAATGACTTACGTGGTTGAAATGTACTACTTATTATTACACATGCATGATTACGGTCAAAACAAGTGGCATATAAAGAGAAGCAAAGGGAAAATGCCAATAGAAAAATACACTTAAATTGTCCATAAACTCACCAGAGGTAAACAATTTGAACGTTTCACTTACCTTTTTTTTGGTATTGGATTGGTTTTTGTGTTTGTTGAGGCCCACAATACCTTCATGATCAAAACCGTATACTGATTCAAAAGATCCTTCTGGCATAGTTTTATTTTTCACTGTGACAATGACTGTGTGGATATATTTTGGCATGTATTGAATACCTTACAATCATATCAATGTTAATTTGTCACTTGTGGTTGTGTTGCCTAAATTTCAGGTCATTCATGTTTACTTAGGGGACTCCTAAGTGGAGAGGTATCTGCTTAAGACAAAGTTGTGAGGTTGAAGAGGTAGAAATATATTTGTGAATGCCTGACCTTCTTATCTTCTTTCTACTCTTTTAGTACTGATTTAGCTACTGTCTTTGCCTCTTCATGAATATTACAGTAGATCGATTTTCCTACTTGTTTCAGATCAGTTTTGTCTCATTCTAAACCCAAGGAGCTAGGATTTAGATGTCACAGAAGTAACAGCGTGACAGCTGGTGCAGATGTGCTCTGAAAAACAGCACAGGTGTGTGGACGCACACAAACTAATCTCAGGTACCTGTTAGACAGTGGGGTTCTCTCCACACATCTAATCTGAATCGTGCTGAGTTCTTGCACGCTCCCTCGGTGGCTTCCTGATACGTTGGCATTTGGAATGCGGAAGGTTTTTTTGTGTCGTCTTGAACAGCAAGTGCTGGTGATTCCTTGTTGTGAAGAAAGAGAGGGACTGTGACTTGAAGGACGATTAACTGTTGCAACTTCCATGCAGCTTTCTTCAAAGACTTGTTCATCCACAAATTCGTGATTCTATTTCGTAGCGGTAAGAAATGTGGAGAAAGCACAGAAACACAGTTTAACTTTTAAAAAAATTCTTTATTATTTTTAGTGAAGTATAGTTGACTTACAATATTATCACATTTTACCTTAAAAAAAAAAAAAGATTTGAATAGCTTTCTTTTTAGAACTCAAATATGCCCACAGTACATTTAGACTATCTAATGGGTAAAAAAAGTACCATTTTCATAATAATTAGAATAGCAAAGCTTCATGTTGTCGTTTGTATGAAAATAATATCTCTCCAGTTAGAATCTGAGATTGATATACACAGGCTGATTTAGCATCTGTTATAGACTAACTTTATTTGAAATATCATTTACTAATTTAAACATACAATCTGGAAGTTATAAACTAAATATTAAAATACTCAAAAATGAGTATAGATAAAACCCATAGGGAATGTGCAAATTTACATGTATGTTATTTTTTAAACAAATTGACAGACTGAAGTTATGATAGAGAGACTATTTTAATAGAATGTTCCAAGTAAGATTGTCTGTTATATATTAGCAAATACTTTCACATGGGATTGAAAATATTTTTTAATCAGAAAAATGAGATAACGAAGACATTTCCCATTTCTTTAGATGCTCCTCTAAAATTCCCAGTGTACAGAAAACTATGACTTATTAAATAAGTAAAATATATTTATCAAAATGTATTACTTTATATTGGACCTAGAAGTGGTTAACACTGAACTTCTGAGGTCTCCATTCTTATCTTTGTAATATATTACTGGCTGGACCCATGATCTGTACCTATGTTCTTATAACCCAGAAGTCATCAGTGATGGACATCATTTCACATAGCACATCATACAGAAACACAGTGTAAAATTTAATTTTAAAATATTTAATAAAGAATTGGCCCATAAATTGTGTATGGAAGACTTTAACCTCAGAAATAAAGGATAAAACATTTTTGGTTTGAACTACTAAGAATGTTTTCAACTACTATTATTTTTTTTTCTTTGTGTGGGTGGGAATAGTCTTATAATGGAACGTTTTGCTCATGCCAAATTTCACTTAACCACCTCTCATCCAAAAATATTAGTAAAACAATGGAAGGAAATTGCTGGCTAATAGGAAATAGATTGCTTTAGTTATTCATTTTGCCACTTCTTTGCTAAAATAAGCATTTTGCAGTAAATGAAATTTAACATTCTAAAGTCCAGAGGATACTATGATCATCTAAGACAGAATTTCATGTTAAATATTAATTTTTATAGAAAAAACTATTGCTTACAAAGGAACAGATTGTTCACACTCTGTTTTCTTCTCTTACATGCACATTTCACACACAATATACAAGTTATAAGGCATGACATTCTAATTTATCTCATCAGTGATTGGAAGGGAAGAAGCCATTCTGTGACAGGTTACCACATATTCTGGAGTAGGTAGCTCCATGTAAACTATATTAGTAATTCAGTTTAGTGTTAATAATAATTTAGTGTTACATAATTTATGATTAAAATAGCCCTAAAAAGCTTCCCTGGTGGCTGTGATGGTAAAGAATTTGCCTGCAATGCAAGTTCATGGGGTCACAAAGTGTTGGACACGACTGAGCAACTAACACTTTCACAAAAGGTAAAATAGTCAAAAAATGAAAATAAAAAGAAAAAAAATGGTAAGGATAAATAAATTTGATTAGTGTTGTCATTTAACTTTCAAAGTTATCCTAATATAGAACTTTATTTAAGATACTAATATAATCAGTAACCAGTAATATTTGTTTAAAACTTTCTAATATTTTTCCATTTATTATGAGATAAAGATCAAAGTTCTTTACGTGCCTCCAAAACCCAAGGTTATCTGCCCACTGACTTCCTCTGTTTCTCCCTTGTGTTATAAGAAAGGTCAAAATCTGACTCCATGTTGGATCTACTTCTTTAACCTTTGCTTCCTGTTGCTTTTGTTTACAAAATGATACTGTCTATACATAATGGCCTGACTTGGGGAACCCTGCCCCTCTGCCTGAATGTTAAACCAATGTGCTTTTGTTGAGGGAGACATCCTGACCCTGTCCATCTGGTACAGGAAGGAAGAAATTAACATATCCCCTCCCTGAAGCTGACCATTCCAGGAGATATTTGCAAGATTAATAGCCTTTTTATTTTACTTCCTCATCTCCCTCCACTCTGTTCTATAAAAGAATCTGGTGTTCAGACTTTGATAAGATGGTTATTTTGAGACATTAGTCGGCCATCTTCTTGGTCTGCCCACTTTCTGAATAAAGTTGTTATTTCTTGCCTCAGCACCTCATCTCCAATTTATAGGCCTGTCATGTCGTGAGCAGAGTGAACTTGGACTCGATAATACTTGCAACGTAGTACCCTCTTTCCTTCTGACAACCCTCAATTTCCTTTCCTTCCTCTTAGGCCAAGTTCCAGTCTTCTCCAGGCACTTACACCTGCTTTTAGCCCCTTCATCTCTTTGCTTAACTAACTCATAACCGTCCTGTGGGTCTCAACTCAATTTTCTCCAGGAAGCCTTGCCCGATCCTGTACCTTCTGGCTGCCCCTTCTTCGCCCCTAGTCCACTGGGGCCTCATTGTTTGTTTCCTTGCTTATTGTCCTTCTCTAGTAACATCCATATTTTGTCCCAAACCTGGAGGCTCAAGTAGGCCAGAGGTCATACTTGACTTCATGGTGTATCTTGGGTCTGGCTGACTGTCTGATACATTATAGGCAAGAAATACATATTAGTTGAAAGATTATATAGGTAAATGAATACATGGATGAACAATATGTCAGAATTGACTACAAATATGTGTCTCTGGTGAATGGACAAGCAGACTTGATTCAAATACAGTGAAAATTTTATTCTGCTCTGTGGTCACAGACTGTGATCCCTTTTGACAACCTATCTAAGAAACAGATGCCTTTGTTAAAGAGGAGGTCCAACTGGGAGCTTATAAGGGAAGAAATGCAGACTCAATCCTCAGGCCCTAGGGGTATACCAGTAACTAAACGTGTCATTTTTCTTAAGAGAATAGATAGTTTTTATTGTCTATCTGTTCATTATACCTGTGAATGAAAGAAACGTTTATTTTCAGTTATTCTCTATTTTGTTATTGCTATTCCCTTTTCCCAGATGTCAGGAACACTTAAACTTCATTATTTTTTTCTGTTTAATCAGCATTTTAAGAAGCAGGAAAAGATATTTTATAGAACTTGCAGTCAGCTATTAGAACACAACTTTCTATCTACATTCAACTGATGTTTTAGCCTAAAGTTAATAACATTTTAAATAAATCTATAAAATACTTTCTATGTTGAAATGTCACTAGAGCCTTTCAAAGTAATTTCAATTATTGTGGATTTTTTTTGGGGGGGGACGCTTAGTATGTTTTGCAGTAATGCAGACATTGAAATCACACTTGGAAACCTTAAATATTCACAGAAACCAATGGGATTACTGTCTGAGTTGCAGGGGCAGGCAGTCCTGCCTTTTCCTTACCGTGGACAGTGCAATCACACTTGGAAACCTTAAATATTCACAGAAACCAATGGGATTACTGTCTGAGTTGCAGGGGCAGGCAGTCCTGCCTTTTCCTTACCGTGGTTTTTTCTAGGCAGTGAAGCAGGTGGTGGTGCTGGGTTTCAAAGCTGGAGCCAGATTTGCTAACGAAGGCCTGCTCATCCTCAGAGGACTGTTAACAGAGAGAAGACAGAAGGGCTTTCTCTTTTATTTGCAAACAATGAGAATCTCAGCTACATATTTCTACTGAGAGATCTGGCCTATTTTCTGAGATTAAATGGCAGTATTTTATTTTTACTTTTTTTTTTTTTAAACCGAAAAGGATCACATGTAGAGTTCCTTTTGAGTTTGATAATCATCATTTACATTTTCATCAAATTAGTGGTCTTGGCTTTTAGACTTGCCTCCCTGAATTGAAAATGTAATTCTCTTTTACTCATTCATCTCCCAGTTACCTTTGAAAGTCTGAGAGCCATTATTTTTGGATAATAATTTTTAGCCTAGTACTTACATAATCCTGAAACCACATCATGCTCACCTACACAAAAGCTATTATGCAAGTAAAGATGATTGGGATCCTAAATATTAAAAGAAAGTTTTAAGGTGAAAATTAAGTTTCTCAAATTACATTTTATACTATGTGACTTTCATAACACTGAATGATGTTCCCTCTTCAGTAAGAAGTACAGTAAATTGGTTGTATACAAACCTTCAAGTTGTGAACTTTCAAAGATTCAAATGTACATCTGGTTCCAGCAAGGAACCAGAACTTGTGCCATCAAATCCAGGTGTGAGTGAAATTGCAGCTTGCCTTCCAATTCCTATTACTGACGATTCTTTAGCTCTACCATCTCCCATGCCTCTCCCTCCTCCAGTCAAAACTCTCGCCTGTTCACTCAATGCAGTCCCTGTGTGCGAGCTCTGGTACTGTACAACTGTATACGTTTTCAAGGTGCTAGCTATACTGTAAGATTAAAAATGTTTTCTTTATTTTTTGTGTTTGTTTTTTATTATTTGTGTAAAGGATTATAAACTTATTAAAGTACAGTACTATACAGGCGATTGTGTTAGTTGGGTATCCAGGCTAACCCTGTTGGACTTATGAACACATTGGATTTATGAACACACTCTCAGAACAGAGCTTGTTGGTATATAGGGGACTTACTGTAAAACAAGATATCACATCACCCCTCCTATCGACACCCAAATGAACTTTAAGGAACACATCTAAGTTTGAAATAAAAAAACCTAAGTATTTGAACTGTTGAGAATTTTCCCCATGTGTACACGAGATAGTGCCAAATACTGCCTGATCATGAATGGGAATCATGACTCACTGGCAGTATGACATATCCCAGCTTCTAGCCTACAGCCAATAAGATGGTACAGGGCGAGGTTACATTAACAAATGACACTTTTGTTGTTTCGGAGCCATTTTCATAATTATTCACAATAAAATTACACGGTTAAGTAGAACTAAATCAATATTGCACCAATAAGTTGAACATTAAAAGAAGAGAAATTCTTGACTATACCTGCAGTTGGTTACTGAGTAAGCCGTTCCGTTTGCTCTGCATGTAAGCATTTGCACTTCCGCTTTTGGCTGCCCGGATCCTGGCCAGTCTGGCTTTCTGTAAGAGCGAAAAAACAATATCCTCCTAAGATCTATGATTGGTTTTCTTAAAACACTGATTGCATGCTTATATAATCCTGTTGTCAGCACACATATTTAAAAAAGCATACCAGCTTTTCACACTAACTACTGAAAAATAGACTTTCAACATTTGAGTGTTTGATTTTGGCTAACATTTATCACTGAGATTGATGACTTATTTTGGAGTTTAGAGGTAAGAATTCAGGTAATTAAGTTAATTAAGGTTTTACAGTAAGATTAAGTTATTTCAGGGCTTCCCTGATAGCTCAGTTGGTAAAGAGTCCGCTTGCAATGCAGGAGACCCTGGTTTAATCCCTGGGTTGGGAAATTCTCCTGCAGAAGGGATAGGCTACCCACTCCAGTATTCTTGGGCTTCCCTTGTGGCTCAGCTGGAAAAGAATCTGCTTGCAATGTGGGAGACCTGGGTTCACTCTCTGGGTTGGGAAGATCTCCTGGAGAAGGGAAAGACTACCCATCCCACTATACTGGCCTGGAGAATGCCATGGACAGTGCATGGAGTCCCAAAGAGTCAGACATGACTGAGGGACTTGCACTTCAATTTCAAGTTATTTTAGTGTTGTTTCTGGTCAATTGCACCAAGAAAAATAGCAGTCTTACTTATATTTTCACTTATCCCAATCTGAGTAACTTAGTGAAATAAAGACCCAGCAAACTAGCTGCCAACTTCTTTTCATTTAAACTAATGTTCTTTTTAAATTTAGTAGTTAAGTTCCAGGAACCTACTGCCGTTCTCTTTCTTCCTTTCCTCCCCAGTCCTTCCTTCCCTTCTCCTCTCTGTTTCTTGCCTTCCTCCCTCCCTCTCTCCTTCCTTCCTTCAGTCCCTCTTTAAAAAAAAAAAAAAAAAAAAAGGCTATTCAGTTGAATCTGCATCCTTGAATTTCAAATTTGTTTTTGCAATTATTTTTATTCAATTGGCCAATGAAGTCCCTGTACCAAAAAACAAGGGCTCTCTTAAAAAAAAATCCTCTAATTTATCTTTGTTTACTGGTTGGACTTTGATAGTTCATTCTACTTTAAATCTGCTATTCTATATATGTCCCAGACTTTCATGGTAAGGGTCTGGTTTTTGCTTCCTGGGGAGCACTATTTGGTGACCGTTCTGCCCATACTAAACATGTCTAGCAAGTGTATTCAGGAAGCGACTGGAATGACCTGGGTAAGAACTTGTACAATTACCCTACAATGACTCTTTTGCTTTTTCTAAACAACCAGAGGGAGACCATCTCAGTCTCTAATCCCGGAATCTTCTTTTTAACAAAACAATTTTAATGATCTAGATTTTTTAAATGGAAAATGAACATGTCCGCATGATACAAATTTTGACACTACAAAAGTACGTGAAAAACAAAAGTCTCTCTGGGCTTACCTACTCCTGTCGTTCAGAGTCAACTACTGGCAAAATTTCTAGAGACATTTACCAGAAATATACTAGGAAAATAAAAGTAAATATATATATATATATATATTCATAAGTATGCATCCATACATTTTTATTCATTTGGGATGATTTGCCGCACAGCCTTCTGCACGCAACTGTTTTCATTTAGTACAGGTTGGACTCCTCCCATATCTCCACATATAGAGCCGCCTCATTTATTTATGCTTGTATAATATACCGCTGTAGGAATGAAGCATCCTTTAGGTAGAAAACCAATCACAATGAATTTTCAAGGCATCTTTTTTTTTTTTTTTTGCTACTACCAGCAATGCTGCCTTCTTGGAACGTCATGATGAGCTGATCTGCAATTTCGAGAAGTAGAACTATTCCTAGGTCAAAGGGTATGCGTGCATGTGTTTCGTTTGCTAGGTTTTACCAAACTTCCCTCCAAAGTGGTACCAAGGTGCCTTTTTACCAACACCCACAGAATTTGACAGTAACACTGAGATGTTTGAAGCTCTCAAAAAAGCATTAAGATAGCATCTGGCTTCAACCTAACCCCTTCTCTCTTCCTCTGTGAATTTCTTCTTCCTGTGTGCCAATTCCAGGTTAAAATAATACTCTGTACAAAAATCATTTTATAAGTGATGCGAAAACTAGACAAATTTCACTGTTTGTTGGCACGACAGTGTTTAGATGACTCAAAATACTGAGACAATGCTCGAGAATGAAATTGGAAGGTAGAAAATGTTTAATTTGAAAAGCTGTGGTGTGCAGCCAGGATTTCAGGACAGACAATAAAACAACAGGAAGTGACAAGCACGTTTGGAAATGATTTAGAATTGATATAATAATTCAGAAATAAGTAATAGAAATATACATTTGGTTTCCAGAAAGAGGTTATGGTTGAAACATCAATCCTAAAGTCTCACTGGTGTCCTGGAACGTTCAATGCCTTTTTTGCTTCCCTTCGTCCCTTGACCTTCCTCTTCCCCACCCTTTTTTTTGCAACCACTGCATGTAATTATATTACCTATATCATAGTTACTAGTCTCACCTATGTCTTTCTCCAAGCATTAGGCTCAGTATTAAGAAGTATTACTTTCTTTCACGAATGAGACACACACACTACTCAAAGATACCCTCCGACAAAGGAAAATGACATATTTTCCATAACAGAAAACCTACATGTTACAGAAACCACTACTGCAGAAGTAGTTCTAAGTTGAGGAAAAAAGAAACAGTTGAGTTTTAGTGACTGAATAGCCATTTAGTGACTGAATAGCCACAATAGTCAGGTACTGTGTTAGAAAAAGAACTGGTTTCATTCACGACTTTTCTTTTGGTTTACTACATACAATACTACAAGTTAATTGGTTTACTCGGTCTTGTGGAGCACCATGCGAAATGTCTGTTGAATGCTAGCCTTCAACCAGAAGATCAGAAATAGTAGATTGATAAACGGAAATAAGTATAAGGCATCACAATGCAAGACATGGTACCTGCTCTCAAGACATATTAAACTTCGGCTAGGAAGATACTATTCATGAAAAGATAAAAGTCAAAAATAAAGTGAGATGTATGGAAAGAGTAACATGGAAACTTATACTGCCATATGTAAAATAGATAGCCAAAAGGAATTTGCTGTATGGCTAAGGAAACTCAAACTGGGGCTCTGTATCAACCTAGAGGGGCGGGATGTGGAGGGAGATGGGAGGGAAGTTCAAAAGGGAGGGGATATGTGTATATGTAGGCTGATTCTGCAAGGAGATCCAACCAGTCCATTCTGAAAGAGATCAGCCCTGGGAGTTCTTTGGAAGGAATGATGCTAAAGCTGAAACTCCAGTACTTTGGCCACCTCATGCGAAGAGTTGACTCATTGGAAAAGACTCTGATGCTGGGAAGGGTTGGAGGTAGGAGGAAAAGGGGACGACAGAGGATGAGTTGGCTGGATGGCATCACCGACTCAATGGACGTGAGTTTGAGTGAATTCCGGGAGTTGGTGATAGACAGGGAGGCCTGGCGTGCTGCGATTCATGGGGTCACAAAGAGTCGGACACGACTGAGGAACTGAACTGACTGAACTGATGGCTGATTCATGTTGAGGTTTGCAGAAAACAACCAAAATTTTGTAAAGCAATTATCCATCAATAAAAAATAAATTAATTAAAAAAATAGAGTCAAATAGAATTGTCAAATGGAGACTAGAGATAGCAAGTGACATAAGATTTGGGAGAAAGAGAGAAATGACTGCTAAGGGAAGGTTTCACTGAGAATGCAGGACTTGGGACAGTAAGATTCAGAAATCTGAAGAGAGTAAGAAAAGAGATTAAGTGTCTCTTCATATTCTGTCATTCTATCCTGGGGTGTGTGTGTGTAGAAGAGGATTTCTCTTGAGATACTGAACATTTGCTATTATAATTGAAAATGGCAAGTGCAGGTATGCAAGATTCTCATTTTTTACTTAAACCCTCCACAAAGTGGTTAAAACTTTGAGTACAGTATTGTTTGCATACCTATTTTTTATTTTGTATAAGTTTTTGCTTGAGCTTGGTGCTGGCAGTGGGATTACATATAAAAAATTTTGGCCTCAAAAGCATTTTGTTATTTATTATTCAGCTTGACTGCTACTTTTTACTGAATGGACATCTTACTTGACTGAATTTAGCTGGTTATTTCTGCATAACTTTGATATTTGTCAAATCACCCAGTTTCAGATAAATCTAAATTATTTTAGCCTAATAAATGTTTATTATTTTTTAAGACATTTCTTGGGAAGGAAAATAGAAAATACCCTTTGGTGACTTATTTAGTTCCATATTTATCTTTCTTTCTTGGATAACTATGTTCAGTTTATTGGTCACAGACTATTTACTGAACTTGTCACTTTAAGTTATTATATTTGACTTTATTAAGCCAATTATTCTAGTAGTTACAGTATGTAAAATTCACTCATTATGGCAGAAACTTAGAATATAGAGATACTTTAAAGATTAAAAAATTCATACAACATACTTTTCAATTTAGTGTTCTTTTTAAATACCATATTTATTTATGCATTTTAAATTTATTTAGATAGAAAAGCTTCTCAAATATTCTAAGATTTTCTTTATCGATTTGCTTGTTGCAGATGACAAAATTTAAAAAATACATATATTTTGAATGTTGGTTTATTTGAAAATCATATTTGTATTTCCTACAGTTTTCATGCAGGTAGCTCTTTTTTTGCTGTTCAGAAGATGAATGATAGATAGCTCATACTAAAGACGAAATTTCTAGAAGGGAGATGGATGGATGCTGGAGAGCTAAGCTTTTGCAGGATTTCTGTTATTGTTTTTAAATAATTTTTATTTATTCATTTATTTTTAGCTGTCCTGGGTCTTTGTTGCTGCATGTGGGCTTTTCTATAGTTGCGGAGAGTGGGGGCTACTCTCTGGTTGCAGTTCTGGGGCTTCTCATTGTGGTGGCTTCTCTTGTTGCTGAGCACGGGCTCTAAGACACCCGGGCTTCAATAGTTGCGGCTCCTGGGCTCTAGAGCATAGGCTCAGTAGTTGTGGCCCACGGGCTTAGTTGCTGCATAGCATGTGGGATCTTCCTGCATTGGCAGGAGGACTCTTTACCACTGAACCACCAGGAAAGCCCAGACTTCTGTTATTTTAAACAATGCACTTGTGTGTCCAGTAGAGGGATTGTAGTGTGTGGGCAGAGACAAAGCTGTGGTATGTGACAAGGCATGACGGAGGCTGATTGTGGACAAAATTTCTCCATCTCTGTTTGTGAACAGTGTGCCCCACAGGAGACTACAATTGCCCAAGAGGGTACCTTTTTCTACTCCTCCTTGTTTATTGGATTGCCAGTTTTATTTACCATCATTCTCTACAATAACTAAAGACTAGATGCTTGTCCAAAAAATGGGGGATTCTGTAAAGGAAGAAAGTACAAGGCAGAAAGAGTGATTCTTGCTAAAGAGAGCAGATCTCTGACAATGGACAAAAACAAATTCTCCGGACAACATGCTGTGTGGCCACATTGATTAACTTGCATTTCCAAAGAGTTACTTTATATGAGATTTTTATACTTTATATGGGGCTTCCCTGGTGGCTCAGTGGTAAAGAATCCACCTGACAATGCAGGAGACACAGGTTCCATTCTGTGGGGTCAGGATGATTCCCTGAAGAAGGAAATGGCAACCCACTCCAGTATTCTTTTCAGAGAAATGCCATGGATAGAAGAGCCTGGCAGGCTACAGTCCATGGTGTTGCAAGAGGCAGACATGACTTAGTGACTAAACAACAACAACAACAATACTGTATACTGTATGAAGTATAAAGTATACTTTTTATTTTACTAAAGGCATCAACACTGTTTAAAAACATGTTTAAAACCTTGTTCTAGAATTACCTACAAAGCTAGTTACAAACTGCATGAGAATCTCTCGTGGTATTTTATAGTTACACCACACTATCTAGATTGTGCATCCACTTTAGTCACAGTTTATGGATATTTAAAAAAAAACAAATCTATTCTTAAAGGACATGATACAGTATCCATGAAGAATCCTGGAAATCTAGCTCCATAGCCTTAAGGAAACTATAAAAGATTTCCATAATTATTTCTAAGCAACAAGGGCTCTGACTCTCAAGGTGATTATTTTAACAAAGAATGGGGAGAGGCTATGTGCTCACCTTTAGTTAACTTTTTTTGGGAGATATCTATTATAGTGTTTAAGTGTATGAACCTGGGAGCCAGGTGCCTTGGATTGAATGAGAGATTTCCAATTTGTAAGGTATGTAATCTTGGAATTTCTCAAATTTTGGGTAGTTTAGAATTCTCATCTATGAGTACAAATAGTAATAGTAAGTAACTCCTAGACTTGCTATGAAGACTACATGATTTTTAAAACATCTAGCCAATACCTCGCACATGGGAAGCCACCAATAAATAGCATTATATTATGCTTATATAGATTTATATACATTTGCATATAATCTTAATCTTATTGTGAGGTAGGTGTTGTTTTCTCCATTTCACGGATGCATATGCAACCTGTTTCCTCTGAGATGGATGAGGTCATTGATGTGAAGTTCAAAGAAACAGTAAAGTACTGGGCCAAAAATAAGACTCAGCTACTAATGATCAGATTTCTCCTACTTCCTGTGTCAACTATGGTGGACATTTGAGACATATTTTGGTGCCCTTTAATAGCCCCAGTCTACTGGAACCAGCTTGATCTCTGATGGACAGAGACTAAATGAATCAGATCTACAAATCTGATTCTAATAAAATTTGCCAAAAATCTATCATTGGTTTTACTGTTGTCATTAGTGCTACTCACCAAATATTTCTTTCTTCTCGTCTGTGGTTGCATAGTAGGATTATCTTGTTCTGCCAGTTCTAAAGTTACACGTGACCAAGCGACTTACTTGGGTTAATGCAATAGAGATGGAAGTGACTTGGCCCACTTCCAAGAGGAAGCTTTTGGGTCAGGCTGTGATTCATCATGTCCTTTTACCTCTGCTTGATGACTGCAGAGGTACATTGTTAAGATGGAGTTTCTATCACCAGAGTAATCTGTAGCATGATTAAGAAATACTCTTTGTCTTTAAGTCACTAAGATATTAAGCTTCTTTTTTACTGTAGTATAATTTAGCTTGTGCTGACTGATGCAACTATCGACCCAAACCAGAACACTGAATAGCCAGTAAGGGATTTTAAAGCTCACTTTACAGAGTGGGAGATGCTAAATCATGGTTGCACAGAACTGAATACTCACCTTTTGCGCTCTTCGTTTGTCTGCTCGTTGATTCTGGTGGTAGATCCGACTGAAGTTGGATACGATCACTGGGACAGGTAGAGCGATGACCAAGACTCCACTCAGTGAACAGATGGAACCAAAAATCTTCCCTGCTATGGTTTTCGGTACCATGTCACCATACCTTGGAATAGAAAAAAAAAAATTGTTTTAAGTCACAGAAAGTTATTTCCATCTTCTACAAATAGTTTTTAGCTTCCAGTCAAGTGATTTTTTGGACCAATCTATCTCTACTTCATGCTTCCTAGGTGGTAATAGTGGTAAAGAACCCGCCTGCCAATGCAGGAGACATAAGAGACATGGGTACAATCCCTGGGTCGTGAAGATCCCCTGGAGGAGGACATGGCAATCACTCCAGTATGCTTGCCTGGAAATCCCATGGACAGAGGAGGCTGGCAGGTTACAGTCCATCAGGTCACAAAGAAGCAGACAAGACTGAAGCGACTTAGCAGGCATGCACACATCTGTACTTCATGGCTAAAACATACATGGTTTAAGACTTCAATAATCCAGGCATCATGAATATCTGAATATAAAAATTACCTTTTGTCCTTGCAGAAGCCAGATGATGTAATGAGAGCTATTCGATTTGTCCTTTACATTACATGGCATTGTTCTTTACATTTATTTATAGTCACTATTTCCATGCTGAATGTTATAGTCTAGATAACACTCTTTTCCACTTAATTTTTTTTTTTCTACATTGGACTGGTTATGAAATTTAAATAGAAAAAGTGGTACATCACATTCCTTTCATCAGATATAATGTCTTAAAAACTTGAACTCTCCAAGGTCCCATTAATCTTCATATATGAAATACAATGGCCATTTCTCCATGATTATCTTACTTAATCTCTTATTTATATTTGATTGGTTTTCTCTTTAGTTAAAATACTTTCTATCGTCTTCAGGGTTAGCACATTCCCTTAGTGACCTTCTACCTCACTGGCTGCTACTTTTCCATCTCCTTTTCTGGCTCCTCCTTTTCTCTTATCTGATTTCTAAATCTTAGAGTAATGTCAGTCTCAGGCTCTTATCATCTCAGTATTAACCCTCTTCCTATGTGATTTTATCCAATCCCATAGCTTGAACTATCTGTACTTTGAAAGTGAAAGTCACTCAGTTGGGTCCGACTCTTTGTGACCCCATGGACTATACAGTCCATGGAGTTCTCCAGGCTAGAATACTGGAGTGGGTAACCTATCGCTTCCTGATCCAGGAATTGAACTGGGATCTTCTGCACTGCAGGCAGATTCCAGGATTTCCTGGAATCATATTTGTTGTCTATATGCTACTGACACACTAATTTACATTGATATCTCTGATGTTTGTCTTGAAAATCACACTCATCTCTTCAGTCGTTTCTGCTCTGATTATTCCTACCACTAGATGTTTAAGAGCCTATTAAGGCTTAAATTAGCCAAAAAGGAACTCTTATTTCCCTAGCTTCCTCTGCTGCTGCTGCTGCTGCTAAGTCGCTTCAGTCATGTTCAACTCTGTGAGACCCCATAGACGGCAGCCCACCAGGCTTCCCCGTTCCTGGGATTCTCCAGGCAAGAACACTGGAGTGGGTTGCCATTTCCTTCTCCAATGCATGAAAGTGAAAAGTGAAAGTGAAGTAGCTCAGTCGTATCCAACTCTTAGCGATCCCATGGACTGCAGCTTACCAAACTCCTCCATCCATGGGATTTTCCAGGCAAGAGTACTGGAGTGGGATGCCATTGCCTTCTCCCTAGCTTCCTCTAGCCCCTTCAAATCTATTCCTCTTGCAATCTACCATTTCTAGTTAAATGGAACCACAAACCACCCAATTGCTCATATCAACACTGAAAAAACCACCCTATCCTCAGTCCATGCATCTCACTACTCAGCTAGCCTTGTTGACTCTGACCAAACCAAATTATATTCCATTTGGGTCTCTTTCCTCAACCAGAGCCAGGGATACCACTTCTCACTTGAATTCTCTTTTCTACATTTGCCCCATTACAAGTTACAATTCACACCACCATAGCAGCGAGGGTTATGGCTTTAAAAATGGAGTTTGGGCTACTGCTACTTTATTTAAACCTTCTAATAAACTTGAAACTAGAATAAACCCAGGTTCCTACTTTTGTCTCCAAAGGCCTACATCCTTCAGTTAGTTTCTGGCTATATTTCACACTGTCTTCCATCCAGCTCCCCGTCTTCCAGCCACATTGACCATCTGATTTCCTATCACATGGGAAGCCCCTAGATCATCATTATGCAGGTTGAGACTTAAATGTCTCTCTTCCAGAAGTTATTTTCTGGCCACATTCCCCATAGCGGTATTATTTTTTCACCCAAGTCTTTCCCTAAAACATATTCCCATTTGATTACCTTTAAAGGACTTATTAACACATGAAACTTTCTAATTTGTTAATGTGAAACAATTTCCTTGGCTCCCCACATACTCTGCTGACATGAGATTATAACCTTGATGAGCTGCAGTTATTCTATTTTGTATCTCACTAGCACACAGAAAGTTCTTCCTAAATATTACTTAAATGAATATGTTTTCACTACCTTACTGATACAGAGTTCTTCTAACAGTTCATTGTTGGGGAAGGGGACAAGGAGGAGTTTTTTTTTTTTTTTTTTATTGAAATATAGGTGATACGCCTGGTATTAGGGATTCTTTGGTGGGTCAGATGATAAAGAGTCTGCCTGCAATGAGGGAGACACGGGTTCAAACCCTGGGTTGGGAAAATCCCCTGGAGAAGGAAATGGCAACCCACTCCAGTATTCTTGCCTGGAAAAGCCCATGGCAGGAGGAGCCTGGCAGGCTACAGTACATGGGGTTGCAAATAGTCAGACACGACTGAGTGACTTTGATTCACTTTCACTTTCAGGTGATATGCAACACTATATTAGTTTCAGGTGTACAACCTATCGATTTAATATACGCAGTTTTATTGAGATATAAGTGACACAAAACATTCTATTAGTTTCAAGAAGGAGATCTGTTATAGCATTGCAGAAGTTACCCGGCTGCACCTTTGAAGTGCCAACTACTCCCTGTTTGCTTCAGGGCTTTGGGGTGCTCAGTGCACTGAGAGTTTAGTCCTTAGAAACAAGGCACAGATATTGGAATCCAGACTCAAGGACTTTGGGAGTACTTGGGGATACTCTAACTTGAAGAGTGATCTAGGACATGTCATTCTAATTAACACTGTTTTTTGGGCATTTATATGTCAATATGGTGCTCAGATGATAAAGAATCTGCCTGCAATACAGGAGACCTGGGTTCAATCCTTTGGCCAGGAAGATACCTTGGAGAAGGGAATGGCAACCCATTCCATTATTCTTCCCTGAGAATTCCATGGATGGAGGAGTCTGAGGGGCTACAGTCCATGGATTGCAAAGAGTCGGACACGACTGAGTGACTAACACATATACACGAGGAGATGGAAATTGCAGAACTGGCTCAGGACAGGCTGCTGAGAGTGACCACAGGCTGTACTAACCAGCACCACATTTGCTGACCCTATTCCAGGCTCTGGTCTTTTGCTTTGAAGGCCCAGTGATTCACTCTTGTCCGTATTTGATCAGTAGTTGAGCTAATTCACTATAACTGAAATTCATACACGGTTTTGGCATCAATATGACAGAATTGATTTACATTAAAACAAAACAAAACAACCCAGCCCAAGAACTTGAAACAGACTGCATCCATGTGAAACAGGACCTCTTTCCATAGTCCATCAGGGAAGCTAAATCAGAATCTGAAAATGATGTTAGTAAGGAAACAATCAAAACTAAACGAATGTAGATGGTGAGCATAAAAGGCTTGGGGTCGTTCTTGCCATAAGGATATATCAGTGGAAGATTAACTTTTTATACCATGTTTGCCACAGATCACATTGAGTACCCAGCCATGGTTTATAAATATCTTCTTTCCTTTTGCACTGACTATGCGTGGGCTCTGAAGAAGTCTTTAACACACATCCCCTTCATATGTACATGCATACATAAAAGCTGCTTTTCAAAACAGAGATTTGATTTTAATGTTTAGCAATTAAGATCTCAAAAGTCTCTCAGAAGAGAAAGTAAATAAAAACCTAACTATTTGTTATAGCCAGAGAAGATACAGATTAAGTCCATGTAATTAAAGTAAACCTTTAAAAATATAAGTAAAATAACTAAATGAATCCATCATATACTTTTTCCTGCCTCTCTGAGATTTTTTAAAATTACTATTTCTTAACTAGTTTTTAAAATTTTAGGCTCATTATATCATCCTGCAGGCAGGGCCAGCATACTTGTGATTATTAGAAAAAATAAACGGCTGGCTGAACCCAAAGCTCAGTAAGATGTTAAGAAGAGTGGGGATTAGTAAACTCAGTTGGCAGCTGATGGTGGTGATGGGGTGGGGGTAATCATGCTATCAGAAAGGCTGCACCTAAAAGAAGGGAGAAAATAGATTCTACGGGATTCAGTCAAAGAGATGCTGGGCCAATTGATAAAGCAGGTTTCCATGGGAAAGAAATTTTTGATGAGGTGTCTGGGATTCAACTAGAAAAATAATCACTGCAAATCCTTTTTGAATATAAATAGAGATTATAATTTCGGAGAAGGCAATGGCACCCCACTCCAGTACTCTTGCCTGGAAAACCCCATGGATGGAGGAGCCTGGTAGGCTGCAGTCCATGGGGTCGCTATGTCAGACACGACTGAGCGACTTCACTTTCACTTTTCACTTTCATGCATTGGAGAAGGAAATGGCAACCCACTCCAGTGTTCTTGCCTGGAGAATCCCAGGGACAGGAGCCTGGTGGGCTGCCGTCTATGGCGTCACACAGAGTCAGACACGACTGAAGCAACTTAGCAGCAGAGATTATAATTTGAATAAATAAAGCAGAAAGTGAACTTACTACTCAGAGGGAAAAGACGGGTAAAATGAAATATCTTGTTTGTACTGTAACAAAAGGGGGAAACGTAAGGGTATGAACCAGCTTGCTGAAAGTTAGCAAATTCCCATCTAGAAGGATGCATAAGGGAAAAGAGGTAATAGACAAAAAAGGGGTGGTTTAATGCCATAAAGCTCTGCTAATCTGCATCAAATACAATTGTATCTATTATTTGCCTTTGTCATATTTGTTTTTAAATCCGAATTTACTTTATAGTCAAGAAAGCATAAGCGAATGCTTGAGACGACTGGCCAGCGTGCTATGATTATGTGGGAAGAAGCAGGGAGAACAAAATCCTCATTGGTGGGAACACCTCTCAATGTTTTACTCCTGGGTTCCACAGATCTTTCCCACATAATAGAAAATTAGGATGGAACTTCCCTGGTGGTCCAAGGGTTAATAATCTGCTTGGCAATGCAGGGGACATGGGTTCAGTCCCTGGACTGGGAAGATTCCATATGCTGAGGGCAACTAAGCTCATGTGCTCAACTACTGAGCCCAACAGTCCTTTACAGCCCGTGCTCCAAGAGAAGCCGCCACAGTGAGAAGCGCATGCGCCACAGCAAATGGTAGCCCCCAGTTGCCGCAACCAGAGAAAGCCCGCGAGCAGCAACGAAGACCCAGGGGAACCAAAAATCAATGAAAACAAAGAAAATTAAGATGATCCTCAAGGCCATGGAAGATGGCGAAAGCACAAGGAAGCAGAAGGGGCAGGATATTAAGACCAAGCAGCCTTGTGATTATGTGTGTAAGGGCAGCCCAAGGCTTGGGTGATCCCAAAGGAACACCTGCTGCCTCCGTCCACACGCCCTTTGGCACTAAATGTACTTTTCTGTCAGTTCTACTCCCTACCCCTCTCTCCTTTTTACAATTAAACTGCTATTGATATCTTTAATATTCAAAGCACCTTTCATTAGCTTGACTGTGTTGGAGAATCATGGAAAAGGCACAGTATGATTTGTATATGTTCTTATATTGTCCATTTGGTTTCTCTTCTCACTTGGGAAGGGGTTCCCAGGTGGTGTTATTGGTAAAGAACCCATCTGCCAGTGCAGGAGACCTAAGAGACCTGGGTTTGATCCTGGGTTGGGCTGATCTTCTGGAGGAGGGCATGGTAACCCACTCTGGTATTCTTGCCTGGAGACTCCCATGGTCAGAGGAGCCTGGTGGGCTACAGTCCATAGGGTCGCAAAGAGTTGGACATGACTGAAGTGACTTAGCATGCACGCTTGCTTGGGAATGACCTTGAGAATTGAAACAGGTAATTTTTATTGCAAACTTGTAATTGGGCATAGAATCTGGTAGGGAAGGGAAACAGTTTGCTAGCAAAACCAGCTGCTTTCCTTTGTTTCTATTCCTATTCCTACTGGAGTAGTCAAACTCCAATTCTTACTAAGAAGCTAAACAGCATTACAGACCTCAGGAGTAATCTCTTTGAAATCCAGTGGAAGAAAGGCTTAGCAGAGAAAGCTTCCTCATGAGAGGTGACACTTATAGTGGCTAAATGATCATTTTAAAATTTATATATTGCCTACAATACTGCCCATCTTTTAATGATTATTCTTATCCTAGGCAACTTGTATAATGGTTGGTATTTTATTTTTTATCATATAAAAACACATCTCACTTTGCCCAACTCCTGATGTTTACATTTATGCTAAGCCCAAAAGTATTATATAGTCTATTCTTTCTGTCTTCTTCAGATTTTTATATTAGGTCTCAAGTCTTCAAAAATCCATTTTCCTAAAACAGTTACATTAGAACATTACAAAGATGTGTTTTTGTTTCCACAGAGACATTTTTTTTTCTATATGTAAATAAAACTGATTCAAAGACTATAAGAGGCCTCTAAGGTCAAGTAAGAAAGAAGAAAACAGTGGAGAGAATAGCATCATATAAAAGAAAAACTATCAATAAATTTTACACAATGAAAAATGAGCAGACTTGAACTTTATTAATGGAAGGGACGCTTTCCCGATACATCTGCTTTCCTCTCTTCTAACTTTCCCTTCTTTCTCCTACATTTACCATAGAGAGTCACCGTAGGTTCTTTCTGCTCCTTTTTCACCCTGAGCATCCGCCAAACTTTATGTTTATTGCTCCCTTTCCTCCTTATATCAGTTAAAAGGTACAATATAGGGGTATTATTCACATAAAATGTTAATTCTAAATATGTACTTACAGCCCCCTAAAATACTTGGTTAAAATTAAATATTTTGCCATATGTGAAAGATCATATTGAGTGGAGGACCAATTTCTCAAGAATAGTTTCAGTCATTGGTTCTTGAAGATTTTAATCTCAAATATTATCCAAAACTTTCATGCTAAGTACTTGAATTCTGGAATGCACTCAATGCCAAAAAAGTGGTAAATCTTGTTAACATAGACAATCAAACAGTGGTAAATCTTGTTAACTAAGACAATCAAATGAATATATCATCTATCCTTTGTCCATTTATCTTTCCAATTTATCAAGTAATACTGAAATAGATGCGAACGTGGATAATTTTCAAGCATAATACATTGCAAACCAAATTTTACTAATATCTACTCAAACTTTCCATTTTTGGCATTTCTCCAGAAATCAGATGACTAAATACATTTAGATCTCAAATGGAGAACAATTTCCTTGAATTTTTTTTACACAGTGCGAACACAATACTGCTAGCTTCCTAGTCCTATTCATATAGCTTCTATTTTTTTCTTCTCTTTTCGTTTGGAGAGCATAAATGTAGGCTCATTGGATAAAGAAGAAATGTTATATAAGGCAAACCTCCCCAGCAAAGGCATGACTTTCCATCTGTGAAACTCTTTCCCATGGATAACAAGAAAGAAAACAAAACCCAGGAATTCTGTGAATAATTATAAAGGTAGAACAGATCTTCGTATAACAGGAAGGAAATGCTGATTTGAAAATAAACCTTGATGCTTACTGTAATTCAAACTCACTCTCCTTTTTTCTTCCTTATAATGAAAAAGTCTTAAATTGCTAGTTATCAGAGACAGAGTGAATGGACTCTGTGCAGCTGCATTGAAGTCCAGAACATCCTGTACATTGTATAGGGCAGGTGCTGGTTCAATAAAGACTGTATTTTACTATGTTAGAGTAAAAAACCCCGACATTTTCATATCAGACATAAACCAAGATTTGGGGATACAAGTATCTGAAAAATTTTGTTGCTAAGTCATGTCCAACTCTTTTGCAACCCCATGTACTGTAGCCTGCCAGGCTCCTCTGTCCATGGGATTTCTCTGGTAAGAATATTGGAGTGGGTTGCCATTTCCTTCTCCAGGGAATCTTCCTGACTGAATTTCCTGCACTGGCAGGCAGATTTTTTTACCAGTGAGCCATCAGGGAAGCATCTGAAAAATAGATACCTGCTATGATTATGATATATTTGAATGCCTCACTATCCCCACACACAATTCATAAGTTGACATCTTAATGTCCCTTGTGATGATGTTAAGAGGAGGGCATTTGAGAGATAATTAGGTCATGAGGGTGAGGCTCTCATGAATGGGCTTCATACTTTTATAAAAAGAGACCCCACAAAGCTCCCTAGTCCCACCGATTTGTGACGATACAGAAAGAAGGGCTGTCTGTGAACCAGGAAATGGAGCTCACCGACCATCACAAAGAATCTGCTGGCACCATAACCTTGGATTTCTCAGCCTCCAGAACTCTGTTGCTTATAAACTACCTAATCTGTGATATTTTGTTATAACAGCCCAAATGGATTAAGATGTGTAACAAAATAATTAGAGGAATATAAGTAATATGTATAACAACTTCCTTGTGAAAGCAGTTAGCTATGTGTGTGTATGTGCATAGGTGTGTGTGTGTGTGTGTGTGTGTGTCTGTGTGTGTTGTAATTACTGATTTTGTGTCTGAATTTTTCTCCTAGATCTGACTGCTCTTCTGAGTTAGACTGAGAAATAATTTCTTCTAACCTGGAAGCTGGATCACTTCTTAACTAATAATTCAACCCCTTAGGGTCTCAGTAGCTATGTTATTCATGAATTTTTCTGCCATCAACTTATTATTCTATAAGGATCACAGTTTGATGGATAATTTTTATGGTAGCTGCAATGTTTGCAAATAAAAAACAGCTTAAAAAAAGTGTTACTATATAACACCTGCTTATGGTACAGAACTTGTTTGCCAGAGGGGTCCTGTTATTACTTTGACAATAGACAGATTTCTCTTTGACATGTTAAAATCAATGTTTGCCTAAAAAGAGCTGCCTTGATTTTGCTTCCACCTCTCTTCCTGTAGGATCAATCACTATACTATCCTGGCTGTGTAGAAAGTTTGATATTTTTTTGGATTATCTAACATATATAGTTATTTCAAGTAATCTGTGTACTCTCTTGTTTCTTTAAATTGAAGCCAAAATTTTGAGCTATTTTTAAAAAGCGTATCTTTCTTTTTTTCTTTTTCTACTGTTTACAACATTAATAATCTTAGCATAACCCCACACTCCCTTTATTGGACGTTCCTAGCCAGGAGTCCATGGATTCTTAAGGAACTCAGGGATAAAATTCAGATGAGTCAGGGAACTCCATGATAGTCTCAGTCTTCATAGGCATTTTACTGAAAATTTTTGAAGCTTTTATTGAATTATCACAAGTGGAGTTTCCAAATAATGTTCAAAATTTATAATTTGATTATTTAAGGGCATATCAATTGTCAGTGTAAGCAATTTGAACACACACTGCACAAAGGAAATGCTGTAAAAATCACAGCATTATTTTATAGCTGCAGAAATACCATTTATCCACTAGGGGGCATAAAAGCCTAAATGAAAGTAGAAACCAGGATCTTTTTTGGTTTTCACAAACTGAAGGAAAGAGAGAGAAGTATTTCCAGTAAATTGCCTGCACCGATTCCTTATCTTTGCCTACACACATTCAATATTTAGGATATATCTTGGGCATTTTATTCCTCTGGAAATAGTTGAACAAGACAAAAACCTTACCAGTTTCATTGATTATCTATTTTTAAGGTGCTTCCAAAAAGAGGGACCAGAATTCTGACAGCATGTTCTATTTCTTGTAGAAAGAGAAGTAAATTTCTGTAATGTGAGATATCACTAAAGTATTATTTTCAATAAGAAGCCCTTTAGCCAAGACTTTTAGTGAAAAAATTAGGGGAAATTAAAGGACCAGGTTTGGAAATTAAAGGGGAAAACTGAGGAGATGAGGGAGATTCTTTTAGCACATTTATTCCCGTTTATGCACTAAGCTCTCAACATGAGATTTCAGTAGGGCTTACTAACCCTTTCTCCAGCTTGTGCCTCTTTCAAACACAATTTTTTTTTCTGACTTCTTTCGTTTTCTCTTGTTTCTAGCCTACTATATGATCAAATGATACTTTAAAGGCTACAAATAAAGCATATGATTATGACCCAGTATACTGATAAAACATGTTACCCAAGTGAGTATCATTAGTAAAAGCCTTTACAAATCTTTAAAGAAAATTTTTTCTTTTTAACTTTCAAAGAATTCTTGTCAGAGCCCACTTTCTCATACTGTATTCTTTCTTTTTTAAAAAGCTATGAAAATACATGTACCATTGATTATTGTGAGCATGCATATAGAAAAACAAAACAAAACCAAACACCTGGAGCTGGCTTGCCCAGCTGTGGGACCACCGGAAATACTTTCCCCTGCTTTTGGAGCCTAGTCTTTGTTGCCTGGAGCTATCCTTTCACTCTCACATATCTTAGAGTCTGATCATGTCATTCTCCTGCATGAAAGCCTTCATTGTCTCTCCATCACCTGCAGGAAAAAGCTCCAGCTTCTTAGCATGATACACCCAGTTCTTCATGACTCTCCCATCCCATCCTCCACCGCTCACCCCACAAACCTTATATTGTAATCGGAGCAAATAACTTTGTATTACTGAAATGTACTAGGAATGTACTAGAGGAATCCTTCCATTCTTCTATCCTTTGTATATATTGTTATTTCTAGAATACTCCCCTTTGCATAAATCCTTTGGGTGAACTCCTAATTTTCAGTGATAAAGCTCTAGCATCAATTCTTATTTGAAGAATTTCTTGACAAGTTTCTCTGTCCAATAAAAGTAATATCCTCTGTCTCAGATGCCTCCCATGTTGCTGGCAATTAATAAAGCACAATTAGTTTTGTACAGGTCTTTTTTCTCTCACTAAACTAGGAGGTCCAGTAGGTCAAGGATCATGTCATCATTATAAACCCAGTTTAGCACAGACCTTGTCCAAGAGCTGAGCAAGTAGTTGAAACTCAATAAATGTTTATGGTTTAAATAAATCCTCCAGGGAGAGCCTGATGGTAAACAATAAATAATGGCAGGGAGTGAAGGTGAGTATACATCTCCTGCTCTTATTTTCTCTTAACCAGACTTCCTTTTCTTCTCCAGACCCAGCACCAACTCATCTCCTCAATTTGTCTAAATTCCTCTTCAGATACTTATATGATGTGCCCAGAATAACCTAGTTCTACCCTGTCAATTAACCTTACTTTTTATACCCAGAGGAATTATTTTTAACCTACATGATTTTACATGAACAGAGAAGTCAAGAGACCTGACACTTTTCAGTTCCTACCCACTTTCCATTGTCACATGCTTAACCAACATATATCCAGCCAGAATTTCAAAATACAAACCCCCTCAAATTTGACAGATTTTGCAATCCTCAAGTGCCCAACAAGTTGAACAAATATAACTCATGCTTCTCTGAATCTCACATGTCATCCTAGGAGATGGCTGAGTCTTTCCACATCTCTGTATTCTACTTGAGGATGCTGCTAATCTTAGATAGTGAGCATTGCCTATTTTTCTTAACAAGGTCTATCTGCTTATGCCCTGGGAGTATATTGGAGCAGATAGGCTTGTCTTCCATCAGAAGATAGTTAATACTTCAAGCAAAGTCAAGGTCCCAGCGAATACCTGATCATTTTGGCTGTGGGCTGATGTCACCAGTTTTCATAGTTTTGTGTGTTCTGGTTGTGCATCCCAAGGGGTTTCATCTTTAACACTGTCAGAGGTACTCTCACACTGGGAACTTTCTTCAGTTACCTCCTGCTGTTGCTTCCATCTCTTCCTGTCCTTTGAAAGGTAAATCTGTTGGAGGAAGTGCCCCACTGTTCCTGTTTCCAAGTCACTGCTGCTACACTGCAGGCTGCCACCCAAGGAGACAAATCCCAAAGCCATTTGGACAGTTCTGCTCCTTAAGTCTGTTTTCTTATAACCAGCCACTGATATCTAACACCACCAAAATTATTCACTATTTACAATCCATTCAGACTCCTAAGTGCCTTTGTCATGGGAAGAAGGAGGAGTTGGTCTCCAGGAGCTTGCTTGAAGCCTAAGTCTTAGAGGAGAATTCAGTTGGGCAAAATAAAAGCATGAAGTGAAGATGTTTACTGTGAAAGTTTTTATTTTTTTCCACCTGAGTTTATAGTCTAAGACCTGTTAGCTGTTATAGGCCTCAAGGTACCTTTGAGATGTCTTCAAGTATTTACATATTTTATTTTGAGCCATACTTTAAAAATTACTTATAGATTATCCAGTAATGACCTAACACATCTTTTGTTTCTAATTCTGCCCAGGAAGGCTTAATAATTTTGCCACATATTATCTAGTTCTTAAATTTTACAGAAAAGAAGGCGCACAGTTCTAATTATACTGGAGATAAGATGTGCTTAGGGAGTCAGGTTCTGCTTTGGCAGCTGCAGCGTCTCAGGAAACGGTGATGCTGCAAACACAAGTTGTGTCACTGCTGCCATCTAGAGGCTGGGAAGTCCAAGGTCAAGATGCTGACACCTCTAGTGTCTGGTGAGAACCCACCTCCTAGGTCAATGATGGCTGTTCTTTTGCCTTTTGTGAGGACCAGGCAGCAGAAGGGAAGGAGCTTTTTGGGGCACTAATCCTGTTCATGAGGGCTCTGCCCTCATGACCTAATCACCTCTCAAAGGCCCCACCTCCAAATACCATCCCACTGGGTGTTACGATTTAACAAGTGAATTTGGGGAGGAGGGGCACATTCTGTCTGTATTATCTAAAGGTAATCCCAGGAATGGCCTGGCCCCCCTCACTCAGCTGACCATGGGCAGAGGCTGGGCTTCTCTTGTCTTGTAGGGAAGGTGAGAATTCAGTTTGGAGCTCATCAACATGGAGTAGTTTCTCCAAGTCATACAGCCAGGTTGGATGCCTGCCTTGTAACTTCCCTATCTATGCATCACTCAGCCTGGTCACTGACCAGGAAAGCTACTTCTTTCCTGTTAAAAGTTTCAATATTCTTTAAGCATAAATGATTTAATACAATTATGCCTCATGTAAATAGTCACAGCTGTTTAAATACAAAAGGAAGTGAGACTGGAGGAGCTGTGATTTAACCTCCCAAAGACAGCCAGGTATTTCTGGTCTTCAATTTAACCTAGAAAGTTTCTATATCCTTAAACAAACTTTGATTTTGATGAGACTCCAAAGACCTATATTTACATTAGAGATGCTTTTGGAGAACAATTCTATTCTGTTCAATGTGAGGCAAAGTTATTTCCTACAATTGAATGAAGATACTATATTCATTTTGTGTTTAGATTCTTTCACCTCTTCTCAGGATAGTAAAGCATTGATGAAATCATCCTTTTTTCTTTAACAGTAAGAAACAGTAAATTTTAAAATTTATAATTAATTGCCTAAGTTGTATGTACAGCAAATTTTAAATTTTATAATTTAACAGTAAATTTTAAAATTTATAATTAATTGCCTAAGTTGTATGTACAGCAAATTTAAGGAAGTTCTGCTTTATGTTATTTAATGACCTTGATAAGGATATAATAGTTACATGTTTCCCCAAAATATTAAACACCCACCCCTCATTACACAATCATCCTTTTAAAAAACTTAGATGGTGAAAAATTGCTATAAATTAATTATTAGACATGTTTCAAGTCTAATCACGTCCCCTGGCACACTGCTGCTGCTGCTGCTGCTGCTAAGTCGCTTCAGTCGTGTCCAACCCTGTGCGACTCCATAGACAGCAGCCCACCAGGCTCCGCTGTCCCTGGGATTCTCTAGGCAAGAACACTGGAGTGGGTTGCTATTTCTTTCTCCAATGCATGAAAGTGAAAAAGTGAAAGTGAAGTCGATCAGTCGTGTCTGACTCTTAGCGATCCCATGGACTGCAGCCTACCAGGCTCCTCTGCCCATGGGATTTTCCAGGCAAGAGTACTGGAGTGGGGTGCTATTGCCTTCTCCCCCACTGGCACACTGCTACATGTTAAAACTTTTTGTTTTATCTATATAATAGGCAGAGGGGAAAAAAGCTTGTATCCAGTAATATAACTTAGATCTTTTTTAAAATTTTGTATTTTGTATTGGAGTATAGCCAATTAACAATGTGGTAACAGTTTCAGGTGAACAGGGAAGAGACTCAGCCATACATATACATGTGTTCATTCTCTCCCAAACCCCTCTCCCATCTAGGCTGCCACATAATATTGAGCAGAGTTCCATGTGTTAAAAAGTAGGTCCTTGTTGGTTATCCATTTCAAATATAGCAGGGTGTACGTGTCCATCCCAAACTCTATTTTTTACCCCATCCTTTCTCCCCCTCAGGAATCATAAGTTCATCTCTAAGTCTGTGAGTCTCTTTCTGTTTTGTATGTAAGCTCATTTGTATAAATGATCATTTTTTTTCTACTACTTATGTAAGTTAAGGCCTATTCTGAATAAACACAAATGAAGGGTCTTAAATAAACATAAGTCTCTATCTCTATAGTCCTAACTGGTCAGATTTCAGTATGAAAATTCACCTGTGTTTGCATTCTGATAGGATCTAGCTTAAACAATTTAAAATGAAACAAAATGGTGCATCTGTTAAAACATAAACCAACTAAGAAGAAATTCTATAAAATATTATTTGCCTGAGGTTTCATTTTAAGGAAAAGAGGAAACAAATTATGTAAAAATAAGTTAAAACTAGAAATTAAAGTTTAAAAAATTCCAGAATATATCCCACATTCCAAGCATATTAATATTTTTGTTACATCTCTTTGCATTTTCCTATCTAGTTAATTTTCTGGAAATGAGATTAGATTATAGGCACAATATCTCACTTTTAAAATACTATTGTTTGTATTCAAGGTCTACGCAGGAAAGCAGAAGCCACCTCAAGTATTTATAAGAGAATGGACTTAATGAATGGAATTATTTTCATGGTGGGGGAGCAGACAATGGGGGTGGGTTGGGGTGGGGTGGTGGGTTTGCAGAGACAGGACTAAAGGTTAACCCAGGGGGTGGTAGCAGGAAAAGGAAGGCATTCCTTTTCCAAGGGATCTTCCTGATCCAGGGGCAAAGGAAGAGAAAGCTTGCTGACCTCAAGAGCAAATTCCTAATGGAAGCTGGGTCCTTAGAGCCTCTGAGAAGAAAGAGCCACTGAAGAGGGTTAGCTGCTGCCTTAGAAGATGCAAAGAAGGAAACCTGACTCCTCTCCCATCCCCTTCCAATCTCCCATTGGACAACCCTGCAGAACATCAGATCACAAGCCAGCCTGGGAAATGAAGCCCACTAGATTCTGGGAAAGATTGAAGGCAGAAGGAGAAGAGGGCAATAGAGGATGAGATGGTTGGATGGCATCACCAATGCACTGGAAGTGAACTTGAGCAAACTCGGGGGGATGGTGAGGGACAAAGGATCCTGGTGTGCTGCAGTCCATGGGGTTGTGAAGAGTCAGATGCAACTTGGCAACTGAACAACAATGGGGTCTAGCTAGGACTTCCCAGGTGATGCTAGTGGTAACGAACCCTCCTGTCAATGCAGGAGACATAAGAGATACAGGTTCGATCGCTGGGTCAGGAAGATCCCCTGGAGGAGGGCATGGTAATCCATTCCAGTATTCTTGGCTGGAGAATCCCATGGACAGAAGAGCCTGGTGGGCTACAGTCCATAGGGCCGCAGAGAGTTGGACACAACTGAAGAGACTTAGCATGCACCCACAGGGTCTAGCTAATAAAAGGCAAAATCCAACTTGAAGCTAGGGCTTTTCCCCTCCAAACAGGTCTCTGTGCATTCACCACAGCACACTGCTAAGGTCCATCCTGATTTCAAGTTATTATGACCCAAACACAGACCTGTTTTTTGGTTGACTGACTCCAGAACTCCCCTAAAAGCAGCAAATTACATTTGACCAGAATTAGAATCCTGGTAGTCAGACTGATAGAACCTCTCTGCATAGCAGTGCCACGTGTCATGTCATGTCATCCTGCTTTTGGAAATGTCATAAGCACATCAGGCTTCGTACCTTAAGGAATAAGGGGCAGTCGGACCTCCTGCTAGGGCAGGCTTGAGGCTTTTCAGTTTCTATCAAAGGTGTGTGTTTCAACCCACTGTAAACTAAAGAACCAAAATGTCCATTTGGACAGAGTGAGGGGAAAAAAATGCCAAGCATAAAGCAATCTTATAAAGATGTCCAATTAGATCTGATGATTGTAAAATGCTCTACTTGTATGATACTGGGGACAGTATGTAATAATATCTGGTCCCTTGGGCCTTCCAAGCCTCGTGGTAAGTAAGTGCTGACAAGAGGCTCTTCATTAGAATAAATCATTTCAGAGTTGCATCCTTCAGCAGATCATTGGGAATGCCATTAGTAATAAATTAAAGCATATTTTAAAGGCAGGTGAAGAGATGTAAAAACAAATTGCCTTCCCAGATGAAGAGAGTTCCACAATTTAGTTGTTTGGGAGGCTGTTTGTAGCAGAAGCATCTGCTTTGGTTGTTGTTATTTTTGTTGTTGTTGTTTATTATAGTAATGAAAGTCTACAGCTAAACATGATAGAGCCTGGCTGTTAGTTATAAATTTGAGTACAGAAAAAATATTCTTATGTTTAAAAGTGAATATAAGATTGTGGATGTGGGTTTTGGCAATAAAATGATAATATACAATGTGTGCTTTAAATTAAAAACAAGAAAGAATATAGTGGTTCCATTATAGATGTCATTAACATGGATAGCTAGAATAGTCTCTTAAAATTTGTTTGACAGCTTGCTGTTTCTACCACTAATGAGTGTTTAAGATAACTCTATTTACAGTTGTAGAGTTAAAGCCTTTATAACACAGGGCCTTAACCTCAAAGAGCAGTCACTATGTGATCAACAGTGCTTGATTTTTCACTTTGAGAAAATGAGGCTGAAACTTGAAACAGCATGAGTAACATTCCTTGAAATATTCTTTAATACATTTGCTAGTGGTTTTACGCATACAAATAAAATTGTCTGCTTGGATAAAAGCACTTAAGGTAGTGAACTTCCACATATAAAAAAGAAAAAACTAAGTTAAAGTGAATGATAAAAGCTAAAAGCAAATGCTCCTCTTAAATCTATTTTCTTCCTTTCTTTTCTCTCTCCCTTTCTTACTAAAAAATTTATAAAGTTCCTATAATGAGTGAGGTACTGATAATAAATTCAATACTTGGTTCTTTTTTCTTCCCCAAAGATCTTATAGCTGAGGAAGAAAGTTAGAGTAATAAATAAACAACTGAACTCTTGCTATTTCAGGTTTCTAAATACTTGTGTATTTTTTTCTCTTACCTCCAAGATGCCTGAGGTTATTGTTTGCAATGTTTTATTTTATCTAACTTCTACTGAAAACGTCATTAATTATCTTGTTTATACCTCTACTATTCACACTAAGAAGGGATGTCCCAATGGTTTTCTTTATTCAACGCTAAAGAATCTCTTTTCCTCATAGGCAACTGTGTCTGAACTATTTTTCAAAAGAGATGTAAATAATGTCATTTCGATCCCTGGATGGGGAAGATTCCCTGTAGTAGGAAATGGCAACCCACTCCAGTATTCTTGCCTGGAAAGTTCCATGGACAGAGGAGCCTGGTGGGCTACAGTCCATGGGATGGCAAAGAGTTGGACATGACTGAGTGACTGAGCACACGTGTGCACGGACACACACACACACACACACACACACACTATTTCTTATATGCTCATTTAGAGCCCTCTTCGTGTAAAGGACAAGATGATGATATTTTAGGCCTTGCAGGACATGTGGCTTCTATAACAACTGTTCAAAGTGCAAACACAGCCCTAGAGAATCCATAAATGAATGAGGCTAACTATAATCCAATAAAAATTTGTGTCCATAAATAAATAAATAAAAACTGTATTTATGGACCCTGAAATTTGAATTTCATATAATTCTGTGTCAATAAATATTCTTCTTTTGATTTTTCTCCCTAACAATTTAAATAAATGGGCTTCCCTGGTGGTTCAGTCGGTAAATAATCTGCCTGCAGTGCAGGAGACCCAGATTCAATCCCTGGGTCGGGAAGATCCCCTGGAGAAGGAAATGGCAACCCACTCGTATTCTTTCCTGAAGAATCCTGTGGACAGAGGAGCCTGGTGGACTACAGTCCATGGGGTCATAAAGAGTCAGACATGACTTAGTGACTAAACCCATCACCAACTATTTAAATACGTAAATAGTCTTCTAAAACCACAAGTGGTACAAAAACAGGAGATAGGCTGTGTTGGACTTGTGGGTGGTGTCTTATCAACCTCTGACTTAGAGGGGCTATTCTTTGTGTAATCAACTCACTTTGGAAATGTTAAGTGTTGTTTTCCTGTGGAAGAGCTTGAAATCATTCAAGGAAATATTTCCTCAATACTGTCATACATATTTCTTCACATATTTTGTAATTCTTGACTTTAGGAAATGTACCTTCTAGGAGGGAAGAATAGAGGAGCCCCTGTTTTCCCAGCTCATCTGCCCTTCCCATCATAGCCCACTCTACCCACGACTGGAAGCCTGGTGTCAATGAGTGTGCAGCAGATCAAAGGGGAAATGGATTGATTGTCTGGTGGCAGCCAACTCTTTATCTAATTTGGGGTACAGTGGGTAGGAGGAAAATTTATTGTGTTCCAAGCACTTTGCTAAGTCTGGGAAGGCAGAGGGAGACTAAAAGAGGCAGACCTTGTTCTAGGTGACTTCTAGTAGGGAGAGAGGCTACATAGGAAATAATAATGCAATGATTACCACTGTAACAAGAAGAATTCTGGGATTCATCAGGAGTTGAGCATACTTGAGAAATACTCCCACAAGTATTTGGAAAGTAGGTCGATTGGAATTGAGTCTAGAAGGCTAAAAAAAGAGTGAGCCAAACAATAAAGAGAAAGAATATGTTAATAATGAGCGGCTTTCCGACAAGTGTTAGCAGCAGGAATGGTCTTATAAGCAGGTGGAGTAAGTCCCTGCCTATGACCATGCTCAGATACCTTCCTGGCTACTTCCTGTCTCTCATGCTCTTTGAATTACTTGAATTCCACCATAGAGACTTATTCTGCCTAAGAACTCTTCTCTTGGCTGAAATACAACTATTCTTGAGAGTGCTAACACATTAAGCCTTTGAACTCATTTGTATCTCTTTGGGATTAAATTTATGTATCAAACCGCTTCTTAAAGGCACTTGTAACGGGGAAAAAATGGTTCAAATATGGAAATCAGGCCCAGCAATGAAGCCTGCAGCACTGAAATCCAAACTTGGACTGTTTGAAAGTTTTACCTAGGGCTGGTTGTGCCTAGAAAAAGCTTTTTTCGTGAACTGACTTTTAAAAGGGCATTTGTTTGTCTAGCAGGAGTGAATGGAGCCAGCCATTATGCCTTAGAGACCCTGTATTGATCTTTGTAGACAAACCACTAAATAGGACTTGACTGCTACACAATGGAGGATTAATTTGCCCTTCCGTATAAGCCTACAGTGGGCATGTCAATATGCATTTATGAAACCTTGCTCTGTGCAAAGAAGAGAGTGAAGAACCCAATAAGCAAATTAAACTAGGGAAGCCAAAAAAAGGAATGTGGCCAACATGTTTCATTTTCCTTAAATGAAATTTGATTAAATGAAACCAGAAAAAACAAGTTTTAATATAATTTTCTAACTCTATTCATGGTTTTTAATTTACTGTTTATACACAGTTTGATGCTAATTATTTTATATTTTAGAAGGAATAAGATATGGAAACAAGTTTTTATCATCTGAATGACACTTTCTTGTTGAAACACCCAGAGATTACAGAAGATTTGAAATAAGGGTGAATCTAGGTAATTATGAGCTCCTGCTAGCCTGGAAATATAATTTTGTGTGGAATTTTGCCTAGGCTTACTAAGTGAGTAGGGAAGTAGGAAAGTTCTCTTGGCTAATTATTTATCAAACAAATTTCACATTCAAAACAAAATAGTTTTTCAAAAACCAAACTGATTAGCTAAGATATAAGTTTAACTCCGTAATTATTAATTAATGACAAAACTCACACAAGATAGGTGGCTTTCAGGAAAGCTAGCAAGTGAGAAAAAGAAACACACAGACAGCTACATGTTGGTTTTAATGTAATCAGGGAACATTTTGGTGCCTATGAGGACTCATCACTATGTACCTACTGAAATATGGTGTGCGTGCATACTAAGTAGCTTCGGCCCAGTCCGACTCTTTGCAACCCCATGGACTGTAGCCCACCAGGCTCCTCTGCCCAATGGATCCTGAGGTAAGAATATTGGAGTGGGTTGCCATGCCCTCCTCCAGGGGATCTTCTGGACCCAGGGATCAAACCCGTGTCTTCTTATGTCTCTTGCACTGGCAGACAGGTTCTTTACCACTAGTGCCACCTGGGAAGCCCCACTAAAACATGGTACCATTAACTAAAGATGTGGAGCTACAGAACCATGCGTTAATGTTAAGCTCTACAATCTTTCTTATGATGCACGTGAGGTGCTCTTTTAACCTCTTTTCAACTTTTCTGGAAAAGGTCAGTTTTCATTCCAATCCCAAAGAAAGGCAATGCCAAAGGATGCTCAAACTACTGCACAATTGCACTCATCTCACACGCTAGTAAAGTAATGCTCAAAATTCTCCAAGCCAGGCTTCAGCAATACGTGAACCTTGAATTTCCAGATGTTCAAGCTGGTTTTAGAAAAGGCAGAGGAATCAGAGATCAAATTGCCAACATCTGCTAGATCACTGAAAAAACAAAAGAGTTCCAGAAAAACATCTAATTCTGCTTTATTGACTATGCCAAAGTCTTTGACTGTGTGGATCACTATAAACTGTGGAAAATTCTGAAAGAGATGGGAATACCAGACCACTTGACCTGCCTCTTGAGAAATCTGTATGCAGGTCAGGAAGCAACAGTTAGAGTTGGACATGGAACAACAGACTGGTTCCAAATAGGAAAGGGAGTACATCAAGGCCGTACATTGTCATCCTGCTGATTTAACTTATATGCAGAGTACATCATGAGAAAGGCTGGGCTGGATGAAGCACAAGCTGGAATCAAGAATGCAGGGAGAAATATCTATAACCTCAGATACGCAGATGACACCACCCTTATGGCAGAAAGTGAAGAAGAACTAAAGAGCCTCTTGATAAAAGTGAAATAGGTGAGTGAAAAAGTTGGCTTAGAGCTCAATATTCAGAAAACTAAGATCATGGCATCTGGCAAATAGATAGGGAAACAATGGAAACAGTGAGAGACTTTATTTTTGGGGTCTCCAAAATCACTGCAGATGGTGACTGCAGCCATGAAATTAAAGGATGCTTGCTCCTTGGAAGGAAAATTATGACCAACCTTGACAGCATATTAAAAAGCAGAGACATTACTTTGCCAACAAAGGTCCATCTAGTCAGGGCTATGGTTTTTCCAGTGGTCATATATGGATGTGAGAGTTGGACTATGAATAAAGCTGAGTGCCTAAGAATTGATGCTTTTGAACTGTGGTGTTGGAGAAGACTCTTGAGAGTCCCTTGGACTGCAAGGAGATCTAACCAGTCCATCCTAAAGGAAATCAGTCCTGAATGTTCATTGGAAGGACTGATGCTGAAGCTGAAACCCTAATACTTTGGCCACCTGATGAGAAGAACTGACTCATTTGAAAGAACCCTGATGCTGGGAAAGATTGAAGGAAGGAGGAGAAGGGGACGGCAGAGGATGAGATGGTTGGATGGCATCACTGACTCAATGGACATGAGTTTGAGTGAACTCCTGGAGTTGGTGATGGTCAGGGAGGCCTGGGGTTCTGTGGCCCATGGGGTCGCAAGAGTCAGACATGACTGAGTGACTGAACTGAACTGTACAACTTTTCTACTAAGAAACAAAAGTACGTGCTAAGTTGCTTCAGTTGTGTCTGACTCTTTGTGACCCCATGGACTGTAGCCTGCCAGGATCCTCTGTCCATGGGATTCTCCAGGTAAGAATACTGAAGTGGGTTGCCATTTCCTTCTCCAGAGGATCTTCCTAACCCAGGGATCGAAATGACATTATTTATATCTTTTTTGAAAAATCATTCAGCAGCCAGCAGTTATGATTTATTAACTGGAAGCAGAGAGTTAAGTGTAGCAATAGTTTCTATTCTTTCATAATTGGATGTGAAAAGTACAAGTAATTGCAGAGAAGTACAACAAACCTTAAAAATCTCACTTTACCAGGCTACACAACTACCAATTTTCTTTTTTTTTATAAGCTAACCTTAACAATTATATTTAAACACACACACACACACACACACATAAAACAAAACAAACCAAAAAGCAAGGTAGAACTAACTTTGGGACAAGATAGAGAATCTTACTTTAAATACTCTGCCAAATCCCTGCTATTAGTAAGCAGAGAGACATGAGTCCACAGTACGACCTCTATCAGTCAAGATCCTCTTTCTTTAGTCGTTTGCTCAGTTATGGCAGTGCTCCGTCTCTAATGCCCCAAAGGTGAATGCCAAAGAAAGCCAGAGAGCTGAATGAGAGGTCTATTTGGTATATTTGGTCTGCATCATCTTCATGCTCTAAGTTCTTGATTTACAATCATTGATTCCTAGTATCCCAGTAAGTCTTTAATTATCCTAAGAGCTATTTGGTGTTTCCAAAAAGTTTTTCTGTGATTTAATTTATATTTAATTCACATGAAAAATTAATATATGGCATTCTGCTCTCTAATTAAAAATGGGTGCTTGTTATAAACTCAAAATCTTAACAGAAAGATGTCTTAATTCCCAAAAGTTATAAATGGCTATTGTGATGAGATTTTCCATTTTTATCTTCTATTTCATATGAGAACATACCTCTGAGGGGAAGGTAAGTACCATAAATATTAAATGTGAGAAAACTGATAATACAGAAGGAGCAGACAAAATGCATCTGAATATTGCTAAATTTGTGTGATTACAAATTAGTATACAATTCTGGGGGTAAAAAGAGTTTAAAGATGAGAAATAGCAACTGGCAAACCAAATCAATGTAATTAATTGTTTCCATGGATAGCCGTTTGCAGGCACAATGTTGGCTCATCCTGGGTTATAACAAAATGAATCTATGAATTATAACTGAACATTTTTTACATGTTAATTGCATTGTATTTATAACAACACATGTTTTTACTTACATAATCAGATAGAAATAGTAATTTGCTTTCTTTGTCAGAACTTCCTTATCATATAAAAGAAGCTTTATCTGATTAACTTTAGGTGGTAAATTAAAATTCTCGAGGATTGAACATATTAGTACCATTCTCAAGGGAGGCATGAAGGAAGGAAAGGACAATTTTTAGGAAGAAAGCATGTGAGCTTGTTTAGTAGTCCTTTATAAGTCCTTTAGCTTATAGTCCTATGACTATAGGATTCAGAATTATGTATCAAATTTTTTATTTTCTTGTATTCACTATCTCTTAGCATTAGAGATTAAATAATAATCTAAGTATTCAAGAAAGCACAGTGAAAGATCTACTACTCTCCGGATATGAGTAAAAACCTATTTTAATTCTAGAGCTTTCCTGGAATAAGCTATCATACAGAAAAAATGCTTGCTATCAAGCTAATATTGTTATTGGACTAGAGCTTCCCTGGTGGCTCAGTGGTAAAGCATCTGCTTGCATTGCAGGGGACACAGGAGACATGGGTTCAATCCCTGGGTTAAGAAGACCCCGAAGGAGGAACTGGAAACTCACTCCAGTATTCTTGGCTGGAGAATCTTATGGACAGAGGACCCTGGCAGGCTATAGTCCATGGGGTCACAGAGTCCCTATGGCTGAGCACATACACATACATACATATTCCAGAAAAACTAAACCTAACCAAACCAAGAGGAGTACATCACCACTATCCAGGCTTTTTAAAGTCCTTTCCCTCACAGTTTAGCTGTGCAGTTCACATAACTAATAACCTTATAGCAGAATCTCCCAATGACAATAAGGTCTTTGAGTCCCAGCTGGCACTTTAGTTCATTTCAGGAAAAAACAGATGCAGTTAAATTTCAGATTAGTGAGAGATGACAGGAACATTTGAATAAGGGTTTATTCTGGTGACTCTTGTCAGGAGTCATGGCCATCTCTGAGCATACATTTGCCAAGGGGTGAAATCTGCATGGATTTTGCTAAAAATAAGAATCCACCATTGCTGATTATCAAACACTAGCATAATATGCCCCTTATTAGTGTTTCCCAGTTGACAGAATTTTATTTGAAGCAACAAGATTGTGAGATATTTTATTTTAATCTTGACAAGACAGGGAGTCAGAACACCTGCAGTCAAGTTCAGACCTGTCTCCTTCCAGATTTGTGGACATGGAGTGAATAATCTAACCTGAGACTGCTGCTGCTGCTGCTAAGTTGCTGCAGTCATGTCCGACTCTGTGTGACCCCATAGACGGCAGCCCACCAGGCTCCCTGGTCCCTGGGATTCTCCAGGCAAGAACACTGGAGTGGGTTGCCATTTCCTTCTCCAATGCGTGAAAGTGAAAAGTGAAAGTGAAGTTGCTCAGTAGTATCCGACTCTGAGTGACCCCATGGACTGTGGCCTACCAGGCTCCTCTGTCCATGGGATTTTCCAGGCAACAGTACTGGAGTAGGGTGCCATTGCCTTCTCCGAACCTGAGACCGCTCCTCTGCAAAATGTGGGGATAAGCATATTCACTCTTTCTACTTTCCAGTTTGTGATGGGGGTTATATTCTAAATCATCTCATCCAGGTGGACTCTGCTGTTGGAGAAGAGTTGGTGCATTTTACAAATCATATTTCTAAAAAGTACATAATCCCATCATTGGGGAGGTATTATTACTACCCTTATTTTGCAGATAAAGGAAAGTAGGATTAAAAGGGCTAAGTATCTGCAGGGACAATCACAAAAGAAGTGAGGTGTAGGTGGGCCTGACCTCACACTCTTCCAGGGGCTTACATGTGGTCTTTTGACTCTTTTTACAAATGATGCCAGTTGCAAGCAGATGCCATGTATGCTTATCAATGGCAGAGCTAAAATCTGAACCCAGTACTCTGGACTTTGCCGGTGGAATAAATGTCTTTCAAGAAGCAAATAGAGGTATATCCTGAATCTGTACCCTTCAGGAAATTTAGGTTCAGCCATCACTTCAGGGACCTGTAGCTGGTTTTTGAAATTTCAGTTTAAGAGAACCATTTCTTTTGATTACCTTCTATTTTATTGTATTTATTTTTTTAATTTCCTTCTATTTTAAAATCAAATAAAATTTAGTTTCTTGGGTGAAAATGTTTTGCACTTTTCATTATGGACTTCTGTTTGCTCTCCTTATCTAATATTCTTTTGTTCATTTATATTTTTCCTAGACTATAAAACTAAGTTGAAAAAAATACAATTCAGAAATTCAAACTTCAAAGGAAAACAAAACAAATATTTAAAAAAATTAAATAGAATCCATGGATACAAGTATGAATCAGATTCAGTGAAGTAGCCCTCATAGTCAATAAGAGTCCAAAATTCAGTACTTGCATGCAGCCTCAAAAATGACAGCATGATCTCCATTCATTTCCAAGGCAAACCATTCAACATCACAGTAATCCAAGTCTATGCCCCAACTAATGCTGAAGAGACTGAAATTGAATGGTTCTATGAAGACCTACAAGACCTTCTAGAACTAACACCCAAAAAACAAACAAACAAAAAAACAGTTGTTCTTTTCATCATAGGGGATTGGAATGCAAAAGTAAGGAGTCAAGAGAAACCGGAGTAACAGGGAAGTTTGGCCTTGGAGTACAAAATGAAGCAGGGCAAAGGCTAATAGAATCTTTTTTAAGAGAACACTCTGGACATATCAAACAATCTTTTCCCAAAACACGAGATGACTCTATACACGCACATCACCAGATGGTCAATACTGAAATCAGATTAATTATACTTTGCAGCAGAAGATGGAGAAGCTCTATACAGTCAGCAAAAACAAGACCTGAAGCTATAGCTCAGATAATGAGCTCCTTATTGCAAAATTCAGCTTAAATTGAAGATAGTAGGGAAAACCACTAGGCCATTCAGATATGGCCTAAATCAAATCCTTTATGATTATACAGTGCAGGTGATGAATTTATTCAAGGGATTTGATCTAGTAGATGGAGAGCCTGAGGAACTATGGACAGAGTCATGTAACACTGTAGAGGAGACAGTGAAAAAAAATCATCCCAAAGAAAAAGAAATGCAAGAAGGCAAAGTGGTTGTCTGAGGAGGTTTTACAAATAGCTGAGGAAAGAAGGGAACTGAAAGGAAAGGGAGAAAGGAAAAGATATACACCACTGAATGCAGAGTCGCAGAGAATATCAAGGGGAGATAAGAAGGCCTTCTTAAATGAACAAAGCAAAGAAATAGAGGAAAACAATAGAATGGGAACAATTAGAGATCTCCTCAAGAAAACTGGGGATATCAAGGGAACATTTCATCCAAGGATGAGCATGATAAAGGGTAGAAACAGTAAGGACCTATCAGAAGCAGAACAGATTAAGAAGAGGTGGCAAGAATACACAGAAGAACTATACAAAAAAGCTCTTATTGACCCAGATAACCACAATGGTGTTGCCATTCACCTAGAGCTAGACAATCTAGTGTGTGAAGTCAAGTGGGCCTTAGAAAGCACTGCTATGCACAAAGCTAGTGGAGATAATGGAATTCTAGTTGAGCTATTTCAAATCCTAAATGATGATACTGTTAAAGTGCTGCATTCAATATGTCAGTAAATTTAGAAAATTCAGCAGTGGCCACAGACTGGAAAAGATCAGTTTTCATTTCAGTCCCAAAGAAAGGCAATGCCAAAGAATGTTCAAACTACTGCAAAATTGAGGTTATTTCACATACTATTAATAGAAAGTAAGTGTTAGTGCTCAGTCGTGCCTGACTCTTTGTGACCCCTGGTGGACTGCAGCCCACCAGGCTCCTCTGCCCATGAGATTTTCCAGGCAAGGATACTGGAGTGGGTTGCCATTTCCTTCTCCAGGGGATCTTCCCAACCCAGGGATCAAACCCGGTTTCCTGCACTGCGGGCAGATTCTTTACCAACTGAGCTACAAGGGAAGCCCAATAGAAAGGTTGTGCTCAAAATCCTTCAAGCTAGGCTTTAGCAATATGTGAACTGAGAACTTCCAGATGTATAAGCTGAGTTTAGAAAAAGCAGAGGAACCAGAGATCAAATTTCAGATATTCACTGGATCATAAAGAAAGCAAGGGAATTCCAGAAAAAACATCTACTGCTTCATTGACTACGCTAAAGCCTCTGACTGTATGAGTCATAAGAAACTGTGGAAACTTCTTAAAGAGATGGGAATACCAGACCACTTTACCTGTCTCCTGAGAAACCAGTATGCAGGTCAAGAAGCAACAGTTAGAATCAGACATGGAACAACAGACTGGTTCAAAACTGGAAAAGGGGTACAGAAAGGTTGTTATTGTCATCCTGCTTATTTAACTTATATGCAGAGAACATCATGAGAAATGCCAGGGTGGATGAAGCACAAGCTGGAATGAAGATTGCCAGGAGAAATATCAACAATCTGAGAAATGCAGATAATACCACTGTAATGGCAGAAAGTGAAGAACAACTAAAGAGCCTCTTGAAGGTGAAAGAAGAGAGTGGAAAAAGTTGGCTTAAAACTCAACATTTAAAAACCGAAGATCATGGCATCTGGTCCCATCACTTCATGGCTAAGAGACTGGAAAAAAGTCAAAACAGTTTCAGATTTTGTTTTCGTGGTCTCCAAAATCACTGTGGATGGTGATTGCAGCCCTGAAATTAAAGACACTTGTTCTTTGGAAGGAAAGCTATGACAAACCTAGGAAATGTATTTAAAAGTAAAGACATCACTTTGCTGACAAGGGTCCATATAGTCAAACCTATGGTTTACCCAGTAATTATGTACAGATGTGAGAGTTGGACCACAAAGAAGGTTGAGCACAGAAGAATTGATGCTTTCAAACTGTGGTGTTGGAGAAGACTCTTTAGAGTCTCTTGGACTGCAAGGAAGAGAAATCAACCCTGAATATTCATTGGAAGGACTGATGCTGAAGCTCCAATACTTTGGCCACCTGATATGAAGAGCTGACTCACTGAAAAGACCATGATGCTGGGAAAGATTGAAGGCAAAGTGGCAGAAGATGAAATGGTTAGCTAGCATCACTGACTCAGTGGACATGAGTCTGAGCAAATTCCAGGAGACAGTGAAGAACAGAGGAGCCTGTTGTGCTGCAGTCCCTTGGTTGCAAAGAGTCAGACACGACTTAGCATCTGAACAACAACAACAAACCAAAGAGTAAGTGTTTTTAATCTCAGTCCTTTTAACGTCCATGCTGACAAACTGTAGAGCAAAAAGCCTTGGTTCTGCCTGATCACATCGACTTTTAATCATTTCAATTGGGAGGAAGCACCTGGGACATCAGCTGCCAACTCTGGAGCCCAAGCACTCAGTCTTCTTAATTTTCCCTAACCTTATTTAGAGTCTTTGTTACACAATCAGCTCTTTTGCTGTCCACTTTAGCTTATATATTTTTATTTTTTGTCTCTTGTGTTGTCTGAGTATGGCCTGAGACTAAATAAAATTAGTTGTGCTCCTAACTTTAAATACAGATCTTGGTGACCCTTCATATTACAATGAACCAAAATAAAAAATGAACTCATTCTGAAAAATCTGTTATGAACTCCTTTTGCCCAGAAACTAAACCCTTAAGTATGAGAACCAGAATATTCTCTTAGTTGAATCTGAACAAAACTTGTATAAAACACGAAAAGCATTTAACATTTTTTACTTATTCCTAAGGAAATCCAGGGGAGTTGTGTCAAATCCTCAGTGACAAGAAAGGCTACTTTCTTATGTAATTTAATTTAGGGAATCCTACTGGGTCCCTGCTGGTGGCATGACCCTCTCCATGGCCTATCTGGTACTAGTCGTTTTTATAAGAAAATATAATTTCTTTCAATTTCTTTGGTGCTCCTTAAATTAAGTTTGGACAAGAATATCTTTATAGCTAACAGACATTGAACTATTTTAGGCTTCCTGGAAAAGTATATACAAGTCATTTAAATCCAATGTTAAATTCATTGCTTAACATATACTGACCTTCAGTTTTACTGAATAAATAATAAATGTTACAGAACATGTGGAATATAAACAGCGATCTAAATGTACATATGCACTATATTGATGAAATCAGTATTTTGAATCTGTTATCAAATGCTAAAATCAGTATCTTTGATGAGAAGATATGATATCTCTTAAAGTGAAAGTGAAAAGTGAAAGTGAAGTCACTCAGTCGTGTCCGACTCTTTGAGACCCCCATGGACTGTAGCCCACCAGACTCCTCCATCCATGAAATTTTCTGGGCAAGAGTACTGGAGTGGGTTGCCATTTCCTTCTCCAGGGGATCTTCCCAACCCAGGGATTGAACTTTAGACAACTGATAATTTATCATTTTTATATAAGCATCGAATGTGACATACAATATATAAAAGTACATAAATATAATATTTAATCTACATTTTATATTTTTGTGTCATATATATGAACTAGGAAAATGTTTGGTACAAAATTTTCTAATTGTGGTATAGTTTGGAGAAGGAAATGGCAATCCACTCCAGTACTATTGCCTGGAAAATCCCATGGACAGAGGAGCCTATAGGCTACAGTTATGGGGTTGCAAAGAGTCGGACACGACTGAGAGACTTCACTTTCACTTTTCACTTTCACTTTAAGGAAATATGGGCTTTCCTGATAGCTCAATTGGTAAAGAATCTGCCTGCAATGCAGGAGACCCTGGTTCGATTCCTGGGTCGGGAAGATGCACTGGAGAAGGGATAGGCTACCCACTTCAGTGTTCTTGGGCTTCCCTTGTGGCTCAGCTGGTAAAGAATCCGCCTGCAATTCAGGACAACTGGGTTGGATCCTGGGGTTGGGAAGATCCCCCGGAGAAGGGAAAGGCTACTCACTCCAGTATTCTGGCCTGGAGAATTCCATGGACAGTATAGTCTATGGGGTCGTAAAGAGTCTGACACGACTAAGTGATTTTCAGTTTCACTTTAGGGAAATATTCCATTTATTTATATCTTCAGAAAAGTAGTGGCAGAAAAGCAGAAAGTATGTGAGAAACAGTGCAGACAGACAAAAAACTTACCTAAGAACATGGTTAACTGATTAATGTAAATTAAAAACTCAGACTGAGGGGGGAAAAGTGTACAATATCTCTAGTTTTGTAAAACCATACAGATATTATCATTGCCATCTCTCTTGCTTTAGTGAGTGCAGTAAGAATGATCAGGTAAGGATGCATGTTTTGCCAGACCTGAGTGCAAATGCTACTGCTGCCGTGTAGCCTGGGTGTGAATTAACCTTGATGAGACTAAATTTTCCCATCTGTCAAACAGAGCTAAAATCCTCAGCTTGTTAATTTTCTTGATACAGTCTGAGTACCAATCTTATTATGGCTGCTTAAGCCAAGACAGTCACAAGTTACGATGGTAAATAAGAAAACTTGTTGTTTAGAGCACTTGCCTTCAGAACTGGGATTCATACCAGGGGACACTGAAGGCAAAATGCAAAATCAACTCAGGTTAAAAGGACTGAGATGATAATTAACTTTGTTTATCATTGTCTCTCTTTTCAAAGGGACTGAAGTGTACAATGCCCTCCTGGCTAAAATATTTGCAATTGCATTATTGTATAATTTAACTTTTATTCAACTTTTATAATGAGACAGAGGAGAAAATATTGCCGCACTAAATTACCTGCTCCCTGCTCAGATTTGAATATTTAATAGCTCAGTCAATGGCAAAGCAATTATAAATGTCTGCAAATAAAAATAATTCCTTATTCCTGGTGTGCAAACATATGCATGTGCTTTCCTTATCAGTTACAATAGGAGTTTGAAAAGAGGCTTAGGAAATATTTGTCATTCTTCCTTGTCCTCATAGTATATTGAAATTCCGGATCTTTATTATAATGATTCATTATTGTGAATCTGGAGTGTGATTAAAGTGCCATCAGGTACTAAGCAGCAAAACACAGTAGACACACGGAGTGCACAGGGCCGGCTTCACAGGTGTGTGACCTTGCATGAGCACAAGGTCATGTGCTCACAAAGGCCCCCTGCTGGGTTTAATGCTCTGCTGCTGCCATCTTGAAATTCTTCTTAATTCCATCTGAGATTGTGTTTTGTAAGTGCAATCCTGTGGGATGCTGGAGCACACGCAAGAGCAGAGGAGCTGCACACAGCCTGGGAGTCAGCTGTTCTTGCTGCTCTATTTGCATATAACACGTCCCATGGGCATAGGCTCCTGGGGGATCCACACACACTATGTGGGAGTTCAGCAAGACAGAGCAAGTACATCTTGCTCTGAGCATTACATCCCCGCCTGAGGAAGTAGGGGTGCTCACAGCCCTGCAAAGTCACGCTTTCCTCTTGAACCAGAATGTGGTTCTAATATAGAAAGAAGGAATGGCATCCTAAGAAACATGAACAAGCAAAGAACCTTCACCACATACACCCCTTTTTACTCCTGTTCTTTTCCTCCTTCGCTGACCACTTATGGGGAAGATAACCAGAAGGAAAGGGGAAAGACAGGGCAATCCGGAGCAACCCAAATCTTTTCCCTCAGGGCTTCCTCACTCATCAGCAAGCTCGGTAGACAATGTGGGTATAATGAGAACATAATCATGAAGGTACATAAAAACAACTGAGTTAATTTTGTTTAGCATCTCTACTATTCTTATAAAACCAAAATATGCATATGTATTTGAATTATGAAATATGAACTATGTAATTTTGCTGTTTCTGCATATAAGGGGAATATTCATATTTGCATTTCACACTGATATTGCCCAATGTAAAGATGAAAAATAAAATTCATGGTAGTAATTTAAAGTTGTAAGTTTTCTTTACTTAGAATCACAATAAGTAGCAAAGAATTACAAGTGAAGATAAACTATGGAAGAAGGGACAAAGCCTTGCATTTTAATGTTTTTAAGGGACTTTTTCCCTTGCTTTTTGAACAGAGGCTCAAATTTTTATTCTGCACTCAGTTCTGCAAATTATGTAGCCTAGCTGGCATGAGCAGGGTATAACAGTGGTTAATTTCAAACATTTTGAAGTCACCCAGAGCTTGATTTAAATCATGTTCTGCCACTTGGATATGGCTTCACTTTTCTAAGCTCCAGTTTTCTCATCATTTAATTATTTAATTAACCTTTATTGAGCTTATTTAATTAACCTATATTTATTGAACATACTGTGCTTCTGTGAGGCACACAAGTAACTTTCTTTACCCTCATGGGACTTACATGGTAGAGAGGAAGACAGAAATTAAACTGATAAAAAATAAGTGCATAATTACACATTCGGATAAGGGCTATTAAAAAATATGAAGATATTTTGAAAAAGAAAACTGGGGAGGGTATTGCTGCTGCTGCTGCTGCTGCTATGTCGCTTCAGTTGTGTCCGACTCTGTGCTACCCCATAGATGGCAGCCCACCAGGCTCCCCCATCCCTGGGATTCTCCAGGCAAGAACACTGGAGTGGGTTGCCATTTCCTTCTCCAATGCATGAAAGTGAAAAGTGAAAGTGAAGTCGCTCAGTCATGTCCAACTCTTTGTGACCCCATGGACTGCAGCGTACCAGGCTCCTCCATCCATGGGATTTTCCAGGCAAGAGTACTGGAGTGGGGTGCCATTGCCTTTTCCGGAGGGTATTGAGACCCAATTTATTTTGGGTAGTAAATACTTAAGTTGAGACATGAGGAGGAGATAATTGGGAAAAGAATTGATCAAAGGAAGAAATGAAAATACCTCTCTCATAAGGCATTTATGAAGACTATCTGATACACATAAAAACATCAGGACAGTCCTGATTAATAGTCCATAGTGAACACAAGAGAGCTTTATCATTATTAGAAGGCTGACACTAGCCTGTCTAAAAGTTGATTTTTTTAGCCTTATCCTCATTATCCATTCATATTAGGCAGTATGTGTGTAAATATTTTTCTAGAAGGTTCATTATTGACATACTGCTGCTACTGCTAAGTCACTTCAGTCGTGTCTGACTCTGTGCGACCCCGTAGACGGCAGCCCATCAGGCTCCCCCCTCCCTGGGATTCTCCAGGCAAGAACACTGGAGTGGGTTGCCGTTTCCTTCTCCAATGCATGAAAGTGGAAAGTGAAAGTGAAGTCACTCAGTCGTGTCCGACTCTTCACAACCCCATGGACTGCAGCCTACCACGCTCCTCCATCCATGGGATTTTCCAGGCAAGAGTACTGGAGTGGGATGCCATTGCCTTCTCTGTCATTATGGACATAGTCACTCCTTTAATGATATTTAGCTGAACTTTAAGTATGGAATGGGCTTCCCTGGTGGCTCAGAGGTTAGAGCGTCTGCCTGGAATTCAGGAGACCCGGGTTTGATCCCTGGGTTGGGAAGATCCCCTGGAGAAGGAAATGGCACCCCACTCCAGTACTCTTGCCTGGAGAATCCCATGGAGGGAGGAACCTGGTAGGCTACAGTCCACAGGGTCGCAAAGAGTCGGACACGACTGAGCAACTTCACTTTCACTTTAAGTATGGAATAGGATTCCATTTTGTTCATTCTGTCTTCGTTTCCAAGCTCTTTCTTATACATGCATATCAGTTTCTAATGAATTTACTGAATTCTGAATCTATATGCTGTCGGACTCAGTTTTGTTTCATTATAATTGTGATAGCACACTTCCCTTTGGGCATAAGAGCATTTCAATTAAAGAAAGCTAGCGAAGGTCTCTCCTTCCTGTCTTTAGTTTTCTTTTACATGTCATTGATTTTAGCAACTGTTATGAAAATGAAAAAAAGAAAAAGTGCCTTTCTTCTCTTTGGGTTGTCACTTTTGTGTCTCCCTTTCTGCCAATCATGGAATTATCGTCTCCCATATGCCTCTTTTATTTGAAAACAGGCTCTTCCCTGTCACCTTCCCTGGTGGAATCCCAGGTCTGAGGTCAACTTAGCTAGCTTCATGCCAAAGCAGAAACATCTGGGAAAGGCTGGCAAGTATAGAACTGTCCCCGGGCAAAATCCTGTGATGGGGAAGGTGGTCTTTGCTGTCACTGTGCCCCTCATCACTAGCTCTCTTACCGCTTCCTCCCTTGATCATCCAGAGCCCTCAGCTGATGGAAAGGTGTCCTATTGCAGCCTGCCTTGTCCCTCAGCCGCATCCTTGGTGCTCGACAACCCCTTGCTCACCCCCACCAAAGGCAAATGAACTTCAGGGCTCTGGGAAGGGGCCTACCAATGTGTCCACAGTGTCAAGTATACATTTGTTTAATTTTATAGAGTCAATTATTGTATGTCTATAGACTAGTGCTGCTATCTCTTTCTACTTCTACTTTCCTGCCTTCATATTTCCCCTATGGTCAGAGAGTGTTGGAGCACGTTAGGATCTGACTAAAGGATTAAACTGGGTATACATTTAGTTTGAGTTTAGTGGGCTACATTTATGGGATTCATAGCCACTCCCGAGAATAGTTACTATTGTCATCGCCGTCTTGGTGTAGGGATTATTTGCAGGTATATACCTACCACCCTCTGTGTCAGTCATCCGGTACCTCACCCACAGGTACAAGGCTACAATCTTTATCAATATAGAAATATGTTCTGCATCATCTGGGAACAGAAATAGGTGTATTTCTCCTGGACTAGCCAGAACTAGTCTAAGGAAAATTCTGTCAGTCATCACATGTGTAAACTAAGAAGCGAAAGATTCAGTTCCCATTAATGCAAAGTGAAAGACAAGTTCTCTCCTGCTGGGGATAGAATTGATAATGCAGGGTACATTGCATCATACACTTTTAATAGGAATCTTAAAGCAGAATTGTACTCAGCTACACTTCTGGAAAGACAGAATTCTTGCCTTTTTACTAAACAAGCCTGTAATAGTACTATAAGCAATAAATAGGTTTTATGCATAAGTGTCCTAAAAATCCTAATAATGATGCTGTTAAAGTGCTGCACTCAATATGCCAGCAAATTTGGAAAACTCAGCAGTGGCCACAGGGCTGGAAAAGGTCAGTTTTCCCAAAGAAAGGCAATGCCAAAGAATGTTCAAACTACTACACAATCGCACTCATCTTACATGCTAGTAAAGTAATTTTCAAAATTCTCCAAGTCAGGCTTCAACAGTACATGAACCATGAACATTCAGATTTCAAGCTGGATTTAGAAAAGGCAGAGGAACCACAGATAATCGCCAACATCTGTTGGATCATCCCTTTGGGCATAAGAGCAAGAGAGTTCCAGAAAAACATCTATTTTTTTCTTTACTGACTATGCCAAAGCCTTGGACTGTGTGGATCACAACAAACTGTGGACAATTCTTAAAGAGATGGGAATACCAGACCACCTGATCTGCCTCCTGAGAAATCTCTATGCAGGTCAGGAAACAACAGTTAGAACTGGACATAGAACAACAGACTGGTTCCAAATTGGGAAAGGAGTACATTAAGCCTGTGTATTGTCACCCTCTTATTTAACTTATATCCAGGGTACATCATGCGAAATGCCAGCCTGGAGGAAACACAAGCTGGAATCAAGATTGCTGGGAGAAATATCACTAACCTCAGATATGCAGATGACACCAGCCTTACGGCAGGAAGCGAAGAACCTGAGAGCCTCTTGATGAAAGTGAGAAGAGAGTTAAAAAGTTGTCTTAAAACTCAACATTCAGAAAACTAAGACCGTGGCATCTGGTCCCATTACTTCACAGCAAACATATGGGGAAACAATGAGAGACTTTATTTGGGGGGGCTCCAAAATCACCGCAGATGGTGACTACAGCCATAAAATTAAAAGATACTTGCTCCTTGGAGGAAAAGCAATGACTAACCCAGATAGCATATTAAAAAGCAGAGACTTTACTTTGCCAACAAAGGTCTGTCTAGTCAAAGCTACCTTTTTCCCAATAGTCATGTATGGTTGTGAGAGTTGGACTATAAAGAAAACTGAGTGCAGAAGAATTGATGCTTTTGAACTGTGCTGTTGGAGAAGACTCTTGAGAGTCCTTTGGATTGCAAGGAGATCCAACCAGTCCATTCTAAAGGAAATCAGTTCTGAATAGTTATTGGAAGGATCGATGCTAAAGCTGAAACTCCAATACTTTGGCTATCTGATGTGAAGAACTGACTCATTTGAAAAGACCCTGATGCTAAGAAAGATTGAAGGTGGGAGGAGAAGGGGTCGATGGAGGATGAGATGGTTGGATGGCATCATTGACTCGATGGACATGAGTTTGAGTAAGCTCTGGGAGTTGGTGATGGACAGGGAGGCCTGTTGTGCTGCGTGGTACAGTCCATGGTGTCACAGAGTTGGACATGACTGAGAGACTGAACTGAACTGATGCATAAATGTGTGTGTGTTAGTCACTCAATAGTGTCCGACTCTTTGCGAACCCATGTACCGTAGCCCACCAGCCTCCTCTGTTCATGAAATTCTCCAGGCAAGAATACTGGAGTGGGTAACCATTCCCTTCTCCAGAGGATCTTCCTGACCCAGGGATCCAACCCAGGTCTTCCACATTGCAGACAGATTCTTTACCATCTGGGCCACTAGGGAAGCCTTTTATGCATACCACCTATCAATGAAATAAAGCCTAACTTTGACCATCCATGCTGCTGCTTCTGTTAAGTCGCTTTAGTCGTGTCCGAGTCTGTGGGCTACCGTAGACAGTAGCCCACTAGGCTCCCCCGTCCCTGGGATTTTCCAGGGAAGAGTACTGGAGTGGGTTGCCATTGCCTTCTCTATTGATCATCCATGCTGTAGCAAAAACTAAATTCTGTTTATATTCTCTCTGTAGAAAATACTACAGGGACTTCTCTGGTGGTCCAGTGGTTAAGTCTTTGTACTTCCAATATGGCAGGCATGGGTTCAAACCGTGGTTGAAGAACTAAGATTCCACACACCATGCCCTGAGGCATGGCTAATAAAAAGAGAAAATACTACAAATACTATTATTAAGCAAGGAGGTGTGCAGTAAGTATGCAACCTAAAAATATGGGGAAAAATATTAACAGATGTGTGTTAAAAGATTAATTCATAGATATATTTTCTGGATTTTGTAATATTTATGTTTTTTTTTACTTTCTTAAAGTATATAATTTGCTATACCTTCATAATTCTAAACAAATATTTTTCTATGAAATGTTTCATTCGTTTTGCATGTTTGCCTTAAAAGGGTCCTCAAAATTACCTGCTTCAGCACCCCCCCTAAACTGTATCCATCCTTACTTCAACTGTATACATCTTATTAGAAAATTAATGTTATGGTGACAAGCATTTAATGTTACCTTTAGTTTTATGATGGAGTACTACCCTCTACTACATCCCCGTTCTAAAGGGTCTTCTTACACTCCATAGATTGAACTGTGAACTGCACAACACCACCTACCGGTTTTACATTCTATTCCTCAGCTGGAAGTGAAATACAGGTTATTCAATAAGGAAATTTTTATGGGGATAAAGGGCTTCCAAGGTGGTACAGTGGTAAAGAATCTGCTGACTAATGCAGAAGACACAAGAGATGCAGGTTCGATCCTTGGGTGGGGAAGGTTCCCTGGAATAGAAAATGGCAACCCACTCCAGTATTCTTGCCTAGAAAATTCCATGGACAGAGGAGCCCCAAGGGCTACAGTCCATGGGGTCACAAAGATTCAGACACAACTGAGCACACACATACTCACATACATACATGGGGATAAAAGAGATAGAAGAGGGCTCCAAGGAGCTGTGGATACTAAGGCGGGAAAGGGTAAAGAAAAGAAGAGAGATATTGCAGAAGGGGAAATATCATGTGAGCAGAGATAAAGAAGGGCAGAGAGTAAGACCTTTATTCCTTTTCAGTCTTCCATTCCAAGATACTCCACCTTGAGATCCATGGGTCTCTCTGAAACATCCTGACACCCCTGCTTCACATCTCTCATTTATTGGGACTTGAGTGGCTTCTTGTTTCCCGGTAGATTAAAAAAAAAGTCCTAAAAAAATCATCCTTCCCAATGAATTTGCATTTTACTGGAGGACTCTGGAAAATAATAGCTGTGATTAATTAAATTGCCACCACAATTATTGAATGGGCTTCCCTGGTGGCTCAGCTGGTAAAGAATCTGCCTGCAATGTGGGAGATCAGGGTTCAATCCCTGGGTTGGGAAGATCCCCTGGAGAAGGGAACGTCTACCCACTCCAGTATTCTGGCCTAGAGAATTCCATGGACTGTATAGAATTCCATGGACCATATAATACTGTAAATTATTGAATATTGACATCATTTCTAATGTTCTCAACATCCTCAGCAGGTAGCTATCATCCACATTTTAAAAGGGATAAAATAGCCTCAGAGTTGATAATAACTTGATAAGATCATGTAACTGGAAAGCAAAGCTGGGCTGGAACTCAGCTTTGCTGACTTCAAACGAACCTCTATCTGTTATACCACACTACCTACCAGTGTCTAAAGTCAAAGGAATTAATTTCTGCTGGTGGAATTTTATGTGCTTTTGGACATATGACATTTGGATGTTAGAAGCCATAGAGATTGTATAATTCAATCCCTTATTTTTACATTAAGGTCATTGATTTTGTACAAGTGGTACAGCTCAAAGTTCCAAAATAAGTGTTGAAGCAGAGCCTGGTTTCCTTCTATTAAATTTTGCCTATTCTGATAGTGTACAAGAATCCCAGTCATAGCTCAGAACTGTTTTTCCTTGAATAAAAACTATTGTGCATGCTAAGTTGCTGCAGTTATGTCTGACTCTTTGCAACCTCATGGACTGAAGCCCACCAGCTCCAGCAAAAATACTGGATTGGGTTCCCATTTCCTCCTCTGGGAGATCTTCCCAACCCAGGGATCAGACCTTTGTCTTTTATGTCTCTTGCATTGGCAGGCAGGCTCTTTACCACCAGAGGCACTATCTACCTCTGGTAAATTCACATCTAATATTTTACAGTTTTATTCCAGAAGAAAATATCAATAGGCAGTATTAAATACATTTAAATATTTAAATTCCTTTAAAAAGTGTCTTAAATTTTATTCCACATGTTTATTCATTTTAAAGGGTTTACTCTTTATGTCATTTAGATTATTTAAAAACTGGAAAATGAGAGTAATACTTGCTATCAATAGCACCTGCTGTGTTTTACATATATTATTTCTAATCCATGCATAGTGTAGTATGATATGCATAGGGACAATAAAATTAGATAAATTAGGTAAATTAGGTAACTTACATGTGGTCACTCAAGTGATAAGGGGCAAAATAGTATTTAACACAGATCTTGGTTGACTACAAATAGCAAATACTCTATGAATTTTGTTGAAGTTTGTATATATATAAGATTCAAAATGTGGGCATTTAAACATGGCTTGTGTTATGCCCTTATCTTTTTGTGCTTCTTTTCTTACTATCTGTGAAATGATTATGGCTTGCATTGAAACGACCTGGTCAACAGCTTTTAAATATTCCTTGAACAGAAACTTTGGTAAATAAATACTCAAGACTGTGAATTTTCTCATTGAGCAGGAATAGCCTTTGAAGAAGAGATACATTATACATTATAAAAATAACACACCTGACCGGGGCTTTAAGATTTAAGAATCACTTCTGCATTTCAAGCTGAAGTTCAAGGATTTATACGGCATATGTAAGCCTTTAGGAAAAAGATCATCTTGGGAATTCTATCATCCTGAATAATGCATCATCCAAAAACAAACCAGAATTTATTATGAAATTCTGATATTTTAGAAGTGCCTTTTTCTAAAAATTGCTACTTGGATATGTTATGGTTGACTATACTTGATATTGATTTTTGTTCTTCTCAAATAAACAGATAGAGGTTATGAAAGGTAATATTCCTTACCTAGACTTTTTCATTCAGGATTCTATTAGAAGGAAAGTAGACAGGTCTGGATAGTATTTGGCCAACAGCCATTATTACATGAGATGAAATGAATATAAATTTAGTACAGTGCCTGGCATACAGTAAAAACTCAATAAGTGTTTAGCTATTGCTATTTTTATTATTGGCTACAGAAAGATGCCAGGGAAATCACCAAAGATGTGGATGCTTCCCCAAAATGCACATAGTATTTTGTCAAAAGCTTCATAAGACAAGTGTGCTAGGCTAGTGGTGAAATAAAGCGACTTTGTGTAGCTACAAGGTGGGATTTCTGGGAAATGGTTTGCTCCTGGCTTTTTGCCATCCATGTCCGAGCCCTTGTTGATTACCGTGCAAGTTCGATCTGACCTGCCGATGTGACGCTGCTGACACCACAGCGCGACCAGTGCCACCTGCAATGTATCAGCACTTTTCTGCAAGTCCCATGTACCTCTAACAAATATCCAATTTCTCACCCTGAGGATGCACTTTCTTTTCTCTTTCTTGTACTTAGGGCCCCATTTAGGTTCTAGTGCTGTGTGATCTCTGTCCTTCTGAATGTTACAATGAGCAGGCTCAGGTCATTTTTCAGTTGTAGCTATCTGAAAGAAAAAATTGGCAGCCAAATATTCTGTCAACATAGCCACGTTGTTCCAAATAATTTTAACTGTAAAAAGTGGGAAAAAAAATGAGTTCAATATTCAGCTAGGCAATCCACCCCAGTACTCTTGCCTAGAAAATTCCATGGATGGAGGAGCCTGGTGGGCTACAGTCTATGGGATCACAAAGAGTCGGACACGACTGAGCAACTTCACGAGGGATCACAACCTTTGAAAGGGAGTTTGCCAAGGTCCTGAATATCACCATCTGGATGCTGATGGCTAAATGCTGACTTCTGTCATGCAGTAGTAAGAATGGAAGAACACTGACCTTGGATAATTCCTGAAAGAAGTTGCTGATAAGCAGTGCCTGCTTAGTCACTCAGTCACGTCCCACTCTTTTTGACCCTATGGACTGTAGCCCACCAGGCTCCTCTGTCCATGGAATTCTCCAGGCAAGAATACTGGAGTGGGTTGTCATTTCCTTCTCCATATGTGCAGCAGAGGCAGCTATCACTGAATTGCCCATTCAATTCAGTGGATGGCAGTGATGGTTGTATCCAGCTCATGTTCCAGTGAAAAGTGGCATGTGTGAAAATTTCAGATTTTTTTTACATGTTCAGATGCTTTTTCTCTTTTATAGCAGCCATTCCAGAGTTTCTCAAGAATGTCAACTTAGCCCCCTAATCATTGGACCAATTAGGACATTGAAATTTGCCATTCCATGTTTGAGGCCAAGTTTTCCATTCTTTTCATTGATACATTAGAATTAACTGAGCTAAGACAGAGAACAATCACAAAGTGGACTACCAAAACTTTCCAGGCAATTGACTTAGGAATATGAGCTCTCTTAGAACATGACCTATTTGCCATCCTGATTTCTACCCTAAACTCTTCTAGAGCCTACTTTGCTTTTCATTTCATTCCCTGCTGGGCAAGGAGGGATCTTTTGGAAGCTTCACTGCGGGTAGAACAGTATGGCAGAGATGTCTATACAGCCAATATAGCTAATCACTAATAGAACTGGTACACTATTTTTTTTTTAATTGAAGTATAGTTTATGGGCTTCCCAGGTGATGCTAGTGGTAAAGAACCTGTCTGCCAATGCAGGAGACGTAAGAGATGCGGGTTTGATTGCTGGGTCAGGAAGATCCCCTGGAGGAGAGCATGGCAACCACTCCAGGTTTATTGCCTGGAGAATCCCCATGAACAGAGGAGCCTGGCAGGCTATAATCCATAGGGTTGCAAAGAGTCAGAAATGCTGAATCAACTTAGCGAGCGTGCACGCATGCAAAGTTGATTTACAATTTTGTGTTTGTTTCTATGTGCAGCAAAGTGATTCAGTGATATATATTTTATTTCTTGATACTGAATATAGTTCCCTGTGCTTCTTATTTATCTATTTTATATACAGTAGTTTGTTTCTGATAATCCCAAACTCCTAATTTATCCCTCCACCTGTTGTTTTTCCCTTTGGTAATCGTAAATTTGTTCTCTATGTCTGTGACCCTGTTTCCGTTTCTGAAATAAGTTCATTTGTATCATATTTTAGATTCCACCTATAAATGATACCATATATTTGTCTCTCTTTCTGACTTACTTCCTGTAGTATGATACTCTCTAAGCCCACCCATGTTGCTGCAAGTGACACTATTTCATTCTTTTTTATGGCTGAGTAGTATTTCACTATATATATGTACCATATCTTTTTTATCCATTCATCTGCCCATGGATATTTAGGTTGCTTCCATGTCTTGGTTATTGTAAATAGTGTTGCTATGAAAAGTGAGATGCATGTATCTTTTTGAACTAGACTTTTCTTTGGTTATATGCCCAAGAGTGGAGTTGCTGGATCACATGCCAACTCTATTTTTAGTTTGTTAAGAAATCTCTATACTGTTTTCCATAGGTAGTCACAACAATTTACACTCCCACCAACAATGTAGGAGGGCAGGACCCTAATTTTTTTGCTATGCATTGCAGTGTTTCAACTAGGCAATAATTCAGCTAGGTTTTATCATGTGACTAAGTTCTGAGCAGTGAAATAAATGCACATATGCTAGAAAGAACTTCAGGGGAACTTTCCTTAAATAGGAAAGGAAATATCTTTATTTTTCCCCTTTCTACCTTCTACTGCCCAGAATATAAATATAATAGATGGAACTCTCACAGCCTTCTTTGGCTGTGAGGATAAGAACACATCGTAAGGATGGGGGAGCAGTGATCTAGGAGGCTGTCTCTAGACTTTGTGGAGTCTATATCAGCCTTCTACATCCTTCTTTTATTCCTTTATGTAAGGGTCAAAAATACTTCTATCTTGTTTAAGTTGCATGCTTATCTTGTTTGTTGTCTTGATACATAACATAATGGATGTTACCTGAATTTTTTTTTTAACTTTTATTAAGTATTGTCTCTTCCTTTATGACTCCACGGAACCATGTATTTTTGCATTCAGTAAACATTTAATAAAGCAAATTAGTCTTAACCATCCTAAGATAGTTTTGTGCTACACCTACAGAACTGAAAATATTGATTTGTTTGATTCACTGAGGACCTTGCCAATCTAATTAAAATTGTTGTCAACTTTGGAAAATTAATTTTTGTATTTTTTTTAATCATTATATGGATTTTATTTAATCTCTTGATTTCATAATAGTATCTCTCTTCTTTTACATTGAAAAATCTTGGACCTTAACAATATAAATATAACATATTAACTTGCTTTATTTTCCTATATAGTACTTTTAAAATTCCAATATTATTAAAAATAGTAAGACTTTCAAAATGTATTTTAATATTTTGTGTAGCCCTACTGTGCCTTGAGTATATCAGTATAGCAACTAAGAGTGTACAATCACAAGACTATATTCTAAAGAAATACAAAATAACTTTTTTCACTATGTACTTTTCCCCCAGCTTCATTGAGATATAATTGACACATAACATTGTCATTTTATGTATTAAACTTAAACATAAGTTTAAGGTGTACACGTTGATTTGATAAATTTTTATGTTGTAAAAAGACTACCACCATAGCATTAGCTCACACCTTCATCACATCACACAACTACCATTTCTTTTTGGTATTTTTTAAGTGCTTAAAAGTTTGCACGTTGACAGGGGCCTAATTATGATCTATATCATGGTTGTAAGATCATATCAAAATGGAATATTGACTTCAAACAAACAAAAAAACTAAGACGTAGCATATTTATCATGTCATAATTTCATATGATAGCCATAAATAAAAATGTGACTTTGTCAATTGAACAGGCTATCACTCTGGGATCATGTCTCCCACTACTTCCACAAGGCATGTTGCTACCTAGTGGGAAAGAGTTACTATGGGTACAGATAACTTTGAGTGTTCTTTTTAAAGGAAAGTGTTCTTTTCTGAAGTGTAGTTAGGCTGATATGAATTAGCCATGTGAAGCTTCTCCCTTTCTACTGGCTCATTATTTGCAGTAAATACACATAATGGAAAAACAAAACAAAACACACCATTTCTCACCACTCAGTATCCATCTACTTTACTGTCTTTTCCTTTAGCGATAAACTTAATGAAAGATTAGTGTAAACTCACTCTTTATCCTCACTTTGACGAGACTTTTCTAACATAAATTTTCTGGACCAACCTTTGGCATTTGCCTCTCTTTTTAACATCATCCTGGGAAGCACTTTTAACTCCCAGCTTCTGTGGGAGTTCTGGTCCTGAATCTCCCAATTTAGTAGCCACCCCTTATTCTCAATTTGCTGTGTCTTTTCTCTCCCACCATGCTTGAAATGTTGGTTTTCTTAGGATTCTATCTTGAGTTTCTTTCTCTGTCACTGCACATGCTACCTATTTTCTGATGACTCATAATTGTACATTCTATTTCCTGAAGTTTAGAGTTGTATTTCTGTAATCGTGAAAAAATCTACAAATCTAAGACTCAGCTCACCCACCTAAATGTCAAGCTGTTGCCTCCACCACTCCCTCCACCAGTGTTTTCTCTTTGGGGTGATAACATTCTTGTTTTCCTATCCCTCTTTACCTTGAAAAACTCATTCATCCTCTAAGACTGATTTCAAGTTTCATTTCTGCCTGGAAATATTTCTCACCTTACTGGGGGATTTTCCTTCTCCTGCACTGCTGTTCTTTGCCTCTATAGGGTTGGGATGATTCACTGGAAGGGGAAATGGCAACCCACTCCAGTATTCTTGCCTAAAAAATCCCATGGACAGAGGAGTCCAGTGGACTACAGTCCATGGGGTCACAAAGAGTTGGATATAACCAAGTGACCAAGCATACACACACAGATGAAAGAACTACAGAAGAATGAGTAGTATTTTCCTGTTTCTCTCTATTTTGAACCCAAAACACAATCGTTTTCTTGGGGAGGAGGAAGACATACATGCCAGATTCCAATACCAAATTCCTATCATAGAGTAACCGTGATTAGAAACCTAGCCCACTTATTGGGTCTGACATTTGGACTTATTCTAAAGTTAGCCAATTAATCTACAGCCTGGTACCAGTAGGCACTCACTAAATATTTGTTGAATGACTTTCTACACGAATGACTTCATCCATTATTTCAAGCTGAGATAGCATGTGGACTAGTTCATAACTCATGGTAGTCATGAATAGCTGACATTTACTGAAGGCATGCCAGGCACTGTTACTTACAGTTTTATATGTATAGTCTCATTTAATCCTCATAACAACCTTATAAGGTAGATGATGATGATGAATATCATTTAACAAATTGGGAAACTGAGTCACAGAGAGGTTTAGGAAATTGTCTAGGATATCATCATTTGTTGTCCTTCAGTCCCTGAGTTGTGTCTGACTCTTTGCATCCTCATGGACTGCAGCACGCCAGGCTCCTCTGTCCTCCACTATCTCTCGGAGATTGCTCAAATTCATGTCCGTTGAGTCAGTGATGCTATCTAACCATCTCATCCTCTGCTGCCTCCTTCTCCTCCTGTCTTCAGTCTTTTCCAGCATCAGGGTCTTTTCCAATGAGTCAGATATTTGCAGCAGGTGGCCAAATTAATGGAACTTCAACATCAGTATCAATCCCTCCAATGAATATTCAGGGTTGATTTTCTTTAGGATTGATTGGTTTGATCTCCCTGGAGTCCAAGGGACTCTCAAGAATCTTCTCCAGCACCACAATTCAAAAGCATCAGTTCTTTGGTGCTCAGCCTGCTTTATGATCCAACTTTCACATCCATACATGACTACTGGAAAAACTACCTCTTTGACTATACGGACCTTTGTCAGCAAAGTGCTGTCTCTGCTTTTTAATATGCTGTCTAGGTTTGTCATAGCTGTCTTTCCAAGGAGCAAGTATCTTTTAATTTCACAGCTGCAGTCACCATCTGCAGTGATTTTGAAGCCCAAAAAAAATCTGTCACTGCTTCCACTAGCAGGCAGGAGGGCTGAAACTTACGTCCAGCAGGATGGTGTAGCTGAAGCCTGCATGCTCTCAAGTAACCTGCAATAGTTGCTCTGTGATAAACAAACTGATTCTAAATATATTTTTAAAGTCAATTTACATAGACAGATATTCTTCCCTAAAATATGAGAGTTGTGGGTAACCTAAATAATTACTCTTTGATGTGTTTTCAGAGTGTAAATACAGTGATATTTAAAAACCCACAACCACAACTGGATGGACTATAAGCAAAAGCTCTTTATTATTTTATAAAATGTCCAGTAATTTTATTTGAGAGCAGTTGATACATGATGCTGAAAATATTTCATCAGTCTCAGGCCCTGCTAACTATATTTTACTGTTTAGAGGCAGGCTACTTACACTTTAACTATATTTCACAGCTTTGTTGATTATTGTTCTTACCATTAGCCTGTCAAGAGCCTCTTAGCTTTTACTTTTCATTCTCTTGCAGTTGGTCTACGGGGATAAATCTGTTGCTTCCTTACTCTTTTGCATTTTACATGCTCTCACGTTTTTATGAAATCCCTCTAAAGGATCATCTGTATATCACCACATGCATGACTTAAATATTAGAGTCTATAGGAAAAATTTATACTCTGCAAAAGCTGTTAAAACCTGTTTAGCATATAAGACTAGGGACTCTTCATTATGAGGTGTCTCTGTGCTCTTTTAAAATATCCTGGAGCTCTTTGCAGCTTCTGAAACAAATAATTATAATAAAAATTCCTCTCACACAGAGATAAATCTAAAGGGGGATTATTTTATTCATCTAGGTGGAAAAATTATTAATTTTTAGAGGCTGGCATTCTCAAAATCAACACGGGAAAGATGCTTAGTTAAGTAATGAAAAAATTATTGGGTGCAGTATAAAAAGTTTTCCTCTGATTACTTTACCTTGTGGTAATCTGGAGATTTGAAAGGAGGAAACACATAAACTATATCTGTAATTAGAATGCAAACTCACTCATTTATCAGCACTTAGGGAAGATTTATCCCCTCAATACTCTCTCGCCCTATGTGAAAATGATAACATTTCCTCTGAATCAGCAGTTCAAGGCTCTACAAAACAGGATATGCTCAACATTTAAAAAAGGGACAATGTCAATGTTTGCAAATGAATATAAATGTATTTTTCAAATATTTAAGTAATTATATTTGCTTGAGAATCTAGGAGTATTTCACTTACGGATCAAACAAGACAATTTAAAGTTTCAGTTCAGTTCACAGTTTTGCAACATGACCAACTTTAATATGGAAAAATGACCCAGGAGGTCACCACATACTTCCATTAAAGTATTACATGTTGGGTGGGGTCTTTGTTGGCCGCTCCTAATTAGCAATGAGAATGATTAAACTTGGTCCTGGAACCCTTAATAAAATTGTAATTTATCCTTCAGCCTAGCCAAACTTTTTTCTGCTGAGGGAAAAAAAAAAAAAAAAAAATATATATATATATATATATATATATATGGTGAAATGATTTCCTGTTACTCATTCAGTTCTAACCAAGAATGTCTGCAACCCATATGGAAAACAGCATCATATTGGGTTGTCTAGGAAAGATAAAACCAGATTTTTCTAAAGATAAATTACAGTTTGAGTTAGCTAGCTTTATGAAATAGAAATGTTGCTTGGGATAATGACATTTCTGGCTGGTTGCCTTGTTTGATGCCCCCAGAAGTGGTTTCCACTGAGACTATTAAGTAAAAGGATTGATATGATATGGGACTTCAGTAAGTGGTACTTCTTGTATGAGGATTAGTTGACTCTTTGATTTACTTTGGCATTTCATTTTACACCTCTTTTTGAAATCAACTTATGGCCTTGTGGTCAATCAACTTCCATTTATAAACTAGTAAACTTCTACCCTGAAATAGTTTATATGTATTTTGATCTCAAATGTTATCAAAAATAAATAAAGAGTTTTAAATGCAGTGCTCCATGAATAAGCCTAAGAAGATGAAATTTCCATTTTCACTGTTCTTATCATTATCATCAATAAATGCATTTGTTAGGTTCACACATGTACACGGCACTTTCTGTTTTTTCTTCATTATAGTTTCACTTGAAGGCATACACACTTGGTGATTATTTTAAAAAATGCTAATTCAGATAGTTTCATCAATAAACAGTATAGGTGAAATCAGATATTTCATGCAAGAGAATGAAATGAGACCCCTACCTTATACTACTCACAAAAACTAACACAAAATGAATTCAGAACTCAAATGCAAGGCCTGAAACCATAAAAATCCTAGGAGAAGACATAGGCAAAAGCCTCCTTGACATAGGTCTTGACAGTAACTTCTTGCATATGATGCCTAAATAAAGAATAAATGAGACTACATCAAATTAAAATGCTTCTACATAGCGAAAGAAACAATCAACAAAATGAAATGGCAACCTATGGGATGGGAGAAAATACTTGCAAACCACACCTCTGATAAGGGGTTAGTATCCAAACTATACAAGGAACTCATATAACACAACAGAAAACAACAACAGAAATTTTACAGAGATTTTCTTCCTTGGAACAATAAGTCATGACTTCTGAACTTGCTCAATGCTGAGCTTTTAACTTCATAAGCGTATATTAACCAGCACAGGACAAGGGCAAACATCTGAGCAACCTAGGCATTATGATGGGTAGTAACATCAACAAGTACTAGAATTGCAGTGGCCCTTCTCATTCACTTTAGTCCTAGTCTTTTCCAATCATTGGAGGCCATAGGAAATTATTATGGAAAATCTGTCTATTGCCTACTGGAACAGAGGGCAGCTGAATTTGGACTTGACATTATCTCTGGCCTGGCTCATAAAAGAAAAGATAGCTGCCCTCCAACTTGAATGTATATATGGTCATCTCCAATAGAAACCATTTACAAGTCATTTATTTATAGACTGTGTCTGACTTAATGAATTCCAGGCACCAGACCACACTGTTCTTATGAACATAAAATACTTTGTAAAGCCCACCTGTGAGGACTATACCCAGGTCTAGGTGTCCAACATGAAGGGCTAGCCTCTAAAATATCAAGTTGGCATCGGCTTGCTCTACCAAAATGTGGAGAGGACACAGAGACCAAGTTTTAAAGTTTGGGGAAATGTAGATGATAACTGCATCAAGCTGGAGGCACCAGCGCAAATGGGTTTGGGAAAGGAGGCATCAACATGGGTTGCCCAGAGTTGGTTCTGGGTCTAATTCCTAGACAGTAGACAGAGAAGATCACGTTTGTCCATTTTCAAATGTTTTGATGTTTTATCTCCTTTCTGGCCTTTCTCTGTCATATTGCTTCCCCATTGTCCCGGGAGAGTAGAATGGAAAGAGGTGGATAAATGCATTGGAGAAGTAGATAGGATACTGTTCTAGCTGCCACTTGCCGGTTGTGAGACCTTAGCTTCTCTGAGTCTCAGTTTTTCCTTCTGTGAAGTGGGAACGATAATTCTTTTTTGTGAGGGTTGATTTTTGAGATGGTGTATATAGAATAGCTAAAGCTGAGCTAGACATGCAATAATCACACATGGGAAGCTCTTGGAAGCTATTCCAGAAGATGCTATGGAAAAACCCAAATGAACTTTTTAGCCAACCCAACATTTTACTTCCCTACTTCTTTCCTTTCTCTCTTCTCCCCTTTTTATCTCTCCTTCTTCCTCTCCCTCCTTTCTCTCATTCTTTTTTCATTATCTATTGAAAATATTTTTAAACCACTTCCCATTTGCTAAGTATGATGTTTATCACTGAGGATAAGTTGGTGCCTCAATGTGATCCCTGCCCTTACCTATTCACTATCTAATAAACCAAAAGAAAGAAAGTGAAGGTCCCTCAGTCATGTCTGACTCTTTGCAATCCCATGGACCATAGAGTCGATGGAATTCTCCATGCCAGAATACTGGAGTGGGTAGCCTTTCCCTTCTCCAGGGGATCTTTCCAACCCAGCAATTGAACCCAAGTCTCTTGCATTGCAGGCATTCTTTACCAGCTGAGCCACCAGGGAAGTCCACGAATACTGGAGTGAGTAGCCTATCCCTTCTCCAGGGGTTCTTCCTGACACAGGAATCAAACCAGGGTCTCCTGCATTGCAGGCAGATTCTTTACCAACTGAGCTATGAGGGAAGTCCCAATAAACCAAAAAGACAAACTTTAATCAAAGTAGGACATGGTGATCATAAAGAATTATGACTATTAAGTACAAAGCAGAGGTGGATGGCATTATGAGAGTGAATAACAGGGCTACTAGTATCTTTTCCTTTTCCCCTTTCTGTAAGTATAAACAGAAAAACAGACTATGCTAGAATAGAACTCAAAAAGCTGATAGAAAATGTAAATGCATCTGTGTTGGTGAACTGATCTTGAAAAATGTATGAATGCTGATACTTCAGTATTTTGAAGTTCTGGAATCAGGAAGATGTATAAGAGACATAACAACCAAACACACTTCTATTCTATGTTTGTATCTTATGCTTGTTTGGTTCATTTTTCCAGGATAGTAGTTGTTTTAGTAGACTTTTATAGGTTTACTCTTCCTTTGATTAAATGAATAGACATTCCTTTGTTCCTTTGAGGGGAAAATGTACTTCGGAGTTCAAAACCTTCGGCTGCCCAGAAACTCTGTGTTCAATCACATTACAACCACTCAATAGGAAATAAAGCTTCTTCGCTTGTAGGAGTTCCATTGTAATGAATAGAGCTGAGGCAGCTTCACAGTATGGAATGCCTGTAGGGGCTGAATTCTCTCCCAAGCCCTGTGGCTTGAACAGAATAGAGAACTCAAAGTCCCCATCTACATAAAACCTCCTGCCAGGAAGTGACAAAAGTCAGCAGTCCCAAGCAGCAAGGCTCTCTCTTATTGGATAATAATTCTCTTTGAGTTAATCCTAGAAGGGATGGGTTCCTTGCAGGAGGTCTTGCAGTCTGGGATAAAATTAACTTTTTATTAAAGGACAGCACCTGGGAAATCTCTTTTCCTCACTTGTCCTTGTCTGTCAAGGCTGGGGAACGTGGGTCCAATCACTAACAGAAACATAATCTAGTATAACTTTTACTCTAATTATAGTAAGGGACTATTTTTATGGCCAAAACTGGGAGAGGAAAGAAAAGTTAGTTTCCGAGGATCTTTAATAGGAAATTTGGAGTTAAATGATTCACAAAGCATCATAGGGCCATCAATGATCATCAATGATGATCACAAGGGTCATCATTTCAGAAGTCATCGTTGGAGTAGATTACTACTTTTTTAAGGAAGTATTTTCTGTTGTTGCTGTTGTTTATAATTTTATTTTTTGGCCAGGCCACACAGCATGTGGGATCTTAGTTCCCCGACCTGGGCTCAAACCCATGCCCCTGCCTTGGAAGCACAGAGTGTTAACCACAGGATCGCTAGGGAAGTCCCTGGAGTAGATTATTGAGCTGTGGTGATCTTTGTTGCTCTAGGAGGTGGCTTTCCTGTAATAATACACCACACACACACACATTCTCTCTCCTCTAGTTCCCCATCATCAAACAAAAGAAAAACCTCTCTTGACTCCACTTCCCTCTCTGGCTGCCTCCTTCCCTTTATAACAACATTCGTTGAAAGAATTGCCACCCATCATGTATCTCCTTTCATTATTAAACTTTCTTCCCCACTACTTCACCAAAATCACTCCTTTGAATGTCCTCTAAATTGCTAGAGCTGAAGGTCAATTCACAGTATTGGTCTCCCTGGGTCCAGTCACAGCATTTCACACAGTGAACACATGCTCCTCCTGGCAACACTTTCTTCACTTGGCTCAGGACCTGAAGTTCTGCTGATTTTCCTCCTAACTGAGCTCTGCTTCTTAGCCTCCATGTTGCATGGACCCCTTTGGACTGGAATCACTCAGCTTTAGCCCCAGCAGCACTTATCTTCTATATTCATATTATATTGATGATCATATGAATGGCTTTCTAACATTAATACTCAGGTGATGCCCAAACTAGATCTTGTCCTCACATTCCAGACTCACATATCCAACATCCCATACGTCATGTCCATCTGATGTCCAGTAAGCATCTCAACATGAACATGTCCCAACCTCCACTCCTAATTCTCTCCTCTGGTTCTATTGCTCTCTGTCTCTCTCAGTATAAAGGCAGCATCACTCCTCTAGTTGCTCAGGCCCCAAATCTCAGAGCAATCCTAGACTTCTTTCTCTTACACTCAGTGTGCAATCTACCAGCAAACAATGTCAGCTCAACATCTGAAATATACTTACTGTCCACTCTCTTCTTTACATGTCCTCTGACAACACCCTGGCTCAAGTCACCATCTTCTGTCTCCAGGATTATCATTATAGCCTCTTTATCAGTCTCTCTGCTTATACCTTGTCCCTCACAGTCAAGTTTAGTCTAGTAGCCAGAGATACCCTGATGTTAGAAATGTCTGATGGCTTTTACTGCTCTGTTTAAAATCCTTTATTGTCTCTTTTTTTAAGTAAATTTTTATTGGAGTAATCACTACAGATGATGACTGCAGCCATGAAATTAAAAGACGCTTACTCCTTGGAAGGAAAGTTATGACCAACCTAGATAGCATATTCAAAAGCAGAGACATTACTTTGCCAACAAAGGTTCGTCTAGTCAAGGCTATGGTTTTTCCTGTGGTCATGTATGGATGTGAGAGTTGGACTGTGAAGAAGGCTGAGTGCCGAAGAATTGATGCTTTTGAACTGTGGTGTTGGAAAAGACTCCTGAGAGTCCCTTGGACTGCAAGGAGATCCAACCAGTCCATTCTGAAGATCAGCCCTGGGATTTCTTTGGAAGGAATGATGCTAAAGCTGAAACTCCAGTACTTTGGCCACCTCATGCGAAGAGTTGACTCATTGGAAAAGACTCTGATGCTGGGAGGGATTGGGGGCAGGAGGAGAAGGGGAAGACAGAGGATGAGATGGCTGGATGGCATCACTGACTCGATGGACGTGAGTCTCAGTGAACTCCGGGAGTTGGTGATGGACAGGGAGGCCTGCCGTGCTGCGATTCATGGGGTCGCAAAGAGTCGGACACGACTGAGTGACTGATCTGATCTGATCTGATAGTTGCTTTACAATATTATGTTAGTTTCTGTTGTACAGCAAAGTGGTTGTTATACATATACATATACCCCCTCTTTTTGGGGTTTCCTTCCCATTTAGGTCACTGCAGAGAACTGAGTAGGATTCCCTGAGCTATACAGTAGGCTCCCATTAGTTATCTATTTTATACATAGTATCAATAGTGTCTGCATTGTCTTCCAACTTCACTGAGGATGAAACCAAACCATTATTGGGTAGACCATCATTGGGATGGTCTACAAGACATACATTATCTGACACCCACTTAATTCCCTGCCCTTCCCACTCCCTGTACTAGTGCTGCCCATTGGCCTCCATGTTATTCTTCACCAATCCCAGACATGCTACTGCTTCTGAGCTTTTGTACTTTCCTGAAATTCTCTTCAAGGCCTTTAAGTTAAGTGTTAGTTGCTCAGTTGTGCCCGATTCTTTGCAACCCCATGGACTATAGCCCATCAGGCTCCTCTGTCCATGGGATTTCAAGGCCTTTAGGTCTTTATTTAAATGTCATCAAGACCTACTGGGAGTTATTTGTGGATTTCCTTTCCTTCTTAAGAAGTACTACATGAAAAGGTAATATAATCATATTCATATGTAAGTGTTTTTATTTAAAAAAGAAGAAGGCCAACTTAAAAGTCATTCTAAAGAAGGTATTTTTCTGCATGTCTCATACTCGCATAATATACTAGCTCTTCATGGACAAGTACCAGGGAATATACTTGTCTACTGGATGTCTGTCACTAAAAAGAAATAATTTTCATTTTTGATAAAAAATTACTATTAAGAAGGAAATATTTTCCAAAGTCAGAATTAGGTAAAAAAATTTGTACTTTGAAGGTGAAGATCAGGAAGTATCTAGAAGCATTGTTGATTTGAATAGAACTACTACACACCCTTTGGCTAATGGTAAAAGGGTTCAAGAGCTGGCCACTAGTATATAACCTTCAAACTCTTCCATTCCTTTCCACTGGTACAAAGGACCAGGAATTCTGCTACTTATCTGAAGGCTGCTCTGGGGAATTTACTTAATGGAGAATAATCCCAAGATAAAAAAGACGTTAGTCTCCTACTCTCATTTATTTCTCTAAGGAGAAAAAAAGGGGTAGGGGGCTGCAAAATGAAGTCAACTTACATAAATTTCATGTTACAATGAAGCAGCTTACTGCAATCTTCAAGTATATTATCCAGGTAATTTTAGAGAGAAGGATAGTGATGATTTATGAACAAATTTTCATATAAATCATAATTACTAAACCAGAATATTGATCTAAAAATAAAATGAGGGGCAACCTGCATCATAAATTTGATGACTGGATATTTATTATATATATTTCAGGTAAGTATTAGGTCCAAATTATACAGATGGTGATTTTAGACTCACACTCTTTATAAACAAAAATAGAGCAAACTACAAAATGAGATTATTGAGCTGAGGCTATTTTAGTCCAGAGACAAAACAAAACACCTATTTCAATGTATGTGTCTAAGGGGCAAATGTTTAAAAAAGGAGAACTGAACTTCTTGAAGTATTATCAGTATGATTCAAAATTGGTGACAAAGAAAAGGAAAATAGTACCAATGTCTCATGGTATTCTGTATGGTACTTGTTGAATTTTTCATTTTGTGTCCCATCTTGTATTTTTCTTGTCCAGAAGGGAAAATGCAATGACAATATCTGAGTTAGGTTCACCACTATGCATGTTTCAACTCACAGTTCCATTTTTCATAAAAATAAGACTGTAATATAATGACACTGTGTGTGGATAGTAACCTTAATAAGGTTCTCTCTAGCTTCTGGAGGAATGGCAAAGCAGAGAGGGCACCAGTTGGAAGAGAAGATTGACTATGTAGGGTCTGCCTTTGGATACATCACTGAGTTATCCCGTCTGCAAACCACTTCCCTGCTTTTTCCTTCATATTCAAGATGTGACTATTGCCATACAGGAGGTAAGACTTCCCTTCCTCATGCTATGTCTTATAAAAGATCTTTCTTTTTTGAGAGCATTAACATCAGGAAATGCAGACAAAGCATGTTCACAGAGGTGCAGGTAGTTCTTTTTTAAAAATCATAACCAGGCTTGAATACTACTCTTTAAATTTTTTTCTTCAAAAATTATGTTATGTAATGAAGATGGAGTCTCAAAATGAAACAAAGACTGAGAATGACAAACTTTTCAGAAGCCCAGAGATGAGGGCAATGAATTCTCATTGCTCTATGGCAGACCTTCAGGGCCTGGGAAGATCTCCATCTATAGAGCACAGTTTGGCAAATTATAGCCCATGGATGAATTCCATCTACCTCATGTTCTTGTACAGCCTGCAAGCTAGAAATGGTTCTTAAAATTTTAAATGGCTGAAAAAAAAAAGAAACTCATAATACAAGAAAATGGCATGGAATTCAAATTTCAAGGCCTATAAAGTGCTACCGGAATTCACGCATGTTCAATTGTTTGTCTGTTTTCTGTGATTTATTTCATGCTACTACAGCAGAGTTGAGTAGTTTCCACAGAGTGTGTGAGGTCTTTAAACTGGAAGTATTTATTCCCTGGGATCTTATAGAAGAAGTGTGTGAACTCTTGGTATACTTTAAGCAACTCTTACCTAAAATGACATATAAATCAATTGCAATTTCTTATGTTAAATATAAATCAGGGATAACTATATCTGTTACATGGTAAAGCTTTAGTTTTTGCAGCCCTAAGTTTTGAGAAAGTCACATTCATCATTGGACTTATCTGAAGCTGAGATTCAAGAATGCTTTTTCCAAGTCTCAGTAGGTATTCAGCCTACCCACTCTGAAATAAATGCTAAATGCTTTCCATTACCTGCAATATTGATTTGTCTACCCTTATTTTATTATTAAAAGTACAATTAAATAGCTGAACCTCAATAACAAAAGAGATTCTTTTGAAAGAAGTAAACTGTTACAACTGGCTATGGTTTTTCCAATAGTCATGTATGGATGTGAGAGTTGGACTATAAAGAAAGCTGAGTGCCAAAGAATTGAAGCTTTTGAACTATGGTGTTGGAGAAGACTCTTGAGAGTCCCTTGCACTGCAAGGATATCCAACCAGTCCATCCTAAAGGAAATCAGTCCTGAATATTCATTGGAAGGACTGATGTTGAAGCTGAAGCTCCAATACTTTGGCCACCTGATGTGAAGAGCTGACTCATTTGAAAAGACCCTCATGCTGGGAAAGATTGAAGGCGGGAGGAGAAGGGGATGACAGAGTTTGAGAACTTGGATGGCACCACCAACTTGATGGACATGAGTGAGTAAGCTCCGGGAGCTGGTGATGGACAAGGAAGTCTTGCATGCTGCAATCCATGGGGTCGCAAAGAGTTGGACACGACTGAGCGACTGAACTGAACTGAAACTGTTACAAAAAGGTGAAGTATTTTAAAAGGTAAACTTCAATTCCAGTTTCACTGACTGTAAGGGTTATGTATTTGTGTGCCTTGATTAGAATATTGTTTATTATGATTTATCATTGAATGAGATGGCTGGATGGCATCACTGACTCGATGGACGTGAGTCTGAGTGAACTCTGGGAGTTGGTAATGGACAGGGAGGCCTGGCGTGCTGGGAATCATGGGGTCGCAAAGAGTCAGACACGACTGAGCGACTGATCTGATCTGATCATTGAATCTTATTCGGAATCCAGATATTCTTATGTGGGGCTCCAGAAATGCAAAATGCTTGATGTAAAGATCCTCTAGGATATATCCCTCAGAGACTAATATCTTGACCTTTGCTAGAGAGAAAGTTTTTAAATTCTGCTTTCTGCTGAATACCAGAGCATGTGTGATGAGAAGATGAATCGTTAATCTTTGCAGTGTCTTGCATATGTTCTCTGAGACCCAGGGATTCCTGCTTCTTTTCCTTATAAAGGACTCAGAGGAAAGGTAGAAACAGGTTCTAATAGGACAACATCTGACTACCAAGGGAATGGGGAAGAAAGGTTCTCTTCCAATCAGATAGGCAGCCCTTTTTCCTTCATCTTAGGAGGAAAGAAATCTAAAAAAAAAAAAAAAAAAAAACAATTGGCTTGTCACAATGTTCCTCAGAAACTGCTTTTTCTAAGAGCTCTCTTCCTTATGTAGAATAAAACATACTTTATCAGGATTCAAATAAAGCTGTGGAGTAGAAATGTAGCTGCTTTTGTGACAGCAGATATGGAGTTGACATTGCAATGCTGATGAAGACCAGATTCGGCAGTGACAAACAGATTGTAAAGCAAGAGTTGGCAACCCTTGAATTTGGAAATTTCTGTGTTCAGCTGTATGATCGTGCATTTATCTCAGACCTCCAAATTCTGCCAAGTGACACTGTGGCATGTGATATCATCATAGCTACTTCCTATATATTGTCAGATAATTGTCCCTAGACACGTAATCTGATATTAAGAAATGTTTGTGAGAACTTGGACAAGCTCTTGCATCAGTGTCTATATTGGGCCATGACAGGTCTCATGATGCTGAAGAACCCTCAGAGTGTACACATTCTCAGTGCTGAGTCAGCTGCTCAGTTTTTAACAACGAAATTGTTAAAGGTGACATTCCCTACAGTGGAGTGACAGACTCTCACCTTTGCCCTCGTCTTAGTTTAGACACACACAGGGACTCCCCCCTTCCCAGCCTTCATCTGTGTTGCTGCCTCTGGGCCTTACTGTAAATTGCTTCTCAGACTTAAGATCTATGAGAAGATCTACCAAAGTAACTGTTGCTGTTGTTCAGTCGCTAAGTCATGTCCAACTCTGCAACCCCAGGAACTGTTGCCTGCCAGGCTCCTCTGTGCATGGGATTTCCCAGGCAAGAAATCCGTAATGGGTTGCAGCTTCCTTCTCCAGGGTATATTCCAGACCAGGGATCCAACCTTCGTCTCTTGCATTGCAGGTGGAGTCTTTGCTGCTGAGCCACCAGGGAAGTCCATCAAACTAACTAACCAGAGTCTACACAGAGTATGTATGTTCCTGTGTAGCTGAAAGTTGGCTAGAATTGCAAAACCTCTTAATTTCTTAATGGGAACAGGATGAAAACTACTAGGCAGTCTGCTAGATCTCATCATCAAGAGGTAAATTCAGATACTCTATTGGGATATTCTAGGAGTGCTTCTTATAATTTTTTTATTAATCTATAGCTCCTTAAAAATGACTTCTACTTATATGGAGTTATATAAGCCACAAAGCCCGAGGGACTGAAATGCAGTGTGCTAACTTGAACTTCATGTGACATATGTTAGCAAAGAAGAACTTGCTATATTTGAAGGCCCCAGGTGTAAGACGACTCCACGCTAGCGTGCACACAGAGTTCAGCCTTTGTACAAACTTAGGCTTTGTCTTGACAGAGGCTTTCTAGTTAATGAGCAATATCCCTTTTGCTTTTAGGTAATGATAAAGTACTCCATTTTCTTATTACAACTGTTTTACTAAATAAAGGTTCTATTTGGAAATGGCTCCTATTATCCCAATGGCCCAAGTAAGAAGCCATAGAAACATTAAAAAAATTACAAAATAATTTTATACAAGCTGCAATGGAATCATCTGTGTTTACTTCACTATTCCTACCATTACTCCATCTGCATTTAAGGTCTCAACTCTCAAGTCAGCTGAATGTTTAAAGTGTTATTTCCACTTCTAATTTCTTTTTCTTCTTAAACAAATATCAAAGGGATTTAACTTTTATTCAGAGTTCTCATCCTCTATTTTACTGAAGTTTCTGTACAAGAACTCGCTTTTGTCGTACCTCTACTCATTGGATCCTGTCATTGATTACACTGTTATTCTCAAATTTTCAATCTCCTCAGTCATCTTTTTTCTTTGAGTACAGAATGTCCTGATTGTGCTATACATGTTCAAAGTGTGCATATATTACATGCCAGTTATAATATTATTTAAATAGTTTAAATCATCATCCCTTTTGTGAAGTATCTTAGAAAATAGAACTTTTCACATTTGAGCATCTGCTTCTTTCACCAACTATGAAAATGCTACCAGTATCTTTCCAATTAGTTCTCTTGATGTTATCCCTTTGCACAGAGGATAAAGCACTTCTGAGTTCCATGGACATCTTTCAACCCCATATCCTACAGAGTTTCTAGGGCACTCATCATTATTAGTGTGTCCTCTTGCTGACTTGTTGAAGAAATGCCAACTAGTATGTCGATAGTAGACTAAAGTTCCTCGTTCATCTCCATTTGCAGTGTCATCATCAGAGAAAGCAATTCAACAAACCATAGGACTTTTTCATTTATTCATCAAACATGTGCTGAACGAAAGACACCATGCTTGGTGTTTGATATAAAACTTGACTCCAATTGCTAGGGGGAGGAAGTAATCTCGTCAGTGTCTCTACTTTCAGGACTGACTTGAAAGTCAGAATTTAATTATATTTTTCATTTGAAAAATTGCACTCATTCAATTTTTGTGGCAGATATCGATATTTTCTTTTTCTGCAGCCATATGTCTTTCTTCTTCCTTAAAGAAGTCCAATTTTGCTCACATATGAGATAATGTTTTTCTCTGAAAAAGAGGCATCCAACCAGGTTTCATGGGATAAACCAATAGCTTGTCTAAGTAAGCCATGGCAAGCCCATTTGTCTTTGCCAATAATTGGCTTTGAGATAAGCAAGTGAAGCAGTTTTGGCCAACAGGAGAGTTGGAGGGTCTGCTAGAAGCTCCAAAACTTGGGAAGACTGGCCCTTCTATTCATTTGGAAGTTGTTCTATGGAGACATGGTGCTTATAGCTGCTATTGAGTGAGTGAGTGAAAGTTGCTCAGTCATGTCCAACTCTTTGCCACCCCATTACTATATATTTCATGGAATTCTCTAGGCCAAAATTCTGGAATGGGTAGCCTTTCCCTTCTCCAGGGGATCTTTCCAACCCCTGGGATCTAACCCAGATCTCCCACATTGCAGGCGGATTCTTTACCAGTTGAGCCACAAGGGAAGCCCAAGAATACTGGAGTTGGGTTGCTTATTCCAAACCAGGGTCTCCTGCATTTCAGATGGATTGTTTACCAACTGAGCTATTAGGGACCTTAAAACCCTAAGTAGGGAAATCACCAGCACACCAAATGAAGACAGAATAGAAAAGTGGAACAGACATTATTAAGCTAAGTCAAACACAAAACAGCCTAACCCCAGAGTTCTTGTTAAGAGAGAGACAATAATTGACTATTTCTTAAAGTATTCTATCTAGGCATTGTGTAGCATATAGCTAAAAAATAATCTTAACTGATACAACCATGTTCCCCATTCACATAATTCTGAGCCACAGCTTCATTCCTGAAGCCCTTTCTCAGCTTTAGCTGTATGGTGTTGTTATAAAAGAGAATGCTGTATCTTTTAATAATCATTAAAATGGCTAATCAGTAGGAACAGTTTTTTTACCATGAGTGGATAGTTGGGATGATTTTTGGTTGCTTCCATGGAATCTTTGTGCTTTTTGTATATATTCATGCTTCATAGAAGGAAAAGCACCTCACAGGAATCTTAACCCATTTTACATGTCATTTTGTAAAAGTCTTTATTGAATTTATTAGAATATTGCTTCTGTTGTTTATGTTCTGTTTTTTTGGCCATGAGGTATGTAGGATCTTAGCTCCCTGACCAGGGGCTGAATCAGCACTCCTTACATTGAAAGACAAAGTCTTAACCACTGGACTGCCAGGGAAGTCCCAATATGTTATTCCAATTCACTGTCCTAGATTTTATTTTACTTTGCAGTCTATTAATTAGGAAAAGTGACCATTACTAAAAATGTATCTGAAAGATTGCTAATTTAAAATTTTTAAGTGTCCTGATAATTTAATTTGTTATCTGCAACAACATATGTATTATGGATCTCATATTTGTTAATATTATCTTTTATTCCTCCACATATCTCTGAGATAAATAACTGAGGCAATGAAAACAAACTGCACTTGAAGAAAACATTTAGAAATCTTGTAAAATTATGTTTATGTTTCTTAATTTAGATCAAGGAAAGTAAGGAAAGGTAACTATTGCATTGATGAAATGAATTGTTTCAAGTTATGATAGCTTATGTTCTAGCAGGTTTTGAGACTATATTTTTGAAAATGATACAACAAACTGCAATCAAAGCTAAGTTATACTCATTACATTATGTAGGATTTTATCATTTTTTAAAAACCAGTATCTTGTCCATTGTACAATTATCTACCTAAAAAGTTACACTGTGCCTTTTGGGGAGTTTCATTTAATTATTTTTAAGTTAATATTAGTTGCTTAGTTAGCCTAATTATGTTATTGAGATAAATAAAATGATGCTTTTGAACTGTGGTGTTGGAGAAGACTCTTGAGAGTCCCTTGGACTGCAAGGAGATCCAACCAGTCCATTCTGAAGGAGATCAGCCCTAGGATTTCTTTGGAAGGACTAATGCTAAAACTGAAACTCCAATACTTTGGCCACCTCATGTGAAGAGCTGACTCATTGGAAAAGACTCTGATGCTGGGAGGGATTGGGGGCAGGAGGAGAAGGGGACAACAGATGATGAGATGGCTGGATGGCATCACTGACTTGATGGACGTGAGTCTGAGTGAACTCTGGGAGTTGGTGATGGACAGGGAGGCCTGGCGTGCTTCAATTCATGGGGTCGCAAAGAGTCGGACACGACTGAGCGACTGAACTGGACTGAACTGATACAGACATTCAGTAAAGGGTATTTACCATATGGTATTAAGAATGATCCCCAATTTCTGATATAAAACCAGCATTTACATACCCTACCTGTTTATTTTTAATCAATACTGCTTACAAATAGGTTTCTTGACAGTCAACAATAAAAATGTAAACAGTGATACCCAAAAGATAGAGAGGAATTATGTAGCCCCAAACTCATTTATATGCATAGGATAGTTTGATAAGCAAAATTGAATAGAAGTAACTTCTTGATAAAAAAATTTAGTAGAAAGCACAAGTTATAATGATTGTGCCTTCATTTTATAGTCGGATATAGAAATTATTTGTTACTGATACATTTTAAATCATTCTAACAGAAATGTCACCAGATGTAAGCACAGGTGAAAAATTGTAGTTGCTGAATAAATGTGCTTAGTAAGAACATGATCAGTCTGCTTTTTTCCCTCATCTTCCCCATTACTCTATCAAAACCTTCCTCAATGAGAAAAGAATTTAGAAGCAGTACAACTGGAAAGAATTTTAAATCCAAGTATGCTATCTCTACACCCTCCATACCTCTATCCAGAGAAGAGAGAACTGAAATCTAAGGTTCCACAGAAATCTGTGGTTCCACAATTATTTAGTAGCAATGAAGGTCCTGGAACTCCTAATTTCAGTCCAGTGCTCTGAAATAATAGTCCTAGGCAGTGAACTCATTAGGGGCCATATTGCCATCCAAATGCCACTTTGAAATAAGCCATTTGGGGGGAACTGCTTGTTTACATAGCTTGAGATACACTAGCCATGAATCAGTTCAGTTCAGTTCATTTGCTCCGTTGTGTCCGACTCTGCGACTCCATGGACTGCAGCACGCCAGACTTCCCTGTCCATCATCAACTCCAGGAGCTTGCTCAAACTCATGTCTATTGAGTCAGTGATGCCATCTAACCATCTCATCCTCTGGTGTCCCTTTCTCCTCATGCCTTCAATCTTTCCCAGCATCAGGGTACTTTCCAAAGTCAGCTCTTCACATCAGGTGGCCCAAGTATTGGAGCCTCAGCTTCAGAATCAGTCCTTCCAACGAATATTCAGGATTGATTTCCTTCAGAATGGACTTGTTTGATCTCTTTGGAGTCCAAGGGACTCTCAAGAGTCTTCTCCAACACCACAGTTCAAAAGCATCAATTCTTTGGCACTGGGCTTTCTTTATGGTCCAACTCTTACATCCATACATGACTACTGGAAAAATCATAGCTTTGACTAGGCAGACCTTTGTTTGCAAAGTAATGTCTCTGCTTTTGAATATGCTGTCTAGGTTGGTCATGGAGAAGGCAATGGCACCCCACTGCAGTACTCTTGCCTGGAAAATCCCATGGATGGAGGAGGCTGGTAGGCTGCAGTCCATGAGGTTGCTAAGAGTTGGACACGACTGAGCAAATTCACTTTCACTTTTCACTTTCCTGCATTGGAGAAGGAAATGGCAACCCACTCCAGTGTTCTTGCCTGGAGAATCCCAGGGACAGAGGAGCTTGGTAGGAGGCCATCTATAGGGTCGCAGAGTTGGACACGACTGAAGTGACTTAGTAGTAGTAGTAGTAGTAGTAGTAGGTTGGTCATAGCTTTTCTTTCAGGGAGCAAATGTCTTTTAATTTCATGACTGCAGTCACCATCTTCAGTGATTTTGGAGCCCCCCCCCAAAACTAAGTCTGTCACTGTTTCCATTGTTTCCCGATCTATTTGCCATGAAGTGATGGGACAAGATGCCATGATCTTTGGTTTTTTAATGTTGAGTTTTAAGGCAGGTTTTTCACTGTCCTCTTTCACTTTCATCAAGAGGCTCTTTAGCTCCTCTTTGCTTTCTGCCATAAGGTGGTGTCATCTGCATATCTGAGGTTATTGATATTTCTCCCAGCAGTCTTGATTCCAGCTTATGCTCCCTCCAGCCCAGTGTTTCTCATGATGTACTCTGCATATAAGTTAAATAAGCAGGGTGACAATATACAGCCTTGACGTACTCCCTTTGCTATTTGGAACCAGTCTGTTGTTCCATGTCCCATTGTAACTGTTGCTTCCTGACCTGCATACAGGTTTCTCAAGAGGCAGGTCAGGTGGTCTGGTATTCCCACCTCTTGAGAAATTTTCCAGTTTGTTGTGATCCACACACACTAGCCATGAATACTTCATTCAAAATGTGAAACTAATCTCAGTCCTCTAATGTAAAGTAGCTGTTTCACCTTAAAGCACTAACAAGCAAAGTATACCATTACTGATGTCCAACAGCTGTGCCAACACATAGCGTTACAGAGAAAAACCAATTCTGACTGCATGTTGGAAACTGTTTCTTTGACCTGCTTTTCATTGCTATTATTATAATCATATACATATGATTGCTTTCATCAAAGGACATTTCCCCTCTGACAATGAAAGTGAAAGTCACTCAGTGGTGTCCAACTCTTTGTGATCTCATGCACTATACACTCCATAGAATTCTCCAGGCCAGAATTCTGGAGTGGGTATCCATTCCCTTCTCCAGGGGATCATCCCAACCCAGGGATCGAACCTGAGTCTCCTGCACTGTAGGTGGATTCTTTACTATCTGAGCCACCAGGGAAGCCCAAGAATACTGAAGTGGGTATCAGATCTTCCCCAGCCAGGAACCAAATCTGGGTCTCCTGCATTGCAGATGGATTCTTTACAAGCTGAGCTACCAGGGAAGCCCTAACTGACTGTTTAAACTAAAGTGCCTGTTCAGCTCTTAAAGAGATAATCTGACCCTGCCCACCTGTAAATGGCTACAAAAAAGAAGAGATTAACACATCCCTTCCAAAGACTGGTCCTCCCTGGAGATGCTTTGCAAGACTGAAGATCTTTTTTACTTTACTTCCTCACTGCCTCTCCTTCTCCATTCTGCCTTTTGACTTTAATTCCTCGTTCCTTCTCGCTCTTACTCTATAAAAGAACCTTGCTTCCAGACCCCGACAAGGTGGTTACTTTGAGACATTAGTCTGCCATCTTCTCTGTCAGCTGCCTTTCCCAATAAAGTTGTATTCCTTGCCTCAACACCTTGTCTCTCAGGTTCATCCACATGTCATGCTGCGAGTACAGTGAATTTGGACTTGATAACAGTAGTACAACATTGACATGGTCAGGGACCTCAAGACCATGGGAGAGACTTGCTCTTTTTGATCTCATGTTTCAGAGTTTACTGAAAATATCTGGTCAGTGCCTTAAATCCATTTTATCTAAAATTAAACTTATAATTTTCTACTATAACTTTATCTCTTCATTTATCTATTCAACAAATATTTACTGAATGCTCTAAAAGGAAACTATTTTCACAACAGTGGATAGAAAATTTCTTTCTTCCAAGGAGCTTACTCAGTATTGGATTTGACTGAAAATAAATTAATATTTAATAGAGTGAAAGGCAGCAGTAATAACTTTTAAAATTGAATGGTGAGAGAGAGAGAGATCATGCCTGGAGAAAAATACAGACTGGTGGCCAGAGAAAAACTCTGTAATATGACATTTGGTCAGAGATCCCATGTGTGTGGCACTGAGTATGAGTTATTTTGCCTTGTAATTTGTTTTAGTCATTCATTGAGTATTTGCTATGTGCCTTTTGTTGTAAAGCATGCTGCCTGGTATCATATCTGGATGAAATAGGCACAAACCATTGCCCTCATGGCCTCACAGTCTAGAATCAGAGATATAACATGTATACATAGTAGTAACTAAAACAAGTGCTAAGTGTTAAGTTGCTTCAGTCGTGTCTGACTCTGTAAAACCCCATAGACGGTAGCCCACCAGCCTCCCCCATCCCTGGGATTCTCCAGGCAAGCACACTGGAGTGGGCTGCCATTTCCTTCTCCAATGCATGAAAGTGAAAAGTGAAAGTGAAGTCGCTCAGTTGTGTCCAACCCTTAGCGACCCCATGGACTGCAGCCCACCAGGCTCCTCCATCCATGGGATTTCCCAGGCAAGAGTACTGGAGTGGGGTGCCATTGCCTTCTCTGAACTAAAACAAGGCAGATAGTAAATGTGGTAAAGAAATATTGGTAATGTGTCCAGGAGTTCAGAGGATGGAAAGAAAATGAAGACAATGCTCATTTCTATTAATCTTATCTTTCCAAACACATATTAAGGAGGTGGGGAAATATATTTTTTTCTTTGTATTTCAACTTTCTCTAACAGTGTCTTTCCTGTTTGGGCCTTGTTTGTACTATGAAATCTTGCTATAGATGATAACTATCCTCTCAATTGGAGAAGGCAATGGCACCCCACTCCAGTATTCTTGCTTGGAAAATCCCATGGATGGAGGAGCCTGTTAGGCTGCAATCCATGGGGTCGCTAAGAGTTGGACACAACTGAGGGACTTCACTTTCACTTTTCACTTTCATGCATTGGAGAAAGAAATGGCAGCCCACTCCAGTGTTCTTGCCTGGAGAATCCCAGGGACGGGGGAGCCTGGTGGGCTGCAGTCTATGGGGTCGCACAGAGTCGGACACACTGAGGTGATTTAGCATAGCATAGCATATCCTCTCAATACTTTTTCTTCTATGGGTTAGTAACTGCTGTCCTTAAAATGAAGGACAAAAATGATGAGAATTTTAAGTTTAAAATGAAAAGATTTTAAAAGGATGTACAGCTTGGACTCCATGGTTATTCATAGTGGAACAATGGAGCTTTCACTTCTAGTGCTTGGTTAGGCTGCAATTTCTTCAAGCAGGTGAAAAAAAATAAAGGAACTAATCATGTTCAACTCTTTGAGACCCCATGGACTGTAGCCCACCAGGGTCTCTGTCCATGGGATTTCCCAGGCAAGAATACTGGAGTAGGTTGCCATTTTCTTCTCCAGGGAACTTTCCTGACCCAGGGATTCAACTGCATTTCCTGCATGGGCAGGCAGAATCTTAACAAGCCAGGAAGGAAGCCCCTCTCTTTTAGTAGGTAAAAAAAAAAAAAAAAAATAATAATAATAAAGGAACTAAATTAATTATGTGCATAAAATGTGCTGTCTCTATATTTAAATGAATGCAGGGTTGTCTTCTTTTGTGAGCCCTTTCAAATTCCAAGTGTCTCATTTTAAAAGGAATTCTTTCCATTCCTCTTGCAGTCAAAAGAGTAAACCATTTTAATTTTCTGAGGGAAGAAGCCCCCAAAGCCACATAGAAGTTTTTAATGCTGCCCTATTGTAAGCAGAATTTCCCAAAATGCCTGCCTCTAAGGTGAACAAAATCCATTAAAAAGTAGTTATTAAGCCCTGTGAACAGAAAATAATATTAGAAGCCTAAAAATGATAGCTCTGGGGCTGTGAAACTCAGTGGAAGTAGAGTATAGAAGCAGGCACAGAAAAGGATGAGGACTCCTTTAGTATATAAAAAAAGAGATTATGATGAAAAATATAACTAATTAGCATTTGCATTGTTTCTTTCAATAAAAATCTCAAGAAACTTTACAGGACAAGTAGGGTGATAAAACGAAGCTTCAGGGTAGACCACCAGATGGAATAATACATACAGGATGGAAATACATACAAGTAGGGAAACTTCACTGTTTGTAAAAGCTTTGTAACTGCCTAGTCATGTCATCTGTGTATATTCTCTACAAGATTTAGTACTTTAGAAAGACTTAAGGTTTAAAAGCATTAAAATTCTTTTAGAAAGTATTGTTACCTTACACGTTTAGTTCTAAAGCCAAGGACAACTGGATCAAGTCCCGAAAGGTGTTTTGAACTAACACACACACACACACACACACAACTGGGCTTTTATATTCACAGTATGCCCTTATTGAGAGGGAATATATATACATATCAATGACTATAAATATAAAATCTTAAAATGCATATATATATATATATATATATATATATATACACACATATATGTTTGTATTATGTATCATATGTATCAATGGTAGAAGAGTTCTAGAGAATTAAAAACTGTAAAACTAAGTCCTATGCAATCAAATGAACAGGGAATTGGAAATGCACAATACTTATTTAGCTGCTGGTATAAATGTAAGTAATGTTCTTACTAAGGTCAGATCCCCCTAACCATCTTAGATTTAATATTCATGAACCACAATGAAGTTTAAATATAACCCATACTAACACAGTACATGTGTTCTGTTCTGTTCAGAAAATGCCTATTTTCAATAAATGGAGAGAAGGATCAGCCTTGGTCTCAATTCATTAAAGCCATCTATTTCACTGACAATTCAACAAAATGGTTCACAAATTAATGATTATATTTCTGATAAAACATATAGATGGAACACTGATTAAAGCATATGGACTACCTATTAGTTTCATGAACCCTAAAATAACACTTTCTATACATAGTCTTACTCACCTAGAAACAAGCTTGAATCGCCTTTTAAAACACAAGCCTACATTAGTCAACTTAGACTACAATCTTTTCTTCAGAGGCTAGTCTTTGCAATAACTTAGCATTTTGAAAATGAAAATGAAAAAACTGAAATCACATATAACAACTGGAGATGATATCCCAGAGACTGACAGACCTCATCTCATTGATAGTTTTGATGTCTCTGGACGTGGGAGTTCCTATATTCTATCTTCTGGCTATTCAAATTTCTATAATTTAAAGTAACATTCAGATCAACATTGGATACTTTATATGTACTTGAGTTTTAACCACAGATTATATATGGTCATAAACACTCAATAGCAGGTCCACCTCTGTCCTTAACTATTTCACAACAACTAGCTGGATAGAGAGTCTTTGGGACTCACAGATGGTCTGTTTCATCATCCTTCCCTGGATCTTATCAGTTCTTGGCTTATTGGCTAATCCTTCCCTGGGAATGATTTTTTCCAAGGTGACTGGCTGCCTTCTGATATCAGACATGTATTAATAAATGAAGTACATTTCCATTTACTCACAGATGTTGTCTTGGTAGCACTGTCTCTATTGTCACTAAATATTAAGTCTTGAAAAACATTTTTTGTTAGGTCCAGTAGCTATGATTTCTGCTTTTATTCAGTTTCAAACACTGCTAGATAGTCACGCTGTGCTCTTAAATCCTGGCAGCCTGATCACTGTCAGGGTCTGCAAGATAAGAATAGCAGTTTTCAACTTACTCTGATCATGTATTGCTTGATTTTTCCATAGTGATTACCCACTGGATTAACAAAATGCTTATTTAATCAGGACTCAATTAGTTATGACTTCATGATTTCAGGTTTCTGTCCTTCAAAAATAGAACAGATTTGATTACTACAGATAAGTCCTCTAAAAGAAGGTTCAGTTCAGTTTTGTTCAGTCACTCAGTTGTGTCCGACTCTGCGACCCCATGGAATGCAGCACGCCAGGATTCCCTGTCCATCACTAAAAGAAGGTACCGTTTTTAATTCTAATGTTGATTGTGGTCATCCAGATATATCTTTTCTACTTTCTATCCTACATCACCAAACAGTTGATTTTATAAGCATTTTAGTATTGCATTTTGAAATAGCAAGAGACACAGGGAAGTAAATGTTGGAAGAAAACTAGAAAATAAGTCTGGTTACTGTGGCAAATATACATACAGTATTTCCCAAGAGAAATGTAAATAATTGATCAGGAATTTTGCTCACTTCTTAACTCATCGTTATATCTTGAAACATTTATCTTCAAATGAATCTGATGATAATATTCAAGACGTTATTAAAGAAATATGAGTTTGTGGTCAATGTATTTAGAATTCCTATAATCTGAAATGAATGAACCGAGTGTTAAACCAAATAAGAAAATGCTACAGGTAACTCTACTACTGAGAAAGACTAACAATCCATACAATTTAAAGACGTCTAGAAACTAAGTCAATGTGTTAAATTCAATGATGCAGAGCTGAGCACGGTGAGACTAAGCAATACCCAAACTGCAATTAAACAAAGTGAAATACATCCAAACTATGTTTCAGCTAATGATAAGAGTCCATTTAATGGCAAAAAGAGAGGGAAGCATTTAAACACAAGACTTCACGAAAAAATAAAATAAAATCGTTTCAACATTGGCAATAAAAAAAGCAACTGGCCAAAAGAATTCAATACAACAACCACCTATTGAGCATCCTTAAATGCTATGTTGTTTTGGTGCTGAGAATAGAAAAGTGAGTAAATGGATGCTACACTCAGATAATCTACAGAGTAGTCAAGGGGACAGCAGCTATATAGCTCATTATAATACCATGATAAATGATATCATTGAGGAATAAGCAAAGCATTATGAGAACACAATGACTTTGAGGCTGTTCTCATTCCTGACATCTACAGTTCCGGCTGCAGGCACAGGGGTCTGAGATGGAAACAGGTCTGTGGCATATGGGAACTCTCTATGATTCATTCCTATATATATTCCAATATTCCAGAGATTCAAACATACGTTGCACGAAAGCATGCGTTCACTACAGAAAAAAACTAGCAACTCAAGAATCATCAGGTTAAAAACTCTAGGAGTTAGCAGGCTTCAGTAGTGTGAATGGAGTTAAAATTTTGTATTGATTCTAATTAACTAGATAGATGAAATGTGTTTTGATGAAAGACTTGTAAGAAAAGGAGGAAATAAATTCAAATTTCCAAAAAAAAAAAAAAACTACAGGTAGGGAAAGTTTTCTTTTTTAGAAATTCTAATCAAGGCTGGAATAAGATCAAGTTAGTAAACAGGCATCAAACTTCTATAAAAATAAAGAATTTGTTTTTGAAAGTGATGTATATTGAAGATGCATTTATTTTGAATTTAATTTATTATAAAAGATGCACTTTACTATTTTACTTTTTTGAGAAAAGAAAAGCCCTCCTCCCATACACATACCTCCGGTAGACTAGAAGTAAACTGCACTAACATTGCATTTGAGGGCCTTGAGCCTTGTGGGCACATGTGGATGGCCAAGAAACTACAAGTTTATGCAATTATAGAACTAGGAAGATACACCAACAAATTACCTTTAGGATGTGGCTATATTTTTTTAATAGGAGAAAGGAAAACTTAATAATTGGCTGGATTAGGTTGTTTATCTGAAAATATTTGTCTAAAAAATTCTCAAACACATAAACTATAACCAGGCCTACTGATGGTTTTCCCTCAGGAAATTCTAGATAAACTTTAACATGCCTAAACCTGCACTCATATACTCATTCCTTGATTTATTATTCTATCAAATTATATTGATTGAACTCATATGAAACCCTAGGATACAAATTCAAGGTTTTTTTCAGACTTTATATCGAGTGCCTTAGATTTTCAGGTAGAGTCTGTTATAGGACAAATATAAATAAAATACTTTTGGATGTCAGCAGAGGGACACCTAGATTAGGCTGGCCAATGGCAGGTCATTTAAGTAAGGCATTTTGCATGTGTTATCTGTGTTGGCTCTGAAAGAAAAATCAGAGTTAGGCAGGTAAAGAAGGGAAGGCTATATAAGGGGAGGAGGAAGGAGAAAGAAATGTTCAAAAACATGCAATTCAGGATGCCTAGAATATAGATCGGGAAATGCAGATGATGTTGGATGTTGTGTCTAGGTCATGGAGGACATTTTATGCCATTATGAAGATGTATTTTATTCTGTAGGCTGTCAGGAACATTGAGAGATTTACAACGAGGGAATGATATCATAAGATTTACATTTTGGTAAGCCCATTCCAACCTAGACAGCATATTAAAAAGCAGAAACATTACTTTGCCAACAAATGTCCATCTAGTCAAAGCTTTGGTTTTTCCAGTAGTCATGTATGGATGTGAGAGTTGGACTATAAAGAAAGCTGAGCGCTGAAGAACTGATGCTTTTGAACTGTGGTGTTGGAGAAGATTCTTGAGAGTCCCTTGGACAGCAAGGATATCCAACCAGTTCATCTTAAAGGAAATCAACCCTGAATATTCATTGGAAGGACTGATGCTGAAGCTGAAACTCCAATATTTCGGCCACCTGATGCGAAGAACTGACTCATTTGAAAAGACCCTGATGCTGGGAAAGATTGAAGGTGGGAGAAGAAGGGGATGACAGAGGATGAGATGGTTAGATGGCATCACCGACCCAAGGAACAAGAGTTTGAGTACACTCCGGGAAGTTGGTGATGGACAGGGAGGCCTGGCTTGCTGCAGTCCATGGGGTCACAAAGAGTTGGACACAACTGAGCAACTGAACTGAACTGAACTGAAGCCCTTTCCAGCTGCAGAGCAAAGAGTTGATTAGAGCAGGGTAAGACATGACAGGGTACTGGTCCGGAGGTTGATGAAGCACTTGAGTGTGAAATAATGATGTGGAGGATGACTTTGAGCTCTGTAGATGTAACACAAATAGGAATAGTGGCTGAAGAAACTCAGTGTACATGACAACTCTCAGAGTTCTGGCTGGGCAACTGGTTAAATGTAGATACTTACCATGAGAATGGGAATAAAACAAGAGAAGCAGATTTTGTGGGAAATACAGTGAATTTAATTTTGAACATGTTGATATTGGGGAAGTTATAAGATATCCAGTTTGAGATAACTGGAATGCTGTATGTTTGTGGATCTGGAGTTGAACAAAAAGAGGTTGTATTAGTTTGACTATACCAGACTGATTACTATGGAAAAGGATGATTCATGAGAATTTTAGTACAGATAAGATCTGAAAGGTTTCTCCCAGTTTCTTATAAGTGTCACGGACTTCACAATTCATGAAAGCCACCTGTGTGAAGATTTTGCCTCTGGCAGTTGCTATTTCTATATTCTACAACTAGAAAGGCTCAGAGTTTGGAAAATCATTAAAGTGTTTCTTGTCCTTTTTGTTACAGATAGAAAATAAAGACAGCCTTTCAGTGGGTTATCTCTTTGTGCCTTCTTACTTATGGAGAAGCTCAGTAACTGAGATATGTAGTCAAATAGTTTCTATTTTCCTATGGCCAGAGCACCAAGTTAGCAAATGACCAAAATAGTATTTCACCATATCCATTATTTTCTCTCCTAGTTCTATAAGTTTATGTAAATTCCACTGGTGATAACGTTCTAGCAGTTTAGAGAAACTCAGAGTAACTTCAGACGCCAAGTAAATGGAAGCTCCTGTTTGTATGACATATCCTGTTTGTATGATAATTTGAGCGACCTTAGGGAAGGGCATGGCTGAAACTCAAAAGATTTATTTGTAGCCTAAATAGAATTCTCCTCTTGGAAAATTCATTACTATCACCTCAGTTTTACACATGGGAGACAATAATGTTAGACTCTCATTATTTTTTTCCTCTGGCAAATAAAGAAAGCTGAGTAACTCTGTTTATTAAATTCTATTTAGTTAGTTCTGCTAAGATCCATTTAAAATGTCTTAATATTTTATAATTATTATGGCTTCCCTAAAAGGAAAGAGCTTTACTAATCTATTTACAGGCTGAACTAGAAAGAATGGACTGCTCAAGTTCTTTGAGAAGAGCTGTTTAGAAACAGGATCATCTATAAAACACTTTTAAAAAGAACTGATCAAATTTTGCAACTGGTCTTAGATAATAAAGAGAAATGCCAATGTAGTGAAAGATAAAAATGAAATGATTTGGTAGCTCTATCATCATAAATATCAACGAGCTCTGTAATTTTAATGTTGCTGAAATTGGCACTAGGGCATTATTGATTTTCTGTATCATCTAATGGTTTCCTGCAAATATCTTTTATAAAAGTACATTATACATCTTCTTAATAATCTTTTCTCGAGTCATATACTATCAAATCCTGCAGAGTGCTATTCATTCAGCAGTAAGTTAAAGTCATCAAACATATTTCTATTAAAATTTTATTAGACTTGAACTAATATCCTGAAACTGATACAATGTAATTTTACTATTCAACTAGGTACCTGATTGCTTTATGTTAAGAAACATTTTAAAAATCAGAAACACTTTCTAAAAGGACTATTCGAATCCATTAGAATTTGTTTTTGGCATTTTTTAATGCAGAGATAATTATTTTAAAGGCCTATTGAAATAATGACTTTCCTTTCTCAGGAAATCTTTCCTCTTCCCTCCTCCACCCCCCTGCCCCTATTTCTTTTCACTTTTTCAAAAAAAAGATATTCTCAGATCATGACCTATGTGAAATGTATGTTAATTTCGGTTTTAGTCCCAGTGACTTTACATCTTGACAGAGAAGAATTACTGTACCACACCATGTTAGAAGGAGAAAGACAGAAGATAATTACTGAACTCTATGTTACTATTGATGTATGAAATTTTTCAAGGAAGAAAATCCATTCATTTTGATAATATAGGAAAACTGGTTAAATGTGCAACTTTGTCCCACGAGAAATTTATTTTTAACACATTTTCCCCTTAGTAAGCCATTATATAAGAGTGCTTCAGTGAATTTTGATTTTATTTTGTGACATAAGAGACACATATTTTAATATATATATTCTTCCTCTGGGTCATTTGGGCATAGTTAAAAAAAAAAAACTTCCTAGTTACTGACATATTTAAAGGCACTTTCTGCTTCTATTTGGGGCTGTCGGTATACAATAAGTTTACTTTGGCACCACATGTCATCTTTGGTATTCTGTGTCATCATCTCATATCTGAGAAGAGTATTTGTGCTTTTTGTCAGGGAAAGAAGCTGAGGTCAAAGTGGAGTGATGTGTCTGGCCCAGCTGTTTCTTTGTTTCCTTTTTATTTCTTTCTCCTTTTTCTGAAGTTCAATAAAGAGAAGCTCAGACATGTTCACATCTGCTGCATGAACATCTGTAGAGACAGAAATTGTGCTTCATTGCTCAGTCGTGTCCAACTCTTTGCGACCCCACAGACTGTAGCCCGCCACGCTCCTTTGTCCATGGGGATTCTCCAGGCAAGAATACTGGAGTGGGTTGCTATCTTCCCAATCCAGGGACTGAACCCAGGTCTCCTGCATTGCAGGTGGATTCTTTACCAAATAAGTCACCAGGTAAGCCCAGAGACAGAAACTGGGTAACTGTGAAAAGGTTAGAGATATTTAGATTAGAGAGGATTTTAACATTTTACATAAATTGGGAATCATGAGGTAACTCTCATGATCTCCAATTTTTTCTTAACATCACTCTTAGAAACTGAGTATGGGGCTGAAGACCCATTAATCTCATCCAGTATGATGTTTCTTAGGGTTTTTATTATATGCATGCATTCACCTGACCCAGGATTTACTATGTTACTTTGTATATATGTATATATGCATATATATATATTACATCTTACAGAAAACCCAAAGGAAGTTTTTGGCCAACCCAATAGCTATTTATCTATCTATTATCTATCTATCCCTCTATCCAAAATAAAGTTCATTATTTTCTTTCTCATTACTGTAAATTAATTGATTGGAAATGCACTTAAAATAGATAAACAATATTCACTGATGGTTGCAAGAATTCTGAGACCACTTTGAAGATATATAGGATGTGTATCTGCACTTTTCTGGGGAGATCCACAGTTTTTAGTAGAATCTAGAAGTCCTTCAAAGTTAGGCATCTTTGTTACTAGACCACATTCCTATAACTAGCCACCATAAAGGTTTTCCTTATCAAATTAAAAATGAGAAATCAAAGCCTATGGTCTTAGCTATAGCAAGAGTCGTATTCTACTAGGGGAAAAAGAAGCTAAGCTTAAAATTAGCCTGTCACCTTATGCCTAAGTAAAAGATAGTTGATGGGAATTCAGCTTGTTATATATTTTCTTCTTATGAAGTCTTCTGCAGGATTCAGTTAGTCTTTTTTCTCTATTTCTTTCTTCCTCCTACTCTTTTCCCAATTTTTGTCTCTCCCTCTGTGTAGCTAAAAAGAACATTAGACAGCTATTGAGTAAATTTGACCCTAAAATTTCTTTACTGTTAATTTCCTAAGTATTGGTGCTTTTTTGTTGTCTTGAATTATTAAATACCCAGAGAACTACATGTAAATGGCAAATAAAAACAGACATATTGAAGGATTATCCTTTGTTGGAGCTTGCTCTTAGATAAAGTGGAGGGACCTAGTGGTCAAGAGTTAGACTAACTGTGCTGACTTAGCTTAGCAAGATTGGGTTGGGCCAGATGGTAGGCATTAGAGATGATTCCGTAAGGGCTTACAAATATGTCACACTGGACTACAACCAGGAAAATGGGGACATTCTCACTTGCACATATTCTAATTTACCCTTGAGTAAATAGAGAAGTAAAACTCTAATCTGAAATTCCCACCGGTGACCTAAACTATCATTTACATTTCGTGGCCCTGTTTTATCAGAATTGCACTGTTCTAATAAGTACTAGATTGCACATTCATTCCTCAAGCAAATTAACTGAATCTTTTATCTTAGCACTTTTTAGACACTAGTTGGGTACCTGGCACATAGTGCATATTCAAAATTGACCAACTACAGTTGTCCATCCTATATTGTAGGAATTCATATTTTTTTTTTCTTGTTGATCATGGTCCTTTTAAGTAATTTCTGCCTTTTAATGTCACAGGTCACAATGTTCTTTAATATTCCTTTCCTGCACCACCCCCCCGCACCCTGCCAAATGGCATATTTAGATGTATGACTAACAATTATCACATTGATCCAATATTAAAAATATTTTGTGATGTAATGCTAGACCAGCATTATGCAGTCACTTATGAATAACAGTCAAACCTGTTTGATCTTTTAAAATACAATCCTTTCAAATTTCTTGTTCAAATTACTTGTATTCTGTAATAGTTTTCTTAATAATTCTGTCCTCCCCTCCACTATTATTTTCTGGTTGATTTGAAATTTTATTTGTTTAATCAAGAACTTAATATTTAGCATATTCAGTTATTTGCAAAAATGTGGCCAATATTTGAAATACTATCTGTAATTACTAATAGAGCAATTGCAACTTTATACTTGATTGGGTATGCAAGCTTCTGGATGATTTTCCCATTTGTTATTTGAATAATGGTGCTTATAAAATAAGACACAACCACAGAAACATCTAATCTAGTTTGATCATCTCAGAACTATTTGAAGAAAAAGAGATGGGCTGTGTGAGTCAATTATCATAAAGAGAATGGAAAGTAAATGACTCCAGTGATTCCGTTTAGATTAGTAAAAGCAGCACAGAAAAGCCTCCCAATCTTCCTTCTTCCTCCTTACGTAATTTTATGTTGGCTTTATTGCTAGCAAGTCCACAGACAAACACAACACCTTTCCTCCATATCCTGAAGGAATAAAAGCTGTTGGCAATATTTGAAAGAAAATAGGGGTCTTGAATCTGTTTTTGTGCTATATAGGCATGCAACTCAGTAAAATGGTTAATGAGGAATTAACTCAATTTAAGATAATGGAAAGTGCATTGACATATCAAGTAAAGTTGTAAGTGTAAAACAAATTGAGTGTGGGTATTGCCTTGGAGAGAGGTAGACGTTGTCATGTTCAACTGAAATATCTGTTTGTTTGTTTTTTTTATGTAGAACTACAGAAAGACAAATAAATATCAACTCATTAACCAACCAACTCAAAAAAAATTAGATTATTTCAGTAATTACTCAATAAATTATTTTATTATCGTGACACACAAAACTTATTTCTTTCCACTCCATCATCCCCTTAAATATCCACTTGTTTGCTCTAAAATCTGAATAGAAAAAGGATTTAAGTTTATGAACTTAAATGGCAGTGTCACTGCCATCCACACAAAACTCAACTTTTCTGGAAACATCAGCATTTGGGGTCCCTGAGCTTTAAACTTTGACTAATTAAAACATGGCTTCAAGGATCTTTTCAAGAAAAAGCAGTAATCTGGAACAAATGATAATTAAATATAATATTCAGTATCTCTGAAGATAGATATTCTTATATTTTTCCAGAGTATGAGAACTAACTATTCTGTTACTATTTGATTGGAAAATTATTGCAGAGTTTGCTGCTGTTGCTGCTTAGTCATTTCACTTGTTTCCGAATCTATGTGACCCTATGGACTGCAGCCTGCGAGGATCCTCTGTCCATAGGATTCTTTAGGCAAGAGTACTAGGGTGGGTTGCCATGTCCTCCTTCAAGGAATCTTTCTGACCCAGGGACCGAACCTGAGTCTCCTGCATTGCAGGCAGATTCTTTACCGCTGAGCCACTAGAAGCCCACTGTGGAGTTTAGAAAGTGAAAAGTGAAAGTGAAGTCGCTCAGTCATGCCTGACTCTTTGCGACCCCATGGATAAGTAGCCTGCACCAAGCTCCTCCGTCCATGGGATTTTCAAGGCAAGAGTACTGGAGTGGGTTGCCATTTCCTTCTCCAGGGAATCTTCCCAACCCAGGGATTGAACCCAGGTCTCTCACATTGTAGACAGACGTTTTACCATCTGAGCCACCAGGGAAGTCCTGTGGAGTTTACCTACCTCCAAATATCTCTCCTACAGCGTTCTCTGACTTAGAATAATCACCGAATCACTAATGTGATACCTAAGGCTTCTGAAAAGTCATAGATTAAATGGAATCAAAGTTTTAGGGCTAGAACAAGGGGTTCATGAGTTCCATTTTCTCATCAACATAATTGTTCTTGGCACACAATGATTGTAGTACTACTTGAAAACCTATAGAGACGACTTACAAATGCTGATGCCAAGCCTGTATTTTTTTATGACGTACATCTTCCTCTTTCTTCTTGTCTTTTCTTCCCTCCTTCCTTCCCATTTTTCTCCCCTTCTTCCTTCAATAAGTTATTATAGAAATCGCACCCTGAGTATAGCAGGCTACAGTCCACAGGGTCACAGAGTCGGACACGACTTGAGGATGCACACACTTAAGCCTCAGGAGGCTTAAAGTAAGTATCATGTGGCCATAAGTATCATGACGAGAAGCACCGTTGCATGTTTTGTGTTAAAAAAAAAATCCTGCTTCTTCATAATCATTTTTTAAATAAATAGAGCTTTTTGTCTCTGCTTCTAGGAGTGGTACAGATCAGTCATTCTGAGAGTTAGGAGGATCAGTCCTCTTTGCTCTCCACTCCTCCAAAATTATCATTTAGGTTCAGACCTTTTGAGTCCACTTGCTTTATAAACTGTATTGATTTTAAAAAACCTCGTCTAAATATTTGAGAATGTTTCCCATATAAAATAGGATTGGAAGACTGTGATACTAAACCCTCCTTCTTTTACCTCCTCATTTTTTGGAAAAAAGTCTCTTGGATGTTTCATTTTTATATGGTGGGTAGGAATGATCTGTGTTTGCACATTTGCATATAATGGTTTTTCAAGGCCACACTGACAGCCCTATCCTAACCAATAATAATGGCATGGTTTGAGTTTCTATAGTAAATTAAGGCTAAGCAAACTTAACATAAAAGTTATTTCTATTGAAATCCAACCAACTGGAAAGAAATAGGAGATCATGATACACACAGGAAAGAAATGATCCGTTCTTAATTGAAGATTCCTTTTCATATCTACTTTTGTTTTATTTAGAGAAAAGACATTCTTCTTGGTTAAGAAGCTTTCTTCACATGATCAGTCATTGTTTCTCTTTTGAAAATTAAAAGAAAAGCATGTATGCATTTTAATCAAAAGACTTTCTGTACAATGCTCACTGCTTTTAATTGGAAGGAAAACTTCAGGGCCAATGAGAGTCAAAACGTGCTTTCCTCCTGGATACCAGTTACCAACTCAAAAAAAAAAAAAAAAAAGAAAATAGAATCTGAATAACATGACTTTACGTATGCCTTACCCATGTGTTGTAGTAGGAGGAAATGTCTACAACAAGAAGTTACTTACCTTGTGAACATACTGTATCAACCACAGCCACTCATAATATCTCACCTACAAGGAACCTACAGAATCTCTAGGGGGTGATAATCTTTCCTACAGATCTCCGAAGCAACAAGAAAATCCAACAGTAATCTTTCTTTTGCTATATTTGCCTTGTCGAAATTAGCTTTCTCTTTCAATGACTCATTGGATTGACGTACAAGGACAGTCGCAAATTTACTTACTATATTCTCTTCATGGTATGTAATCAACACTACAACATCTTAATCAAAGAAAAGTTTCACAATTGCAATTTAAATGTAGGAGGCAACCATGCATTTGGCAGTCATTTTCCACCCTTGCATAGACAGAATTTAAATACGTCACATAATTCCACACAGAAATACTGCTTTGCAGGTGGTGCCTTTATTGACATGCTTGTTGGATTAAGGTCTCTGATCAGGGAGTCCATGTGATTGTATCATCTTACAGCTGTAGTTATAACTCAGAGCTGAGTTAGTAAAGCGTTTGAGAGAGTGGTCTCCCATCGGCTTAGTTGTAGGACATGTGGAGGCTCAGATCCCCTCATCTTAGAGCTATACACAAACCTTCTGCATACTTTTCCACAAATGAAAACACGGCAGGGCCAGAGGAGTACTGGGAAGTCTCACAAGTTGTAATACTCTTCTTTGCTCCCATCTCTCCAAAAAACGTAGTAGAATACCTCTCCCTTTCCAGCATTTACCTTTAGGTATCCTGTTTTTATAAATCCCTATCTTAGCAAAAATTACCTCTATTGACTGAATGTTTATGTTGGCTTTCTCTTAAAAAAATTTATATATTGATCCAATGTAACAGTATTTGGAAATGGAGCTTTGGGGAGGGGGTGATTAGGTCATGCAGACAGAACCCTCATGAGTGGGGTTAGTGCCTTTATAGGAGGTTCCAGCGAGTTCCCTTGCCCCTTCTGCCATGTGAAGACACAAGGAAAAGATGGTCATCTATGACCAGGAAGGAGCCCTCATCGGACACTGCATCTGTTAATGCCTTGACCTGGGACTTCTCAGCCTCCAAAACTATGAGGAATGCATGTCTCTCGTTTATAGGCCACCCAGTTTATTGTATTTTTATTATTAGCAGTCAAAACAGGCGAAGTCATTACTCATTCCATTAGTTATATATTGAGGATTATTTCATACAATGTCAGGAAGGTTCCAATCCCTGCACATATTTCACCTCTCTTACTGGTATTTAAGTTTGAAGGAAGGATTCAGTTTTATTCATCTTCGTAATTTTTCACTACTTAATATATTCCTGCTGCTGTAGAGCCATCCCACAATGCTCATCATGTACTATACTGGACAACTGTTGAGTGAATGCATGTGGAAAGAGCACACCTTCATTTAAAGTATTTTAATATATTGTCATATAGTACCTTCCCAAGTGGCACTAGTGGTAAAGAATCTGCCTTCAATGAAGGAGACCCAGGTTCGATCCCTGGCTTGGGAAGATTCCCTGGAGAAGGGCCCACTCCAGTATTCTTGCCTGGAGAATCCATGGACAGAGGAACCCAGCGGTCTATAGTCCATGGGTCAGACACAACTGGGCAACTAACACTTTTACTTTCATATAGTACCTTAATGTGAGGCAATGAGAGGATTATAATAATTATTCAGGCTGAATCCTGGAACAAAGAAAACACCTTGCTGTGCTGGGGCTAGAACTCTGAGAAGTAACCCCTGGGTGTTTGAAGGTCAAGAGTCAGGACTTTTTTCTCTTAAGGTTTGAATGTTGGATGGTGCTGCTGATGTAGATAATGACTTAATTTCACATAATATCAGGGAAGACAGCCACGGCTGAAAATAAACCTGGGAAAACTGATCAATGAAGGGAGAATAACATAAAAGACAACTGATTTGGTTACTTTAAATAATGCTAACTTTGATCACTTACATGATGTCATTTATGCCTAAATGACAAGTCACCCGGTAGACATTATGTATATCATAAATATTTGCCAGAATAATTTTGTTTGATTAAAATAGTGAAATCACTCATATGATTTCATGTATTGGGGATGATTTGGCATAGAGGTCTGGCATCTGAACCATGAAAGAATATAAATATTTGAACAGTTTATGACATTGGGGATAGAGTAGGAACCAAGCAGATTCAATTTCTTGCTTGTCTAGGACTTACAACTAATACTACTGATAGCTCTTCTTGAAAAAAATGCCTTTTGTCTATAATATCACATGAGCTTTATTAGGGGTACTGATCAAATTTTGGTGGAAAATGGATTTGGTATTAGGTTAACCAATGTCCAGGCCAGTTAGCTTCTCTTGGTTCTGTAACAAGCTTAAGCATGAATATTAGTAAGATCCTTCAGAATGTGTTTTACTGGTCAAGAGTAAAATCAGGTTATATAAACCTATGTAAGTCTATCAAATAGTGAAAATCAGTCACAAGGTAAAGCACATGCATAACGAATATAAACTAACAGTAAAATCCTCCTGTCTACCAAGAACCAGCTATGGGCCCAAATGAGGGCCAGTACCATAATGTGAAAGAGAAAATTTGATATGTTGTATATCAATGCTTGTTTTCACATCTGTTATGGGCAAAAACAATCTATCTCTAATAACATATGCTCAAATTATTTTTTACTGTTTTGACAGTACCCTATTCAATTTTTCAAAATGGCCTTTGTGTATTAGAGATGAAAAATCTTCCCAGAATCAGCAGTAAGAATGCATGGAACTGAATTCCATTTCTATGCATATCTGGTCCAGTAAAAATATCTCCTCTTGCCACGTGGCTATAGCTGTTTATTTCTCTGACACGACAAACTTCCAGAAAACAGAATGCTTTCCCCTCTGTGAAAGCACGGTTGAAGTGGCATTTCTCTCTGTCTTTTTGCCAAAAAGTTTTCTTGGGATGTGAGTTTGCTGTATTTGCATGTATGGCCCGGAGGCCTCATACAGTCTCAGCTGGATAGGTCCCTTGGAAAGGGAAATAGCTAACATATCACATTTTATGATGAGGCTGCCAGATTGTTACTCCTCCATATACACCTCCTAGTTGTTCTGCACGGGGGACTCCCTAGGGTGAATGGGAGAGATAGATGAGGTGCTGAGGGGAATAATAATTTTGCACAAGGTAAAGGATAAAGGAAAAGTGAAAAACATTCCTGCTTAGCCACAGGATAAGTCATATTAATTAGCCAGTGTGCCACACAACTCCACAAGTGGAAGTAAAATTTATGAAAAGAGAATCATAAAATGGATACAGCTTATAGATAAATATCACTTGAATGCTACACTTCACAGCTTTTCTCACATTGTATCAAATTACTTCATTATTCATGACCTTATTAAAATACATCATAGATACCGTTGGATATGAATTCTAAATATTTAATCTCAGCCCTGTGTATTTAAAAATGTAAGGAAAGCTCCATTTCTACCATTTCAGATTTAGACATTCACTTTACAGTGACAAATGGTGAAAGGAAATAGTTTTCTATGGTTCATTTGGTTAAATATCTGTAAGTCAAGTCTAGTCCACAGTAATGTAAAGATGTGGCTGCTGCTGCTGCTAGGTTGCATCAGTCGTGTCTGACTCTGTGCGACCCCACAGACGGTAGCCCACCAGGCTCCCTGTCCCTGGGATTCTCCAGGCAAGAATACTGGAGTGGGTTGCCATTTCCTTCTCCAATGCATGAAAGTGAAAAGTGAAAGTGAAGTGGTTCAGTCGTGTTCGACTCTTAGTGACCCCTTGGACTGCAGCCTACCATGGGATTTTCGAGGCAAGAGTACTGGAGTGGGTCGCCAGTGCCTTCTCCGAATGTAAAGATGCAGTCATGTGCATAATCTACAAAGCACGAACGTTCTTTGGCCTCTAGAATATAAAAGTAAATATTTTCCTCATGTTCACCTTCTGAATTTTGTTTGACTTAGGATATTAATGAAAAATTGTATTTATAACATGGGACAAAAACTGGTCATGAAATGTCTCCCAAACATTGATCAAATTTCAGACCAAGAGGGGGAACTGAGAAATGAAACATTGCTTGCAATATCAGTAAACAAAGGATGTCATAGTTATCAGCAACTACAGTCGCCTCCAGCCACCAGGTAAGCTGGTGAGCTCTGAGGGAACTCAGGATGTGAAAATACAGGATACTGGCCCCAGATAGCTAAGGTGAATATCAAAGGAATGATTTCAGTGAGCCCAGACTCTTGAATCTTCCCATATATTGAAAAATGCTAAATACTTTGGCTTGAGATATCTAATTTTCTTTTATTAACAGTAATCTTTTGTTCTTACTACCTTCCCTTTGTTAGAAAACTCCTGTATGTCCTAGTTCCGCCCCTTGCCTCCTTGGAGCAGTTTTCTCAGGATTACTCAAGATGCTATTTCCCAGTCTTGAAGTTCTCAGTATGTCTGTGGAATTTAAAAATATTCATAGCCTAAAAATTGAGAGTTATGTTTAATTTGGCAGGAATTTTTAGGACTTTGAGCCCACAGGGTAGCATCTTAAGTAACCCTGAGAGAACTGCTCCAAGGACATGAAGGTGGGGAGCAGGTTATACAAAAGTTTTACAATAAAGGGCAGGTAGTCTGAATGTTGAAAGATTATTATGAGTTAAAGGAATACCAGCTATCTCAAGTTAAGGAATTTAGTGCTTTTCTATGAATGGGAAGATGCAAGAGTCTGGGCTCACTGAAATCATTCCTTTGATGTGTACCTCAGCTATCTGGGGCCATTATCCTGTTTGCACACTCTGAGCTTCTCAGAGAGTCACTGTAGGGAGTGACTGCAGTCTGATGGTTGCTAGATGGCAGGTATTCTTTACTTCCTGTGTTCTCTCAGGGCTCACCAGCTCACCATCGGTGATGGCTGCAAACCCTGATGACTGTGACATCCTTTTGTTAGGTAGATAGAATAGAAAACAGGAGTCCAAAATGGCGGTGGCTAAAAGACGAGGAAGGGAAAAACCCGCGAAAACAGAACAAAGGAAGGTCAAAATAAGGTCTGAGGACCAGAGTGAGGACTTCAGGTAGAACAGCACTCCTGGCTAAGCTCAATTTGCATAGGGCAGGCCCAGGGGGATGAAAAAAACATAAAAAGAGGAGCCAAAGGGCTCTCTCTCTCTCGCTCTCTCTCTCTCTCTCACACACACTCTCTCCCGCAAGCTGGGGCGCTCTTCTCTTCAAGTCTTTGGGTTGACATGCCTTGACGCCTTGAAGATAGATTTTTCTGCTGCTGCTGCTGCTGCTAAGTCGCTTCAGTCGTGTCTGACTCTGTGCAACCCCATAGACGGCAGCCGGCCAGGCTCCCCCGTCCCTGGGATTCTCCAGGCAAGAACACTGGAGTGGGTTGCCATTTCCTTCTCCAATGCATGAAAGTGAAAAGTGAAAGTGAAGTCGCTCAGTCACGTCTGACTCTTCGTGACCCCATGGACTGCGGCCTACCAGACTTCTCTGTCCATGGGATTTTCCTGGCAAGAATACTGCAGTGGGTTGCCATTGCCTTCTCCGAGATTTTCCTGCTATTATCTAAATAAAATAGAGCTGTAACACTGAGCTGTAACACTGATTTGTCTAAGAGCTATAACAGGGTCCGCTCAAGACCTGAGAGCTATAACACGGTCTGTCCAAGACCCGAGAGCTGTGACACGCTGAGGGCTTTAATGTCTGTCACCCCAAATTTTTGTTGCGAGGAGACAGAACCGAGGAGCATACACTCGCCTGATACTTTGTTTACTGATATGGCAGTATCACACTTTGTTTACTGATACCCCATTTCTCTGCCTGCTGAATAAAACTTAACTCTCAACTTAAAAAAAAAGTATTTATAAATATATCCCAACTGATGACCAGGAAAGCCAGATCAGTCATGGAAGAAATACATGCTAGTATAGAACAACATTAAGTATTAAATATGTGTTATAGATGATCTGTAACTGAATAGAGTTGATGCAATACTAAATTCCCGCCATTTTATTAAAATACTTCTGCAAATTATGAATTAAATGTAATTTTAAACAGCTAAAACCCCAGAAGAGTTTGTGATTTGAATGTGTGCCATCAAGGCAATAGTCTTTCTTTTTTTAGCTTTGCTTTATATAATTAGATTGATTAGATTAGATATACATACATAGAGATATAAAATTGCAATTATAATTTTAGGCAAATATTAATGTTTGTGTTTAGACTTTTTCTAACTAGAATATAGATAATTATTCACAAGAAAAAGGCAAATTTTTTCTCTCCTTTTCCATTTTTCCAATCTTACATTAATTTTGTTTTTTAGTATTGTGGTAAAAAAAAACATAAATTTTATCATCTTAATAATCTTCAAGTACATGGTTCAATAATGTTTCTTTAACAAATGTCAGTGAGAAATCTAGTAGGTCATGAACAATTAGAATCTAGTATTAAACTGACTTTACGTACTTTTTCTGGAAAAACTTGAGCACAAGAGTTTACTGAAAACTCAATGCTCCTTTAAGAAATGTGTTTTTTTCTATTAACATATTCCCCTTAAAATATTGTACATAAATAATTTTATCAACAGACTAGAGTTATAGTTCTTTAAGATGTGCCTATATCAGCATTGTTTCTTTTATGTGATTGAAGCAGTAATCACCACAGTATAATAATTATCTTTTTTTTTCAAGGAGTAATTAGGAATGCAACCCTGAATAAGTAATGGTGTGTAAATTACGGCTGGTGTCCCAAGGATCCACTAGCTTACACATTCTTCTTTTCAAAAGTATTTTCCCTTTGATTATTATGCCTCATTTATACTATCAAATATAGGATTCATTCCTTTTTTTATAGCTGACGCTGCTTGTTGTGGAGTAAAGTAATTGAAGTTTATTGACTTCCTGGGGGAGAAAGTAACCTAGAGAATTTTAAAAATATTCTTCCACTACAAAAAAGTTCAAACTTTCTTCTACATAAATATAAAAATGAATTAACATGTATAGCTCATGAATTTACAGAAAAACTTACCTCCATGAAAATTTTTATAAATATGGTTGGGAACACATTCTGTGTTTTATGTATTTTTTTTGTTAACTCATTTAGTGCTTTTTGAATAGGTAATATATACACATCATGTCCAAAGAGAACAAAAGTATATATAATGATATGTGGATATTTCAGTTTTCTCTCCTTCCCTTGTAACCATTGTGACTATTTTTTGTCTATCATTTTAGGGATAGTTACTAATATACAAGAATCTACAAATGTAATGTATTTATCTGGAGTGATATTCAAAACTATCTATAAACCTAGTTATATCTTTCTGCATTAATTATTTTATACTATACACACTATTGTGCACTTTGCATTTCGCTTGACATTGTATCAGTACCTATTGTGTCATCTGATTGTTTTTAACCACTGCATAGAATTACATTCTATGTAACTGTTTGAATGTACATTCATACAATGCTAAAATTTATCTAATAATTAAAAAACCCCATTCACTACCAATTGAACGTTTATGTCATTTCATACTTTTTGCTGTTAAAACCACTACAATGAATATCTTTATACATACGTTACTTCACTGATGGCCAATATGTCTGTATAATACATTTTTAGAATTAGTATTGTTGAATCAAATATTCTGTGAATTATAAATAATGGTTGATATTTCCAAGTCACTCTGCATATAAACTGTACCATTTAACATGCCGACCAGCAATGGATACAGTATCTATTATTCCTCACATTCATAGGGTATTCTATAGAAAGTACTATATCTCTAGTCAACATCTGCTTAATTAAATATAAATATACTTTTCATTCTGTTAAAAATTTTTTTTCTCATTGAAAGTAGGAAATAACTGCATTCTTTAGTCATCCTAGGATTTGAAGAAAGAATCAAGCACAATTTGCTACTAAAACTGGCTGTAGAACCATGTGAGAGATTTCAATCACCCCTGCCTCCCCTGTAATAATACAATACAACTTAATGGGAAAGGGCATTAAAATAATTGCTGATCAGAAACATTTTTGAGCACAAACCATATATGAAGCATATATCTCTAAAGTACAGAGCACTCGGAATTGGAAAAGCTCTGACTGCATTTAAGGCACAGTTTAAAGCTGGGTAGATGGAATATACACAAAAACACGCCTTTTTTCAAGTCTCTTGCTTGTTAACTTTCCCCAAGCAAAGTTAATGATTCTTCCTTCCCACAGACAATTCCCACAGTGCTCTATTTACATTGTGCCCCTTCTCACTGTGTGCCCTTCTCATTGTGTTTATCTGCTGACCTCTCAGCAACTTTGCTGAGCTGTGAGACCTTCACGTCAGGAACTCAAGACTTTGTGTATCCTCAGTAGTTAGCATACCACTTGCTACATAGTAAATGTGTTAACTATTGCTTATATTGGGTTGGCCAAAAAGTTCATTTGGGTTTTTCCATAAAATCTTACAGAAAAATCCAAATGAACCTTTTGATCAATCGAGTATTATGAATTAATAGATGCTGAGCAATATCTCCTTTCATCCTCACAATAAATATATGATGTAAATAATATTATCATTTTAGATAAACTAATTGACATCTTTAAGAGAAAGCTCATTCTAGGTGACATGGCTAGTTAGTTGTAAAGGCAGAGTTCACGTCTTAAGACATTCAGACACCAAATCCAAGCTTTGGAGGAAAGACAAGATACTGCTTCTGGGGAATAAATGAACTATGGAAGATATCTCTCAGGCCCTACTGAGATCACCAAGTGGCCCTTTATCCAAGTTCTGCAGAATTACTGAGATTTGATCTCAAATCTTTCCCTTATTGAGCTTTGACTATTACACTCTCCCTGGTGGTTCTTCTCCATGAACAATGATTATAGAGAGAGTAAGTTTCTCCAATCATCTCTGTTCTTGCTGTCACCAAAAATACATCTTTCATACACTAAATTTTCCTGCTAATCAGTAGGAGAAAGAAGAAGAGGTAAAAATTATAACAAGATGAGGAAATTTAAAACGTTCTGGCAAAGTGCAAAGTTGTTTTTCTTTTGTGGTATGGTATCTTAGTCTTTTCCTCTCTCCAAACTCAAGTTATGCCTAGTTTCCTATTTTAGCAGAAAGAACTGAAATCAGTGTCAAAATGGGAATGATTTTGAAGTGGTGAGCCTTCCAAACACCAACCTTAAGAGGTAGCTTGTGGAACCACCTGGGCCTCCCTTTGGCTCAGCTGGTAAAGAATCTGCCTGAAATGTGGGAGACCTGGGTTCAATCCCTGGGTTGGGAAGATCCCCTGGAGAAGGGAACAGCTACCCACTCTAGCATTTTGACCTGGATAATTCCATGGACTGTATGATCCATGGGGTTGCAAAGAGTTGGACATGACTGAACGACTTTCACTTCACTTCACTTCATGGAACCACATAGAGATGATACATCTCCATTTATCCCAAATGTGATTCAATTAAGATCATTTTTAAAAATGTCTTCTTAGTTCTCAAGTTCCATTCTCTTGGACTACATGAGGGAATCTGGACTTCTGATTAGTTATCTCTACTACCACAGTCTCTAAATTATGAGTTAACAATGGTTTTTTTGCCCCAAGTTTTTTGGTTCTGTTTTTGTAATCACTGAGAAATACAGACAGCTAAAGTCAAGAGGCATGAGGGCATCTGGAACTGAACATTCTTTCTACCCTTTTAGTTGTTTATTTTTCCTGCTCCGATACATTTCTCATAGATTACATTATTTGTCATGGGAGGGCTTTGGATAATTTGGGAGGTAAAGAGATAATGTATCTTACATTAAAACTAACAGATTTCCAACAGCTTTGAAAACTGAATTGAACTATATGATTCACCAGAAATCAGCAGAGTCATTAGAAGATTGATAAAATCAGAAATGTGTAAGGTGCTCATGGGGACCAAATGTTTTCCTTTCAGAAAGACTCAAAAATGATATTAATGTTAAGGTGGAAGTAAAGGTGTCCAGAATAAATAATTTGTCTTAAAATGATTTATGACCTCAAACTTAAAATTTAGGAAAAGCAACCAAGATACCAAAGAGAAGCAGAATGATGTAGACTTATCATTAATTCAACATGAACTTTTTGAATTCCCACAATGTGCCCAGCAGTTTTGTGGAGATACAGCAGTAAATAAATCTTAAAAAAAATTCCTGCCTTCTTGGGGCTCATCTTCTGCTGGATGGAAGAGGCTCTAAGCTAGGAATTAAGTGAAATGGATTCTAATCCTAACTTCAAAACAGACTTCCTATATTAATTTCAGTTCAGTTCAGTTCAGTTGCTCAGTCGTGTCCGACTCTTTCAACCCTATGGACTGCAGCACACCAGGACTCCCTGTCCATCACTAACTCCCAGGGTTTACTCAAACTCATGTCCATCAAGTCGGTGATGCCATCCAACCATCTCATCCTCTGTCGTCCCCTTCTCCTCCTGCCTTCAATCTTTCCCAGCACCAGGGTCTTTTCAAATGAGTCAGTTCTTTGCATCAGGTGGCCAAAATGTTGAAGTTTCAGCTTCAGCATCAGTCCTTCCAATGAATATTCAAGACTGATTTCCTTTAAGATGGACTGGTATGATTTCCGTGCAGTCAAAGGCATCAAGAGTCTTCTCTAACACCACATTTCAAATAAATTCATCTATGTCTAACCTCATTTTCAAACTGAGATTTTTCCTACTTGTCTTAAACAGTGTTATAAAAATTGTGAATATAAAAGCACTATACAAAGCCTATCAAGCTTTGTTGATAGGCTTGTTGTCAAAATAACAAGATGCTATTCATTTTGTATTATTCATTATAGGTCTGTAAGTCACAGCTCAATGAGATTTTTGAATTAACTGTTAATTCTGAATTCTTACCCACACTAATAAACCATGATAACACAATTAGTCACAGTCTCCAGTTGTGTGACCATCAATATAACCAAAAAGCCAACTCCAGTATGAAGTATATTGGTATTCCCCTTTGCCCCATAAGAGTATGACACGGTTAGGCAAACTAGACAAGACTATCACAGAAGTCTTGAATAATCTCTATAGACCAGGAAAGTTTTAAAAATATTTATGACCCCTTCCCCCAAATTCTGATGGTTTTCATTACTCTTTTAAAAGAAAAGAAACCTTATATATGAAACATATATGAAACATATATATGAAACATATATGAAACATATATATGAAACATATATATGAAACATATATGAAACCTTAGTCAAATGGAATTTTGATGATCCATTTTTCTTTATTTTATTTTTATGAACACAAATATGAAACAATTCAATCTAAGTGCAATGTTGATTAATTTCCTTTATTCCTCAATGAAATACCTTTGTCTTTCTGAGAAAAGATACTTTGTTAGGTCTCTTTCTCCTTCCCTGGCCCTCTCTGTTTCTCTCCAACTATTTACATAAAGTAAACATTCTTGGAATATCCTATTATTTATCCATTGAACATTATGTCTTACTTATCTTAGAAGATTGTTTTCTTCTCTGTAATGTATTCCAATTTTTTACTGTCTCCATAGTACAAAAAAAAAAAAAATGCCATAGGATTAAAAAAATCTTATCAATGCTAATGTGTGAGTAATGGTGCATTACTATGCACCATTATATAGAACTATATAAAAAAAATCACAGGAGTATGTATCTTGATTATAACAAAGAAAATAAGTCTAATTTTGAGTTCTACTCAATTCTATGTCTAATTAGTTACATGCCTTCGGGGAGTATCCCTTTAACAACTGTAGCTCACTGTCTTCAACATTTAAATGAGGGGTTAAGATAAGTCTATCTTTAAGACCTTTCCTTCCAGGGTCAACAGGTCCATGAAACTTCTTGTTTTTATGAGTTGCATTTCAATTTTCTAAACAAAATTTCATTAATGTGATTATTAATTTTTAATTACATGAATGTCATCTCCAGGAAGAATTTGCTTTTAAGAAATTAAAATACAATTTCAATAACTTTGTAGTATTACTAAGAGATGTAAGTTAAGTGATAAAAACCACAGTAGCCATAAACAGAAAATGCTATTCCAGTTGAAATACATAGGCGAATTATGTCTTAGGGTTGCCGTAGTAAACTGTATACATAGCACATATGGAAGCCTAATTCTTCAGGGCTTTTAGGCCTGTTAATCTTCATCAATTTTTGTTATTTTTAAAGTATGAGGAAGATGCCAGATTTGTAATTTAAAAGCAACCCAAAGTCATAAATACATACTGGAAGCTCAAGAGTTAACTCAGCGGCCTAGTTCCTTTTGTCTTATATCAAGCTATCCTTTGCATTTCTGCACTGTCTGAATTCCACTCTGCTTGTGTTTGCTCACATGTGTTGCTGGGCCTTCTCTGCTCCTTTCCAGATCCTTCTTCTTTCTCCCTCCATCCTTCAGTAACTGTGCTCTTGCTTTTTCACTTCTTGTCTGTCTCCTCATTCTTCTCTATTTCCATGTCCTTCTAGTAAAATATATTCCTTAACTTTTTTCTCTTTCTTCCTTCTACTTCTCTGCATTTAGTTTTTGCTTCCATTTCCATGGTACTCCATAGTTGAGCACCCATTTCTCTTTATTATCTTTTTAGTCCCTCTTCTGCTTTTTTTGTTTTTGATCTGCACTATGAAAATCCCATGGACGGAGGAGCCTGTAGGCTTCAGTCTATGGGGTCACAAAGAGTCGGACACGACTGAGCGACTTCACTTCACTTTACTTCATACAAACTCATCCCAATCTGTGATCATTACTGTGTGTTTGTGTGTGTGTGTGTGTGTGTGTGTGTGTGTACACGCATTTCCAGTCGCATCTGACTCCTTGCAACCTCATGGATACAGCCTGTGTGGCTCCTCTGTTCATGGACTTCTCCAAGCAAGAATACTGGACAGGGTTGCCATTCCCTTCTCCAGGGGATCTACCCAACTCAGAGATTGAACCTGCATCTCTGGCTTCTCCGGCATTGGAAGGTGGATTCTTCACCACTGTGCCACTTTGGAATATCTTTACTTATTCATTATTTTAATTGTAAATATTTATTGAGCCTCTACTATGGGCCATCAGGTTTTCTCTCTCTCTCCTTGGTGACAAAACATTAGATAAACAGATGGTAATTTAGGTGAGAAGAAAATGATACTTTAATCATATTTTTTGTTAGAAGTATGAAATCATTCACCCACTTAGGCATTCAATAAAAAATAAAATGTAACTAATGGCTAATTAGTTTATATGCCATTGATAATATTCCTGTACTTATACATGACTGCTTAAAGAAGGCAACATTTCTGTATGCATCTCTATTCATATACACAAAAGAACCATAGCCATATTCATGATCATACCTAAGTCTATATGTAGCATATGTATGTGAATAAAAATCTATACATTCTGGTCAATGTTTCCACTAAATTAATTAAAAGTTGGAACTAGTCTTCCATGCTAGGTGAACATAAAAGTATAAAACCAGATGGTACATACACAAACATACACATATAGTCAGAACTGAATATTAAAACAGAAGGAAACTTACAACAAAGTTAATCTGACAAATATTTAATGAAGTATATTAATAGTATTATACTGAAAGACAATTAGGATTTAATGGTAAATAATTCATGTAAATGAAAAGAATTAACCTCTTTTTCCCCCACACCCAAATGTTTCCACAAACTCTTGCTTTCTTAACTAGAAATAAAAAGAGCTTTATTTTCAATACGATAACAAACATTTAATTAGACTGCTTTCCTAACAAATCATTCATGTGTTTGTAAAGGGAGTGGGAAAGGTGAGAGAAATTTTGATGTGTAGGACACACAGAAGGCAAACAGTTTTATCAGGAGTGAAATAAAAATGATGGCACATGGTCCATGGGTTGTTGAGGAACAGTGGTATAGGCAGGGACTGCCTATGGTGATGATATCCTCCTGCTTTCCTAAAAGCCATGGATGTTATGATTTAGGTATTGAAAACTAAAGGTACTATCCTCACCTGTGTAGCTAGCCACAGAGAGCTCAGTTCAGTGGCAGTCACGGCAGTCAGGCAGCCTAGGGCTGATACACCGAAAGCAAACTCTATGCCCTAAAGCTTGATATGATGCTTAACTGAGGGCAAATTAAGATCACAAACCTTTGAATTCAGATATGTTCAATAAAGTGGGCACATCACTGTGTAAGGGTAGAGCTAAAAATGGAAAACATATAACTTGTAGGGGAAGTCAAGTTCAAGACCTGGTAGTATAGAGATTATTACTTCAAATGCCTCAGACAAAAGCAATACTCTTGGCCTAATATTTTCAATGAATACTTTATCATTTAGGCTGTTTCTTAAAACTCTGTATATCTGAAAAATGAATCTGAAAGTTTAATAAAATGGTTCTGTGAGCTGTCTTTCTATAAGATTGAACACACACGAATAAATAAAATCAAGAAGGGAAGTTCAAAAATCACAGCGAGACTTATATTTTGATTTGCAAAACTATGCACTTTTCTTACTGTTGTCTAAAGGGATATGGTTTGTAGTAATTTGGTTTTTAATTTTTTACTGAGATGAAAACAAAATTATTTAATTCTTTTCCCCACCGGTAGAATATCTATATATTCCCTTGTATTTTGCTTTAAATAGCTTCCTTATTTAGAAACTGAGCTCTAGCTTCTTCCTTTCTCACCGCCCCCCGCCCCCAACCCCACCACTCCATAAAAAGGAAGCTATGCAACTATTCACAGAGTATTGGAGTGAAAAATGTTTGTTATTGTATGTTGGCATGGACAGAAATCAGAAAGAAAGGTTAATGAAAGATTTGACTTAATATACAATAATCAAAACTGAGAGTCAAATGTCTAATTTCAAATCACAATCAACAAAGTCATTAATAAAGAACTAATTTTTTAAAAGACGTCTTTGGCCATGATTGCATCTCACAGCAAACAAGTCTGAGCTCTTGGAAAACAGGAAAAGTAGGTACTAGGAAGGAGCTCCTTCCTTGGAGAAGGAAATGGCAACTCACTCCAGTATTCTTGGCTGGAGAATCCATGGACAAAGCA